>NC_092415.1:56293930-57031430 GCF_040894005.1 Engystomops pustulosus
TTATTTTTCTAGACACTCAATATTCTAACCAAACAAAAAGGACATTCTGTTTTTTTAGATTCCAAGAGTATGCCAATGATTTTCAAGTTATAATCACAGAAATGTTCAACTTTATGAAAGATCATTAGCTCAGTCATATATAACACAACAAGAAGCTGCTCCATTTGAGATATATAACATATATAGATGTTAGATTTAAAGGATTAACTGCCTTTGGATCTAAACTTTAACCCCTTCCTGCCGATGCCCTTTTTCGTTTTTGTGTTTTCATTTTTCACTCCCCACATTCAAAAATCTATAACTTTTTTTATTTTTCCATGTACAAAGCTGTGTTATGGCTTATTTTCTGCGTAACAAATTACACTTCAAAATGGTTGCATTTTATAATTTTTAGGACTGTATGACCTTTTGATCACTTTTTATGGAATTTTTAATTTTTTTTTAAATGGCAAAAAAGTGCCATTTTTGACTTTGGGCGCAATTTTCCGTTACGAGGTTAAACGCAGTGAAAAAACATTATTATATTTTGATAGATCGGGCATTTTTGGACGTAGCGATACCTAATGTGTTTATGATTTTTACTGTTTATTTATATTCATATCAGTTCTAGGGAAAGGGGGGTGATTTGAATTTTTAGGTTTTTTTATTATAATTTTTTTTTAACTTTTTTTATTTTTACTATTTTTCAGACCCCCTAGGGTTCTTTAACCATAGGTTGTCGGTACGATCCTATCATATACTGCCATACTGTAGTATGGGGATTTTACTCCTCGTTCATTAAAATGTACATTGTAATGAATGGGTTAACCCGAAGAAGCCTTGGGTCTTTGGAAGACTCGAGGCTTCCATGGTGACGGATCGCTGCTCCCCGATGACGTAACTGGGAGCAACGATCCTCAGAAAGATGGCGGCACTTGGGCGCTTCGTCGGCGGCGATCAGCAGGAGTTAGCGGTAAGCCCTTTGCTGCAATATGCAACAAAGACTTACCAGCTATGGAGAGGGCTCAGCCCGTGAGCCCTCTACATGCACCCGCACCCAGCATGTGACGTAGTATTACATCACATGTCGGTAATGCAGGTTAATAGAAGTGAATGGAGCAGTTCTGCATGTGAATAATTTAGTGATACAAGGGTCCACAGTTCTAGTGATAGGGGGCAATACAGGTGGTCAATAAGTTATCATAGGGGAGGGAATAATTTGAAAGAACCAGAATGCGTCTGGAATAATAATAAGACAAAACATATAAAGGATAAAGTAGAACAATGTACACAATAATACAGGCACCATCGATGATGGGAGCCTCAATGCTCTTTCATACCAGTGCAGTGGCACTTCTTGGGCTCCACTGACTTCAAGGAATTCAAGGGACTCATCATTTTGATAGAAGATAATAAGACTATGTGCGGCAAAAGACTGAGGATGCAAAGAGACTCCTCATAGGACCAAAACTGCAGATTTAAACAGAACACAGATCCTAACCATAAGAGCCCAACATAAGAGCCTTATGTAAAACAGTGGTTAGTGAAAAACACTGCAATAATTGATGTATTTGACATGTCATTTGGTTTGCTGACACTAGGTGGCAGAGGTAATTATGTTATTAGGAAGTGGTGAAGCCAGACTTGGTAAATAGAGGTAAGAATCAATTAAGGGAGCTGGATGAAAGTGGAAATTCTCAGTATTTAATCATCACAGCTCACTGACAGCTTTCTATGTTTAATCTATATTTTATTACTAAGATCTGTTCAAAAACAGCATACCGAATGGGATGTCTAATACATGAAAATTATGCTTCATCACAAACACCATATGGAGGTCATAGTGTTTTAGATGTGAGCACAAATAGTACAATAGATACAGGACACAGTACACTGCAGCAGTGGGTTACGGTTCTCTTAAAGGGGGTTGTACAGGAGGAGAAACACATGGCTCCTTCTCTTTATAGACAGCGCAGCCCGATGTCATGGGTTGTGTGAGATATTGCAGTTGATGGGAGAAAGCAGCCATGTTTTTCAAATCATGGTTAAACCCTTTAAGGCTACAACAGGTCCACAATATTTTTTATTTTTTTTCATTTTTTTTTACTTTTATTTATTTATTATTCAGAATAACAATATATTAAACGGTTAAGGACCAGGCCCTTTTTTGTTCTTTCATTTCCATTTTTCACTCCCCACCTTCAAAAATCTATAACTCTGTTCTGCGTAACAAATTGCACTTCATGGTGATGGTATTGAATATTCCATGCCGTGTACTGGAAAGCTGGAAAAACATTCCAAATGCAGTGAAAATGGTGAAAAACGTATTTGCTCAGTTTCCCTGTGGGCTTGGATTTTACGACTTTCACTCTGCGCCACAAATGACAGGTCTTCTTTATTCTTTGGGTTGGTGCAATCACAGGGATACCAAATTTGTATAGATTTTATAATGATTTAATACATTTACAAAAATTAAAACCTCCTGTACAATTTTTTTTTTTATTTCGCCATCTTCTGGTGCTAATACCTTTTTCATGCTTCTTTGTACGGAGCTGTGGGTGGTGTCATTTTTTGCGAATTTTTATGTCGTTTTCAATTACCGTATACACTTGTGTGTAAGCCGAGTTTTTCAGCACAAAAAATGTGCTGAAAAACGTCCCCTTGGCTTATACACGAGTCAATACACATTACAATGGACTTAAAAAATAATAAACTTATATACTCAGTCTCTGGTGGCCCCGATGCGCAGCGCTGCTCCCCCGATGTCCGTGCGGGTCCTCTTCTGGCTTCCGCGTCTGTCTTCTTTCTTCTGTAACATCATGAAGGGCGCCGCCATGTTTTTCTCCCGGGAGAGAGCAATGGCGGTGCCCAGCACGATGTTACAGAAGAAAGAAGAAGCGGAAGCCAGAGGAGGACCCGCACACACATCGGGGGAGCAGCGCTGCGCTTCGGGGCCACCGGAGGGTCAGTATATAAGTTTTCTGGGGTTTTTTTTAATTCTGGGCTGGCTGTATGCTACTTGGGGCAGGCTGAGGTGGCTGTATACTACTGGGGGCCGGCTGTATACTACTGGGGGTAGGCTGGGGTGGCTGTATACTACTAGGGGCAAGCTGAGCTGGCTGTATACTACTGGGGGCAGGCTGTATACTACTGGGGGGCAGGCTATATACTACTGGGGGCAAGCTGGGCTGGCTGTATACTACTGGGGGCAGGCTGTATACTACTGGGGGCAGGCTGTATACTACTGGGAGCAAGCTGGGTTGGCAGTATACTACTGGGGGCAGGCTGGGGTGGCTGTATACTACTGGGGGTAGGCTGTATACTACTGGGGGCAGGCTAGGCTGGCTGTATACTACTGGGGGCAGGCTGTATACTACTGGGACAGGCTGTATACTACTGGGGGCAGGCTGGGCTGGCTGTATACTACTGGGGGCAAGCTGGCCAGGCTGTATACTACAGGGGGTAGGCTGTATACTATAGGGGGCTGGCTGGCTATATACTGAGGGGGTCTGTGACCAATGCATTTCCCACCCTCGGCTTATACTCAAGTCAATAGGTTTTCCCAGTTTTTGGTGGTAAAATTAGGGGTCTCGGCTTATACTCGGGTCGGTATATACGGCATATAATTTTTAAGACTGTACAACCTTTTAATCACTTTTTATTGATTTTTTTTTATATTTTTCAAAATGGCAAAAAGTGCCACTTTCAACTTTGGGCGCTATTTTGCATTACAGGGTTAAATGCAGTAAAAAACATTATATTTATTTTGATATATGGGACATTTTCGGACACGGCAATAGCTAATGTGTCTATGATTTTTACTGTTTATTTATATTTACCATATATACTCAAGTATAAGCCTAGTTTTTCAACACAAAAAATAGTGCTGAAACCCTAAACTCAGCTTATACTCGAGTAAAAAAAATATCAAAACTCACCTTTCTGGCTTCCCCCGCTGCTGGCTATATACTGGGGCAGGGGGCTGGCTATATACTGGGGCGGGGGGCTGGCAATATACTAGGGGATATGAGCTGGCAGGCTATATACTGGAGGGCAGGTGCTGGCTATATACTATGGGGCAGGGTCCAGCAGGCTATATAATGAGGAGTCTGTGACCAATGCATTTCCCACCCTCGGCTTATACTCGAGTCAATAGGTTTTCCCAGGTTTTTGTGGTAAAATTAGGAGCCTCGGCTTATACTTGGGTCGGCTTATACTTGAGTATATATGGTATATCAGTTCTAGGGAAAGGGGGTAAATTAAATTTTTAGGTTTTTTAAAAAAAAAAATTCTACTTTTTTAATTTTCTTTTTACTATTTTTCAGACTCCCTAGGGTACTTTAACCCTGGGTTGTTTGATCAATCCTATCATATACTGCCATACTACTACTGACGTCACGGGGAGCGACGAGATAGCGGATCCCATGTGCCGCCATCTTTTTGAAGCCGCTGGCAGCTTTGCTAGCACTGATCAAGGGTGTTACTGGTAAGTCTTTGCTGCAGTACACAGCAAAGACTTACCGGCTATGGAGAGGGCTCAGCCTGTGAGCCCTCTCCATGTACCTGCAAATTGGCGCACTCAGGTATTCACGAACAAGGAAGATGGATTGTGAATTGTGATCAATTGTTTTATTTGGTATCTCTAATACACCAAGTTCCTTGTTCGTGAGTGCACCAAATGTGACAAAAAACCTTTTTCATCTACTGAGCGCAAATCTAAACCAGTTTGGCAACCGTGTTTTGATGACCCTTGTCGATAAGCAGCACCCGGAGCCGTTGATACCAGTTCTAACACACCCTCATTTAGAGTTGTGCCAAATCTAGCACAACTGGATCTGGTGAGCCTCACTTCAACCTTTCTTTGAAATATCACCATTGATTTTGAAAATAATACTACTCTATGAGCACTTTCTGGTCTTTCCTTGTCCGCCTTTCTATGTATTGGATATGGTAAAACGTTCCAAAGTTAGAACCACTTATAGTGACACATGTCAGATTTAAAAAAATGGACCGTGTCAGGAAGGTGCAAAGTGGCCTCAGCTGCAAAGGGTTAAAGGTGATATGTTTAATATCTATTTCTGCAATAAGCTCAAAAGGAGGTCTAGTCAGTGACTTTAAAACCAGGAAAAGGTCTCAAGGATGCAAAAGGTTCCTAAGTGTAGGCCTTAGTCTAGTACTACATTTTATGAACCTTTTAAGCAATGGATGTCCTGCTAAAAAAAAGCCAAAGAAAACACTCAGAGATAAAATTTGAATATATGTGGTTTTAACCCCGTAACCTTTGCTGCAGGTGTTTGGAGAAGGCTCATGGGCTGAGCTCTATCCATAGACGGTGCAATTTTCTCAAGGGCTTTATATTTATGGCTTTCATTCTACAATCCAAATGACACATTCCCTTTGGGAAAGTATGATCATGGAGTTACGAAATTATATTGCTTTTATGGGTAGCGAAATTGTGAAAAAATGTCAATTTGGGCATTTGGAAGGTTTTTAGTTTACAGCATGGGATATTCATTTTAGTCCAGGCATTTTGGGACATGAGGACTAAGATGAGGACCTGACCTTAGATGTGTATGTTTTTTTAAGTTATGTCTTTTTTTGGGGAAAGAAGTGTATTTACAAATTTTTGGATATTATTTATTCAAGTCATATAAATTCCGCAGCAGACATCCCAAAGACATATTGTACAGACCAATGCTTTTCATCCAGACTTATTCATAGTTATGCATCGGCCATATGCATTAAATTAGGCTTTGTGTGTTTAATGCATGACCATGAATAAGTCCGTAACATGTACACTATGTTTATGTGATGTCTGCTGTGGCCATGAAAGAAGCTAGTGTGACTTTAGCCCTAAGGATAATCCCCTATCAATGTAACATCTACAAAAGAGATGGACGAACCACCATATTCAAAGGTAAAAGACAAGTTCAAATAATTATGATTGATATATGAGATAAAATCACTGACTGCCTCCCGGTGTCCACTCCACACCAGAAGGCTGTTGTCGATATATCTACCATACCATTTAATTTGATGTAAAAATGGGTTATCATGATGGTAAAGATATCTCTACTCCCATAAAGCCATATAAATGTTGCCAAGGGAAGGGGAAAATCAAGCACCCATAGGACAACCAGAAACCTGTAAAAAGAAGTTATCATCGAACATGAAAATTTTCATAGTAAAAAAATAAAAACTGCAACAATGTACTATTGCAATTCAATATTATATGCTCTGTATATTTTGAGATGGTAAGTCACATGCCTCACAAGCCAAGTGGTGTGGAATCCATGTATATAATGTTGTGACATCACAGGATAACCACGAGTCCTCTTTGAACCAAGACAACTGATCCACAGCAGAAAGGATAGCCTTGGTAACTCTCACATGTCCAGGAAGTCGAGTGATTAAGGGTTGAAGTAAAAAAAAAGTTCATATTGTTACTGGGTACAAAGCCTAGAAATTTTACTTCCTTTACTGTGTGTTGTCAATCCAGAGATAATTGTGCTCAGCCCATGTTGGAGGGAGGGTCATTGTTGACGTATTTCTACACTCCATGCAACAGGTACCTATAAGGCCCGGTTTCTTAGGTCTGAAATATGTCACCTTTCTTTTTCACCATGTGATCACGGTTTTAATGTTTTTACAATAAAACGTAAATTTGTTATACTTTTTTTGCTTGATGCCGATGGTATTTCTTTTTTGGTTACTCATTCACTATATGTCCCCTGGCCGTCCCCTGGAACGTGGCACGGCGTGAACTTGAGCTGCTGACTGGGTGAGCTGATACTTATTTCCTTTTTTGTTTGCTTGTTTATACGATTTTAGATTATATATTTCTGTGGATATGGTGGACTGCTTTTTTTGTATGCAATATCTGTATCTGAAATTTGCAACAAAACATTTTGCACCACATTCATTGTGTAAAATGGGTGTGATGTTGGAAAAGTGAGTGTGGCCTACTTTGCAAGTGTGCAAAACATGTTATGAGTATTTCTACAATGAACTAAGCCAACTAATAGGAAGTACAGAGTATGAATGGAAAGTCTTAAACATCTCATCCAACTATGCTCGGTATTTTAATAAACATGACGCAATGGTGCAGATTTACTTACCCGGCCCATTCGCGATACAGCGGCGCATTCTCTGCACTGGATTCGGGTCCGGCCGGGATTTCTGATGGTAGTTCCTCTGCCGTCCACCAGGTGGCGCTGCTGCGCTGAAGTCCGCTGGAATGCCTCGAAATACACCGGCCTATCCTGGATGAAGGTGAGTGAAATTTTCGCGACACAATTTTTTTTCTAAATGCAGCGTTTTTTCCGAATCCGTCGGGTTTTCGCTCGGCTACGCCCCCCGATTTCCGCCACGTGCATGCCGGCGCCGATGCACCACAATCCGATCGCGTGCGCCAAAATCCCGGGGCAATACAGGTACAATCGGCGCAAATCGGAAATATTCGGGTAACACGTCGGGAAAACGCGAATCGGGCCCTTAGTAAATGACCCCCAATGTCTTCACTTTCACAAGCAGTCCGGCGAAAAATAGCACTTTTAAAATAATTTTTAGATATTCCACAAATAAATAATTGTTTTATTTACAATCACAGTGAAAAATGCCAATGCCATAAATATCATACCTTACTCATATATGTCTTCCCATTTTCAGAGAAGTTTTAATAGAAGATCTTCTTAATGTAATGTCAGTTTGCATGATTGTATCTAGCACCAAATCAATGTGAGGGAAGAGTTGTTGAACAAAGATTAGATATGCTAACATACTTTGCCTCAAGCTGAAGAGGTTTAGTAAAGATATAACATCAGCCTTAAATGACAAAATGGACTGAACAGATTTATTAACCCATAATAAGAATGGAGAGATTTGCAATGAAGGACTAAAAATATGCATAAAACCAAATACAAACACATAAATGTGCTCAGGCAGGTAAGGTCCAACTGTTTAACATTGTGAAATATGCTACTTCTCATTACCTCAGTTTTAATAAATCACAGTCAATCAGAAGGTGATTTGCCTTCAGGATCCCTTCAGTTGGTTGATTGATTCTAATCTCTGTTTCATTACCGGTTGCTTTCATATAAATCAGGGATGATCAGAAATTCCCATATTAACGCCTATGAAATATAAAGTATTACACAGTACAAGCAGAAAATACTTACACTCCTTTAAACTCACTTTTATTAAAGGGGCAATGTCATGAGGAGATAGGCCCACACACTGACACCCACCTGGGACACTAACAAGATCTCAGTGATGTCCTACATTAAGGCCACACAAGTGACGGCATGTATAACCATACTAGCGTGGGCAACCTCTATATGCTCAAGTTTAGCTAGTTGGCTGTTATCAAAGTAATGTGTTAGGAATAGAGATGAGCGAGCACTAAAATGCTCGGGTGCTCGTTATTCGAGACAAACTTTTCCCGATGCTCGAGTGCTCGTCTCGAATAACGAACCCCATTGAAATCAATGGGAGACTCGAGCATTTTTCAAGGGGACCAAGGCTCTGCACAAGGAAGCTTGGCCAAACACCTGGGAACCTCAGAAAATGATGGAAACACAACGGAAATGGACAGGAAACAGCAGGGGCAGCATGCATGGATGCCTCTGAGGCTGCTTAATCGCACCATTATGCCAAAATTATGGGCAACAGCATGGCCATGACAGAGTGACCGAATGAGGCTAGATAGCATCTAAAACATCTAATAATTGACCCTGACACTATAGAAGAGGGCAAGCAGAGGCAGCGGCAGCAGCGGCAGGCTAGAGAGTGTCATGGCGACATACCCTAAATGGATCAGGCTTCAAACCAATGGGTGGCAGAGAGGAACCAAAGGAGGTGAGCAAGAAGCGCTGAAATGATTTCCTATGTGAACAAAAGGTTGACGGTATATTTAGTCGATAACACAGCATGGTGGCGACATAGTGACCAAGTTCCATAACGTATCTGGTGAAACACCTGAAAAATGAGCCTGACACAGCTCGTTTGATAAGGGGACGACATATGGAGGCAGCCATGGAGACGACTTCCATGATTAAGAGTGACAGTATGGGGCATCCATATTGCTTCTTTGATTGAAACTTCAGGTCTCCAGCATGGCGGCGACAGATGCGAAGAGTTCCATTATGTATCTGGTGAAACACCCGAAAATTCTGCCTGACACAGCTCCATTGATAAGGGGATGATGTGCTGTATTTCCTCTCGCGCTCCAGCGTCTGGGGTATAGAGAGTTGAAAGTTGCGCATGGAGACATTGGTGGACGCTGTGGAGGATCGTGGAGACGAAATTGGGATGAAGCTGGCGGTCCGCTGCCAGGCGAGCTTTCGCCTGTCCAAGCCCCTGTCTCTCTGCTCCTCCCCACCCAAAATGGGCCTGGGGACCAGAAGCGTTTACTTTGAAAAAATTATAATTTTCAAAGCAGGCAGGGTCGTTTGAATATTTCACCTAGAAATAATGGAATAGCATAGCGGTTCTATTTTTAATAGTTTTTTCGGAAATGGTTCCATGATTAAGAGCGACAGTATGGGGCATCCATATTGGGCTGCTTTGATTGCAACTTCAGGTCTCCAGCATGGCGGCGACAGATGTGCCGAGTTCCATTATGTATCTGGTGAAACACCTGAAAATTCTGCCTGACACAGCTCGTTTGATAAGGGGACGATGTATGGAGGCAGTAAAGTAGTAGTAGATTAAAGGTGCTGCAGTTAAAACTATGTTAGTTGGATCTTGGGATGGAGCTGGCTGTCCGCTACCAGGCGAGCTTTCGCCTGTCCAAGCCCCTGTCTCTCGGCTCCTCCCCAAACAGCACTTCTAAGAACCTTTTGTATAAGATCAAGTGTAGTAGTGTTCTTATAAGTTTGGGTTATGGCGGGTGAGGGGAATGTAAACAGATGCGCAAGAAGCGCTGAAATAATATCGGTAAATGATAAAAGTTTGCCAGTATATTTTGTGGATAACACAGCAGGGTGGTGACAAAGTTAACAAGTTTAATGTGGAAGCCATGAAAACAACCCAAAATTCTGCCTGACACAGCTCGTTTGCTAAGGGGACGATGTATGGAGGCAGCTATATGGACGACTTTGGGAGGCAGCTATGGCGATGACGTGTGGAGGTAGAAATGGAGACAACGTGTGGAGGCAGTTATAAAGACGACGTGTGGAGGCTGCTATGGAGACAATTAAATTTGGATAGTGCCTGTATGTGGCAGTCCAAAAAAGTTTTCAAACCAGAGGAGCAGTAAGGTGGTCCTCCAGAAAAATTAAATAGATTGAGTGCCTGTATGTGGCACTCCCAAAAATTGTTTAAAGCAGAGGACCGGGTATGTGGCCCTCCAGAAAAATTAAATACATAGAGTACTATAGCTAGAGCCAGTTGGCCCTGGCAAAAAATAGCCAGTTTCCTCTGCTTTAGTGTACAAAGAGGAGGAGGAGGAAAATGAGGAGGAGGAGTGCATACATTATTCAGGTTGAGCTTCTTTCACCTGGTGGAGAATGGAAATCCTGAGAAATCCAGGCTTTATTCATCTTCATAAGCGTCAGCCTGTCAGCGCTGTCAGTCGACAGGCGTGTACGCTTATCGGTGATGATGCCACCAGCTGCACTGAAAACCCGCTCAGACAACACGTTAGCGGCAGGGCAGGCAAGAACCTCCAAGGCGTACAGCGCCAGTTCGTGCCACATGTCCAGCTTTGAAACCCAGTAGTTGTAGGGAGCTGTGTGATCATTTAGGACGATGGTATGGTCAGCTACGTACTCCCTCACCATCTTTCTGTTAAGATCAGCCCTACTCTGCCGAGACTGGGGACAGGTGACAGTGTCTTGCTGGGGTGACATAAAACTGGCAAAGGCCTTGTAAAGCTTACCCCTGCCAGTGTTGGACAAGCTGCCTGCTCGCCTACTCTTCCTCGCTACTTGTCCCGCAGAAGTACGCCCTCTGCCGTCAGAAGGGAAATACTGTTTCAGCTTATGCACCAGGGCCTGCTGGTATTCATGCATTCTCACACTCCTTTCCTCTCCAGGGATGAGAGTGGAAAGATTTTGCTTGTACCGTGGGTCCAGGAGAGTGAATACCCAGTAATCGGTGCTGGAATAAATTCTTTGAACGCGAGGGTCACGGGGTAGGCAGCCTAGCATGAAATCTGCCATATGCGCCAGAGCCCAACGCGCAAGAATTCACTCCCCTCACTGGCCTCACTGTCCATTTCCTCCTCCTCCAACTCCTCCAACTCCTCTTCTTCTGCCCATACACGCTAAACAGTGAATGACTGAGCAATGCTCCCCTCTTCTGTCTCGCCAACATTCTCCTCCTTCCTCCTCATCCTCCTCCACCCCCTCCAATATGCGCTGAGAAACAGACCTGAGGGTGCTTTGGCTATCAACAAGGGAATCTTCTTCGCCCGTCTCTTGTGACGAGCGCAAAGCTTCTGACTTCATGATGACCAGAGAGTTTTTCAACAGGCCAAGCAGCGGGATGGTGAGGCTGATGATGGCGGCATCGCCGCTGACCATCTGTGTTGACTCCTCAAAGTTACTCAGCACCTGACAGATATCAGACATCCACGTCCACTCCTCATTGTAGACTTGAGGAAGCTGACTGACCTGACTACCAGTTCTGGTGGAAGTTGACATCTGGCAGTCTACAATCGCTCTGCGCTGCTGGTAAACTCTGGATAACATGGTTAATGTTGAATTCCACCTCGTGGGCACGTCGCACAACACTCGGTGAGCAGGCAGTTGGAGGCGGCGCTGCGCTGCCCTGAGAGTGGCAGCATCTGTGCTGGACTTCCTGAAATGCGCACAGATGCGGCGCACCTCCGTGAGCAAATCAGACAGATTTGGGTATGTCTTGAGAAACCGCTGAATTATGAGATTTAACACATGGGCCAGGCATGGCACATGTGTCAGTCTGCCGAGTTGCAGAGCCGCCACCAGGTTACGGCCGTTATCACACACAACCATGCCTGGCTTCAGGTTCAGCGGTGCCAGCCACAGATCAGTCTGCGTCGTGATGCCCTGTAATAGCTCTTGGGCGGTGTGCCTTTTATCGCCTAGGCTCAGCAGTTTGAGCACCACCTGCTGTTGCTTAGCGACGGCACTGCTGCTGTGCCTAGAGCTACCGACTGATGGCGCCATGCCCACGGATGGTAATTCGGAGGAGGAGGTGGAGGAGGGGTGGGAGGAGGAGGAGGCATAGTAGGCATGAGAGACCTGGACCGAGGTAGGCCCTGCAATCCTCGGCGTCGGAAGTATATGACCAGCCCCAGGGTCAGACTCGGTCCCAGCCTCCGCCAAGTTAACCCAATGTGCCGTCAGCGATATACAGTGGCCCTGCCCGGCAGCACTCGTCCACGTGTCCGTGGTCAGGTGGACCTTGTCAGAAACGGCGTTGGTCAGGGCACGGATGATGTTGTCTGACACGTGCTGGTGCAGGGCTGGGACGGCACATCGGGAAAAATAGTGGCGGCTTGGGACCGAATACCGAGGGGCGGCCGCCGCCATGAGGTTTCGAAAGGCCTTGGTCTCTACCAGCCTATAGGGCAGCATCCTCAGGCTAAGCAGTTTGGAGATGTGGACGTTGAGGGCTTGGGTGTGTGGGTGAACGGCCTTGGTTCCGTTGAGTGGGGTGTTTAGCATTCATATGCCTGCGCATACTGGTGGTGGTTAAGCTGGTAGTGGTGGAACCCCTGCTGATCCTGTTGTGGCACAGGTTGCACACCACAGTCCGTCGGTCATCCGGTGTTTCTTTAAAGAACCTCCAGACTTCGGAAAATCTAGCCCTCGCCACGGGAGCTTCACTATGTGAAACATTTGGCGCTGATGCACCAGCTCTGGCCCTGCCTCTCCGTCTGGCCCCACCACTGCCTCTTCCAACCTGTTCTCGTCGACGACTCGCCTCCGTCTCAGAAGCACTGTGTTCACCCGGCCTATCAACCCAGCTTGGGTCTGTCACCTCATCATCCTCCGATCCCTCAGTCTGCTCTCCCCTCGGACTTCCTGCCCTGACAACAACTTCACCACTGTCTGACAACCGTGTCTCCTCATCGTCCGACACCTCTTTACACACTTCTTCCACTACGTCAACAATGTCATCATCACCCACAGACTGCGACCGGTGGAAAACCTGGGCATCGGAAAAGAGCTCAGCAGCAACCGGACAAGTGGTTTGTGACTCTGGGAAGGTTCCAGAAAACAGTTCCTCAGAGTATGCCGGTTCAAATGCCAAATTTTCCTGGGAGGGGGCAGACTGGGGGGAAGGAGGCTGAGGTGGAGGAGTGCTGATTTCGGTGACATGGGTGGACTGCATGGAAGACTGACTGGTGGACAAATGGCTAGAAGCATTGTCCGCAATCCACGACATCACCTGTTCGCACTGTTCTGGCCTCAACAGTGCTGTACCACGGGTCCCAGTACCTTGAGACATGAACCCAGGGAGTGTAGCTCTGCGGCGTTCCCCTGCTCCCTCATCAGCAGGTGGTGTCTCACCCCGCCCAGGACCACGGCCTCTGACCCCTGCAGTAGTGGGACACCCAGGCCCTAGTCCTCTACCCCTAGCCCTCGGGTTCAACATTTTCAAAATTAAAGTGTACATTTTTTTTGTTTTTTTGTGTTTTTGTTTTTTTAAGAAAACGATGCTATCCTATTGCTATGGCTAGTTTCTAACCTACACTGACAGCACACAACACGATTTTGTGCTGTGCCTGATGACTTTTAGTTTTGAAAAAAAAAAAGAAAAGAAAAAGCAGACTCTGCCTAATTCAATCAAACCCCTTATAAATTGTCCCACTTAGGTGTTTGAGATGGATATGTGTGTCAATAAGAGCTATACAGAACATTCGCAAGACACCCTGCAAATTCGTCACAATATGGTGCTAGCTGCACTACTAGTGCCAGCAAGGCCAGCCACAAGCAAATCAATAAAATATATATATATATCGCTATTGTAGGCCTAAGAAAGCCGTTTGGGCTCTTGTATGCCAAGTTTCTAACCTACACTGACAGCACACAACTGGATTTTAAGTCACTTTAAGTTTTGAAAAAAAAAAAAAGGCAGACTGTGCCTAATTCAATCAAACCCCTAATAAATTGTCCCACTTAGGTGTTTGAGATGGATATGTGTGCCACTAAGAGCTAAAAAGAACGTTCGCAAGTCTCCCTGCAAATTCCTCACAATATGGTACTAGCTGTACTCATAGTGCCAGCAAGGCCAGGCACAAGCAAATCAACAAAATATATATATATAACGTTATTGTAGGCCTAAGAAAGCCAGTTGGGTTCTTGTATGCCTAGTTTCTAACCTACACTGACAGCACACAACTGGATTTTAAGTTACTTTAAGTTTTGAAAAAAAAAAAAGGCAGACTGTGCCTAATTCAATCAAACCCCTAATAAATTGTCCCACTTAGGTGTTTGAGATGGATATGTGTGTCAATAAGAGCTAAATATAACATTCGCAAGTCTCCCTGCAAATTCCTCACAATATGGTACTAGCTGCACTACTAGTGCCAGCAAGGCCAGCCACAAGCAAATCAACAAAATATATATATATATAACGCTATTGTAGGCCTAAGAAAGTTGGTTGGGTTCTTGTACGCCTAGTTTCTAACCTACACTGACAGCACACAACAACTGGATTTTAAGTCACTTTAAGTTTTGAAGAAAAAAAAAATCGTCAGACTGTGCCTAATTCAATCAAACCCCTAATAAATTGTCTCACTTAGGTGTTTGAGATGTTTGAGAAGAGCTAAATATAACGTTCGCAAGTCTCCCAGCAAATTCCTCACAATATGGTACTAGCTGCACTACTAGTGCCAGCAATCCCAGCCACAAGCAAACAAAAAAAATTAAATATAACGCTATTCTAGCCCTAACAAGGGCTGTTGGGTTCTTGTAGACTCACTCCTGCCTAACAGTAAGCTAATATAACACCCTAACGCTATCCCTGCAGCAGCAGCAACTCTCTCCCTAACGGCATCCAGACAGAGAATGATCCGAGCAGCGCGGGCAGGGGCTAGTCTATTCCAGGGTCACCTGATCAGGCTAGCCTACCACTGCTATCGACGTGTAAGGGTACCACGTCATGCTGGGTGGAGTGCAGAGTCTCCTGGCTTGTGATTGGCTCTGTTTCTGGCCGCCAAAAATCAAAACGGCGGGAGATGCCATTTTCTCGAGCTGGCGAAGTATTCGTCCGAGCAACGAGCAGTTACGAGTACGCTAATGCTCGAACGAGCATCACGCTCGGACGAGTGTGTTCGCTCATCTCTAGTTAGGAAGCTTAGAAAGATTTAGTCGGTCGCTAGTGTAAATACCTCTGATGAACCGCTATAGAACCTTCTAAGCGGGGAAACACGTCAGGTTTCTAATTGACTAGATGGTCACTATTGTTTCCTGTCCCGTATTGTCATATACACCAAAACGGACATATGGGGGACAAAGCACTGTGATGCTTTTTTAGGTGTTAGGAACCCATCACGACCACCAAGAGTTAATGGGTACTAGGTGTGAAATAGGGAGAGTGAACTGAATCCAGTACTATCCTCCTCACACAGACCCTATATGTGCTGTGGATCTGATACCCTAGTCGTTATGTTTGCCCTTTGGGTTTGTCTACAAGAATTGGCAGCCTTGCTACTTTTAACGATATTCAAATAAAGTTTATTTTGTTTTAATGTCCTTTACACAGGCAGTTTCTAATTTAATAAAGTTTGGACATAAACCCTGATACTATCTAAGTTTTGTTGACCTACTTGGCACCCTGCCTGAACGGGCAAGGTGTCCCAAGGGTGTGTGCTATCATGCAAGGCAGTGAGTCTCCCATCTCATGTTTGCTCTTTCCCCCCTTCCCCCTGCAGTCCATAGCCAGGCAGAAGATGACTCATCAGCCCAAGAGAAGGAGATGAGGGACGTGTCAGCAGACATGACAGAAGAAAAGCCCTGCCTTGCATAAATAGGACACATCGATGTGCTCCTGCCAGGTAGGCGTACAAAATACATTTTTTGGGTATAGGGACTATGTATTTCTTTAGCTAAAACAGTGAGGGCATAAGTTGGTATATTGCTCTGGGAACTTGTTATTAAGCTTATTAGTAAATCTGGTGACAGGTCCCCTTTACGCATTTATTGAAAAAACTGTTTAAAAAGAATATGCAATCTGAGTAGTTTATTTCTCCAAACTGCACATATTCCAATTCCATGCTGAATGGACAAGTTCCCTTTAAAGAATGTATACAGTGCTTCTAAACCAAGTGCACTTACCTTATATGTTGACATGTTCCTCTTTAAACAGGATCTGTTCTCTTTTTGGCATATAATAGCCTAATCTAATTCATTTATTCTTCCTGTTTCCTACCTTCAAAATGAAATACAGAAAGCAGGTGTGAGTAGTAGACGACAGAGTCATAAGGGGCTCCTATAACGTAGACAGGAGCCACTGCAAATTTGCATAGAAGCATTTGGGAATCAACAATATGTGTTCTGTGTCTCCGGGGATAGCGACTCCCTAATGTACTTGAATTGTGTTTCTAAATGCTCTTAGACTTCTTCCGCATGAATGTTGCTCACCTTGGCCAGAACCCGGGCATAGCATATGGCCAGCTGAAGAAGAGTTCCCCCCATCCCCTCTCCATAGAGAGTGGTGCAGCTAGGCCGTACGTGTGCAAAAGATAGAGCATCTTGTTTCTGTCTGAGGCACAGTACAATGAAAAATGTTGAGCTCGCCGTACTGTGCCCATGCACAATGCTCTTCTATTGCGGCCATATGATAGCTGCCATTAGTACGTCTAGTGTACAGCCTCCATAAACATTTGTGAGAAAGCAGCCTTATACAGATCTGGGGATTGAAAAGTAATTGTGAATAAGCAACATTCACTATTGTTCATATTATGCAAAAATAGAAATACTAAAAGCATGATATGGAATTTTTGTAATAACACCACATAACTATGTAACTATGACAGGTAAAAACACTTTTTGCATTTGTTTTGTCAACCAAAACCAGTTGTACAGACCACAAAGAGGAAATGTATAATGTTCTGTGTTTTTGATGACTCCTGGTCTTGCCATTTTCTATACTTTACTCCTCTCGTGCTTTTTCTTTCTCTCTCTCTTTTAAATCTTTTTTGATTTTGATCTTTCTGGCAAGCTTAATTACTCATTTATTCTAAGTCTACTAAAAAGTGAGATACACTTTAACCCGTTCCCGACATTTGACGTAATAATACTGCATGGCGGGAGGTGCGTTCCTGCATTTTGCAGTACTATTACGTCAAGCTCCTGGAGCTCCGTTCAGGAGCCGGCGGCCGGAGCTGCTGGTGTCTGCTATATATTATAGCCGACACCCGTCTCTTTCAACCGCGATCGGAGATTCCTCCGATCGTGGATGTTAACCCCTTAAATGCTGCGGTCACGCATGATACATCTGTATTACACTGTGCTAGGTGAAGAACAGACAATCTGTAGAAGTAAAGAAAAGAAGTTAAAAACACATAATAAAAACACTTTTTAATAAAAAAGAATTAATTAAATAAAGTTAAAGTCCCCTAAACACAAACATTCCCTATACACATCTAATAAAACAAAAGAAACCACAAAAAAGCAAAAAAAAAAAAAAACACATATTTGGTATCGCCGCTTCCTTAACAATCTGTGCAATAAGTCAGGAACATTATTGGACCCCCTCAGTGAACCAAACCCGAAAAACTCGCCAAAAATGAACATTTTTCATAAAATCCCTTCACAAAAAAGTTATGTGCGCCAAAATGGTACCATTGAAAAGGACAACTCAACATTTAAAAAATAAGCCCTAAACCAGCTCTGTCAACCAAAAAATATTAAAGTTATATCTCCGAAAAAAAGATGGCGATACAAAAACAAATGAGATTTTCTTTATATTAGTTTTATTCTAGTAAAATTGTAAAAATATATTAAAAACTATATAAATGAGGCATCACCGTAATCGTAGTCATCTATAGAATAAAGATAATAAAGTATTTTAGGGTACGATGTACGACCCCCAAAAAATACAAAAAGAAAGGAAAGCAAAATTGACAATTTTATTTTCCCCCATACATTTAAGAGTTAATGAAATCTCATCAATAAGTTAATGACCCACTAAAATGAATTATTTGTAAACTGCATCTCATGTCACAAAAAATAAGCCCTTGAATGTCCAAATTGCCAAAAGAATAAAGATTGTATAGCCAATAAAAAGTGACAATGCATAATCTGCTCTGAATGGCGCTGCTTCTCTTCAATGCCCTTGTGGTCTGCCCATACAGCAGGTTACCACCTTATATGGGGTATTGTTATACTCGGGAGAGATTGGATATCAAACTTTGTGGAGCGCTTTGGTATTTTATACACTGAGAATATAGGTGTTTTTATGAAAAACACCTATATTTGGCCCAAAAAAATTGAATTTCAAAACTGCATCTGATTTTGTTTTAACCCCTGTAAAACAATTAAAGGGTTAACAAACTTCATAAAAGTTGTTTTACGTATGTTGAGGGTTGTAGTTTCTATAATGGGGTTTTACTTTTATTTAGGCCTCTCAAAGTGACTTTAAATAGCAGGTTCCTCAATAGCAGGATTTAGTGTTTTTTATGAATATGTGAAAAATCGCAACGAATGTTCAAAGCCCCATAACATCCTACAAAAATAAGAGAATGCATAAAAAACCATGTCCACATAAAGTTGACATTCAGTGAATGTTAGTTATTAAGTTGTTTTGCTGTTATGACTATGTGTGGAAAAAGTAGAACATTTTGAATTTTGAAAGTTGAGAATTTCCCAAATTTTCTCCAAATCTCAGATTTTCTCATAAATAAATGCAAAACATACAACCAAAATTTTTCAACTAACATGAAATTCAAAGTGTCATGAGAAAACATTTTCAAAATCACTTGGATATGTTAAAGCATTCCAAAGTAAAAAAAACATTTATACACAGGGCAGATTTGAAAAAAATGGGCCGTGTCAGGAAGGTGAAAAGTGGCTTCGGCATTAAGGGGTTAAGGGCCACAATATTAAGGGAAATAAAGGAGTAATTATCAATGTTCTTTATCCCCATGCATCCTAATCTACTATGATAGTAGTACTATCTAACCTACTATTATTTTCCCTTTAGAATGGGCAGCTGTTTTTAACCGGTTCCTGACCACCCGTCATGTATACACGGCGCGCATCAGGTCTCAGTGTATGGAGAGGGCTCACGGGCTGAGCACTCTCCATATCGGTAAGTCTTTGAAGCATATTTCGGCAAAGACTTACCGGTGACACCCCCGATCGGTGCTAACACCAATTACACGGGTACTGCCATCTTGCCGAGAATCATCACTCCCTGTGATGTCATCAGGGAGCGGCGATCCGTTGCCATGACAGCCTTGGGTCTTCCGAAGACCCAAAAATTTGAATTCAAATCACCCCCCTTTCCCTAAAACTGATATAAATATAAATAAACAGTAAAAAATCATAAACACATTAGGTATCAATGCATCTGAAAATACCCAATCTATCAAAATGTGCATTTAACCCCGTAACTGAAATAGCACCCAAAGTAAAAAATCGCACTTTTTTGCCATTTTGAAAAATATAAAAAAAAAATTAAAAGTGATCAAAAGGTCGTACAGTCCTAAAAATGATATAATTGAAAAAGACATCAAAAGTTGCAAAAATGACACCACCCACAGCTCCGTACAACGAAGTATAAAAAAGTTATTAGTGCCAGAAGATGGCAAAATCAAGAGAAAAAAGAAAGGTTTTAATGAATGTAAATGTATGAAAACATTATACAACCTATACAAATTTGGTATCCCCATGATCATACCGACCTAAAGAATAAAGTAGACATGTCATTTGGAGCACACAGTAAAAGCCGTCAAATCCAAGCCCACAGGAAAACGGTGAAAATGAGTTTTTTCACTGCATTTGGAATATTTTTCTGCTTCCCAGTACACTACATGGAATATTTAATACCATCACTACGAAGTGCAATTTGTTACGCAGCAAACAAGCCATCACACAGCTATTTACATGTAAAAATAAAAAAGTTATAGATTTTTGAAGGTGGGGAGTGAAAAATGGAAATGAAAAACAAAAAAGGGCCTGGTCCTTAACCGGTTAAACTTGTCCTTAAGTTTTTTATGAAGCTGATAAATGATATCATTTTATAATACACATAATTATATATATATATATATATATATATATATATATATTGTAGGGATCTTCCCGGGGGATGGTGTGTTAGGACACAGTTCACAGCAGACGTAGATGTATAAAAGATCAACTTGGCGTTTATTTTTAGCATAAACAGTCCAGCAAACATAAATACAGCAACACCGTGCTTTTAAAAGTTCAAACAAAAGACCTACCCGTCTGGGCGCTTACTAACAGGTTGTCTCACCTATCTAACACTCGTAAACACAGCGGCCGCATAGACAGGAAGATGCAGGGCTCCTCCAAACCCACATAGGCTGTTTCCTGGCTGATAGCCCAGACCTGCAAGCTTTGGAAAGCTTTTACCTTCACAGGCTGATTAGGAGCAGAGCTCACCTGATCCAAAACCCGAACTGGATCGAGGGGAGGGAGTGGCAAGTCCCACTACCAAACCTACCTGCCACTCCATGTAAATCCAGGCCCGGCAAGATTAAACAACAACTCAGCAGCATAATACTGCTGAGCAACAGATCAATCCTGGACTTACCATCTCACACTACGTAGCAACCTAGGTGAGATGTACACCCCCTCGAGCACTTCTCCAGTGAGATGTCTACATATCCCCCCCCTCTTTTTCAGACCGGAGGGCTGAGCATTTTGTCCCCACAGACAATGTACCCTTGACAGTGCATCAGCATTCGCCTGTAATTTCCCTGGTCTGTGTTCCACAGTGAAATTGAAATTTTGTAGGGACAGAAACCATCTAGTCACCCTTGCATTTTTCTCCTTGTTTAGTTTCATCCATGTTAGGGGGACATGGTCTGTCACTAACTTGAATTTCCTGCCTAGCAAGTAATACTTCAGGGATTCTAGGGCCCACTTCACTGCCAGACATTCACGCTCCACAATAGCATAATTCTTCTCGGCCGGGGTTAACTTCCTACTCAAGTACATCACCGGATGCTCCTCACCATTCACCACCTGTGAGAGAACTGCACCTAACCCTGTGTTAGAGGCATCTGTCTGGACCAGAAATTCTCGCCTGAAATCGGGGGTAACTAGCACAGGTTGTTGGCACAGAGAAGACTTAAGGCTTTGGAAAGCCTTCTCGGCCTCTGGAGTCCACGTCACCATTGCTGACTTTCCGCCCTTTGTCAAGTCAGTTAGCGGGGCTGCAATTGAGGCAAAGTTCGGCACAAACCTACGGTAATAGCCCGTAATACCCAGGAAAGCTCTGACCTGTTTCTTTGACAGGGGTCTAGGCCAATTCTGTATTGCCTCAATTTTATTTAACTGTGGCTTAATCAAACCCCTCCCAATAATGTAACCCAGGTACTTGGCCTCTTCTAGGGCTAGTGCACACTTCTCGGCATTTATGGTCAACCCTGCATCACTTATGGCATTCAACACAACCTGTACCTTACAGAGGTGACTTTCCCAATCGGGACTAAAAATGACCACATCATCGAGGTAGGCAGCTGAATAATCACGATGTGGTCGCAGAATCAAGTCCATCAACCTCTGAAAAGTCGCAGGTGCTCCATGTAACCCGAATGGCATCACTACATACTGGAACAACCCCTCAGGGGTGGAGAATGCAGTTTTCTCTTTAGCCTCATCAGTAAGAGGAATCTGCCAGTAGCCCTTTGTGAGATCGAGGGTGGTTATGTACCTGGCATTACCCATCTTTTCAATCAGCTCATCTACCCTGGGCATAGGATAAGCATCGAACTTGGAGATCTCATTCAACCTTCTGAAATCGTTACAGAACCTCCAAGTTCCATTGGGCTTTGGGATTAGCACAATCGGACTGGACCATTCACTCTGTGAAACTTCAATCACTCCTAGGTCAAGCATACGTTTCACCTCAGCAGACACTGCCTCTCTGCGTGCTTCTGGTATCCTATAGGGCTTGAGGTTTACTCTGCTTCTAGGCCCAGTTTCAATGTGATGACGGATGAGGTGTGTACGCCCTGGAAGGTCAGAAAACTTGTCTTTGTTTTTCTGCAAAAACTCCTTAGCCTCCTGTTTCTGTGACCCTGATAGGGTATCACCAACCTTGACCGAAGGGATTGGTTGTGACAAATTATTACCAGGATTTGTTGCCACCAAGGATTCCCTGTCTTTCCAGGATTTGATCAAGTTTATGTGATAAACTTGGAAAGGCTTCCTTCTACCTGGTTGGTGCACCTTATAGTTTACCTCACTGACCTTTTCAACAATTTCATAGGGACCTTGCCACTTCGCTAGGAATTTACTCTCTATAGTGGGAACTAGTATGAGAACCCTGTCACCTGGGTTAAATGTCCTGATTCTCGCAGAACGGTTGTAAATTCTACTTTGGCTCTCTTGCGCCCTCTGGAGGTGTTCCCTTACTAGGGGCATTACAGTGGCTATACGGTCCTGCATTTGTGCTACATGCTCGATAACACTTTTGTATGGGGTGGACTCACTCTCCCATGTCTCCTTTGCAATATCTAATAGACCCCTAGGGTGACGACCATAGACCAACTCAAAGGGAGAGAACCCTGTGGACGCTTGGGGAACTTCCCTCACAGCAAACATCAGGTAAGGTAACAAGTGATCCCAATCACGACCATCTTTTTCTACCACTTTCTTCAACATATGTTTGAGGGTTTTATTAAACCTCTCCACCAATCCGTCTGTCTGGGGGTGATATACAGAGGTGCGTATAGGTGTGATTTTAAATAGCTTACATAGCTCCTTCATCACCTTAGACATAAAGGGCGTACCTTGGTCAGTCAGGATTTCTTTGGGGATCCCAGTCCTAGAGAACATATAAAACAGCTCCCGGGCAATTGTTTTAGATGCAGTGTTTCTTAAGGGCACAGCCTCAGGATAGCGGGTCGCATAGTCTAAGACAACCAAAATGTACTGGTGTCCTCTAGCCGATTTTACAATGGGACCCACTAAATCCATGGCAATACGCTCAAAAGGCACCTCTATAATGGGGAGCGACACCAAAGGACTACGAAAATGTGACACTGGGGCGCTAAGCTGACATGTGGGGCATGACTCGCAGTATTTTTTAATGTCATCATAAATTGCAGGCCAATAAAACCTCTGGAGGACTCTCTCCCGCGTTTTTTCAGTCCCCAAGTGTCCCCCAAGAACATGGTTATGTGCCATGTCAAGCACCTGACGCCGGTACGGCTTAGGGACCAGAAGCTGTTCCACAATTTCATCATTAATTTTAGTGACTCTATAGAAGAAATCATTAGTCACGGAAAAATGTGGAAATTTATTCTCAGCATCTGGTTCCTGAGGTACCCCATTCAAAACAGTAACCTGCTCTCTCGCATTTTTAAGAGTGGGGTCCTGCAACTGTGCAGTCCCAAAATTAACCCTAGACACCTCTAAGTCTGGTATATTTTGCTCAGTGGGAGGAGCTTCCTCCTCCTCTCCAGCCAGGACCTGTAAAGGAAAAGCATCACTTTCATCCTGCACAGTTTTATCATTTACAGTGGGTAATGCAACAACCTTAGGGGTATTCTCACTCCTTTCGGGGGTTTTTCTTTTTCCCCATAAAGCCCAGAACAACGGAAAATCTCGTCCCAATATTACATTATGCATGAGGTTTTTAACCACACCCACTTCATACTGTACGGAGCCTAGTTCAGTCCCGACTTTAGCCAGCACTATAGGGTAAACTTTTGTATCACCATGTATGCAAACCACACTCATGTGTTTTTTTGACCCAAAGTCCCCAGCCACCAGGCTGGCATGCACCAAGGTTACAAGGCTTCCTGAGTCCAGCAACGCCTTAACAGGGAAGTCATTAATGGTAATGTTGCAGACTTGCGGTTCAGTCTCTAGTCCAGGAACTGCAACACAAGATGGTTCCGCAAATAGCGACTGACGCCGGCTAGCGTCACACTCCATTGGCTCAGAGGTAAGGGGGCAATGGGCAGACACGTGTCCCACCTCATGGCATCTCCAGCACTTGATAGGGCCTGGTCTCCCTGGCAGGGAGTCCTTTTTAGGGCCACTTGGCCACCCGGGACCATCGCCAGTCTTTTGCCCCTGAGATACCTCTTGAGCCCTTTTCCCTCGATCAGCACCCCTCCACACTCCCCCAATCGATGGAAGTCTCTTACCAGGTGACGGCACAGACCTGGCACTCCGGGGAGGTGAAGAAGCTGCAGGAACATCACGGAGGTAGTCCTCAGTCGCTTGGAACCTCTCCACAAGGTTGACAAGTTCGTCTGCATTCTTAGGATCACCTTGTCCCACCCAGCGTTGCAGGTCAGCAGGCAGTGCTCGGAGGTAGCGATCCATCACGACCCTCTCTAGGATCTGTGCAGGAGTAGAGGTGTCTGGCTCCAACCACTTTCTTGCCAAATGGATCAGGTCATACATCTGGGACCTCGCAGATTTGTCCAGACTGTAGTTCCAGTTGCGTACCCTCCGGGCACGGACAGCAGCGGTAACTCCTAGTCGGGCAAGTATCTCTGCTTTTAGCCGAGTATAGTCCTTGACCTCCTGCTCACTGAGGTCATAGTAGGCCTTTTGAGGTTCACCTGTTAAATAGGGCGCAATGACCTCTGCCCACTCAGCAGCTGGTAGCTTCTCTCGCTCAGCCACACGCTCAAAGACAGTTAGGTAGGCCTCAACATCGTCCTCAGCAGTCATCTTTTGCAGCGCTCGCTGCACAGCCCGTCTCACATAAAAAGTCTCTGGAGCGGCTGCCACCGCTGGCTGTGGATTAGCCTCTGCAGACGCCTCTTGCTTAGCTATCAGGAGCTCGATGAGTTTCTGTTGTTGAGCCATTGCTTGTTCATGGCGCAGGTTAGCCGCTGTCTGAGCCTGCTGCTGTTGCAAATTCACTTGCATAAACTGCTTCCACATCTCCTCCATGGCGCTTGTCTGTTTTTGGAGTGAAGTAGCAGTCTTCACCCAGGACATAAGCAGCTGTAGCCAAGTTGATACACACCGTTGCCCCTAGCAACCGTTTTTGCCCGCTCCGCAGCACCAATTGTAGGGATCTTCCCGGGGGATGGTGTGTTAGGACACAGTTCACAGCAGACGTAGATGTATAAAAGATCAACTTGGCGTTTATTTTTAGCATAAACAGTCCAGCAAACATAAATACAGCAACACCGTGCTTTTAAAAGTTCAAACAAAAGACCTACCCGTCTGGGCGCTTACTAACAGGTTGTCTCACCTATCTAACACTCGTAAACACAGCGGCCGCATAGACAGGAAGATGCAGGGCTCCTCCAAACCCACATAGGCTGTTTCCTGGCTGATAGCCCAGACCTGCAAGCTTTGGAAAGCTTTTACCTTCACAGGCTGATTAGGAGCAGAGCTCACCTGATCCAAAACCCGAACTGGATCGAGGGGAGGGAGTGGCAAGTCCCACTACCAAACCTACCTGCCACTCCATGTAAATCCAGGCCCGGCAAGATTAAACAACAACTCAGCAGCATAATACTGCTGAGCAACAGATCAATCCTGGACTTACCATCTCACACTACGTAGCAACCTAGGTGAGATGTACACCCCCTCGAGCACTTCTCCAGTGAGATGTCTACAATATATATACACACACACACACACAAACATATATACATACATTCATAAGTACAGAAAAATCGAATTGCTTGTATCTAGTATTTCATAATAATCAGAATAGTTATAACCTTAAGGATATCTACCACCAGGCTCAAGGTTTGTACACCAAGCACACAGACATGCTGGTGTGTGCCCCTTCTGGCAGGATCTGCTCGTCTTTAAGCTTCTTATGCCCTTGTTATTTTTTTAGAAAAGAAGCCCTTAATAATTATGGAAAAGAGCTTGAGGGGCTCCAGGCTCCATTAACGCCTATGTGAAGCCAAGAGCTCCTCAGGCTTATTTGCATAATTTTAAGAGCCTTAAAAAAAACAGGACATAAGAAGGCAAAAGAAGGTCAGATCCTGCCAAAGGGAGCACGCACCAATATGTCAGTGTACTTGGTTTACAATCCTTCATCCTGGTGGTAGATGTTCTTTAAGCTGCACAACAAGCATTCTGAACAACAAGCAACTTCTGAAGAATAGCTACTAGCCCTTGGAAACTCATGAACGCTGAGCTGTAAGAAAGTCTTAGAATGCTGAATTGTCAGAGAAAAAGTACTCTGCTTCTGGATCTTCCTTTGTTCCAGGACATATTGTTGCCTACAGATTATATTAAAAACAAAAATGATCTGTGTTTCAATACAGTTTAGAGCAATGATGGCGAACCTTTTAGAGACTGAGTGCCCAAACTACAACCAAAAGCCACATATTTTTGCCAAAGTGCCAAATGCAAATTTAAAGTAACTTATTGCTCCCTGCTGTGTCACAGATTTGAACGTATTGGCGTCCAGAAGACACCAATACAGTAGAAAGATGGAGAAATTCAATCTAAGGTCCGCTTAACAGGATGAATCACAGGAACTGAGGAGGAGCTTCAATGATAATCCAGCTCTGTCCACACCTCTTGCTCCTCCTCTACTTCAAGTCTCTATATAAATAGTGCTGAACACGGCACTTTCTGGGCAGCCAGTGACTGCAGGAGGAGGAGTCCTGAATAGTGACCTTTGTGCTGGGTGATGGCCTGGGTGCCCACAGAGAGGGCTCCAAGTGCCACCTCTGGCACCCGTGCCATAGGTTCGCCACCACTGGTTTAGAGATTTAAAAGGCACACAGATTTGGTTAGTCCCCTAAGGAATACTGCAGCATTTATGAAAGTATTTTATGTACGTTAAAATCTTTCTAATCCATGTCTTACCAGGCAATTTATTGAGAAATGTTATTCCTAAGTAACAGTTACACATACTTGTCACCAGTTTGTGACAGTAACAGCTCACATCCTTCAGTATATGTCCATTTTACTCTAGATATAAACAAATAAATGTCAATCAAAGGGATGTAAGTATTTTTTATAACTTTCAGCTTTTCTTGCTGTTAACATCTTGTATGACCTGATTCAACACATATTTTTATATGAGCCATTTATATATTTATATAGGTTAATCATGTGTATTCTTCGTCTTCTCTTCTCAAGACCAAATAAATCTGATTCTTTTAATCTTTCTTCAAAATAAACATTCTCTGTATCCCTTGTCATTTTTGATGTTCTCCTTTGTATAAAAGCAGAATGTGTCTCATTAGTCATTTCTTGAGTCAAGTAGGTAGTTGAGAAAAGTTGTCTTTTACATGATATCCATATTTATATGGAGGTGGCGGCAACTTAGTAAGCCACAGAGTGGCACACTGACACAGCGTGGAGGTGGTGGCAGCAGCAGCAGGAGGCTACAGAGTGGCACAATGACAGAGTGTGGAAGTGGCAGCGACCTGGTAGGCCACGGAGTGGCACAATGACAGAGTGTGGAGGTGGCAGCAACATGGTAAGCCACAGAGAGGCACAATGACAGAGTGTGGAGGTGGCGGCAGAAGGCCACAGAGTGGCACAATGACAGAGTATGGAGGTGGCAGCAACCTGGTAGGCCACAGAGTGGCACAATTACAGAGTGTTGAGGTGGCAGCAACCAGGTAGGCCACAGAGTGGGACAATGACACAGTATGGACGTGCCACCCACATGGTAGGCCACAGAGTGGCACAATGACAGAGTGTGGAAGTGGCAGCAACCTGGTAGGCCAGAGAGTGGCACAGTGACAAAGTGTGGAGGTGGCAGCAACATGGTAAGCCACAAAGTGGCACAATGACTGAGTAAGGAGGTGGCGGCAGCATGGTAAGCCACAGAGCCGCACAGTGACACAGTGTGTAGAAGACAGATTAACCCCTTAACGTTCTGCGCCGTAGCTCTACGGCGCAGAGGTATAAGGAGTGTATGAAGAGGCTCACGGGCTAAGTCCTCTTCATACAAGGGTGGGGGTTTTTGCATATTGCAAAAACCTATCGGGAGACACGCGCGCACACCTGCAATGTGAAGAATAGAATTAAAACATTAAAAACAGTGAACACAGGAGCATTTAAGTGCAGAACACATTGAAAGAACAATATTCTTCACATTCCAGATGTTCGTGCACATCTCCTAACTCAGCGGGAGACACGCGCGAACACCTGCAAAGTGAAGAATAGTGTTATTTCAATGTGTTCTTACAAGTAAAACATCTGCAAACATCTGGAATTTTTTTTTTGCACTGTTCTTTTACTGTTCAGTTTTATTAAAAAAATGCTCGGGTCTCCCATTGACTTCAATGGGGCTCGTTATTCGAGACGAGCACTCGAGCATCAGGAAAAGCATTTTAGTGCTCGCTCATCTCTAAAAATTACAGACAAGCACATAGATTACACATCTGTTGTCAATCGAGCCTCCATGTATGGAGATATCCAGTATGTGCAAGTGCTTTATGATCTGTTATGCGGCACTTGCGTGATAGCTACAATATTCCAGCTGTATATAATTACTATGTGCAAGGCCTCTATGGACAGCAGGAAAATGTAGAGATAATTGGCAATGCAGAAGAGTATATTTTCATATGCCCACACACTAATAATAAAATTTATATAGTGCGATCAAATTCCGCAGAGTTTTTCAAATCATGGGGAACATGTACAAATAAAATAAGACATAAAAGAGCAATAATATGCTCAGATGAAATAATAGGAATAAGCCCTCTTGCACACGATCTTTGTTTTTCCACATTCTACAGCTGTAATGGCTACAGTTGTACAATCTACAGTGTAATCTATGTTTTCCAGGAAGCCAGTGACTAAACTAGGCCGGCCCATTAAGGTCATGTGATTGTTGCCCAGCAACCAACCACAAACATGGCCAAAAAGCCTAATGCAACCACGAGCAATCCATTTTTTTCACAGCCCCATTCACTTTTATGGGATTCTCTGAGCCTCAATTGGACATACTTTTTCCTCACAGGCACTAGACTTAGACACAGTGCAAAAGTATATAGTAAAGATAGTCCACGTAAAGCTGGTACTGAAAACCAAATCTGCTAAATAGTTTGCCCAACGGGGGCAGTATAGAGAAAAAAAAAGAAACAGTAAGAGAAAGAGAAGACGAGAGAGACATTGAAAGAGACACTGAAAGTTTGGTCAGAGAAATTAGAAGAAAACCAAGAGAGCACAGTTTCCTTCACACCAATGGAATGAGAAGAGAATAGTTATCTTTGGATTTTGGGGTGAAGAGATATTGAGGCACATTTACTTACCCTGCTGCTGGAGTTCACCAAAAGTGCATTGTCTGACAATAATGCACTGTGCCGCGATTCACAAAGATTGTGCGCCAGATATCCTGCATGTGTCGCTTCCCTGCTCAGGTCCGCCGGAGTTCTCCTTCTTCTTCCTGGTGCATGTAAATGCTTGAGCTTGCGACACAATTTGAAAGTTAAATCCCGCACTCAGTCCAAATCAGTCGGATCGTCCGACGGCACGTCCCCCAATTTGTGTCACATGGAAGCAAGCACAGCTGCGCCAAAAAACAATTGCGTGCAACACCTGGGACTCATCCTAGTCTTCCCATTAGAGCTGCCAGTAATTACCACTACTTTTGGTCTGCACTGTGGTATGGATTTATTTGTATACAGATTTGTATTTCTGATTTTGTGAACATTATTTTTGTATTTTGTTGTACTTTTGTTTTTTTATCTTATGTGTAATTGGTGTTTTTCGATACTCCTTTATTCAAATTTCTGTTTCATGTCATATTTCTTTTTTGTATATCATATTTTTGTGTTTTGATGTGATATAGAAAAATAATACTGTATGCACATCAGTAAAATAGGAGATAGTACATAGTCTTTCAAAATATTAATGGCCTCCTCCAACCTTGCAGGTCTGCCGACTATTCCAAACCTCCCCACCAGTCATGAAGAGAGACAAAAAGTGAAGTGGACTGAGAGAAATTAGGGAGTGGTAATGAATTTGATGTGGCATGTCCCCCAGCAATCAGGAAGCTTGTAAATAATAAAGTAAAGAAATAGAAAGTGATGTTCTCATAAATATATATCTGCAGGCGGCTGTGCCACTAGAAATTCTCCTGTCACTTTTGAATATTTAGCTTTGGGGATCTTGAGTTTGAGAGTATCTTTTGATGATAAACAGGTTGCACATACTAAAAAACAAGGGGAAGTAGAATTCTCAGACATGTGTAACTAAATTTATATTGCACTAGAGAAGAACCTGTGTGTATTGTTAAATAAAATAAAGAAGGGGATATTTTTTCAATAATTTTTTATGACATAATTAGTGGCATGTAAACTCTATGGGTTGCGTCAGTGATACCCTTCTGTCGTTGTGAAGTACCATCTGTAAGGGTCCATATCTATGGGCGTGTCTTTTTTATGCCCCCAAACATGCATCCGTTTTAGTCTAAATTGCACCTGTATTTTATTGGCATCCGCTTTTTTCATTTCTGCAAAAAAAGAACGGTCGGCATCACTGGTTGGTCAAAAAGACTAGTCTCCTGCTAAATCTGATAGCATCTGTGTGTTGTCCGTATCCGTATGCCTGTATTTTTTTTTTTGCATGACCAATGACTTCTATGGATGACTGTATCCAATGTGTGAAAAAAGTAGGGCATGCTGCCTATTTTTCTCACTTAGATAATTATTGCATTTTAAGGGCCCGACACTGCTCAGTGGACTGGAGTCCAGGGATGATAGCTACCTTATATACTCGAGTATAAGCCTAGTTTTTCAGCACAAAAAATGTGCTGAAAAACCCAAACTAGGCTTATACTCGAGTAAAAAAAATAAATAAATCAAAACTCGCCTTTCTGGCGGCACCCGTGGATCTTCTGTGCGATGCATCTGGTATTGTTGTGCTGTACGACGGGGAAGGGGGGGTTATATACACTGGGGCAGGGGCTGGCAGGCTATATACACTGGGGCAGGGGCTGGCAGGCTATATACACTGGGGCAGGGGCTGGCAGGCTATATACACTGGGGCAGGGGCTGGCTGGCTATATACACTGGGGCAGGGGCTGGCTGGCTACATACTGGAGAGGCTGTGACCAATGCATTTCCCACCCTCGGCTTATACTCGAGTCAATAGGTTTTCCCAGTTTTTTGTGGTAAAATTAGGGGCCTCGGCTTATACTCAGGTCGGCTTATACTCGAGTATATACGGTATGTTTAATTTCTTTTGTTTTTTTAAAGGACATGTACCAACAGATTTGTGAATGATAGATGATTTATACTCCCCGTCCCGTCCCCCTTTGCAGTAATGTGATTTTAGTATGAATAGGAATGGACTAATTTAGAAGGTTTTTAAATTTTCAAATGAGACTGAGGCACTCTGCAGAGCACCCGAGCAGAGTCTCTCTGCAAATCTTTATACAATGTTGTTTGCACAGTGCAAATGGACAAGCTCGGAGGGCTTATTTACTAAGGGTCGCGGATCGCATTTTGTATTTGCGTAGCTTCAACAGGTATTTGACAGGGGTTTGGGCTGGGATTGTGTTGCACGTTTTTGGCACAGCTGTGCTGGCTTTCATGCGACAGAAATCGGAGAGGTGTGCCGTCGGACGATCTGACTGATTTGGACGGAGCGTGTGATTTAAGTTTCAGATTGTGTCACAATCCAATACACTTACATGCACTAGAAAGAAGGTGAACTCTGGCGGACCTGATCTTAGTGAATCTCGGCAGAGTGCATTTTCGTCGGACAAATGCAATGTGAAATGTGCCCCAATAGGTTAAGTTGTTTTACATCCCAAGAGCAAGTTGATTTGTGGGAAAAAACAAACTTTTAGTTACTCTTTAAATTTATTTTTAAAATACCAGCAAACGAAATACATTATGAACAGCACATTGTAATCAATAATTTCAGAACTTCCAAAAGAGAACTCATGACCTTAACTTCTTTCTTCTTGTCCACAGCATTCCTATCTATTCCTAAGCAACAATTCCTTACCAGACAGGATTGACACACAGCCCACCAATTCCTCCCTTTCACGTAATGCTACCTTCCATATAAACATAAAGTCACGGGTGTTCCTGTGCTCCTCTCCGGTTCCCAGTGTCCCCCCAGGCTGTCTTACCTGTCCACGATCCTGCTGTGTCTCCGGCAATCCGACGCGCGCAACCCAACCTCCTGGGGGGCGCACGTCAGCGCTTGAAGATTTAAAGGGCCAACGCACCGCTAATTGGTGCTGGCCACCTGGTACTTAACCCCTTAACGCCGAAGCCACTTTTCACCTTCCTGACACGGCCCATTTTTTCAGATCTGCCCTGTGTCACTATAAGTGGTTATTACTTTGGAACACTTTAACATATCCAAGTGATTTTTAAATTGTTTTCTCGTGACACATTGTGCTTCATATTAGTTAAAAAATTTTGGTGGTATGTTTTATTTATGAAAAAATAAGATATTTGGTGAAAATTTTGAAAAATTCTCAATTTTCGAAATTCAAAATGTTCTACTTTTTCCACACATAAGTCATAACACCAAAAAACGTAATAACTAACATTCACCGAATGTCTATAGCTTTTTGATGAGATTTTATTAACTCTTTAATGTATGGAGGAAAAGAAAATTGTCAATTTTTGGTTTCTTTTTTTTTTTTCGTATATTTTGGGGGTCGTACACCACTAAAAATACTATAATATTTTTATTCTATAGATCACTACAATTACGGTGATACCTCATTTATATAGTTTTTTTAATATATTTTACAATTTTACAGGAAAAAAACAAATATAAAGAAAATCGCATTTGTTTTTGCATCGCCATCTTTTCGGAGACTTTTTTATATAACTTTTAATATTTTTTGGTTGACAGAGCTGGTCAAAAAAGTTATGTGCACCAAAATGGTACCACTGAAAAGGACAACTCAACACGTACGAAGTAAACCTTTACTTCATACGTGTTGAGTTGTCCTTTTCAGTGGTACCATTTTAGTGCACATAACTTTTTTTTTATCACTTTTTGGAACATTTTTGGGAAGGGATTTTATGAAAATGTACATTTTTGGTGAGTTTTTCGGGTTTTGTTTTACAGCGTTCACCGTACGGATCCAATAATGTTTCTGACTTATTGTACAGATTGTTACGGACGCGGTGATACCAAATATGTGGGGAGTTTTGGTGATTTTCAGTTTTTTTTACTTTAATACATGTGTATAGGGAATGTTTGTGTTTAGGGGACTTTAACTTTATTTAATTAATTCTTTTTATTAAAAAGTGTGTTTATATAGTGTTTTTAACTTTTTTTCTTTACTTTTACAGGTTAGCTTAAACAAGCGATCCACAGAAGGCAGGACCCGGCTCCCCGGAAGGAGAACGCGCAGCCACGGACCCTCCCGGTAAGTGCCGCCGGGGGTCCGATTCCAGTTAAATGCCCCTGACACGCCGACACCCGCAGCTTCTGGCGTTGGCTCCGCTAAGCAGCCGGCGCCAAAAGTTTATATATGCCTCATGCATAGGAGAAAGCTTTATTCCTAAGCCTTGTGACTGTCGAATTCCCATTGGGACCCTGGTTCTATTCCTGACTACGCTCCACTGCCACCAGCACTGACCTTCTACTCCGCTACTATGATACCGTGCTGCCTGTCCTGACCTCCTGCCTGTCCAACTATGATTCGCTGGAATTTTGGGGTACTTGATCCTTTTGTCACGCAGCTATGCTGGCTTTCATGCAAAACAAATTAGGTGGCATGACACCGGACTGTCCGACTGATTCAGACTGAGCGCGGGATTTAACTTTCAAATTGTGTCGCAATCCCTAGCAATTAGATACACCACTAAAAAGATGGTGAGCTCTGTGGGACCTGAGCGGGGAAGAAACACATGCAGGATATCGGGCGCACGATCTTAGTGAATCGCGGCACAGGGCATTATCGTTGGACAATGCACTTTCAGTGAACTCCAGCGATACCCTAAGTAAATGTGCCCCATTGTGTCCATCGGGAATCTGCCAATAAAAGTAGATTGCAATTTTTCAATCACATACGCCATATCCAATGTAGGTTTTGGGCACCTCTACATCTTATGAATTAGGTCTGATTTTTTTATCTAGCATAAGTCTACACACTGCATTATTTACATAAATCATAGAATGATTTTCTTCAAATTTATGAAAAACTGTTTCTTAATGACTGTAGATGAATGAAATACGATATAACTATTATTTACTATATTCATTTGCATTCTCCAACCATCTTTTTCCCATCCATGATTACTTAAGTCTTCCAAATGGCATGAACAGTTAAGGCTTTTGCCAATTTCCTCCCTGAGGCTAAAGCCATGGAGGACTTTGGCTAATGTCTTGTACAAGCAGTGATGTCACTCACATCTATCCCAGCTTTTCTACTTAAAAAAAAAAATTAGATTGTTGATTTTAAATCATGACTTTGCAAAGCAGCTTACATCTGCTGATTGTATATAGCTTACTCATCGGGTGCCAAGAACATATTCATCTATTAATGACACTGACATTTGCTTTTTAACTGCAAACTACATGAAAATTTATTATTTAGTGTTATTTATTTATTGTTTATTATTTAGAGGAAATTCTACAGTTGAGGCAGTGGGTCTTTTGTGGTTGAGTGTAAAAATTTTAAAAAATAGTAAGGTCCAACAGCTTTCACAACAATTTTTTATGTGTTTTCTTCTTTTATTATCTATTTGCATTATTAATATAGTATAGTTATTAATGTTTCACATATTACCTGACCTATGCCAGCTATTCATGCCATAGGACTATAGTATAGACATCAGTTTGCATAGAAGAACCTTAAAGGGGTTGTACAAAGTTAGTTTTTATCTGATTGGTAAGGGTCCCAATGCTAAGATTCCCACCAATCACAAGAACTGGAGTTCCATTCTTATTCATTGATGGAGCAGCAGGTTGAGTATGTATCTTGCCACTTCATCCAATACTAAAGTAGTGTAGGAAATTGATGAGCACAGCGCTTCGGTTCAGTCTAGGAGATAGCCTGGAGACATCCATACACTGTGCTGGGCAATTTTTCCTATAGCCCTTCAAAAACTATCTCTTTTAGCATTTTTAATTCCATATTATTTCTCATTGAAATAGTTTAAATATCTAAACTTTCTTAAATTGTTTTTACAGATGAACTAAAACTATCGGGTTGTACTTCTACATGGGTGCAGAGGTGGTGGCCTGCAGGATGAAAAGCAATGCATTTGCTCCAGTTGTGAACCTGTAGTTTGACTTACAAATGTTATAAATCCATAGGGGAATAAAAATTGCAGGTCTGAGAACATGGGTATACATGTGGTCTACAGTAGTCTTCTAGAGATAGATCCTCCATAAAATGTATCTCTAATGCACCACATTGTACACTGTAGATACATAACTACCCTATTTTGTTAACCTATTTTATTATATGCAGGCAGTCCGCAGGTTACATACAGTATATTTTTTGTAGGTTTGTTCTTAGGTTGAATTTGTATGTAAGTCAGAACTGGTATATTTTTGAATTCCAGACACATTAGCTGGTTCGCCCATGTGGCAATACAATTTTCAAAATTTGGGATTGTTATGGGAACAAGAATTAACAATAAAGCTATATTACAGATACCTTAGATAATTCTTATAGTTAATCATTGAAACCTGTGGCTAAAGTTGAGTAAATTACCAGCATCCAGATAGCTTCACCAGCGGTCACAGTGAGTAGAGAGGTTCGTAACTAGGTTCATAAGTAGGGGTTGTAAGTGTGGTGTTCTTAAAGAGGTATTCCCACGAAGACAAGTTTCTTAAATATACTCAGAATAACAAATTAACAAATTCTCAAATACACTGTAATTAACAAAAATGCAGCATTTCACAGATATAAGTCCAACTTGTCTATCAGTCCTGGTGTATACAATTTTAGTTGCCCCTAGTTTCCGACCCTGTATCTTCTGACTTTAGGGTTGGCAGCCATCTTGTCTGGCACTTTGGAGATGAGCTCCTCCCCCCTGCATTCCAGGACAAGCTCACACTGATACAAACTGACTTCCTTATGGCAAACAACAGCAGCGAGGGGAGAGCTACAAGCTACAGGCAGATAGGTTCTTTATCCGGGGAGGGGGAGGGAGGCACAGCAGATCTAACAGTGTGATAGAGGAGAGATGTAGCAGGGCTGACTGTGTCATTGTGTATAATATGCATCTCATGGATCTCATCATCTTATCTCCCAGCTGTCTCATCTCTCTTTCTATGTGTCAGATACTAGTACAATGTTAAAGAGAACCCATCAGGCAGAATAACCCCCCTAAACTTATATTATATTTTCATAAACTGCCATTAGAGAGCATTGCCTCCCTTCATTGTCCCTCTACATGCCGGTATTAAGCAATGAGGTCCTAAAGCTGTATGCAAATGACCTGTGAAATGTCCAATGAGTCATTAGCATACTCAAGCTGTCCGGCTTATTCGTGAGTGGGAGGTACAGCCACACCCCCAGTGCTTGACTGACAGCCTGTTTAATGGTGTGAGCCTGTATAATGATGTGTTTCCTGGTGCTGGCGCCCCCTGCAGCCTGTGTGTGTATAGCAGAGATACAACAGCTCCAGGCAGCCATGTTATAGCAGAACATGTCAGGTACTTGTGTAGCTGATGTCTGTGTCTCTCACATGAGTATTAGGAGGATGCAGCATGTCAGCAGATGCAGCACACACACTAGCAATGCTTTACTATACATTACACACAGACATGAGCAGGGGGAGGAGAGGGGAGGGGGAACAGGGGTGACATCACTGCCTCTGACCATGTGACCAGCCTCATTTACATAATAAAGAAATGATGATTTTATCATGATTAATGTATGAATTGACTAGATAAAGGTTGGGATGGATCCTTGTGAGCTGCTCCAACAGGTAGTGGTGACAAGACAAGTGACACAGATCTGATGACAAAAATTTTACACTGACCATCACTGAGTTATAAGAGCTACAATAGTAATAAAACTGGGTAAAATTGTAACGTTAGGGTGTAAACATCACTAGGGGATTGAAATTTGAGAATGTATGTATTCCTTATGTTATTACACAATAACTATGATATGTAAAAAAAATCTATAAAATGTAGCAGCCATTTAACAATCACCCCAGCCCTTTGGTGCTAACATCCATTTCTGTCTTATTAAAATAACTGCACTAAGTAAATAATGTAGAGAGTAGCTGCACTATGCTGTTAATAGCTGGTTTATCGATTCTACAGTATGTACATAGCAATTGGCTCAGCTCCTCCTGCTTTGTAACATGCTTCTTGCAAATCAAACAGAATGTTTGATGTGACAGGTTCCTTTCTAATATAATAAGTAATCATTCATGGCTTGACATCTATGTTCTATGTTATCCAGTCCATTTTTATAATGCATCATTGTTAGCTGTTCTGTATACACAATACATTTATGAGTGATGATCTATTTCCAGTTCAAGTTGCCAATTTGTGCCCCTTCTTCACATGGACACAGACCTTAAGTTTATCCTTATTTATATCTGATAGAAGAGCAGATCATCATCCACACTGACCGCCTGAGTCTGACCCCCTGAGCATACTTTAAATGAAATCATTGTGTAAGAACTCTATCATTGCGGGGGAGATGTATTCGTCTATCTACATTAGAAAACTGGAGTAATTCGCACTTGAAATGTTGTGTGCCACATTTATTGAAGGCTGTAGACAATTTTTAGGCGGTTCTCCATCTCGTCCAAAAAAGGTCTTTGTCCTCAGTTACTGGGTGCCGTGACCAGACAAAAAATACCCCCTGCACCAGAAAATTCAGTCCGTATGTCAGACAATTTGATATTGTGGTGAAGCAAACCAGACCAACTAATAGGAGGTGCAAAGTACAACTCACCAGACTTTTACTGCACCAAACTAATCATCCGGTATCAGACACAAGGATCTGGCACAGCAGAAGACTCTTTAGTTATACTCTGCACTGGTCTTATGACACATTAATACATCTTCCCCATTGTGCTGAGGATAGGCAAAGGCCTCCCTTCATCTACAGTCCAGATACTTTTACCCTCCAACCCACCCTCTAACATCAGTTGCAGAACATTGAGAACATATCTTTGAGAAACATTTGGAGGACATTTACTAGGCATGCAAAAAGCTGCATTTCCACCTTGCCATATTTACTATAGCATCTGCTGGAAAACAGTTGGAGGCTAGAGCTGAAAACCCTGCCAGAAAGAGAATGCTTTCTGGCACATGTGCTCACTGTTGGATTTACTAAGGTGTCGAAGCCTCGGGGTAAATCCAACGTGGGGTGCTGGGGCAGATAGGATATTGTGTATAAATGACTATTTTTGGTAAATTCGCCCAATTGTTCATGATAGGGTAAAATTATTTGGTAGCATTCCTTGAGCATGTGAGGTGTGGTGGTACACATTTACTTCAGTTAACTCAGCAGTAAAGTCTTGGTTTAAAGCCTTGATTGTCATTGGCTTGTAACTTCTAAATCCTGTGCAGTCGGGTAAATCGCCAAATATTCCTTTCTGTGTCTCCAAAACCTCCTATTATAAAGAAAATGGGAGAGCCAATCTCCTGAATCACAGATAATAAACTAGATATCCGTAGAGCATGTAACAGCCTCAATATTAACCAAGCAGACTTAGAGACCACTGAATAATAATAATAATCTTTATTTATGTCAAGGGTGCTCCTGCGACCCATGTCCGTGTCGCAGGCGCACCCATGTGCCTCCTCACACCAGGAGCAGTTCTACTTAACCAGACACGCTCCCGCAACGAATGCAGCCCTGTCTCCTAGGGCGTGCGCACCGGCCATCTTGAATTTAGAGGGCTATCCCACCTCCGGTGCCTGCCTTGACCTTTTGCCTTGCTCCTGACTCCGATCCTGTGCCATCTGTCCTGACCTCCTGCCTGTCCCGGACCATGATACTGTCTCACAATTCTATACTTCGCCTTGGCTGCCACCGTAGACAAAGTTGTGCCTGTGGAGCGACCTGGTGGTACCACCATGCAGCAAGTGTAACCCGCTTTGCGGCAGGTTCTGGTCAAAACCGGGTGCCACTTAGACTCCGCTCCCAGGTGTTGGCTTACGTCATCGTCCGCGGTGGTACAGAGGATCCACTACCATTGATCCTGACAATTATATAGCGCCATCAAATTCCATAGCGCATCACAAATCATAGGGGACATATGCAAATATAATATCATATTACAGAGTGCAAAAATTTATATGGAACAATAGGAGTTAGGAATCAACACACCAGTAGATTTAGATAGCTTATAGAAGCAGCTGGTTGTCTCAATCAGAGATAAGTCATTGAAGAGCTAGGGATATAAAAAAACATTTAAAAAATAAATGTTGAAATGTGACATAAAATTATTATTACAAGCTATATTTAAGTATGACATTTAGCTAGGCATCTCCTTTATAGGGGTATTCCCACAAAGACAAGATTCTTAAATATACTCAGGATAACAAAATAACACATTCTTTAATTAACTGATTAACAAAAATACAGAATTTCACAGATATAATTCCAACGTGTCTCTATCAGTCCTAGTGTTTATAATTTTGGTTGTCCCTGGATATGACCATAGACCTGTGACTATGGTAGGGCGGATTCCACCAGCTTCTCTTGTACTGCAGGGGGAGCAGTAGGAGGTAGAGAGCATTACAGACAGAGGCACTTCCTATTCAGCAGCATGATTTACTTTTCTCAGATATATGTAGAGGAGACAACAAGAGCTCTACTGACAAGATAAGCTCTGGATCCGAGGGGAGGGGGGAAACGGTGCTGACTCTATAGATTAGTTGAGGTACCAGAGCTGAATGTGTCATTGGAGCACAAGGGAACCAGTCACCAGGGACCTCATTTTCACCAAAGACAGGTTGCAGAAGCCCATCACACCTGCAGTGCAAATTTGCCTTTCTGCCTTTTATAAGCATTTGCATTAAAATATACACTCACCGGTGTATTAGGTACACCATGCTAGTAACGGGTTGGACCCCCTTTTGCTTTCAGAACTGCCTCAATTCTTCGTGGCATAGTTTCAACAAGGTGCCGGAGGCATTCCTCAGAGATTTTGGTCCATATTGACATGATGGCATCACACAGTTGCCTCAGATTTGTCGTCTGCACATCCATGATGCGAATCTCCCGTTCCACCACATCCCAAAGATGCTCTATTGGATTGAGATCTGGTGACTGTGGAGGCCATTTGAGTCCAGTGACCTCATTGTCATGTTCAAGAAACCAGTCTGAGATGATTCCAGCTTTATGACATGGTGCATTATCCTGCTGAAAGTAGCCATCAGATGTTGGGTACATTGTGGTCATAAAGGGATGGACATGGTCAGCAACAATACTCAGGTGGGCTGTGGCGTCGCAACGATGCTCAATTGGTACCAAGGGGCACAAAGAGTGCCAAGAAAATATTCCCCAGACCCTGACACCACCACCACCAGCCTGAACCATTGATACAAGGCAGGATGGATCCATGCTTTCATGTTGTTGACGCCAAATTCTGACCCTACCATCCGAATGTCGCAGTAGAAATCGAGACTCATCAGACGAGGCAACGTTTTTCCAATCTTCTACTGTCCAATTTCAATGAGCTTGTGCAAATTGTAGCCTCAATTGGTGGTCTTCTGCTGCTGTAGCCCATCTGCCTCAAAGTTCGACGTACTGTGTGTTCAGAGATGCTCTTCTGCCTACCTTGGTTGTAACGGGTGGCGATTTGAGTCACTGTTGCCTTTCTTTCAGCTCGAACCAGTCTGCCCATTCTCCTCTGACCTCTGGCATCAACAAGGCATTTCCGCCCACAGAGCTGCCGCTCACTGGATGTTTTTTCTTTTTCGGACCATTCTCTGTAAACCCTAGAGATGGTTTTGCGTGAAAATCCCAGTAGATCAGCAGTTTCTGAAATACTCAGACCAGCCCTTCTGGCACCAACAACCATGCCACGTTCAAAGGCACTCAAATCACCTTTCTTCCCCATACTGATGCTCGGTTTGAACTGCAGGAGATTGTCTTGACCATGTCTACGTGCCTAAATGCACTGAGTTGCCGCCATGTGATTGGCTGATTAGAAATTAAGTGTTAATGAGCAGTTGGACAGGTGTACCTAATAAAGTGGCCGGTGAGTGTAATTGTGTTTTATAACTTACCTTGCTCCCAGACAAAATCCTCTGTGTAGTACCAGGGGTTGGGCTTTGGTTTGAATGCATGTTAAAAAAACAACACGTGACTTGTCTGTGCTGCTCACTCCTCAGCTCTTGGCCATCACTTTTGTGCTCCTCTACAGCTCCTCCCTCCTGCTCCTTCACAGAGCTCAGAGCCTGGTGAGCTGACACCAGTGGGAGAGGGAGGAGCTGTACAGGAGCACAAAGGCGGGGGCCAAGAGCTGAGCAGTCTGCAGCACAGACAAGTCACATGTTTTTTTAAATGCTTCTGCAACCTGTCTTATTGAGCCTTTTGAGACTTTACATGGTGTTTCACGCTAATTTGAGACTTAAAAGTTTGCCTTTGTCTAGTTTTCTGCAGTATTCTCTGAGTTATCACCTGAATCCAGATGTGAAAACTTTTTTCTAAAGTTGCAAAAATGGAGCAATGAAGTGAATGAAATGTAACGCAATGGCGGCATTAAAAGGGGTTAAATTTGAGCTTATCTATGGGGTTAGCTGAAGGTCAGAGTTGGGAGGGGGAGATGTTTACAGTAATTTTGGAGCAGTCACGTACAAGGGAGGGTTTGGGAATATTTGTAAATATACTGACACGAGGTAGTGTCAGTCTGTCACTGGAATCTGGGGAGAAATGAACAATTTTCCCACCGCCCGCCCTTTACAATAAGGGATGCAGAGAGTGGGACGATAACTAATGTTGCAGCAGCGGATTTACAGAGAGATGGTGAATTCCTGGGAACAAGGATCCCAGGAGGTGGGGAAGTCTCCATTTTGGGTCCCTGGTCAGGCGCATATACGGCTGGTGGCAAGTGAGACTTAGTGGCAACTGCATTGATGGTAATTTTGATGCCCTCCAGATTTGGGTTGGATTTCGCAGTGGTAATTTTAAGATTCAAAGTCAAGTAGCAAAATTTGGCACAAATCTACAGCTGCCAAACACCAGGAATAGAAATCAGCTGAGAACTGATCGCCACTTTTGGAGACTCTTTGCACCACATATATCAATAAAGAAATAATTCTAAGATATATCTGACCAGCAAAAAAGCCAAGAAAAATCCCCCAAAAACTATTGACAAAGCCAGACTTATGACATATGTTCCCATTGTGTTTTATATCCATCTCATGACTCTGATCTGTCTTATATCTTTTTCTATGTGTCAGATATTAGTAGAATCTTCAGAAGCTAAATGAAAGTGTAGATATTATTATTATTATTATAGATAAACCTGTACTTTGATGATCTAAGCACATTGTCAGCACACTGCATCTCATAGTACAGAGGAATCAAGAAGTGTCTGCTTGTCTTCTCAGATAGTACCCGCCCACATTGGGAATCTTACACTGACCATCACTTAGTAGTGGGAGCAAAACAGCAATAAAACTGACAAGAATTGCAAAGCAAAGGGTTAAAAAGAGGATTAAAATTTGAGAACATTCTTTCACGGACTGAGCCCTCTTCATACATGGTGGGTGTCGGCTGAATTTTTCAGCTGACACCCACGATAGGTGGAACCATTTATGGTTGAATTATTTTTCCCCTTGACGTCATCAAGGAAGCAACAATCCGTTCCCATGGCTGGCTTGAGTCTGTATGTGACTTTAGAACCTGTCATTGGGAGGGATCTACAATAGTGTGCATAAGGCCCACTGTTATAGATCCCTAGCAGATTCTACATATACTGTAATACTTTAGTATATGGCAGGGTTAAAGTACCAATGGGGGTCTAAGAAGTAGTAAAAAAAAAGTTGAAAAAATGTAAAAAAAAACACAAAAATTTCAAATTCCCCCTTCCCCTAGAACTGATATAAAAATAAATGTATAAAATCATAAACATGTTTGGTATCACCGCATCCCAAGTCCCGTTAGACCCAAGGCTGTCTGGTTTCTGCAGATTCGTTAAAATGAGCCAGCGGCTCACTGTAATGAATACTGTGCAAAAATGCCATATACTTGAATACGTAGTATTACAGTAAATGGTAGGAACGATCAGACCATCTAGGGTTAATGTACTATAGAGGGTCTAAGAAATAGTAAAAAAAATAAATAAATAACTGTAAGAAGAAGTTTTCTAGATTTTGTCAATCCCCTGTGACCCTTATTTGTTTTGACTACCTGGCAACCACCACTTGATCTCACATTTAGCCCACTAAAATGCAACATAATGAAGAGTGACAACATATAGGCCTTTGTTATATAACCTATACTGTTATAATCCCGCATCACACAGTAACAGGGCCTTTGCCTTTAGATTTTCATGCATGTTATTGGAAAAATAAAGTACATTTTCTTTCTGCATCTTAATGCTGTATATTCACACAACACATCTAGCTGAAGAGCACAGACAGCCAGTGAGAAATTGCAGTGTATGTCTTAGTTAATTCCAAAGGGTGAGTAACAAAAAGGGAATCTGCCTCAGGGCCCAACCATCTGCTGTTTCTCTTATAGCAATACCCCGGGGGAATCAGCTCCCTGGTTAATGGCTCACATAACAAAACTGCTGTGAAAATATACTGACATGTAAAGTCAGTCTACTTTATGGAACTAGACAGTACCTTTTGCATAAAAGTATTCATATTTCTTTTTCAGTACCTTTAAATAACTAATATTGACTCAGTAAACAAACATGTCAGGTGGATTTCTCAAAAAAAGACAACAAAAAAAATAATTAAAGCATTAAGGGAAAGACATCTATGCCAAAAAATGTGACCACAGAAGAGAATTTGTTAAACTTGAGTTACAGTAATGGTAAGGATAGGTGTGAATGTCATAACTAGGAGTGTGCACAAAGACGTTGTCACCACATTTGGTAGCTCTGCTGTTATCAGTAGCAAATATACCTGTGCTTTACATAAATAGATCATAGAGTCTCAGTAAAACTCCCAACCTGGAGAAAACACAGGATGGAAAAATGCAGGAAAACTACATTTTTCGATCCTGCTGCCACCTACTGAACAACATATACGCTCAGCGGAGGCCATAATAACCTATAGGAGACGGATGCAACTGCACTGCATCTGTTCCCCACCTCCACTGAGTGTACACTCTGGGAGGTCCCCAGTGATGTAACTATCCATATAAGCTCAACAATAACTGTATTTCATGCAGGAATTTCTTGGTTGGGAATTTAATATGGCTTTCTGACGTACACGACAATCCAGACCTTCCGCCTCATATATTATCGCTGTATGTCAAAAATAATAAAAAATAAATCCCCCTCATTTTGATGAACCACTCCACATTATTCTAGAATATTTTTTATTGCATTAAAACTCCTCAGCTGTGCAATGTGATGGACTTTGATTCGCCAACTCAAACACTCGGGGCAGATTTATCATCTCCAATTTGTTGGCTTAGTGTTACAGAATGAGGCTCATTGACTATAGACCAGCACTAAGTACACATTTGGCGTTTCCAAACTGTGCTGACCCAGAAAATAATAATAAGCTTCCGGAATCCAGAAAAATAAGTATAACATGAAATAAATTGAAATGGGACTCCAAGGATTTTAGGGTGATGATGAGTGGGCCTCATATAACGGATTTGTGGTCCGTATGTCATCACTGTTTAATCTGTTTCTAAGATTCATGTCCAAAAAAACCTGCCATTTGTCATCCATATGTCCAAATTATTTCAATAGCCTGTCGCAAGCACACATGATTGTGATAAAATCACAAATGTGGACCACACCATATTTTTCATGTTCATATAGACTTCTATGGGAAGACACTGGCCATAAACAAAGGCAAGAAAGATGAATTTTAGCCGCTTCCTCATGGATCCATAGAAAAACAGTTATGTACATGGATCCATTGAAATGAATATGTCAAAGTACCATCAGCAAAAAGAATGGATAGTACGTGGACAAAAAATACATTCGTGTGCATATAACCCTAGACCAGTGATGGTGGGCCGAGTGCCCAAACTACAACAAAGACCCGCTCATTTATCGCAAAGTGCCAACACAGAAATGTAATTTGTGATTTATACTCCCTTCTCTGTCACAGTTTTCATTGATACCAGCACCCTGAGGACACCAATAAAGCAGAAAATAGTCCCAGGTTGAGCTGTCACTTTAATATAGCTCTGTGCACAGCAAGCCCTGGGATGTCTGGGACTGTAGGAAGATACCTGGAGTCATCTCTGGTGATGGCCTGGGTGCCCACAGAAAGGGCTCTGAGTGCCACCTCTGGCACAAGGTTAGCCATCACTGCCCTAGACTCTCTTAGTAAAGGGAACTGCAGTCTGGTAAATTTGGGGATTGTCCAGGGGAGGGAACACGTTGGTTGCCTTCATAGAGTCAACATATCCAAATAAAAGATTTGAATGGTTTCTCTAAACTTGAAAACTTCTATTTCCATTATTTGAGAGTTTAGTTACAGGGGGAATAGTCATTCATCTTGAATTAGCATATTAATGATCTACATTGTGAATTGTGTGCCTTGAACTTTAAAGGAGATCTCCAAAAGTACAATCTACAGCAGGTAGCTGTAATTTAATGCTCTGATAATTTGGCAATTTCCCTTTGACATGCTGAGCAGTATTTACATATGGCCAATTCACAAATATCACTGCACCAGATATAAACATGTCCGTTTTCTTACACAATAGATTCCCCCCAATTATCTGTGACAATATGACATTTCATTATATTTACAATGTACGTGAAGTAACTGATCAAATTGTAATACTTTAATACAATATTTTATATTTAAATTAATTTATATTTATTAATAATATAATACATTTTTTATAATTGTATATTATATTAAATATAGTACAGCATTGGGCATAAGTGCTGGGTGCTGGGGGGCCCACATAAGGCTGTAAAAAAGGAATCTATGGGGATGAGGGGGGCTGTATCTGATTCCATAGGGGATGAGGGGGGCTTTAAATAAAATACCCATGAGGGGGCTGTTTAGTATGATAAACTAGGGAATATTTTAGGTAACAGGAGACTGTTTTAGTTTTGGAATTTTCACTGCCGCCATGTGAGTTCACTGCAAAGGGGCCTACTGAGGCTCTGTCACCCAGCGGCCTAGTAAAACCTTCAGCTGACCCCAGGGCTGGATTAAGGGAGTGGTGGGGGCCCCTGGGCACAAACTGGTGGGGGCCCTTCTAACAATGTTTTTGGAGGTATATAGCCTGCCAGCCCCCTGTAGTATATAGCCTGCCAGCCCCCTGTAGTATGTATCCTGTCAGCCCCCTGTAGTATATAGCCTGCCAGACCCCTGTAGTATGTATCCTGTCAGCCTCCTGTAGATTGCAGCCTGCCAGAACCCTGTAGTATAAAGCCACCAGCCCCCTGTAATATACAGCCACCAGCCCCCTGTAGTATACAGCTACCCGCCCCCTGTAGACTTTAGCCTACAGTCCCCTGTAGAAAATGGCAATCTTGGCGATCTCCCCCAGCGAAGTCTCACTGACACAGCTGTAATCATAGACCCATATGTGCATTGCAGAAGGCCGCGGGCCGGTGCACAATGCACACAGAGACAGTCAGCGACCAGGTGTTTCTTTTTTCTATACTGATGCTGTTTTGCTAACATGTTAAATCTGATAGGCTGATTTGCTTTACCACTCTCTGTTTATGCTAATTGTGTGGCTTTATAGCTTCCTTCACCACCACTGCTGTCATTGTCCATGTTTTTTCAGTCTGATGAAGGGATTACTCCCGAAACGCGTCACTTATTCTGGACATAAAGGTTTTACTTCTATTTATTACAGCATGAAATTTGTGTGTTTTTTTAATCCTCAATAAAACGTCCTTTGCCTTATGGTACAAGTCGAATCAGTCAATTTTGGCATTTTTGGTGTAGACACTCCACTGATAAGGCTCGTTTAGCACCCCACCTTTAGCCCCATCCTTTTTGCTTTCATTACCTCATCAATTTAAAGAACATAGCCAGCTAAACCCATGTCCATATTGCAGTAGTTCAGAAGACACAAAGGAACAATCAGCACCTTCTCAGCTGCATACCACGAACAGAGGATGCCGGTAAAGTGAAAAATATTACACACCACCTAAAATGAAGTTGCATGCTAACTCCTATGTTACTTAAAATAAGCAAGCCTTGCTATATGCTGTGTAGTGCAAGTGTCAAGTTGTAGATGGCCATGTTAATAACCATAATGTACAGTGGATACGGAAAGTCAGGCCCATTTACATTTTTCACTCTTTGTTTCATTTCAGCCAATTGGTAAGATCCAAAATGCTCTTATTAATAATAATAATAATACTCATTAAGGTAAACTCTGCTCCCCATCTTCACAAAAAATACAGAAATGTAGATATTTTCGCAAATTTATTAAAATAGAAAAACTGAAAAATCACATGGTCATAAGTATTCAGATCCTTTACTCAGTATTGAGTAGAAGCAGCTTTTGAGGCTAGAACATCATGAGTCTTCTTGGGAATGATGCAACAAGTTTTTCACCCCTGGATTTGGGGATCCACTGCCATTCTTCCGTGCAGATCCTCTCCAGTTCTCCGGTTGTAGGATATGCAGTAACTCTGTACATTTCATATACAAAAAACCTTTGATTCTTTGTGCAATCCCTCCAGCAGTGGTGGCTGTATCTAAGGACACAGTCTTGTTTCTAAGGGATCATATGACTAGATTTATGAGAAATTAACTTCACACAGATACATACATATATATATATATATATATATATATATATATATATATGGCAGATTAATGAAATTTATTGTTACTGCCCAGACAAGAATACCCCTTTAAATCGCGCTCATTACGAATCACTGGGACTGTATGACGGCACGCTCCCAATTTGTGTCGCATGGAATCCAGTGCAGCTGCGCCACAAAAGGATCGCATGTGCAAAAATCCCAGCGCTGACATTATTTCACCACATTTGGAACCACATAATTCCCCTGAAATAAATAAAGTCACTGAGAAGTAAAGTCACACAGCTCTTTATGTGAAAAAATAATAGATTTTTGAAGACGTGGGGAAAAATTTGCAAGAAAAGACTAGTTCCTTAAGGGGTTAATGAGCAAAAAAAACTTGTTTTAATCTTACCAAATGGATGCAATGAAACAAAGAGTGAAAAATGTAAAGGGTTCTGAATACTTCCTGGCCCCAGACTCAACCCAATAATGTACCCAAAGGACCAGAAAAAGAGAATCCAAGAGGATTGATACAAGCATCAATTTGCCAAGGGTGTATGGAGAGAACAATTATCTGATAAACCCAAAAACCCTAATCTGACACTGTGTACCCCCACAGACACCCCAACTCTAACAACCCTCATCCAAATTCCTCCTGGAGCATGGAACAATCAGTCTTTTTTTTTTTTTTTCATTAATAATGCAATGAAAAGTTATCAGGAGTAACAATATGATACCAAGTAGAAAACTTTGAATTATAACTCATTTTACTTTGTGGTTTTTGTGTGTGTTCTTCAGCTGCTCTATTATTAATTCATATCATAATTGATTTTTATTTTCTCTCTGGCTTTTGAAAAGGTATGAAAATCATGTTACTCTAGGGCATCTACTTGAAGCAAGGTCAAACTGAAAAAGACAGGAGCAGTTTATTGTGGGGAAAAATGACTGCTGGAGAATGGAATAGAAAAGCCACATGTAAACACTGCTGTGCTGTTTCATTAGCAACAACACAACAATTTATCATTACTAGAAATTGGGTGATTATATTGCTGCTCTATCACTGTTACCTACTGCTTATTAAATTTTATAGCAATTTTGCAGGCCCCCACAATAAAGCTGGGTGTCAGTACTGTCCCCTATGGATGCAAGCATGTAGAAGAATAAGGGCGGCATGGTGGCTGAGTGAGTAGCACTTCTGCCTTGCAGCGCTGGGGTCCTGGGTTCGAATCCCACCCAGGTCAACATCTGCAAAGAGTTTGTATGTTCTCACTGTGTTTGCGTGGGTTTCGTCTGGGTCCGCCGGTTTCCTCCCACACTCAAAAACATACTGTTAGGTTGTTTAGATTGTGAGCCCCATGGGTACAGGGAACAATTTGGCATACTTTGTGCAGCGCTGTGTAATCCATGTGTGCTTTATAAATAAAGAATTATTATAAGAATTCCCCCTCCCACTACAGGGGGAGGGTGAGACCGAATCATGCTGCTTCAGTGTAATAACTTGTGAATCCAGATCATAGAGGGCTTCTGTGACACACCCATAGCCCTCCTGTTCTATTAGCATAATTTAAACAGTTGATTATAAAAGGAAGGATATAAGATTACCACATTTACGGTGCCTCTGTTAGGAATTGTCCTTGGTTTAATGCTTGAATTTGATGGTGGATTTCCTTTAAGGATACAGCTGTCTTTATAACATGCATAACAAATTGTACATCCTAGTGACATTATTTAATGCCATGTTCTGGGAAACCGGAAAAAAAAATCCAAATGGAGTGAAATTGCTGAAAAAAAAAAAATGCACCTTTTTCTTGTGGGCTCTGTTCATACAGCTTTCAATTTACAACTTCCCTATATTCTCTGCATTGTTATGACAATGCAACACAGCAATACTATATGGGTTTTATTGTAACAGATCAGTTAACAGAACACTATACTGTAACTGTGTAATTTAACCCAAGGGGGTCTGATCATTCCTACCATATACTGCAAATCAGTTGTATTGCTGTATATGTTGTATTTTCTGTAATCTGTGGCAAGGGCACATTGTTACAGATCTACTTAAATGACTATGTCCGGAGTCTCGTACAGAGTGTATAGAACACTACCCTTTCTCCCCCCTTCCCCCCCAGATAGATATAGATAGTTCAGAACATTGGCTCCCACTACATAGGTGACCTAGAACACTGTCCCAGTATAAAGGTAGCGCAGAACACTGCCCCCCCCCCCCAGTACATGGGTAGCCCAGGAAAATGCCCCCCTGAGTTTTTTTTTTTAATGTGCTGGTGGAAGTGTGCTTTTGCCAGATGATGCCGGTGGCCGTCACCCGCCCCACTCGATGGAGGAAACATGCCTGACCACAATTATGGTGCCTGGATCTATGACTATGGGGCTTATTTACTAAGGGTCTGTGGATTTTGGAGCAATCGCGCCGGCTTTCATGTGACACAAATGAGGGGGGCAGCGGACGATCCGATAGATTCGGACAAACCACGGGATTTAACTTAAAAATTGTGTCCCAAGCCAAGCACTTACAAACACCAGGAGGAAGATGGTGAACTCTGGCGGACCTGATCGGGGAAGCGACACATTCAGCAAGTCGGGCACACGATGTAAGTGAAACGCGCTTTCGGGATCTCCTCCGGACCGGGTAAGTAAATGTGCCCCTATGTGTTCCTGGTTTATCCATGCTTGATTTTGATGGTACAAAAAAAAGCCGTCACACAGCTCTTTACGTGTAAAAATAAAAAAAAGTTATAGATTTTTGAAGGTGGGGAGTGAAAAATGGACATGAAAAAAAAGGAAAGGGCCCAGTCCTTAACCGGTTAATATCATGCAATTTCCTTTTGAATGATACAAATGTAATATTATTCTACTTAGTAAATATTGGAGAACCACAATTACCATCCACATCGTTGATTTTAGTACAACAGAAAGGTTGGTGTCAGAAAAATCAACTGATTTTATCAAACATTTTGTTGTGTCTGACATCCAGACCTTTTTCTTGCGCACATCTAAACTGTTCAGGAGGTGTTTGTTACTCCAATTAGACTGAGTTTATAAAAAGCAATGTCACCAGTCTGTCCTCTAGTGTAATCCCTGCCACCAGTCTAGCATAATCTAGCATTAGTCTAGCTAGCATAATCACAGGCAGCCACTAGTTATTTCTCACTATATTTTATGACTGCCACCAGTCTTGTGTAAATTTTGCCATAAGTTAGAACTCATTCTAGTGTAATAGCTACCACCAGTCAGTTCTCGCCACCAGTCTGTCCACAGTCACTGTAATGAATGCCACTAGTCAGTCCTCAGTCTAGTGTAATCGCTGCCATGAATCAATCCTCATTCTAGTATAATCACTGACACCAGTCAGTCCTCAGTCTCCTGTAATTTCTGCCACCAGTCAGTCCTAACTCTAGTTTATTATAACTACCAACATTCTATCCTCAAGTTTAAATACTGCAACCATACAGTTCTCAGTCTGTTTTAAACACTACCAACAGTCAGACACCAGTGATTCCACAGTCTAGAATAAGCACTGCCACCAGTCAGTACTCAGTCTAGTGTAATAACTGCCACCAGTTAGTCCTTATTCTGAAGTAATCACTGACAACTGCCAGTCCTAAACTCAAGCATAATCAAGCCACTAGGTTAGTTTAATCACTACCAGCCATAATTTCTCTGTCTTATGTCATCACTACTATCAATCAGTCTTTCACCTAGGATAAGCACTACAACCAGTCAGTAGTCAGTCTAGTATAATCATTACCACTAGCTAAAGCTAAGTCTAGTATAATATCAGTTTGATATCAATAATCAATGTATACTCATGTATAATAGCCATTAGTTAGTTCCGATAAGCCTTACAATAATAGAAATTTATGCAAGTAACAGAATGTCATGTATTGAGAATATCATTATTTGATATTCTATTCCGTGTACTGGGAAGCTGGGATTCCGTGTCATAGCAACGGGTCGGCATCCTCCAATTACATTACAGTGGGCGCCACCTTCGGCGCACAGCTCCTTGTAGCTGCGCGCCCTTGTCTGAGAAGCCGGAATTCTGCGCATGCGCAGTAGCTCCGGCTTAGGAGCAGAGGCCGTGCAGCCACGGGACAGCCGTTCTGCACATGCGCAAAACGCAGTCTTCTCGGACGAGGGCACGCAGCTACGAGGAGCTGTGCACCGAAGAGGTCAGGGTAGGAGGAGAAAAGAGGCTACTGGGGCGTGGAGTAGCCGCGACATGTATCCTCCTGTCCGGCTACTCCGCGCCCCAGTATCCACTTTAGAAAATGTACATATTAGGGTATTAAAGCTTTTTAAAACATAGCGAGCCTCTAAAAAGGGCTATCCTTACGTCCCATACATCCACCTACCACCCATTCTACTTTTATAGGTATCGTGGTGGTAAGTTCCCTTTAATTAACATGTGACCTACAGTTACATCACATCTCACTAAGGCTTAATATTCTATGTACTGTATTGAGAAGCTGTAAAAAAAAAAAAAATCATCATGGGGAATGCCGACTGGATCCAAGATGCTGGCTCTATCTGGTCTCTGATGCCACTGACTCTTTGCAATCTAAACGCGAGGGACCAGGAGGGACCGGGCCAATCCGAATATGTTATAAGCCAATGTAAGGCGTAGTAAGCTGGAGTGTCAAATTAATTTGCATAATTAAAAAAAAAATCTTTCCTGATGAAATCAAGCTGCTCTTTATTATATTAAAAAAAAGTTCAGAACAGAAGAAATGCTAAGGAGAATGTGAGTAGGACATGTCTACCATCAGTCAATATGATGGGAGATGTCCTTTAGGCTACGTTCACATTTTGTTTGTGTTTTGAAACGCATCACCACAGCGGAGAAGGGGAGATTTCTGTCAACATTGTGTTTACAAAACCCAATGTTGACAGCAATGTAATAAGGCAGATCTCCTCTTCTCAGCTGCTCTTAAAAACGCATGTGTTAATGGAACATGTGAATGGAACACAAACGTATGGCCGGACAGGTATACGTCCAGCGCCATAGAGAGAATGAGGGGTGACCCCTCTCCATTAAAATGCGCGGTATACAGGTCGTATAGGACATGTCCTATTTTCCCCCGTAGTATGGCCCATACATCGTGCACTTCAATGTAGAGGGGAGGGGTCACCCCCCCTCCTCTCCATGGCACTGAACGTACGCCGCATATATTCGGGTGCCTGCAGCCTCAGGGCGCATTCACACAATAAGGTTAAGGTTCAACTGCTTTTGCTAAAACGAAATGTAACCTTATCATGTAATTACGGCTGAAGCCAGTGGAATGCATCAAAAACGCAACGCACAACGCGATGCAACGCATCGTGTGAATGTGCCATCAAGGAGCTAACATCCGTAATGAATGGATACAGCTCAGCCCTAAATATGCTTCAGCATAATCCAGCCATATGAAACCGGCTTTACCGCCTCACCAAGAGAGAGTAAAGTGAAACTAACCCTACGGTTCAAGTTTCTGGTGCTGTGTCGTATCTGCCCACAGAATAGAGGGAAGGTTTTGTATCAGCCTGTGTACAGTCAAGGAAATGCTGACAAAGCCTGACGCAATGACTGTCAGGACACAATGGCAGCCTCTATATTCACAGACTATAGGTTGCCATAAATGGTTCCGAGCTCCAGTACAAGTGCGGGGAATTCCCTGGAGGTTATTGCTGGAACTCTCCTATAACTTGAGGCTATCCTCTGGATTTGTTATATATGCAGGTCCCATGGATCATTATTAGTTAGTGGCTCTGATTTGAATGTATCAGCTGGATAGGGGCGCAGGAGCCGTCATGTGTTTGTATAGCCTCATATATGTTTGATGTTGGAAACTAATCAGTGTAAAATGCATAGAACTTCTTCAATCGCTTTTGTAATTCTGCATGGTTGAACATTTGAAATGAGTTTGTGCATCGCCCCGAGGCAGTGATTCTGACTTGATTGGAGGGGGGCAAAAAAAAAACAAAAAAAAACATCAACCTTCTTTTCCTATTGTCGAAGTTTTCTAGCCAAGGGACTGAAATAAAATGTGGAGGGGGGGGCTGATCCTTATCAACAAGTTGGATGACCTTAGGACTGTGACAATGTCAGGTCAACTTGGGGAAGTGTAAGGAGCCAGAGAGGGAGACATCATCTAAATACAAATAAAAAAGAAAGAAGCAACAATCCTTCTAATAATTATCATCATCTGCTGCTTTTCTCTCTTCTGGCAAGAAACACTCCATCCATTTGCAGAAATTGCCTGGGGAAACCTTACATCAAAACTAATCACAACGATTAAAATCAGCTTTTCTGTGCAAGGGGAGAGTAATAAGCAAGTTGGAGGCTGGAGCTTGACTGTGGTTTTACCCTTTCCACAGAGAGAATAATCCATGTTCTATATGCTATGTATGTATTTCTATACATATAGATCTGTATATACATATATATCTATATATGTGTGTGTGTGTGGATGCAGGATAGGGGCTAGGGCTAATTTCATTTCATCTTTTCTTCTGCAGATTGATTTAGACTGGAGGTAGAGGCATGAGCTAATTGTATCCTGATCCTTGCCTTGAGGGGTTTCAAAGCCCTGGAGCAAGTATTCTCTGTATTTTGTTCTGTCTACCTTAGCCAAGCTATTGCATTTCTCTCTGGTGTAGCAGCAGAGCAGATCGCTGGAAGAAATCAGGAGCCACAAGAAAGGGGAGCAATCCAGCAGAGCAGGGGGAAGTTGGGCAGCAGCAGCAGCAGTTCTCTGGCTCTTTCCATGTTCCAGGTAAGGTCTGATGTTTGCAGCTTCTCTATTATGTGCTATGGAGGGGATGGCTGGGGACTTTAGGGCGCAACTTGCTTTTACGCATGTGCCAGGTTCCTGGTTAATCTTTTTTTTCCCTTCCTTTCATCATCACCACTTCCTTGATGCTGTGCGATCGGTGCCTGCGCTAACGCAGTGTGTGTGCTGTGTGCTAGCGCGGCTACAAGTGCAGGGGGCATGGAGTCCGTGCAGGCTGCCATGTATGGGTGCCTCTAGCTCTGTTCACACCTGATAAACTTCAGCTACTCCACAGCTGCGCTTTCTCCTTCTGTCCTGGCTTCTTTCACCTAAACCTCCTGCTCTCTGTCTGTGTATGAAAGACGCCATTGTGCCGCCGCGGATTTGCCCTCGGGGCATGCAGAGACTTTTACACTTATACGGGTAATGAAATGGCTTTTGGGCCCGTGTATCCCTTTGTGGCCGATGTCAGGGTGTGCAGCCGTCCTCCGGGAAGGGGTTCACTCTGGGAATTATTACCCTTCACAGCCGACAAGATAACACCAAAGGGGCCGAGTGTTTGTCAGCAGGGATGTGGTAGTGACAGCCGCGGGCCACTAGAGGGCGCCGGGCGCTTGTCTGCTGGGAGATTGATCAAAGTGATGGCTGTGCCATGTCTGCTTGGCATCTGGGTGCAAGTTGCAGAAGCCCAGGAGTTAATGAATCGGGATTTCTCAGGCATAAAATTAGAGATTGCTAGTTAAAAGAACAAAGAAAACTCTGAGGACACATAGTGTGGTGTCATAACATGATGATGTGTCTGGATACTGCCAATATTTCTGTATAGGTTATAAAGATCTATGTACACGTATATATACTACATGTATGTGCTGTTATTATCAGTCATATGCATGATGCGCTTTATCATTCCTCAACCTCCTATCTGAGTGGATTGTGTACCTTGGGAGGCATTTCTTGCCCAGACTAAACATTTTGAGGAATAGCTAGAGATGGCGAGGGAACTTCACTTGCCAGATAGCGGCATCTAACTGGCACACCGTGGGCTATGTTTATTGGGGAGATGGATGTAACAAACGTGCACCGCTTTTTACTGTCTTAGGAGCTGTGTTTCATGTCAGATTTATCATAGTGCCTTGTAGAAAGTTGGTGATTTAGTTCTAAACTGTTTTAAACGCCATTGGGAGACTGGAGGAGATTTGTGCTAGAAATGTGAGACTTTTTAATAAGTTAAACGTCGCAAATCTGACTTGTACATCTGGAGTAGGTAGGAAAAAGTCACAGAAATAGCCGAATATGGCACAAAATGAACAATTTGACAATTTTGGAACAATCATTCCCCCTCATTGGAAGAGATGTAGTAATGTGTCCGTCTTTAGACCAGTGCAGAGTAGGACTAGACAGTTTTCTGCTGCGCCAGATTAATCATTTTGTCTGATGCCGGACGACTAATCTGGTGGACTGAGGAGTCTTACCCTGCACCTCCTATTAGTTGTTTGTAATTTGCTGTTCCACAATTTAGAATTTTCCAGCACACAGGCTATTTTCTGCAAGGCCATACCCCGTTATATACTCGTTATAGACTTTTTCAGGAAAACTGTCTAAAAATGGTCTAAAATTTTCCATTAATGCAACCCACAGCATTTCAGGTGCAAAATACTCAATTGTTCTGGCGTAGACTGATACTGTTTTAGAGTTTAATTTTTATTCCAGACTAGTCAGGAAATATGCCAGAGTTACAAACAATAAGCACCATTTTTTTTGGATGCAAAATGTCGGTGCAGAGATGGAATAAGAAAGTGTTTGGCACGCTGAGGAAGACCTGCCAAGTATATTTTGTGCCGGGTAGCACTATAGTAAATTAGGCAGAGCTTTTGAATGTCTTGTCTAATCTTAAGCGAAAGCTGTCTAAATTTAGGGAAGTAATAGTAAAACCCTTCCACCCACACCCCCTACCTTTAAAACATCTTCACCACCACATGGGACACGTTCATATTATACTCGCTATGAAGTCCGCATAGAACCAGTGCTGTCAAGTCAACCAGTATAGGAGTAAAAGTTTTTACTATTATTGTCACACGACATTAAAAAAATGGAATCCATGCAAGTGACAATAGTTTCGTCCATGCCGGAGGAAAAATAACTGTGAATTCTGTCGTTTTCTACCTCGATTTACCCGCAGAGGGGCAGTGAAGGACCCATGGATTCCAAAGGTTGATTTCCTCACTTAGAATTTCAGCAATAATCAATATGATTTCTGTTCTAAACCTCCTGTAGTTTTTTGGGCAGCCTGTGGAGGAGAGACAGTGAAGCACTATTGGAAAGTGAAGTTTTTTGGCACAACCAAGGATAACTAGGTACTCATATACCTTAGAATTTATTCTTCAAGTGGATCTTTCACTAGACCACCTGCAGGTTCTTATGAAGTTGTGGATTAATGTCCCAAATTCCCCACATTAAACCTCTGCCCGTGGCCATGATTACAAATTTAAACACTAATTCCTACTTAGCAACTTCCTGATGTGCGCCGTAATAGTACGGCATGCATCTGGTGCGGGTGCATGGAGAGGGCTAATGGGCTGAGCCCTTTCCATAGCCGGTAAGTCTTTGCTGCATATTGCTAGCAGATCTTGGTTGTTATCCATCTGATCGCTTTGCCGCCAGCTTCAAATAGATGGCGGCACATCTTTCCAAAGATCGTCGCTCCCCGTGACGTCATCGGGGAACGGCGATCCGTTGCTACGACAACCTTGGGTCTTCCGAAGGCCCGAAGCTGTCTCGTTTTAACCCATTCATTACAATGTGCTAACTGCACATTGTAATAAATGAAGAGGAAAATCCCCATACACTGCCATATTGTAGTATGGCAGTATATGGTAGGGTCAATCAGACAACCTAGGGTTAAAGTACGCTAGGGCAGTGATGGCGAACCTTCTAGAGACCGAGTGCCTAAACTACAACTAGAATCCACTTATTTACCATGAAGTGCCAACATGGCAGTTCAAGCAGTAACTTAATGCTAATTGTTCTTCAACTTCATTCAATTTTATTGGCTACTGCGGCCACCAATACAGTTGAAATAAGTTCAGACCATCATTGTAGCTTCTCTCCAGGAAGAATGGTGGGTCCAGCAGGAGGACCTCCAAAGACAATGCAGTTCTGTCAACACCTTCTCACTTTTCCTGCAGTTCCAAACAGCCAATGAAATGTCACTTTAAAATAGCGCTGAGAGCAGCATCTTTTAAGTTGCTTGGGACTACAGGAAGATTTGGTGGATTTGGTCCTGTTTGAAATTGGGGAATGGCCTGAGTGCCCACAGAGAGGGCCTTAAGTGCCACCTCTGGCACCCGTGCCATAGGTTCGCCACCACTGCACTAGGGGGTCTGAAAAATAGTAAATATAAAAAAAGTAAAAAAAAAAATTATAATCAAAAAACATAAAGATTCAAATCCCTAGAAGTCTTTTAAATATAAATAAACAGAAAAAATCATAAACACAGCGTATGAAAATGCCTGATCTATCAAAATATAATAACGTTTTTTCACTGCGTTTAACACTGCAATTTGCCATTTTGAAAAACATAAAAAATTCTATAAAAAGTGATCAAAAGGTCGTACAGTCCGAAAAATGATAGCATTGAAAACGACATCAAAAGTCGCAAAAAATGACACCACCCACAGCTCTGTACAACAAAGTTTGAAAAAGTTATTAGCGCCAGAAGATGGCAAAATAAATAAAAAAATTTGGTACAAGAGGATAGATAGTTTGATATCCCTGTAATCGTACAGTCCCAAAAAATAAAGCAGACGTGTCATTTGGGGTGAACAGTGAAAGCCGTAAAATCCAAGCCCACAAGAAAACAACGCAAATGCGTTTTTTCACCATTACCACTGCATTTGAAATTTTTTTCCTGCTTCCCAGTACACAGCACAGGATATTAAATACCATCACTATGAAGTGCAGTTTGTTACGTAGAAAACAAGCCGTCACAGAGCTCTTTACATGAAAAAAAGTTATAGATTTTTGAAGGTGGGGAGTGAAAAATGGAGATGAAAAAACAAGAAAGGGCCAGGTCGTTAAGGGGTAAAGGATGGGTCACACAAACTTCATTAGAGCCATCTCTGGTGGTCCAAGTGCCTACAGGATCTAAGTCTATTTCAACAACGATTTATTAGACCTACAGGTAACCTTTAGGTAATTTTTGCTCACACTGCATGTAGTACTATTGAAGGTATTCCTACTCATAAGGGTACATTTACACAGCCGTATGCCTGCGGGGCCGCAGCCAGGCAGGCATACCGCTGTGCGCTGGAGAGGAGGCGGAGGTGACCCCTCCATAGAGAAAAGCGGCGCACGGCCACACACATGGGGAAAGATGGAGCATTCTCTATCTTTTCCCATGTACAGTGCGGAACGGTGCCACGGCGGCCGGGTCGCCATTGCCGTCTATAGGTACGTATGTGCATCCGCAAATTTGTGGCCACATATACATCGCCATAGATGGTCCACTAGGACTTGACACTTCTGATGAAGTATAACAGGTCAGGGTACATTTACATGTGCGCATCACAACTACATCATCCAGAACATCATGGAGTTTTCATGTCGCAGTTTCATCATTTAAAGACATTTGGTGAACATTTTTTTACATATAGAATTCAAAAGCAGCATACAAGTTGTAAAGATCATGGTGTGACCATACATTTGCCCCGCAGCAGACATTATTGCATGTCTACCATTCCTAATATAATACTGGCTGGGCCAGATGGGTGGTGGTGGCCCCTGGGCGTAAAACAAGTGGGGGCCCCTCCCACAATTCTTCTCATAAGTAATTGTTGCTATATATATATATATATATATATATAAATTAGGTGTACCCCCCCGGCGTTGCCCGGGATAGTAAATAACCTCTGTGTCTATCTGTCTGTGTCTGACCGTCTCTGACTGTCACTTTGCCTGGGGAGATTTATCAGAAGTGTCTGAAAACAGAACTGCTCTAGTTGCCCTTGGCAACCAATCAGAGCTCAAGTTTCATTTTCCCACAGCTGTGTATAAAATTACTGATTGGTTTCCATGGGAATCTGGAACAGTCTTACCTCAAACATTTCTAATAAATCTCCCCCATCTCTGTATCCCTATCCATATTACCTTACACATAAGCGTCTTATACTCATTGCCTATAGTAACCAATCAAAGCTCCAAGCTCATATTAATGACCTGTCGCAAAACAGCAACCAATCACAGCTCAGCTTCTAACTGCCACAGCAGCAGTAGACAATGGCTTCTGTATATGGTGGTTAATAAGTGTATTTTGGAAAGCCCTGCGTGACAGAGAGCGGCTGTGCAAAATTTGGTGATTGTAAATGCTACGGTGCAGATTCCTTTAGCCGACATGCATACATACATACATACATACATACATACATGCTGGGGTCCTCGGTTCGAATCCCACCCAGGTCAACATCTGCAAAGAGTTTGTATGTTCTCTCCGCGTTTGCATGGGTTTCCTCTGGGTACTCCGGTTTCCTCCCACACTCCAAAAACATACTGTTAGGTTGTTTAGATTGTGAGCCCCATGGGGACAGGGACCAATTTGCCATGCTTTGTGCAGCGCTGCGTAATCTGTGTGCGCTATATAAATAACGAGTTATTATTATTATTATTATTATTATTATACATACACACAAGCACACATATACTCAGCTTTATATATTAGACAAGCTGTAGCTCCCGTCGTTGCCCGGGATAGTAAATAACTTCTCTTAACTAAACAAAATAGAAATTTAAATATTTTTTCTGTCACTGACTATCAGTCCCTGTCACAGCCTGTCTGTCTCTATCCATCTTGTCACACACATAAGTTATCTTATACTCATTGCCTATAATGAGCAATTAAAGCTCAGAGCTCATATTAATGACCTGTGGCATAACAGCAACCAATCACGGCTCAGCTTCCAACTGCCACAGCAGCAGCAGACAATGGCTTCTGTATATGGTGGTTAGTAAGTGGATTTTGGAAAGCGTGGGGTGAAAAATTATGATGTTTCCTGAGTCACAGAGAGCGGCTGTGCAAAATTTGGTGACTGCAAATATGAATATATTTTCAGCTCCCCAGTGATACAGCTTCAGAAATACATATATACAAACCCCCCCTTCTGGTGCAAGTGTTGCAGTTTGTCAGATCCTGTGTACTCCAGGGAGCGTATTGTTCCCTCGCTCTGCTATACAAAGCAGTTTGTGGGTGGATCAGGGTCGGCCTCTGCCGAATTCAATCCCTACACATGTAGTAGGCGATGTGGGCGGCCAAGCGACCTCCTGAAACATCCACATTATAATCCACCATTGGTTGGTCGGGTTCTCTTTAAAAGCAAATTAGTAGAAGCCCCGGGAGCCCTCCCGATAATCCAGCCTTGAATACAGGCCATGTAATACATTGATGGGCAGGGTTTACTATAGCGGTCAGTATTTGGGACAAGTACAGTCCAAGAAGAATTTAATTTGTTTGTAGAGTAATTAACATGTTTGAGAATAAAGTTTGTTTTTTAATTATTTGCAATTTACCTTTGGTTTTGTGTGGCACATTCTGCTTATGCATAGGGCAGATTTACCAAGACGTGGTCCATCCATGAATCATGGACTGTGTTGTGTCCGCTTTTATGGAGTCCTTCCTTCCCTGCAAAACTTTAATCATGAAGACACTTCAGTTAGAGGTCGCAATAATGCATCTACACACGTCTATGACGCGTGTAGAGGCTGATTTACAACCGAAAAAAATTACCAAGCGTATAAGTATGCTTGGTGATTTTCCTGTCTGAATGTAAGCTGCCGCCTCCAAGCGGTGACGGTGACGGCTGCGGTCCTGCAAAACAGGAAAATATCCTTTGCAGGATCGCAGCACTGAGTGGCTGGAGGCAGGATAGGGAGGTACTTCCTTCTCACTGGGGGAGGGTGCCGAGCGAGGGGTGGGGGTGGAGCTGAGCGAAGGGTGGGGGTGGAGCCGAGTGAGTGGTGGGTTGGGATATCTGTTGCCGGGGCTGTGCTCCTGATCTGCTGTGTGCTTTCTATGTGACAGCCCGATCGTGTACTGTGACAGGGGTCCGATTATTATCAGTCCCCTGTAGCCACAGCAGCCTCTGTATGCAGTGAGAGGCTGCTGGAAGGGTGCTATGTGCATCCTCTCTGCATGTCTCTGTATACAGATCACTGATGACAGTGATTCAATAGGCTCTTACCATTAGATCACTGTTATCTGTGATCTATATTTAAAGGGAACCGGTCACCAGGAGACCCATTTTTTAGCACTCCCCCAGTCCCCACAGAGCATAGTACAGGCGGTCCCCTACTTAAGGACATGTACATACACTGCCAAAGTGTTTTTGTATTGGTTTTACAGAAAAAAAGATATGTTATATTGTACCTTTTATTAGCATGTGCTGTGTGACTAGGCAGTTGCCAATTGGGAGGGGTTGGAAAAGAGCAGTCCCCCCCCACACACACACACACTTGGGATTGGCTGTAGAGGAGCAGGGGGCGTCGCTAAGCCAAGTGATGGGTGTTTTCATATATTTGAAAAAGTCACATGGAGGAGCAGTTTCCCAAAGGTGGGGGGGAACTGCTCCTTTCCAGCTCCTCCCAAAAGGCAACTGCCTAGTCACACAGCAGATGCTAATGAAAGGTACAATATAACATATCTTTTTTTCTGTAAAACCTATTTTTTATACAAAAACACTTTGGCAGTGTATGTACTTTGCTCTGTGGGGACTGGGGGAGTGCTAAAAATGGGTCTCCTGGTGACAGGTTCCCTTTAAGTAAAGAAAGGTACACATATATTATGTGTTCCTTCCTAAATATGCCCCTGTAAAAAAAAAAAAATTGCAAATAAAGAACAAAAAAAGAGTTATGTTCCCAAACCCCAGAAAATAAATTAAATAAATCTCCAGGCTGGTCTGGTGGTAGCCGTTAGCCATTGTCTGCTCCATAGGTTGAAATTTTTGATGAGACAATAACCGGGCAGGCATGCGTTCGTCGGCATGGGGAGGAGGAGGGGGTCACCACTCCCCTCTCAATTGAAATGTATTGCGTCCGGTATGTAAAACGGAGAAAGATAGGACATGCGCCATTTGGGGACATATGTACAGCTGCAAGCTTGTAGCCATACATATGTCCCCCATATGGTAATATGAATGTAGCCTAAGGGTGAGGTCACACATGGCATTATTCCATGCGTTTTCAAATGCATCACAACAGCTGAGACGAGGAGATTTGCCTAATTACATTGCTGTCAACATTTTGTTTACAAAACGCATGCAATAAAATTGCATTGCGTTTTGTTAACGCATGGTGCCAGGTAATGTTAAGGAAACAATTAAAAAGCGGTGTAATTATTCAGATGCTCGACAAAGACATTTTTTTAAATGAACATGCCAGAGGCTATTGCAACCTATCATCATGTAAAAATTAGCTGACAGGTTCCCTTGGTCAATCCTTTGATATCTGCTATTAGGAAAGAGTTTGGACGTGATCAAATACAAAAAAATTTCAGCCAAACTCATACATCATACATCAAAGTTGTATGACCAGCATGTTCTCTTGCCTACGATCATATGTTTTTTAGGGGGACTACAAGACCATGAATAGTTTTTGTCACCAGGGAGCTGGCAGATCACCTATAACTATTACTTTTTCAGTGACTTCTACAGAAAGATCCATGACCACATATTCTGACCAGGCAGAACTAAAATTGTAATTGTAGCTGAAGAGATGTCGTCTAGCTATTACTGTTCTCTTAGATATGTGTTCTTGCATGTTTATATGGAGCCAGGAAACATTATGTATTGAAATACTGTATTGACTATTTACTTCTGCTACTTCTTCTCTGTAATTTTACTGAATTTTGTTAAATTTTTCATAAGTATAAATTTTGTTTGTAAAAAATATTTTACGACTGCTCATCGCTTGAAAGATTAAAGTATTTAATTAACTGCTTTTATGTTAACATACATGATTTTAATTTTTTTAATCACTATGGAATAGTTTTCCTGAAATGAAAGCTGCATATTTTTTTCAAATCTACTGCAGTAAACTTTGGTGTATTAATTATGCCTGGGGCAGAAGACAGAATGTTCTCTTACTCTAGAGGGCCTCAGTTACATCTGAAAATGTAAAGTGTAATCCTTTGTTTCGTCTTAGTGCTGTGCTATAGCTGCATTTGAAAATATGAGCTATGTTACTGTGTATTCATTTCTTCACTTTTAAGGAAATAAACCTGCTAATGTCTAGTAATAACAAGCCCAATCCAGCCACTGCTGACTACAGAGTCCTAAAGCGTTAGAGGGCTTTCCCATACATAACATTTAGCACCTATCCATAGGATAACTGCATTGTTGTCCCTTGAATGGAGAGAGAGAATGAGGCGCAGGGCCCCATAGGTATCGTCCAACGTATAAACTGGCAAATTAAGTATAAATGGTATGACGCATATAACAGGGGGAGAAATTAATTTGCATTAATGATTGGAAACCTGTATATGAATTATGGAGGTGCTGTACATGAATTATGTGGGGCCTGTACATATATATGTGTGTGTGTGTGTATACATTTCTCACATAAAGTATGGGATATTTAGCTTCAGGCTAATGTGTATGGAAAACATAAAAGGGTCACACTACTGTGATATTATTTCTATAAAGCAGGTTCTAAGAAATCTTCCATCATGATAAACCAGGAACAAATACTCTTAGATCCAGGCACTGTGACTGTGGTGATCCTCTTATATTTTTTTATCCATGGCTTCCTTCTAAAATCAACTTTTAAAATTATGCTAACGAGCATGAGGGATACCCTAGCCCCTCTGTAATCTGACTTTACTCGTACACTGTCTCACCTTCCCCACTGCTCCCTCAGCACTTGTGCAAAGTTTAAAGTCACAATAACTTGTCATGTGGCCTTGGGTATTGGCGTAAATCATATGGCCATTTCTGTTTGGCATAAATCGACTTGTAGATCATCATTAAACAGTACTGATGCCCTCTGGTCCCTTGTCCAGCATAGATGCCCCCTGACATACCCAAGACGTTGATGCCTGTTGCTGGTGGTGTGGTTAGGTACCTGTATCTAACACACAAATAATGCCAATGTAAATGGTTTTGAATGGTATGGCGTGAAACTTGGCTGCCTTTTGCCTCTCTTTTATATAATTACGGACTTCTCTTTGTCTGGCAAAAATTAAAATCTACATTGCACAAAGTAAATAATATATTCTCTAAAATGAGAATTTAGGGATATATAGAAAAGCATATAGATGTAATTTGTAGCGAACTGCAGGGTTCTGGGTGGCAGGCCTAATCCATCCATAATGACAAGAAATCAGATTTTGTGCATTTTTTTCAGTACCCCTGGAAGATTTACAAATCTTGAACCATGCCCTTCAAGTTATAATTTGTTGAGTGAGAGACAAACAAAGAAGGAATGATCAGCACTTGAACTGGGGAACTAGTTATGAGGGATAGATGGATCAGTTATTTGTTTAGGCTCTTCTCATTAAGAAAATGTGTCTCCCTTAAAATCCCCTTAAATGAGACTCCCTTAAAATTGACCCAAACACAAATGCCATTGAGGGATTTTAGCACCAAAAAATGCCTGTAAAATGAGTGTATTAATGGCTAGAGGGCTGAAAAATGTTGGGAATAACAGGGAAATTGCCCTGCCAACAATGGGCAAGGGAAAGTACAGTACTTGGAATAATACCATAACATGAAAAAATGAAAGTGAAAATCATTTTTAAAAATGTAACAGCGGTTAAAGGCTCTCTGGGTGTTTAGACCCGGTTATTAACCTAGAGGATTTAAGTGGAAATGGAAAAAAAACATCCTTTCTCTCTGGTAATGCAAATTGTCAAAACTTCAAGGGCCTGGAAACTCAATAAATTAGAATATCAGCAAAAAGTTCTTTTTTTTCAGTAATTCAAATCAAAAAGGGAGACTCATCCGGTCTCTTCTGATGGTCCACTATCCCCACCCCATGTTCCAATAAAAGTTCTTGGCAATCTATGAACTCTCTCTGCTACTGGGGCAGGGGATGTATCAGATGGATGTGCCACGGAATCCCAGCCATCATACAGAATGAATGACCACTCCATGACTCAGGGGTCCCCAAACTTTTTACATAGGGGGCCGTTCATTGTCCCTCTCAGACCGTTGGAGGGCCGGATAAATAGCGGTACATGTGACCGCATCCGTAATACACTGCCCCCCCCTCAATTAATTATTTAATATACTACACCCCCTTGTGAACTATTTTATATACTGGCCCAATGAATTCATTAATGGGGTCAATTAATTATTAATATACTGGGACCCCTCTCCATTAATTATTGAATATGCTGCCCCCCTATTAATTATTAGACTGTCCCTCATAATTAATTATTACCTATGCCCTCCCCCCACCGTTAATTATTTCCTATGCTGCCCCTCCACCATTAGTTATTTTATATGCCCCCCACCGCACCATTAGTTATTTTATATGTCCCCCCACCATTAGTTATTATTTTTTTTATTTGCCCCCACCATTAGTTATTTTATACGTCCCCCCACCATTAGTTATTATTTTTTTTATTTGCCCCCACCATTAGTTATTTTATATGTCCCCCCCACCATTAGTTATTTTATATGATGCTCCCATAATGAATTATTTCATATATTAGGGCCCCCCGCTGGCACAATGTTTTTACTGCTGCTTAAAAAAAATTAAAAAATCCTATACTTACCTCTGGCTCCCGCGTCTTCTTACTTCTTGCGGCTACCGGACAGGAAAAGGTGCGCGGCCGCGTGATGACGTCATCACGCGGCCGCGCATGCAGGTTCAAAGAGCGATGTGCGCCGGGGTGCTTTCCCGGCCACATCGCTCCACCTGCAATAATGGTGGGCGAGCGGCCGTTTCCGGCCGCATCGAGCACTATACTGTGACGGGCAGGAGCTTCCTGTCCGGACGGACGGAAGCCCCTGCCCGACTGCCAGAGGGCTGCCGACTACCGGGGGCCGCAGAGAAACGGGCCGCGGGCCGCATGTAGTTTGGGGACCCCTGCCATGACTTGTAGCTGAAATGGCTTTGCTACTATCAAGGGAGGTGTGGTGGAGGGCTCCGCCCTTCCAATTGAGGATGAGCATGGAAAAGAGAATCCCATGGAAGTTGAGGCAATGTCTGCCATGTAATTGACCAATGCCTCAGCTGTGGTCTATTGGGGCCTACCAGTAAACACACTGCACACCCTGGTACCTACTTGCACCAGAAGAACTTGGAGCAGCAGAGACTAAACACGTCCTCTCACTGCAGCATCAGCTCCACCACCAACAGCAGCACCACGGCCACATCACTGTGCTTGCTTTCCCAACTTTAAAACCTAGGTATTAGTGCACGCTATTCAATGACAAGAACACCTTTACAATCTAGTAATTAGTGCACTCTATTCACTGACAGGATAAAAGTTTATATTCTTGGTATTAATGCATGCTATTCACTGATAGGAACACCTTCAAAATCTAGGTATTATTGTGTGCTATTCCCTAACAGGGGAATTTTTACAATCTAGCTATTAGTGCCCTCTATTCAATAACATGAATAATATTTATGTCTGGTCTTTCCAAGGATTGCTGTACAATCCTGCTAATAAGCAGTAAGACTTTATCTGCATTACAGCAGCCTATGAGAAGCCTAATGCAGAGTGCCCTAAAAAGGGCAATTATTATAGATTGCCACCTGTTCCTAATAACCCTATGAAGAGCGGCAACTTTTCTCTAGCTCTGTCTCCTGTTTGAAACGATTTCTGTACATATGAGCCCGATCTTATACTACTGAGCCCATCACAGGAATGCCTACAAAGAACATGCCTGTGGTTGCTAAGGTGCTGCAAGCTACTTGGTGCTTTTTCCTAAACGGGTCAACCTGCCAATCTTATCTAAGACATCAACATGGACAGAAAGGGCATCGACCTTTGGGTAGGCCTGTTTAATATAATTTAGCCAGTGGGATCCAATCTTTATTATTCACTCCTTTTTTGTGAGAGTTAATATTGGTTCTGTCAATAGGTGCAGGCCCTACAAGTAGAATAGGTTAAATCCCCTCTAAAATACACTGGAAAGAATAGGATCAATGTGCGAGAGGTCAACCGAGTACAGAACGGAGCTTGTAACACTCCATACATAGAGACCCATTCTTCTACTGAACAAAGACGAAACCCATGCCTGCATGTTATTTTTAATATATTCAAACATTACTTGGTCCTCTGGTGGAGACAAGGGAATGCAAGAACCAAAAGGTGATTATTTCTTATAAATCTGGATGGGGATGAGAAACACCAACTTTTCATGACCAGATATAAATTGGTGGATTTGCAGCTCAAAATCCACTAATTTCTATGAGTTTGACATCAGAAATTGTAATTAGTTTGATTTCCCATTAGTGAGTATATTATGGAATGCCTAGTATTTTACATAAGGTATTTAAAGTAATGCAAAATTGAACATAATACTTCGACAAATCTGAATATCCCATCTTTTTGGCCTGTTGTTCTGGTGGCCTCATACTTCAGATGTGTGCTTTGTCAAACTTCTTTGAATAGTCCTATTTTCAGCATACTAATTATATCTTCACTTTTATTTTCAATTTATTTTTTTGGATTGTGAAAACAATTCCCAGATATTGAAAGCCCTGGGAACCAGGAAAGCTTATTTATGTCCAGTAGTTGGGAAAAGTTCTATTTTTCTCTAGGCTTTCTTTATCTCTTCTCTGGACACAGTTGTGTTTCTGACGCTTCTGGGGAAATCAGGAAAAGGAGGTCTTGCATTATCCACATCTTCTTCTTTGCCTCTCAGGAAGAGGGCGAGTTATAGTTATGCCTGAAAACTAGAGACAATCTTGGAGGACACAGACTGTGCGCCTCTGCATATAACAAGGACTGTGGCTATCACAACTGTTTCTCTCCAGCTTTACTGATATAAGAAGACTTAAAGCTGCTAAAGGAAACCAGCTGTGTAGTCAAGACTCCCTTAGGGTTTAAGCAATGTTTTGGTTTTTTTTTATTATTTAATTTTGGTACGTTGACTTAATGTATCAGGACAAATGAATCTAAAATGTGAATCAATGTAAAACCCGCAATATTATTGTGATCATATACCACTTGTAGGAATATCCTAGCTTTGTATTCCTAAACCTTATAGGCTCTTTTTTTAGGATGGAACAGAAGAAGAGTACGACAGACAGCCTTAGGCTGCGTTTATTCCTTCTGTTGTTGGTAGGGAGGTTTCATAATGTTTTATTACAAAGTAGGGCTACAACTTATCCAACTGCATGCTTACACTGTGTGGTTATACTGTATGCTCATACAGTGGAATATGTCCCATATAGCCACTGCTAATATAGTCAATACAGTGCAGCTACAGTAGTACAGTGGTGCACAGTAACCAATATAATAACAATGGTACCACTGTAGCCAGGTTAGTTACAGTGCCTTCACAGTAGCCAGATCACAGCCCTGCCCCACAGTAACCAATAGTCACAATGACATCAGTAGCCCATAGTTAGTGGGGATCATAGGAAAAGGCGTAAAGGGTAACTTAACTTGGTTAGTGGACAGGAAGCAACATATGATGTGGCCAATCAAAGTTTGTGTGAAAAAGGACCTCTCACCTATAAAAAAGGCACTAGGAGCTGTATACTACAGTAAGCAGCTCTTAGTGCTAACCCATTTTTAGCAGTGATAAACTGCTAGCTTTATTGGAACCCTCCAATGCTAGCAGACACTGCCATGAGGTACAATAGGAAAGCTGGACTGCACTCATGGGCCTCCCACTCCATAGGCCGGCGGTGACTGCCGAGCTTCATGCAGCAGTCACCATCTCCTAGTCCCGTCCTCCCATGAATACACCGGACCACTTTGAGCGTGGTCCTGCATTCCTACTGTACTATGTGGCAGTGTCTTCTAGTTTTTCTTGGAGGGTTCCAATAAAGCTAGCAGTTTATCACCGCTAAAAATGGCTGCTATGGGGCCCATGAGGTTCAGGGCAGCACAGTTGATGCCCGCACGCTCGACCCCCCCCCCCCCCCATCCGCTCGCCCTCTCCCCGTCTGCTCGATTTCCCCCACCCCACCCGAACAAGCATACGCCCCCCCCCTTCCCCCGCCTGAACACACACCACGGCCAGGTGGTCTCACCCGTACAGCCCCCAAACATCCAAAAATTTAAGTATATACATATGTATTTATCTGTTGGTATATAAGTATATACTGTGTATATGTGTATAGATGTATACACTGTGTATATACTGTGTATATGTGTAGCCTAAATACTGTATTTATACACTCATATATATATATATATGTGCACATTTAAATAGATGTGTGTGTGTATATATATATATATATATATATATATATATATATATAAAATTGTATGTGTGTTTTTGAATATGGTATGTATGTATATGCTCTATATACTGAATGTGTGTATATATTCTGTATGTATAAGCAGCATGTGTGTGTGTGTGTATGTATATATATATGTATGTGTGTGTATTGTATATGTATTATGTGTATACAATCTGTATACCTTATGTGTGTGTATATACTATATGAGTTTGTATGTACTCCGGGTATTAGTGTATAAATGTATATGAGTGCATAAATGTGTGTGTAAAAGTGTATACTTGTATACATATGGGTGTGAGTATACGAGTGTAGAACTTTATGAGTGTGTATATAAGTATATAAAGGTGTGTATGTATCAGTGTATAAATGTGTGTAATTGTATAAACATCTTGCCATTAAGACTCCAGGTATTGAGGCCTTCCTGTTTGTGATGATAAAGATAGGGAGACAGGTGTCCACTCCCTTGAAATTCCTCAACATGTCCCTAAACTAGTCCTGGATGTTTGGGCCATAAAACCAGTATCCACAGAAACTAGATTTAGTTAGAATCCCCCCACCCCCCATCGTATCATTTCAACATCCATGAAGGAGGTCAGTAAAAGGTGATAGCCAGTATAGAGGAGATCACATATAGAAACCCCACATCTAAGAAATATGTGGCAAAATTCATATTTCGGCCATGTGCTTTTCCGTAATATCTCTATCCAGGTCTCTGTTACTGTATCAAAGGCCACTAAATGGCACCCTAGCAACAGGGAGCAATTATAACCTTATCATAACCTCACACGTTGGCTCTCTCAAGTTATTAGACCCCTTGTATAACCAGGAGGTACAGAGTATTGGAGGATTATCACCCACTCAATTTAAAAAAATATATCTGCTCTGGCTATTCAAGAGAGGGCTAGCTGTCCATTAAACCAGTATATGATATGATATTTAGGAAATTGGTGACTGTAGTTCTATTTGTCCTGTTTTTTCAATTCTCCTGTAATCTAGTTGGCATGAAACTGAAAAGTACCATCAAGTATTGTGAAGCTGGAGAAGTGTTCGGCTCCAAGGTATTATATACTTCCTAATTAGATCCATGGTGTATTTCTCATTATTATGGGATACAGTCTTGTTGGATTGTTCCAGTATTTGGATTATTCTCAGTGGTCACTGGCGGTACTTATTGTTGATACAATGTGCAATACAATTATGAATTTAGTGGTTCACAATACTTGAATTTATGTTTTGTAGAACTATTACAGTATAGGACTCTTGTATTTTCAAACCATGTTTCATGAATGAAGTACCCTGAAGCAAAGCTCGGATATATTACAGTCCATGTAATGGCACTGACCCACAGGGAGAATAAAGTTTACACATACAATAACAATTACCATCAAAATTGGAAGAACAAGTGCAATTACCGGACTGTCCATTTATCAGCCATTGGGGATACTGTCCTTAAAACCATACAGTTATATAAAGCAAGCTGGGGAAACCGTGAACTATCTGTATATCTATCTGCATTGTAATTACAGACATTGTAATTTGTAGGATGCAATAAGGCCATTCTAATCCATGTCATTAGGCTTGTAGGGGTTTTCTACTTCTGTAGAAAACCCAATATGACCGCTATGTGTTGGAAAATTTGAAGGAAACTTGGAGGCCATCCCTGGTTTTTACATCCTCAGGTATCGTGAATAATTATAGTAGTTTGTTAGTTTATTTAACATTACATGGCTTCCTGCCAGCAGTGTGTGGTGAGTCCCTGGGGAAGAGGTGAGGGGGGGGGGGCAGCTGCGTGTGCCTATGTCAGTCTCCTCTCCTCCATACTTATGCTGCTCCCTCACCCCTCTTATATGACTTCCTGTCATATGCATTGAGCAGGCTGGAGGGAGGGATGGTGTGTAGGAGAAGAAGAATGCATGAGGAGACACCGGCACACAGACATAGATTTCTGCAGCTGTAGAAAGGATAAAAGTTGGCAGACTAACCTGATCTGCTTCTATAAAGAGGCGAGCAGATGCCTGGATGGAGGAGCTGCTGTGGATATTGTGTTCTTGGACTTTGCAAAGGCATTTGACACTATCCCTCATAGACACCTGATGGGTAAAATAAGGTCTAATGGTTTGATAGGAATCATTTGCAATTGGATTGAAAACTGGCTGAAGAATCGTATCCAGAGAGTTGTGGTCAATGATTCCTACTCAGAATGGTCACAAGTTATAAGTGGTGTTCCCCAGGGTTCTGTGCTCGGCCCATTATTTATTAATAATATAGAGTTAGGAATGAATAGCACTGTGTCTATTTATGGAGGATGTTTATAGGCTGCAGTGTGACTTGGACAAACTGAGTGTTTGGTCATCCACTTGGCAAATGAGGTTTAATGTGGATAAATGTAAGGTTATGCACATGGGGACTAATAATCCAAAGGCATACAATTTCAATCAGCTGCCTCTTAAGCCAGCCAGATCTTGTCATGTATCAAAAGTGGTATGGACTCTCGGGATAGGGATGTAATATTACCACTGCACAAGGCATAGGTTCGGCCTCGCCTGGAATATGCTGTCCAGTCCTGGGCAGGGGTATGAAGGGTCTTAGTTATGAGGAAAGATTAAAACAACTAGATTTATTTAAAAAGATATTTAGATCTAGAACTAGATCTGGAAAAGAGACGACTACGAGGGGACATGATTCATTTATATAAATATATGAATGGTCCATAAAAAAATATAGTGTTAAGTGGTTCCAGATTAAATCAAATCAATACACCTGTAGTTACACCATTGGACCTCACTAATGTCACGTGTGAACAGAGCCTAAACTGAGCTATAGCCATTTTATGCTAAATGGTTGAGATTTTAGGTGTGGCTGTCTGCAGCCTTTGAACTGTTATTATAAGATAACTACAGAGGTCAATTGTTTCCTGTAAATCTTCACAAGGTTGGCAGCCACTGTTGTTGGTATTCGACCAAAATAAACAAGGATGGCAAATGTCATATATACACATATACACGTATTTTTTGGTCTATAAGGCACACCGGAGTATAAGGCGCACCATCAATAAATGCCTGCTAAAACGTCTAGGTTCATATATAAGGCGCACCGGATTATAAGGAGCACCTGATTATAAGGATGAATGACCAGCAAGTGGCAGACCTGTGCACAGTTAAAGGCAGCTGTTGTCTATTTCTGAGAAAATCATAGGATTTTTTGTGCGCCTTAAAGTCTGAAAAATACGGTATATGCAGCAACTCTGCTTCCTTACAAATTGCCAAACCAAAAACACAAAAACCAAGGTAAAGAAACAAAGCAGGCAACTGCTTCCCCCACGCACAAACGGCACACCATGGCTGGAACCATGCTCTTAAGCGTATTCCGGGCCGGTAACCATAGATACTGTGAACACAATCTTCACCACATGTTTAAAAACACAGTAACATTACAAAAACTCAAAAGATAGAAGCTTGTCATCAAAAAATGTACAGTAAAAAATGATATCTTTATTAATGCGGTCACTCTGACTGTGGCATTTATAGGAATAACACCCGATATCGGAGCTCACTCCGACTGCAGGTGTTACTCATTACCACTGACATCCCCCGACTCCCGACTCGGCTCCGGTCAAGAACTGTACCGGCATTGGCTAATTGGCTAAAGAAGAAGTTACAGGTCTGTGAGAGCCAGAAATCTTGCTTGTTTATAGGTGACCAAATATTATTTTCACATTTTGTCTACCATAGTGGAGGTCTACCTATGATGTCAATGACAGCCCTTTCTCATCTTTCACAATTGGTGGCTGACTAAATACTTTTTTCCCCACTGTATATATCTGCATGTTTTACTTAATTTTTTTTTTTATGTTTTTCCATTTTTAATGTGGTCCTAATACATGTGCCTAATACTGATCTTATAAAAGAACATATGGCAGATGTACTATGGTTTTTACTTGTGGCTTTTCTGCTCATTCTAGATATATTTGCTTACATCTACGCGATGCAGACATGACACGTACATAGATCCTTATCAACAAATCCCACATGTAGAAGCTGTCAAAATGATGAGTGTTCTGGGAATGTGTAATAGACAAAAAGATGTTTTGTGTCATATGGAAAAACAGGCACTTTTTCCACCACATTCAACATTTTGTGACTGTAGAAAAAATGTAAGTGACTTTTTAAACTGCAGGTACATCCTAAAACATTGAGGATTACACTCCTCCTGTGTCCTAAACCTAGGTATAGGCAGGTGCATAAGGGTGTACATGGAAAAATGGTTCACTCCGGCACTGAAGATATGTTAAAAACTTTATTTTTCTTCGTCAATTGAAAAGCATTAAAATCCAGTATCTTATATAGCTTTCACCAGGTATTCCTTCATGGGACATAAGCCAGGAAAACTCATGCGATCGGTAACCAGACCCCGGTCTTGTATTGTATAGCCTCTTGCCGTATATACACCGCTGAGCTCTGGCACTAATCGCTGACCCGTCTGCTGCTGAGCTGATGCCAGCAACAGTGTACACCGGGTGTCAGCTGTAACACCTGCGGTCAGAGTCAGCACCACCGCAGCATATAACTTGCCTTCTGGGGTCTCTTCCTCACGATCGCCCGCCCCGTGCTCCCTTTGGGGGGGCGCTGAACGTTTCCATACCAGCCCTGAGGCAGTGCCTGTGAGATCTTGACAGGATCTTAAAGGGGTATTCTCATCTGGGCATTCACATTCAGTTTGATAAATCTGCCATATATAAACATTTCTTCAATTAGATGTTATTAAAAAAAATGTTCCTGTGTGAAGATAATTTCCCATAAATGTGGCCATGTTGTCCCTTAGAAATGAGATGGCTTCCTCGGATACGACCACCTCTGCTGGAGAGATTGCACAAAGAAACAAAAGGTTTTGTATATGAAATGTCCAGGAATTACTACATGTCGCACAGCCGTCCTGTGGTAATGATCGCTGAATCCAGGAGGTCAGGCAGGACTCTATAGCGCATGTCTGGCCACCGCTGCCAGAGTGTGACGTGGTCGTAACCGAGGAAGCCATCTCGTTTCTGAGGGACAACATCACTACATTTATGAGAAATTATCTTCACACAGAAACATTTTTTTTAATAACATCCAATTGAAGAAATGTTTATATATGGAAGATTAATGAAACTGAATGTGAATGCCCAGACGAGAATACCCCTTTAAAGGCACAGTTTCATCCTATGCATGCGCAAAAAAATAAAAATGTTATGACAATTGGAAGACAGGGATACAAAATTTATAGATTTTTTTCCCACACTATGTTTTACAAAATTTGCACCAAAAAAAAACTAAATAGAAATAGAAAAAGACCCATAAAATAAAGATCATCGTACAGCCTAATAAACATGTTAACACCAAAAAAAGGTAAATAATCCATTACATAATTGATGCTATTCTACTTCTCTGTGCCCCCCAAAAAGTAAATTTTCAACAATAAAGCATAACAACCTCAAAATGGGGCAATCCCCATTGGGTCTCTGTACTCATGAGACATTGCATAACAATTTTTAAGATGGGTTTTCTCTTTTTATCTTTTGGAAATCTGTACATTTTAGGGCTAAATTAATGTATCACTAACAAAATTAGACCATTCTAAATTTCAACTCCATTTTGTTTTAAATTACTATGCTCAAAGGGTTAAAAATCTTCTTAAAAGCAGTTTCTTGTACTTTGAGGGGTGCACTTTTGAAAATGGAGGGTTTATAGGAGGGTTCTAATAAATTATATTTAAAACTCATTTAAAAAAGAAAGAACCCAAAGATTTCAATTTAGAAATGTTGGGAAAGAAATTTAAATCTCAGTTTTATTTTTAAGCTGTCCACCGTCATATACGAATAAAAGGACTTTTAAAAAATGATGAAAACATAAAGTTGAGATAAGGGAAATGTTGGTAAGTTACACATTTCGATGGTAAAACTGTCCATCACAAAAGCAGATAATTAAAAATTTTTAATTTGCTGAATTTCTAAAAAAATGGCAAATATTAGTTAATTAAAAAGCAAAACATATCAACCAAAATGTACCACTAACATGAAGTACAATGGGGCTTATTTACTAAAGGTCCCGCAGCAGCATTTTCGTCCCGGGTATTGTGTCACACACGATAAGAATTGTGTCGCAACCGTGTCGGCTTTCACACAACACAAATCGGGAGGCGGGCCGTCGGACGGATTCAGACTCTTTTGATTTAACATTCAAATTTGTGTCGCAAGCCAAGCACTTACATGCATCAAGAAGAAGAAGGTGAATTCAGGCGGACCACAGTGGGGAGCAACACATGCAGGAAATCGGGCGCAGGATCTACGTGGATCACATGTGCATTCCGGCGGACACTCCGGATCGGGGTTGCGAATCGGGCGGTTAAGTAAATGTGCCCCAATGTGTCACAAAAATATCATTTTGGTCAGTTGAAGTGTGCAAAAGTTATAACCATATAAAGTGACAGATTACAAAAAAGAGGCTGGGCCTTCGAGCGCGTTCACACGTTCCGCTAGCGGCGCGTTCATAACGCGATGCTAGCGCACAGGGGGCGGATTTTGGGGCGATCGCATATGCGTTTCCAGAGAAATGCATGCGATCGGGTTATTAATCGCATGCTTTTCCCGGGAAACGCATATGTGATCGGCCCGAGCCCTGCCCACTGTGCGCTAGCGGCGCGTTGTGAACGCAACGATAGCGGAACGTGTGAACGCGCCCTTAGGGTGCAGTCACACAAGGCGCTTTGAACCCGTTTTCGTCCCGTTTTTAAGCAGTCCTTTAAAAACCGCATCCGTTTTTAAAAAACGCATGCAATTTTTACCGGTTTTAACTAAGATAATTGGAAAAACCGACAAAAAAGCATGTGTTTTTCAAAAACGCATGCGTTTTTTAACAGACTGCTTAAAATCGGGCCAAATACGGGTTCAAAACACCACGTGTGACCACAATCTTGATGTACAAACTGGCTGTGTCCTTTATGCAAGACACTGGGGGCTCGTTAACAATTGTATGTGTTTCATTGGAAATGCATAGGCGATGTGGCCAAGGCCTGCCTCCCCCATGCACTAGCTTGTGTACGAAATGCAGTGCTAGTGGCACTTGTGACCACAGCCTAAGGCCAGCGGCACACGTGGCGTTTTGAAGCCGTTTTTGGACGGTTTTTAAGCAGTCCGTTAAAAAACGAATGCGTTGAAAAATGCATGCCTTTTTTGAAAATGCATCAGTTTTTGACTAATTAAACCCTTAACGCTCTGCGCCGTAGCTCTACTGCGCAGAGGTATAAGGGATGTATGAAGAGGGCTCACGGGCTGAGTCCTCATCATACAAAGGTGGGGGTTTTTGCATTTTGCAGAAAACCCCCACCGCTAATAACCGCGGTCGGTACTTTTTAATAAAATTTCAAATCACCCCTCTTTCCCTAGAACGGATATAAAACATAATAAACAGTAAAAATCACAAACATATTAGGTATCGCCCCGTCCCAAAATGCCTGATCAATCAAAATATAAAAACGGTTACGGGCGGCGGTGACCTCCGAGGCGGGAAATGGCGCCCAAATGTCCGAAATGCGACTTTTACACCTTTTTACATAACATAAACAATGAAATAAAAAATGATCAAAATGTCGCACAGACCTGAAAATGGTAGCAATAAAAACGTCGCCTCATTTCGCAAAAAATGACCCCTCACACATCTCCGTGCACCAAAGTATGAAAAAGTTATTAGCGTCAGAAGATGGCAAAAAAATTTTTTTCTTTTTTTGTACACATTCGTTTAATTTTTGAAAATGTATTAAAACACAATAAAACCTATATAAATTTGGTATCACCACGATTGCACCAAAGTAAAGAATAAAGTAGGCGTGCTATTTGGAGCGAAGAGTGAAAGTCGTAAAAACTGAGCCCACAAGAATGTGACGCACGTGCGTTTTTTTTTTTTTCCACATTTGGAATTTTTTTTCAGCTTTGCAGTACACGGCATGTTAAAATAAATAACATCACAGGAAAGTAAAATTTGTTACGCACAAAATAAGCCCTCACACAGGTCTGTACACGTAAAAGTGAAAAAGTTATGGATTTTTGAAGTTGGAGAGCGAGAAATGAGCCGAAAAACCCTGCGTCCTTAAAGGGCACCTACCACCACAAATCTACCTATAAAGGTAGATCGGGTGGTAGGTGAATCAATGGGACGTGAGGATAGCCCTTTTAAGGGCTAATCCTCACGTCCCCGCACTGTTTTATAAACTTTTATTACATTAATATGTTAATTTACTTATGCGGCTACTGGGGCGTGGAGTAGCCGCATCTGAGGTTACACGAGGCGGCTACTCCACGCCCCGGTAGCCACATTACCCCTCCTACTCACCATGTTCGGCGCGCAGCTGCTCGTAGCTGCGCGCCCTCGTCCGCCGATCCTGCCGTCTGCGCATGCGCAGAACAGCAGGCCCGCGCCTGCGCAGCCCCGGCTTCAGAGCAGTGACCGCGCAGGCGCGGGCCTGCTGTTCTGCGCATGCGCAGACGTCAGGATCGGCGGACGAGGGCGCGCAGCTACGAGCAGCTGCGCGCCGAACATTGTGAGTAAGGAGGGGTAATGTGGCTACCGGGGCGTGGAGTAGCCGCCTCGTGTAACCTCAGATGCGGCTACTCCACGCCCCAGTAGCCGCATAAGTAAATTAACATATTGATGTAATAAAAGTTTATAAAACAGTGCGGGGACGTGAGGATTAGCCCTTAAAAGGGCTATCCTCACGTCCCATTGATTCACCTACCACCCGATCTACCTTTATAGGTAGATTTGTGGTGGTAGGTTTCCTTTAAGGGGTTAAGATAATTGGTAAAACCAGTCAAAAACGGATGCTTTTTTGCTTCCTTTTTTAACGGGCTGCTTAAAAACGGCCCCAAAATGGTAACGATTATGTTCGATACTATGGCAGCCTGGGGTTCCGATCAGGACCCCAGGGCTGCCTGAGCCAGTGCCTGTAAGATGGCATCTCTGAAGTCATCTTAAAAGCACAGTGTCAGCCTATGCACATGCACAGGCTGACACAGCTAATACCCTGGAACGAAAAATAAAAGGACACAAAGGCGCTCATAGGGCAAACATCCGTTGGTTCAAGTGAATTCTATTTCTGGTGACAAAGGTCAGGTGCTCTCACCTGGGGAAGTTATGCTCAGTGTGAGTGTGTCAAGAGATGATGTAGCGCTGCAGTGCTCCTACCGGTTCCTCCTGGAAGGAGTATTGCAAATGGCAGTGGATTAAAGGGAAAAAAGTAGAGCTTCCTCAGTGCGCTGCTACATCGATTTCAGGCTCAACCAATGTTTGATCTCAAATTCATTTTATTCACAAAGTATCGAATAATGAACCTTCGTCAGGTTCTTAAAGGGGTTCTAAGTGCTGAGAGATGGTGTCGGATGGGATCCTTCAGCTCCCTGTGCGCCCTGGTAATGAAACCGGCGCACACCGGTGGCGCCGGACGAGGTAAGTACATGTTTATTATTTTTAATAGCCCGCCCCACCCCAGCCCTCAGTAATTTTTAAAACCCGGATAACCCCTTTAAATATTCGTGATCTAGTTGGAGGAGGAATATTGGAGGAGGAAAAGCAGTGGTAATCTAAAGTGTGGCTGATTTGTTGGTGCGGGGAACACGGCTTAATTTCACCTCCATTTTGATTGAATTACTATGAACATCTCAAGGGGTTAACAATCTTCCTACAAGTTGTTTCTGATAGTTTGAGGGGGTGCAGATTTGAAAATGGGTTGATATTTAACATTTAAAAAAACCCTATATATTTAAAATTTCATTCAAAACAGTATTTATCCCCAAAATAGTAAATTCTGAAAATACGGATAACCAATATTCGATTTGTAAGGGTGCGTTCACACGTTCTGCTAGCGTCACATTCAAAATGTGCCGCTAGCGCACAGGGGAAACGCATGTGTTATTCAGCAACTTATTTAGGTGCTAAATCTATCTGCCTGAAAGCGCAATTTTGAATTTCTAAAATGGAAAATTTTTCACATTTTTTTTTTCTTTTTTTAGTAAATAAACTCAAAACTTATCAGCCAACATTTACCACTAAAATGAAGTACAACATATGAGGAAAAAACTATTTCATAAGTAACAGTGTTCAAAAGTTATAACCATATAAAGCAATGCATGTCAGAATACAAAAAATGGTCTGAGCCTTTTGTAGGTACGGGGGGGGTACGGAGCTGTGTGAGTTGTCATTTTTTGCGAAATGAGGCGAAGTTTTCATTGCTACCATTTTGAGGTCTGTGCAACATTTTGATCACTTTTCATTAAATTTTTTATGTCATGTAAATAGATGTAAAAGTCGCATTTCGGACATTTGGGCGCCATTTCATATTTTGATAGATCGGGCATTTGGGGACGCGGCGATACCTAATGTGTTTGTGATTTTTACTGTTTATTGTGTTTTATATCAGTTCTTGGGAAAGGGGGGTGATTTGAACTTTTAATATTTTATACATTTTTTACATTTTTTAAACTTTTTTTTTCACTATTTCTTAGACCCTCTAGGGTACATTAACCCCAGATAGTCAGATCGTTCCTACCATATACTGCAATGCTACTGTATTGCAGTATATGGCATTTCTGCACAGTATACGTTACAATGAACCACTGGCTCATTGTAACAAATATGCAGTAGCCATTCAGCCTCGGGTCAGACGAAGACCCGAGGCTGTCATGGCAACCGATTGCCGCCCCCCTTTGAGCCCTCTTCATACACCTTTCATAGCTCTGTGACGGATATATCCGCCGCAGAGCTATGAAGGGTGTATGAAGAGCGCTAACGGGGGTTAAGGCCTTAAATGTATTGTTAACATTTACATTTACAAAACACTGTGTAAATGTGATGTTAACACATGTGGTAACATCGCATTTACATTGCCTTTTGTGAACGCAAATGTTAACAGTAATGCACATCACCTCTTCTCAGCTGTTGTAATGCGTTTTAAAACGCAATAAAAAAACACAACATGTGACAGCGTTCTAACAGTTTTCAAGTTTCTGCTGTGAGAGTGGGCTAAAATTCCCCTCCCCTACTCATCTAAGTTGTAGCAAGCTGTGCACACAGGGGTCAAGCATGAAAACTCCCGGTCTTAACATTGTCGTCATTCTGACCCTTTTTCGGCTATTGCTGATGCGTGTATAATTTTCCCCCTCTTAGCACCACATGCAAAGATATCATTACATGGATCTCCAGAGCTGTTACCCAATACTTTAGCATCTTTGTATGATCAAGATTTTGAAAATCTCATATTCTATAGTAGGATGCAAAACACAATGCACATAGAAGATGTGTGCCCAATGTGCAGCATGTGCAGCTGGACTAAAAACAAACAAATGTGTTCGGTCAATGAATATGCACTGTGTGATGGCCAGAATTCATGGACCAAGCACAGGTCTGAGGACAGGAGTCCAAGCATCATAGTTATTCATGACAGAAGGAGCCCCTGCAGAGTAGCAGCACCGCACTGTTATCATTATATGGGATAATAATCTGATCAGCTGGGGGCCTGACTGTTGTGACTCCCACCGATCATGAGTATGGAGTTCCGTTCTTACTAGTTAATTGAAGTGGAAGGTCAAGCATGCGTCCTGCTGCTCCATTCAGTGCTATTGGAATGTCAGAAATTGCAGAGCTCAGCGCTCGATTATCTCCAGCACTCTGATTCACTGTTTATGTGAGTGACAGATATAGCCAAGCTCTGTGCTTGGAAATTTCCACCTACCACAATAGTATTGAATAGCGTGCAAGAATGCATGCTCCAACTGCTGCTCCCTTAATAAGTGGGAACAGGTCCGTTCTCTTGGTCAGCAGGATTCCCAGCAATTCCACCAGTATTGATTAGTGTTATAATATATAAGAATAAAAGTGTCCCAGATTCGGTGTAACCGACACGCTTTTCAGGGCTGTCCCACTGCCTTGGGTAGTTGGGTGTTTGTTCCGGTTTCCCCCGCTTTGTCCCACACATCTGCTCTGTGTGCTGCCTCCTGGTCCCGACATAAATCCCTCATCCGTACCAGGATGCGAAACACAGAGATCCAACCTAGATCCTGCTGCCTGGGTTCACAGTATGAAGGGGAACTGCTGCTGCTGGGGGCCCAGTATGAAGGGGAGCTTCTGCTGCTGGGGGCCCAGTATGAAGGGGAGCTGCTGCCGCTGGGGGCCCAGTATGAAGGGGAGCTGCTGCTGCTGGGGGCCCACTATGAAGGGGAGCTGCTGCTGCTGGGGGCCCAGTATGGAGGGGAGCTGCTGCTGCTGGGGGCCCACTATGAAGGGGAGCTGCTGCTGCTGGGGGCCCACTATGAAGGGGAGCTGCTGCTGCTGGGGGCCCACTATGAAGGGGAGCTGCTGCTGCTGGGGGCCCAGTATGAAGGGGAGCTGCTTCTGCAGGGGGCCCACTAAGAAGGGAAGCTGCTGCTACTGGGGGCCCAGTATGAAGGAAACTGCAGGGGGGCACAGTACTGTATGAAGGGAAGCTGCTCCTGGAGGGCACAGTATGAAGGGGAGCTGCTGGGGGTGCACAGTATGTGACAGGATGCTTAGGGGACACAATGTGAGGGGGGTAGGCGACACTAGGGCCGCGGTAACATGTTCCCCTAGTGTGGCGTTTTTGTTGCATTTTTTCATTGCGTTTTGCATTCTTGAAAAACTCATCATATTTGCATATTGGCTTTCTGAATGGGTTTTTGGTTAAAGTGTTTTAACTTGGCGTTTTTTTCCCCCTGCGTTTTCATTATGTTTTTAAAAAGCGGTTGTGTTTTTGAAAACGCAAGCGTTTGTAGTTTACGTTCATAAACGGATGTAATTACATGCAAGAACAGCAAGAAGAAGATCACTGGGGGACATTTACTATGGTGTTTCCGCCAGTTTTGTGGTGCTTTCACCGCATCTTCTGCTCTCCGACCTATTTATTAGCTGTCGGGGACAGAAAAAATGCCTTTTTCCACCTGCTCCGACTCTTCTCTGAAAAGGGGCGTGGCTTTGGCGGAGTGGAAACTCAGACACAATTAATATGTGTCACAGCCATTTTTGGACGCTGTAAACTGGCGGAAAGTAGACCAAAAGAAATTTGGTCTAGCAGGGACACAAAACAGTGCTATTGGTTCCAGGGACAGAAAATGGTCTCGGCGCCAGAAATTTATCTGCACAGCTACACAATATTAAATGTGTATCTTCTTTCCGAGAGCAGGTCGGTAACAAAGCCAATGCAGACACCAACACTTTATGTAAATGTCCCCCACTGTGCTTTTACAAATTCCAAGAGACGCAGCTGAATAGTAATAGTACGTCACATGTCGGGTCCCGGGACATGGAGAGGGCTCGCGGGCCGAGCCCTCTCCATAACCGGTAAGTCTTTGCTGCATATTGCACCGATCGCGGGTGTTTCACCGCTGATCGCCGCCGGCAAAGGTGCCGTCATCTTTCCGTGGAACGTCGCTCCCCGTGAGGGCGCGTTCACACGTTGCGCTTTCGTCGCGTTCATAACGGCTCGGGCCGATCGCATTCCCGGGAAACGCATGCGATTGATAACCCGATCGCATGCGTTTCTCTGGAAACGCATATGCGATCGCCCCAAACTCCGCCCCCTGTGCACTAGCGTCGCGTTATGAACGCGACGAAAGCGCAACGTGTGAACGCGCCCTGATACTGTAGTATGGCAGTATATGATAGGATCGATCAGACAACCTAGGGTTAAAGTACCCTAGGGAGTCTGAAAAATAGTAAAAATAAAAGTTAAAAAAAAGTTAAAATAAAAAAATTATAATAAAAAAAAATAAAAATTCAAATAACCCCCCTTTCCCTAGAATTGATATAAATATAAATAAACAGTAAAAATCATAAACACATTAGGTATTGGCGCGTCCGAAAATGCCCGATCTATCAAAATATGATAATGGTTTTTCACTGCGTTTAACCCCGTAACGGAAAATCGCGCCCAAAGTCGAAAATGGCACTTTTTTGCCATTTAAAAATTTGTTTTAAATTATCTAAAAAGTGATCAAAAGGTCGTACAGTCCTAAAAATGATAACATTGTAAACGTCATCAAAATCCGCAAAAAACGACACCACCCACAGCTCCATACACCAAAGTATGAAAAAGTTATTATCCCCAGAAGATGGCAAAATCCCCCAAAAAAATTTTGTACAGGAGGTTTTAATTTTTTTAAATGTATGAAAACATTATAAAACCTATACATATTTGGTATCCCCGTAATCGTACCGACCCAAAGAATAAAGTAGACATGTCATTTGGGGTGCACAGTGAAATCCGTAAAATCTAAGCCCACAAGAATACGGCACAAATGCGTTTTTTTACCAATTTCACTGCATTTGGAATTTTTTTCCCGGTACACGGCATGAAATATTAAATACCACCATTTTGAAGTGTAATTTGTTACGCAGAAAATAAGCCATCACACAGCTCTGTACATGGAAAAATAAAAAAGTTACAGATTTTTGAATGTGGGGAGTGAAAAATGAAAACGCAAAATCAAAAAAGGGCCGCGGCGGGAAGGGGTTAAATACCATACTGTGTAATGTGATCCTACAATGTTAGACTGGTGATAATCAATGTCACTGCAACAAAAAAAAAATCAATGAAAGCGATTCGATTAGTATTGCCTTATTTATGTGATGGGTCAGTTGAGTTGATCTCCTTGTGCTTCCCTCCCACTTCTGTCCTCTCCTGTCATCAGCTTGAGGCAATTTGATGGACTGTACCACACGGATTCTCCAGAAGGGGGAGTACAAACTCATATTACAGCTACCACTGAAGATTAGACACACTCCTGTCACACTGTTGGAGTAAATGATGGCATCTCTGCTTCCATGACTGTATACTTATCATCATGTTTTAGATATTTATGAAGGTACAGTGAGAATAATAATCACACTGTCCCCCCAGCAGGCATATATGGTACAGCCTCTAGTTGTCCATGTGATGCTGTGCTCAGATTGATAACAGACTAGAGAAGTGTAAGCATCCTGCTGGAGGCTGCACTGTAGAGAAATGAGTGTTCCTCATACTCCACACTTCTATTATGTACACTGCAAGCAGGTAAGGGCTGGAATTGTATTTCTTGTACTGACGCAAAAGAAAGATGGCAGCTCCTGGGCCCCAAATATTTGTATATATCTATATGCACTACTTCCTCCAGAAACTGATTTTGGTTTTCCATGTGTGACATCACCCACAGGGCGCGTTCACACGTTGCGTTTTCATTGCGTTTAAAACGCATATACAACAGCTGATGTGAGGTAATTTGCCTAATTACATTACCGTTTACGTTTGTAAACGCAATGTTAACACATGTGTTAACAAAACGCATGTGTTAACGCTTTGTTAACACACACGTTAACATCACGTTTACGATGCGTTTTGTAAACGGAAACGTTTACAGTGATGTCATTAGGCAAATCACCTCTCCTCAGCTGTTGTATATGCGTTTCAAACGCAATGAAAACGCAGGTCAAAACGCATTACAACAGCTGAGGAGAGGTGATTTGCCTAATTACATTACAGTTAACATTTGCGTTTACAAAACGCATTGTAAACGCAGTGTTAACACATATGTTAACATTACATTAACACGTCCGTTTTGTTAACGCATGCATTAACAAATGTAAATAGTAATGTAATTAGGCAAATCAACCTCTCTCCAGCTGATGTAATGCGTTTTAAACGCAATGAAAACGCAACCAAAGCGCAACGTGTGAACGCGCCCTAAGGCTGTGTACAAGCATTGCGCCTGGTTTGCATTTCAAAACACAATCCAGATGGAACGGGAAGGGGCTTGTGTTTTGCATGTAAACAATGCGACACATGATTGCATGTGTTTCTGTTAAAATGTTTATGACTTTGGACTGAGCCCCTCCTGGTGTGAATGCAGCCTGAGGCTGGCGGCACATGTGGCAATTTGAACCCGTTTCTAAGCAGTCCGTTTTTGAAAAACTTGTGTGGTTTTTGACCAGTTTTACCAATTGTCTTAATAAAAATGGGTCAAAAACGCATGCCGGGGGCGTTTTAAACCCATTTATGGGACGTTTTATAGCAGACCGTTAAAAGCACACGTTTTTTTAAAATGCATCAGTTTTTGACAGGTTTTACCAATTCTCTTAATTAAAACTGGTCAAAAACGGATGCGTTTTCAAAAACCGCAGGCCTAAGGGTGAAGACACGCGTGGCGTTTTTGTCCATTTTTAATTGCGCAAATTCGAAAAACCGGGCAAAAACACATGCGTATTCAAAAACGCATGCGTTTTTTAACAATCTAACTAAAAACTGGCTAAAAACGCCACGTGTGTCTTCACCCTAAAGGTGATGCCACACATGGCGTTTTGAAACCGTTTTAAAAACGTATGCCTTAAAAAACGCATCCGTTTTTTGTGCAAATTCGGAAAACCTGTCAAAAACATGCGTTTTCAAAAACCGCATGCGTCTTTAAAAACGGATGCGTTTTTTACGGATTGCATAAAAACGGACCAAAAACGGTTTCAAAACGCCATGTGTGCCATGACATTTAGTTGTTTCCAAGGTAAGATTGAGGTAAGATTGCGCATGGATCACAATCTGGAATTGGTGATGGTAGGAGGAATCCCTGTATTGAACTTGGAAACGCAAATGTCAGGGTGGATTCCCAGGTGGCGTTTTTGAAACGTTTTTAAACACATCCAAAAACGCCACATGGGAATCCACCCTCAGGGTAAATGTACACAAGGTCTATCTAGATTTTAGAAGTGAGCTGGGCTGCTGGACTTGATCTGTCTAGATCAGTGATGGCGAACCTTTTAGAGGCCGAGTGCCCAAACTACAACCCAAAACCCTGCTTAGTATTGCGAGGTGCCAACCAAAACTGAAAGCAGTAACTTATTGCTCCCCGTTCAACAATTTTCAAGCATATTAGCCATAAGGACAGCAGCACAGTAGAACGCTGGAAAATTTTCATCATTTTGGCTTCTTTCCAGGGTTCCTCTGCACACAGAGAATCGTGGGGCCAGCAGGAGGTCCTGCAAAAATAATTCGTCCCTGTCTAATTCTCTCTCTTCCTACAGTCCCAAGTAGCGAAGTCAGTATCAAAATATGACTGAAAGCAGCATCTTTTAAAGGAAACCTACCACTTGTAGTGGCAGGTTTCCGATGGCAATATCGGGCACCAGCTCAGGGTGAGCTGGTGCCGGAGCTTATTTTAGTTAGTGTTTTAAACCGCGGTATCGCGGTTTAAAACACTTTTTAAACGTTGTAGCCGGCGCAGGCAGGTACGCGCTCGGCGCTTACCGTGCACGCGGCTCTCATTCACTTCCTATGTAGCCGCGTGCACGGTAAGCGCCGAGCGCGTACCTGCCTGCGCCGGCTACAACGTTTAAAAAGTGTTTTAAACCGCGATACCGCGGTTTAAAACACTAACTAAAATAAGCTCCGGCACCAGCTCACCCTGAGCTGGTGCCCGATATTGCCATCGGAAACCTGCCACTTCAAGTGGTAGGTTTCCTTTAAGTTGCTTGGAACTGGAGGAAGATTCTTTGAATCCTGTCTTGTGTGCTGGGGTGATGATCCGGGTGCCCACAGAAAGGCCTCTGAGTGCCGCCTCTGGCATCGGTGCCATAGGTTCCCCACCACTGGTCTAGATGATTGTCTGTCTAGGTTTTCAGACCATGTAATGTAGGAGCAGCACAGGTGCCTATAGTCCAGCTTTGATCTGTGAGGCAGCCGCTGCGGAGCTGTGTTGCCGGCACAGTGTATCAGTAGCCTCATCCTCCGCGCACGTGTGTAGTGATGATAATAATAACAGAGCCGGTGCTGAGCCCTCCTCCCCCGGAGCCGCCGCCCCCGTCCTCCCCGGCCCCTCCCCCCGGTCTGTGAAGGTCATTACACCCAGGCAGCCGCGGTCCAATATAGCGCATGCGCCCGGGCCCGGGGACTGGCAGAGAGAGGCGGCACAGTGCACTCAGCAGGCAGAGGGGAATAAAGAGGCAATATGGCGAGGATGCCTGGCAGCGGAGACTGCAACCCGGGCACGGCAGACAGCGATCCCCTGCACGGGCAGCCCCGGGCGGCTCAGCACCGCTTACAGCCGGGCAGCGCGGGCGAGGAGGAGGAGGAAGAAGAAGAAGAGGATGAGGATGAGGAGGATGATGAGATCCAGGAGGTGCAGATCACCGGGGAGGATGAGGATGACGAGCTGCTGCTGCTGGAGGAGGACGACGAGCTGGAGGACGATGAGGAGGAGGATGAGGATGAGATCCGGCTGGAGTGGGAGGACGGGGCGCTGCTGGAGCACCCGGGCGGCATAGTCCCGCACCCCTCCGCCCCGCTGCTGCTGCCGCCCGGCCTGCGCCCCGGGATGGTGGTGGAGGAGATGCTGCAGCTCGGGGCTGCGGGCGGCTGTGCGGGGGACGGAGGCGGCTGTGCGGGGTCCCCGTCCTCCGAGCGGCCGGAGAGAGCGCGGCTCAGCGAGAACACCCGGCTGGCCACCCGCTACGCGGTGCGCATCTTCCGGGAGTACCTGAGCGAGAAGGCGCAGAGCCCGGACTTCGAGAGCATGGACAAGGAGGCGCTGTGCCGGGTGCTGCGCTCCTTCTACGCCGAAGCCCGCTCCAAGAGCGGCCAGCTGTACAGCAAGTCTTCCCTCATCAGCATCCGCTCGTCCCTCAACCGCTACCTGAACGAGCCGCCCTACTGCCGCACCCTGGACCTCACCAAGGACCCGGAGCTGCGGAGCGCCAACCTCACCCTGGCCGCGGTCATCCGCAAGCTGGAGGAGCAGGGCGCCGGGCCGGTGGTGCAGAAGCAGGCCATCACCCGGGCCGACCTGCGCAAGCTCTACACCTCGTGCGTCTTCAGCGCCTCCACCCCATTCGGGCTCCTCAATAAGGTCTGGTTTGAGACGTGCATGTACTTCTGCACCCGGGGCCGGGAGAACCAGCGGGAGCTGGAGGAAGACTCCTTTGGCTTGGCCATGGACGAGGACGGGCGACGTTTCGTCTACTTTAAGGCGCTGGGGCCCTATCACAAGTCGCGCTCTTCGTCTTGGGGCAAGAAGCGCGGGGCACCTGGCGGAGCCGCCACCACTGATGGCGACGAGGAGAACCTGCCCCGTATGTACGAAACTGGCACCGAATTCTGCCCCTATGCCAGCTTCGTCAAGTACCTGGCGAAGCGTAACCCACTGTGTAAAGCGTTCTTCCAGCGGCCCAGGGACCACTGCAGCGAGGCCGATGTCACCTGGTACGAAAACAAGGCCATAGGCAAGAACCTACTGGGCACCCGCATGCAGATGCTGTCCAAGGCTGCCAAGCTTTCCAAGACTTACACCAACCACTGCATTGGTGCCGTGTCCGTGGCTACACTCAATAGTATAGCTGGCATCGGCACCAAGCTGGGGCCCCCATACTTCATGGACAATGTGAACGGTACAAGGCACAGGTCATCACAACCTACAGGAAACTCTTACATCCTGCCCAAGCCTGGCACCATTCCTGATCTCAAGCCCGAGATGCCCATCAAAAGACCGTTATATGAGGCCAACCCTCCAGCAGAACCGTGCAGCCCACCTTCCCCCAAGAGACTTTGTATACGACCTACAGAACCCTCGGACTGTGTCCTGTTGGTCTCGGTCAAGAATGACCCTCAGCCCCCCTGCCCGGAAACCAATGGTCATATGGTGCTGGCGGCCTCCCCTGCGCTCTCTTCCCCGTCCATGCTCTCTCCTGTACAGGTAACAGAACTTACCTACTCCTTTTATAGAGTCATTTTAATGGAGTGCAAATAGTAGCAGCTACACTGAGAAGAGGAGAGCTGCCCACAAAGTGTGTTACAAATGAAGGATGTATTGTTCTTTTCTATTGTGCGCCCATAGTACTAGCCATGGAGAGTAGCTGTCCTAACATAGTGCCCACATAGTACCAGGGAAGTTCAGCTGTTCACACACTGCCCACAAAGTATTAGGATGTATCGTTCTCTACTTATTGTGTCCCCATAGTACTAGCTGTGCTGAGGGACAGTACCAGGGACGTATAGTTGACAATATATTGTATTTTCATATAATGCCAGCTATACTGAGGGAAGTATAGATTTATTGACCTATACTATCTGCATTGAGAAAACTATACTTGCCCACATATTTGCCCTGTAGCACCAACTACATTTGGGAACTCTCGCTGCCCAAATACTGTGAACATTAAGTACCAGAGAGACGGTGGAAGTTATAGATTTCCAAGTGGTGTAACCCATAGTACCAGGTAGTGAAGTATCTACACACAATAAGGCTGACGATGGGGGGAGGACTACATACTGTCTTTAAATTTCTCAAAATTGTTGCGATTTTGAGTGAGTATAGTTTTGTCTTCAGCCAACTTTATCCCAGATTTATCATGTTGGTGCAGATGTGGTAGAGAAACTTTGGAGTTGGTCAAATCCACTCAAGTCACTGCTTAGCTCAGGAACAACTTGGACTCTTCTGCGACTTTGTTAGACGTCTACTGCAGGCAAATTAAATGGAGTAAATGATAAATTAGCTGCACTATGTTTGCACAGAGAATAATTGCTGTCAGCACACACAGTGCTTACATAATGATAGTATGCTGTAAAGTTCTACACACTGCTACGCTGCGGGGAACATAGTATTTTTCCATAGCACCAACTCCACAAAGGTCCAATAGTACCAGGGATTCTGTAGAATAGCTGCCAGTATGCTCGCCCTCTGTAGTACTAGCTACACTATGCGTAGTAACATGGTACCTGCTTAGAATATAGCTGGTCACACACTGTGTCCCTGCAATGACTGCAAGAAATAAAGGAACTAAATTGTATCTGCATCATAATATTGTTTACATGTAGACCTGTAGCTGCCCGCAAACCTTTGCTCCTTAGTATGCACAAACCGGGGGAGATTTATCATCAAGTTTCTGAGGTAAAACGATTCTAGTTGTCCATGGAAACCAATCAGAACTCGGCTTTAATTTTATTAACAGCTGTGGCAAAATGAAAGCTGAGGTCTAATTGGAACAGTTTAACCTCAGAAACTTGATGATAAATCTCCCCTTATGTCTGGTGCCCACATAAAACTATCTATTTTGATGCTATGACCCCATTTTATTAATTGAATTGTAGGTACTAGTCCTAGTATTAAAATATGGCAACTTTATGCACCCACTCGGAGTGGCTACATGGTCCCAGCTACACTGACAGTAACTGTCCCCACAATTGGGACAGAAAGTACTGGAGTAAATTATGTGGCCAGACACTGGGGATACGCACTAAGCAGACTGCTCCAGGTATCCATTAGACATCCAGTAGTAAAGTATGTGCAGTTTTACTAAATTATGCCTCGGACGTGATGGAGAAATCTTTTCTTTCCCACCTAGTACCAGCTACACTGAAGGAACTATTCACACGTGTTACCATACACGGCTGTTAGTGGAGATATTGATATATAGGATATTATGGTAACTTGCTTACGTGACTGTGAGGAGATGTGTTCACCCATGTACTCATTACACTGAGGTATGTTTAGCTGCCCATATCTTGTGCCCACATTGGTATCTAATTGGCACATTGGTGTCTAAACTTGTCAATTTAGAAACTTGTATTTCCCAGTTTACTTTTCACCACAAGTCTGTGAAGTTTCTCATACAGAGGGGAGATTACGTCATCCTGACGATTGAATGATTACGTCATCCTTACGTCATCCTTACGTCACTCTTTTATGGTGGAGTCGAGGTGTTTTTTTTTTTTTTTGTTTTTTTTTTTTTTTAAATCATGTGACCTAAAAAATTTCAGTCAGGCCTAGACAATTGCCAAGCTGTTGTGGCAAACCTTGGTGGGCAGATTTCTCACTTATCCCGTTCCTCTCCTGTTCAGTGTTTCTGTAGATGGAAAGAGCCGCTGATACAAGCAATAGGAGGATATGGCTTTTTCTGCTCAGTCGAATCCTTCACAGAGAGTTTTATTAATAAGAGCTCAATTCACACCAGAGGATTTCCCTTTGTTTTTGGAGTTTTGTGGCTTTTTGGAGTCCAGAACTCTCCAGTTCATGTCAAAATTGCTGAATGGAAACTTTATGGACCCCATTACTAGGTAATTGGATCCCTCGGGATTACGTGGAAGCTGTCATGGCATTATAATGACAATTGTGGGAGTATAATCTGATTTGCTGCCAAAAACTAAGCAGCAGGATAGGATGCCAGCTTCAGGTGTTGTCCCATGACTGGCTCATTGGGTTGGGAAAGGTTTGTCCGGGCCTGTTCAGGTAACAGAATGTATTTTCCTTGGTGAGGCTTGGTCACCTCTCCCCAGTGCATCATTTCTTATTCAGTCTTTTTAGGACATGCTAAGAAATCTGCGTGAAATTCCGGTACACTTGTATTCTTCATTCCTTCTAGTGAGTGAGTGGCTGTATCTTCGTGCTGTTCATCGGGTAGTTTAGATGAAGTCCAGTTCATTGTGTGTACTGTATGAAGTAACCAATGATGTGTTGTCTCTATCCGGAAATATGTTAAGATATGAAATTCATCACATAATATTAAGTACTAATATATATATATATCTCCCACACCTTAATGACTAGTATACTAATGGAAATGGCTTTCTGCTGCCCATTTGGGATACCGGCGCTGAATTCAACCATTGCGGCGGCAAAATCATGGCACAGAGACCAGAATATTTAGAGCGTTCTCTGTAGTATATCGATTGGCTACGGAATTACCATTAGGGTAAAATCCGCAGCCATTCTGTTACGTCAGCATATAGCCTAATGGGCGTTTAAGTAGCATACAAATTTGCAGCACAACTTGTCCCTTTTTATGATCCACATCTTTGTAAAAAAAACTTCAATAATTTTTTTAAGATCAGTTTTAGATTTAGAGAGATGGTGTATGTGTAATACTATAGGACTATACATGTGTCACTTTTTTTTTTTCTCAGAAGGTAAGGATGGACATATCAGGGCACATTTACTAAGGGCTCTGCACCAGTTTTCTGTCGGACCTTGCACGTTCTTTTAGGTGCAAACTGCTTGCACATATCTAAGAAGTGTTTGCACCACAACGGTTTTGCACGGGACCCTTTGTGGCGCAGCTGCATCATGCAACACAAATTAGGATTTGTTCCGGTGCTCAGTCGCACCGTGTGCCAGATTAATTATGCAAAGTCCAACAGAATTGTGTCGCACACCCTATTTTAAAGGTGCACCAAAAATAGTTGGTGCACTATGTCAGGGCAGTGAAGAGAGCGCCAGTTTCATGAAGAACGGGCGCCAGAGATCCTGAATCTGGTGCACCCTGGACTATACACAGGCAAGCTGCATTTAGTGCAGTTAACCCTGTAATTACTTAATGCGCCCCATCGTATCTGTCACAACCCCGTGTATACGTAGTCACAATTCAGCATCTGTTATCATTGTGGAGAGTGGATACCGGACACATCTGGCAGGACTTGGCGTCCCAAAACACTGACCTGATCCTTATCTTCCCCCTCATTTGCTGGCAGGGGAGAGTTGGGTGGTCTGTATGTATATTAGGTGGCAAGCCAGTTCTTCAGAGATCAGTGTTTTTGGCTATGTAATGTGTATGGCCATCTTACAGTGGTGATGGATACACAGAACTGTGGCCCTGGTGAACATTGCATGAACAATGAAGGATTCAATAACCTACAACAGAACATTGAAGAATTGATACAGGAAGGATATTAGACAACTGTGTAAGTTCCCACTACTAAAATGAAATCGTTAATATGATGAGCATAAGAATTATAAGCAGAACATTGGTCTGCAAGTCCTTTCTAACTGCTCTATAGTGACCTCTGGAACAGGCTGTCTGATAATCTGTCCTGGGAGTCTTAGAAGTCAATGAAGCTCAGGATGTATAGGGAGCAGCCCACCAGCCACCCGCAATAACACATTCTGCTATATAAGTAAGGCTACATTCACACTGTCACATGGGGAACGAATATATAGCCCATATATGTCCCCCATAGACGGCAATGCGCGCACAACATGTCCTATCTTTACACGGAATACCGCGCTGTGCTCCATATGTGCCTATGAAGTGGGGCAGGGGTGAGCAGTGCTCACCTCCTCCTCCTCTCCCCGTGCGCTGCCGTGTGCCCGCCGTGCTACGGTACGGCCGCTCCTCATCCCGCCCCTGGTTTTGTAGTTAAAGGGTTTAAGCATTAGGTGGTGGGACAGCAATTGTTTAGTCTCAAGGGGACGTAAAACTAATGTGGTTTACATTTTACCTTTTTACAGCAAATCTTACACTTTGGGAAAGTTAATGAATATACAGAAGGTGTATAGTTCACCTTTTTTGTTAGTCTCAGCAGGGGGGTGGGCGTCAATTATCTTTGGATTATTCATATATTTTTCCAACAATCAGTTGCTCTTCTTACTGATGGTCTCACCACAAAGACCTTCTGGGCATGTTATGACACCAAAAGGCCATACTGACTAGTACACAACCAGGTCCCGTGCAGCATTTATGGTGTTTTACAATAGGATAGGGGCCCAAACTGTTATCTTACTCAGCCTCGTTGGGACCTCCACCTGGCGACTTTGCTCCAATAGTACTGCAACTTATTTCAAGATATGTCTTTACACTTCATGTGCTAGCCGCATCCTTCCTTGCCCTTCTATTATATCAACCCCTCAAACCCTAGTCCTTTCTTAGGCTACTCCAGTGGAAGCCAGGGGGCCATTAAGCTTTCATGCCCTGGTGAGACCTTGGGTGATATGAGACTACACTATGTGGCTCAAGACGTAGCTCATAGTTCTTTGCAATAAATGCTACAGGTTTGGAACTACACTTGTATATACTTGTCTGTACGGATGGTGTTGCTACACTTTTTACTTTGTTGTGTTCAATAAACTTGATTGAACCGTAATCTTATCTGGGGCAGAGATGGTTATACTGGACCAGTCAGGCAGAATCTGTGCCACATCTATCAAAGTGATGCCCGCCATTAATAAAGCCTTACATTTTAGGACTTCTCTTAATTACATAGACCGTTAAAGCTAGACGTAAATTACCAAAAACACATAATAGATGTGGTACACAACATGTAGGCCTGTTTTTGATGCGATTTGTGCATTCTTTGCATATCCTCGGATTATATACCATGTTTTTACCTGTGTGTAATGACTACTGAGGGTAAAGATCCACATTCTGCATACATGGAGTAGTGTCTGAGAGCAAAACTGTTGAATCGCTCGTGACCAACCAATCAGAGCTCCGCTTTATTATGCCCACAGCCGTTTATAGAAGGAAAGCTGAGCTCTGATTGGTTGCTATGGGTAACTAGAGTAGTTCTCCTCTGACACTTTAGATAAATCTCCCCCATAGTTTCTGTTTGTACATCAATATAAATGTGTTTTGTACCTGAGTTTATTCCCTTGATGTGCTTTTTTTCTTTCAGGTGCCATTTTCTTTTGCTAATTAAGCCAAATAATAGGTCTTGTAAATCTAGACCAGACTGTATAATAATGCAAAGGATTAATAATCCAGCATTGGCATCATTAGGGTTACATGCACACATATGTGCGCTAATCTCATGTAGCAAACACATCCGTGGTCCCTTCTAGCATGTAACCCATGGCCAAGCAGCATGTTCTCAAGAAGCATGTGTGCCATCCAGAACACTGGCTAATGTCTCATCCCAACCTCTTAAAGGGTCACATGAGTGTTACCTGCCAAGTGATCTGCAAATACAGACAGTACATAGATGACCTCACATTTTTCATTATTGTGCCATTTTGTTGTTTTTGCATTCCCACCGACTTGTATGTGAAGACCTGAGTCGCAAACATGGGCAGGAATAGGACCTGCTCTGGATTTTCGATCAGTTTACAGTCCTTGGTAGTGAATGTGTTATCCTCAGAAAAAAACATAGTTAATGGATGAAATCAATGTTCGTGTACGTGTAGTATAAGTAGATGGTCCCATACTGCAGATCTGTATAATTTCTCCTCGTGGGCTGCTTAGGTAGGCTGCACAGGGATGTCTGTAAACCCCATTTGTAAATGTCTGCTTGTGATGCCTTCTAGCACTACATAGACCACAGCGTACCTATCCTATACACATGGAAACAGGCTTTCTCCTACTCTATATTGTAATGGTCTCTGCAGCCCTCTCTCTATCTGGGACGTGTAGTTCCTCAGCCCTATACACATAAACCAGTTTACACTAATAGGCTGTGTCCTCGGATGACTCCCTGCGGCTTCCGCTCTCTTATCCTCAGACATGACCTGCTTGGGAATCCTCAGGACAGGTTTGATGTGTTGCTGTATGCAATGGCAGGGCTTGGAAGATAATAGGTGACATGCTCGGTCCTGATTTTTCCCTGTATAATAAGCTAATAACTGGTTATAGGGTTGTTAATGTTCTTGGCGAGCGTCCAGCAATCCTCCCAGCTAACAATAAAATCACGACTATCCTGCACACAGAGGCCGCTCCGCTGCCTGAATCCTGCTCACATGGTTAAATACACACAACTACAATGCTCAGTCAGATTTTCTCATTAACGTGTTTAACCCATTGTTGTAGGGCTGCGCTGTGTTCTACATGTGTAGCTTTTCTGCTCTCGGGCAGGATGCAATGGGTGTCATCTTTCTCTGCCAGGCGTGGATATGTTTAAGCCCGGGTGTTTGATTGGCACAGCCCAGGACACGTGACGGTTCACTGAGGTTTACTGTTCACCTCAATTGACATGAGAGGTCAATGACTGCGGTTGTTGTTATTCTTTTCCTTCTGACGTCAAATTCCTTCCCTCAGGCACTTCTTCAGCCTGAAGAAACTATAGCAAATCATTGGCCAATGTTTTCACAACGTGGACTGAACATCTTGTTATGGGGATTGGTGTCTTTGTATAACTAACTCGCTGTAATGTGCTTAACTCTTAGCACAGACTCTCTACGTCTGCTTTTTCGTGAGCAGGACTATTACTTTTGCAGGTTTGCATAAGGAATTAGTGGGATATAATCCTACAGAGATTACCTGGAAGGTTTGCTTCCTCCTTGTACTTTTCTACGTTGCTGAATTAAAGGGTTCACCACTTTTTATCTTACCACCAGTTAACAGATGAGAAGCTGATCGGTGAGGGTCTGATAGTCACTAGCACAGAGCACCCAGCAATGCGGAGAATGGAGGTCTGTTCCCACCTATTGCTGGAGTGTGGGACGAGCATACATCTTGCTGCTCCATTCAACATTGTGGGAAGGTCAGAAACACTCTGCTCTTCTATCTTCGGCACTCCCATTCACTGTGAATATTATGTTCTATGATTGTTGGAACCACTAAATATAGAGCATGTCCTATTCATGGCCCGTGGTGTGCTTGCCCACCAAACCCCATCTCCACCCGGCCAAAACTGGACAAAAACTTTCTTGTTTGCCATCCATCTCTGGATACGGCTGTGTGCACCTCTTTTTATGTGGCAGATGATTCATATTTTGGGCTATTCAATTGTTTGGCATTGTCCCTTGGTTACCAGGTCTTCCCTTGGAATGATTTCCACTGTGCCCTGAAAAGAAGTTGATGAAGGATTTTGTTCACATGAGTTATTTTACACCCCTGCTACAGACTTGCACCAAAATTATATGGTACCGCCAACATAAAGTCTTTGAAAAATAGCTGATGTATTTTTTTTCACAGTCTAGGTCAGTGCTGGTGAAACCATTAGTATGGGTGCCATAAGTGGCACTCGGAGCCCTTCCTGTTCTTGGTAGCTTCAGGGGAGCTACAAAAATAATGCAGACGTCTCCACCTTCTTTCTACTGTGTTGGTGTCCTCAGGATGACGATTGAAAGTTGTGACAGAGGAGGGAGGAATAAGTTATTGTGTAAGTTGTCATGTTGGCACTTTATGATAGATAAGTGGGTATCGGTATACTACCACAAGAAATAGGAGTTACACCATTCCAAATGTAAAACTACAAATCTATCTTTATTACATATATTAAAACCATGCACTGTATGCAAGTAAGAAGTCCAATAAAAAACAGGTCCGACTTGGCTAGTACCTTAAGCACAATACAGGTATATCTACCAGCTATAAATAAGCCTACCTATGACATGATCTCATATAGAAGAAATTATTAATAACTTTACAATTCATGGTAGATAATGTACATGTAAAGCGCTAGATCTAAATATAAAAGACCAGTGTCTTGCCCATTATTTGTGCAACAAGGTCACCCACTAACGCCCCAACGCGCGTTTTGCCCACGCTTCCTCGGGGGGGACTTGATCCAAAGTATTTGAGACAAGTTTTTCTGCACAAATTACAAAACCTGTATTTCATAAAGAGATTAATAAATATGGTTTAATATGTTGACACCATGGGGGGGATTTATAAACGCAATTGCACCACAATTCTGGTGGTTTTGTGATTTGCACCCCAGTTATCAAGGCTTTTAGACCTTTTTTTGGTACTTTCCCGATTTGTCCTTGTGGCTCGCGGGAAATTGCCCGTGCACCCAAAATTCTGGCACACAGTTTAGACCAACTAAAAGTAGGTCTAAAGTAGGGAGCGACAATCTTATACTGCATCGGAATCATCTGTTATAAATCTGGCCCAGCAAAAGACTAGTGTTTTCCAGCTAGAGACTGGTAGAACCTGAGACACATTGTTACATTCCAACCCCACCACACACCCCAATGTGTCATTTGCAAGCAAGTTTGTCTATTGTATGACCATAGGGGCCATTGCACCTATCCAAGTTTATTCAATGGGGATATTTATCAGGACCTCTGCGCACCGCCAGTGGCGCAGAGGCCCTGAAATAATTGCAAATGCTAGCTTACTGCCAGTGGGGCGTGAAGGGGGGGCGCGGCCGGACGGGAGTGGGCCGGCGCGGGGCACTCGCTGCTGCCGGCGACTTTTCATAACTGAAAAGTCGCCAGCTGTGTCTTTTTCTACGCCAGGCCCTGCCTGGCGTATGATAAACGCTGCGCTGCTGGCAGCCCGATACATCAAGAGGCAGAAGCCTCTTGATTTATCAGGCTGCGAATTTGCAGTGGTGGGGCTATCAGCGTAAGCGCCAGCGTATGATAAATATCCCCCATTGTATCCGTGTGTCGACTGGAATTACCAACACAAATGCATTCATTTCACCTGTAGCATTCAGGGGCCACACTTGTTCATGTGTAACAGCCCTTGAGGCATGTTCATACAGCATATTGCAATGCATATATTGGCTTGTCAAATGTAGATTTGTTCTGAAATATACTGGAAGAACAAGGTCCAGTGCATATAAAAAGTGAATGCCTCAATTTCACAATTTTGTCACAACCGTGCCTTAATTTCTGTTGAAACAAGATGACAGAAATAACCGAAAGGGTTGTCCGATCTATGAAGGTTTTTTTTTTTTTTTTTCCCTTTTAAAAACCACTGAAGTTCTAGGCTCATTTCCAGTGGTCCCCGAGCTGTTGACAGCAGATCATACTATTGCTATACTAAATGACACCTGTGATAAGAACCAGATAATTTTCACTGGACTTCTAGTTCTGGTGGCATTATGCAGAGTTGGACCTAGTCAATGTAGTAGTCATCTTGACATAACCCAATACACCCTTCTACTGACATTTTACAAGCAGTGGTTATGTCAGGTTAATATGCAAAGATACACTGGAGATCAAAATAAGAGGGCAATGTATTGTCACCAAGGATTTTCCCAAGGTTTTTTATTGGGTTTGGATTAGGACTCTGGGCTGGCCATTTCATAGCTTCACTGTTTGATAGAGCGTATTTTTCCTTCATGAAATTTTCTGGCTGATTGAGTGAAGAACTCAAGGAAGGACCCATGTGGTGTTGAAGGTTATGATACACACTTGCCATGTAGCTGTATGAGAGGTCCAATTCCTGCTGCAGAAAGTATTACCCAAACCACTTCCTCCATCACCTTTTCACTGATTTCTTTACACATTTTGGGTTCCCCCTTTCCCTGGTTTGTCGACGAACATAATGTTTCCCATCAGTCTAGCTGTTTGATTCTTTCTATTAGAATGAGAGGTGCGGTCACTGCAGAGCGGGGTTTCAGCCCAAATGCTCTTCAACCTTTTGACTCCGTATAACAAGACGGGTCCTTCTCCTTTCAGTGCTCAACTGGCAATTCCAGAGCTGCAGTGTTAAAAATGATTCCCCATGGAGATTCTCTGTATTGGTCTTTTGAGAGTGACTTTTGGGGACTTGAATGACTTGGAAAGGCCAACTTCTCTCACTATGGCCTACAAGTGGAAAACCTTCTGCCTTTCATTCACTTTGGAATGACACACAATTTCTTTCAAAGTTAGTGAAAACTGGAAAGTTAGTCTGCCAGTTAAATGGGGTTTATCTGATAGTTAAGGAAATTCGCCAGATCCCAGATTAATTTCAATAATTTGCAGGTATTTGAAAGTGTTTTCTTTTATCAATCATGGTTCTTGTATAATAATCTAATTTACTGGGGGCTTCCCTCTCCAAGCAGCCACGGTGCCCCTTCCCTGTACTGCTGTGGGAAAAAAAACATTTGCTCACCTTTCCTCATTCCCGTGAAGCAGCGCCAGCAGTCGTCGTCTTGATGTCATCATGTGTATCAGTTTCAGATCTCGCGCTTACAGTGGGTGCACACTGGAGCCAAGATGACTGCTGGTGCTGTATCGGGGGTAACCTCTCCCTACACTGCACTCCCGACTAGCACAGAATTTGGGCAGGGATCCGGGCCAGATAAAGCAAGGCCGCCTGCCTTGTGTTTGACACCCATTTGTTAAACAAATACAGCTCCATACTTTTAGTGGCTGTGGCAGGTTTTGTTCGCTTGAATGAGACTGGGCTAATTTGAGGTCCAATATAACCACTGATATAGTACCCTTGTTCTGGAAATGGGTGCTGGTCCCAGATATATACCAGCACATCCTGTAGATAGATTCACCGTACCTGTGATGAAAATACCACTTCCAAGGGTTTGTATCTAGTTTGCATTTTATACCCTACCCACCGATGGGGAATAGCAAGCTGATCAATGACCAAATGACTGTTCGGACCTGCAAAGATCACAAAAGCGGATCCTTGTTCTCACTATCGCGTATATGTGCAGGTATAGCATGCGTTCTGCCGCTCCGTTCTTTAGTATGGGAGTGGAGGAAATTGCCAAACACAGCCCTCACCTTTCTACACCCCTCGCATGAATGGGAGTGTTGGAGATGACTGAGAACGGGACTTCTTGGGAATCTTCTGGATTGCTTGGGGTCTGCTCCTGTGATTGATGAGGGTCCCTCACCGATCAGCTTGTTATCCCCAGGTTGTTGATAAAGAATTACTTGCAAACTTGGTAAAACCATTTTAAGCAAAATCCCTCAGGCTTCACATAAAGATTCAGATGTGCTGCCAAGATTTCATTTTTGGCACATTGTGGAGAACTACAGGCAGCCTCTCCCCAACCTGAAATGGCTGAATACAGAGAACACTAAATCACTCTACACCACACGGCAAATATACCTGCATGACACTGTGGGTTTATGTTGTGATTGAAGGGAAAGTCTTGTAAGATACGGTGCACCACATAATATTTCGTCTGTCTGATTTGGGTCTAAAGATGGAGCGACTTTATTTATAATAAAAACTTGATCTCGGTATCAGACTTTATAGATCGGAGTAGTGACACCTTTTAGATGTCCCGTGTCAGCAGATCGCTGAGGTGTGTCCCTAATGGCGCCAGTCATTGGCAGCGCAGATATTTCCTCTGTATTTAATGGTGAGCCCGGTAATGGCATCACCAGATTGGCGCACCCATTGAAGTTAATGAGTAACAATGTCTAATTTAGGGTTTTCAATTTAGACTTTACAAGTGATTAACTGAACATGGGTGGAGTGACCGATTGGTAATATAAGGCTGCGGTCTCCCTTTCCGCTATTGTTTAGTTTAGCGTTGTGTTAGGATCTGTTTGTAGCATATGGGTCTAGATTGTAAAATGTATGGATGAAATTGTTTGTATCCCCTTGGGATGTTTGGTATTTTCTCATACAGTGTTTAGAAGTCCATTGTTACAGCCCTATTCCCCAATGGTAGTAAATGTAATTTTTTTTTTTTGCTATTGACTAAATAATCCAATGCCTTGTACAAAGGTTGCTGACACACCACAAAAGTATTTCAGTGAGTGTGTTTGTCATATAAGTTGGGAAGATTCCCCATTGAGTACAGATGGCTGTGGGGGAAACTGGGATCTCCCTTCTCCATAAAAAAAAACAAAAAAAAAACACCTTTCTGAAATGTTTTAATTTTGACATTGTTGTTATACGTTAGACCGATCGTTCTAGTTGAGCATATTTGTCAACATTCCACATTTTATTAAAAGGATATCTATCTGTACAGTCGGTCCCCTACTTAAGAACACCCAACTTACAGACGACCCCTAGTTACAAACTGACCTCTGGATATTGGTAATTTACTGTACGTTAGCCTTGGGCTACAATATTCAGCTATAACAGTTATCAAAGGTATCTGCAATTAAACTATATTGTTAATAAAGGCTCTTATGACAACCCAACACAAGATGGTTTTTAAAGGAAATCTACCATCAAAATCAAACCATGGACACTTTGATAAACCATGGACACTTTGATAAACCATGGACACTTTGATAAACCATGGACACTTTGATAAACCATGGACACTTTGATAATAGATCCTTATGGCCTCTGGGGGGTTGTTACCAGAGCCCCTCTGTCCTTTAGCTTCATAGGCTGTAACACTGCCGGAGCACTTCCGGCTCATCTGGCTGCTGTAATCTCACACAGTAGGGGGGGGAGTACTACTACACAGTGTAACATCCTGTGACATTACAGCACTGCAGGGCTCTGGTAACGCCCCCTTCCCAGAGCCCCTCGGGCTCATTAGCATAATTAAAAAAATTTATTTTAGAAAGGCCATGGATAACACATTACAGAAGATTACCACTGTACGGGTGCCTGTATCTGTAAGTAAGTGTCTCTGGTTCATTATACTTGATTTTGATTATAGATTTCCTTTAATGACCTCTCATTCATTCCCTTTAGTTTGTTTACGCTTTCTTAGTTTGCAAACCTTTTTTACACACCTACCTACAACTTTGACTCCGTAGCATATATACAAAAATATACTTTTACCTGCTTTACTAGAAAAGGCTGTCAAAATTTTAAAGGCTTAGTGAATAAAGTCTCCGCAAACCCAAAAGCCCCCCCCCCCTCCATCATCCACACAGGATGCGTCACACAGGACAAGTCACACGGGACATTGAGTTCAGCAGATCTGAATCTAATGTAAATGATTTCTAAATATCCTACAGTTCCATGTTTTGCCATGTCAGGAAGCCTTCGTAAGTAATTCTATGACATCGGGTTTGTTTGGCTGTAGCAGACTGAATTGTACATGGAAGAAAAACTGACCGGACATGCAAGAAAACTACAGACTGGAAAATGAATCTTCTCTGATAATAATTCTTTGCCGAGCAATTGAGCTGTGAGCAAGTGGAATACAGATATCTAATGGATTGCATCGATTTCAGGACTTTGGGCCAGAGGCAGTTTCCAATAAGTTTATGGAAGTTATACAGGATTTATGTGCTCAGAAAACGCCCAACTGTAATCATTTATCGATTGGTTATTTTTCCAGAAGTACCAATAATGTTGACAATACGTCTGAATGCAGGTAGTTATTGGGCTGCCGCTTGGTGTATAGACAGTGTACTGCCAGCCATGCTTTATGAGGTGTCCAGAAAGTAAAGCACACCGTGTATGTTACATTTAATAGTGGTCCAAATTATAGCAAGGAGCACCCACCTTGCATCATGTCTTCCATAGGTGTCTCAGGGGTCAAGACTGATACTTTTAAAAGCTTCCAATATACCCCCATAAGGATCCATTACTCTCATATGGACCTAAAGAGTGTCATTTAGGTCACAATTTTGTCATTATTTCCGTATACTAACACAATGATGGAAATATTGCTGTAGACTATACTACACTAATTGCAAAATTATACACCCAATGTAGGGTTAATGTGTGCGCCGAGAGCACAGGAAGGGAGTAACCAGACTGTAATATTACCTGGAAAGTGGCTTCTACATCCTCATTACTGCTTGCAATTTACACGGTCTGGTTGTGTAATGATTCCCTGGTTCAGTCCCGGTGAATTAGTGTGTTCTATATAAATATATTAGAGACAATGTATGATCATTTGATTTTTTTTTTTTTTTTTTTAAGGAATAATGTCCATTGATCAACATTGGATGGATTTTTTTTTTGTAAGGGGCACACCATGCCACAGTGTTTTACAAAATTAGCAAAGTATATCCACTTAAAACCTTTAGTTTGCAAAAAGCGTGATGATCATTATTGGAGAACAGCAATAGCTTAGTGGCTAGCATTACAGTCTTGCAGCGCTGGGGACCTGGGTTCATGTTCCAGGGTCAACATCTGCAAGTTTGTATGTTCTCTCTGTGTTTGCGTGGGTTTCCTCCGGGTCCTCCATGGGGACAGGGACCGATTTTTGGCAAGCTCTGAGCAGTGCTCCATAATCTGTAAGCGCTATGCATATAAAGGAATTATTATTATTATTCCAGTCCCCAATCAGTAAGAAGTGCACAGGCACAGGCCTTGTAACTCTGCAGTCACATGACATAAATAGTCTCTAACACTGCTCTGGTGTAATTTTTGGTCCACTTGTCTTCCAGTCTCTTCTGCAGTTCTGTGACTGTTGTGGGTTACTTGGCCATAACCCAGAGGTTTTCTTTTGGGTTTAGATCAGGACTCTGGGCCTTTTAATGTTTGTCCTGCGTGAAAATTGCTGGTGAAAAATGCAAGGAAGGAACCATGTGTTGTTGAAGAAGATTCTTGCATTCACTCTGCCATGTAGCTGTAGAAGCGTTCCAACTCCTGCTTTCCCCAAACCATGACACTTCCTCTACTATCTTTCACACACTTTGGGTTCAGTCTTCCTCCTATTTGTGGACAAACATAATGTTTCCCATCAGATCCAAATAAATTAAACTTGCTTTCATCACTTAAAGGACACCTGTCATCAGGTCTGTGTCACTTGTCCTGTCACCTCTACCTGTCAACTAAATATATTTAGTTTAGGGGGGTTATTTTGCATGACGGGTTCTCTTTAAAGAGAACCCGTCATGCAAAATAACCCCCCCTAATCTAAATATATTTTCATAAACTGCCATTAGAGAGCATTGCCTCTATCCCTTCATTGTCCATCCACATGCCTGTAAACCTAAGCAATGAGGTCCTAAAGCTGTATGCAAATGACCTGTGAAATGTCCAATAAGTCATTAGCATATTCAAGCTGTTCACCTTATTCATGAGTGGGAGGTACAGCCACACCCCCAGTGCTTGACAGACAGCCTGTATAATGATGTGACTGTGTATAATGATGTGCTTCCTGGTGCTGGCGCCCCCTGCAGCCTGTGTGTGTATAGGAGAGATACAACCGCTCCAGGCAGCCATGTTATAGCAGAACATGTCAGATACTTGTGTAGCTGATGTCTGTGTCTCTGTGTATTAGGAGGACAGAGCATGTCAGCAGATGAAGCGCACACACACAGGTCTGCTTTACTATACATTACACACAGACATGAGCAGGGGGAGGAGAGGGGAGGGGGAACAGGGGTGACATCACTGCCTCTGACCATGTGACCAGCCTCATTTACATGATAAAGAAAAGATGATTTTACAATGATTAATGTATGAAATAACTAGATAAAGGCTGGGATGGGATCCTTGGGAGCTGCTCCAACAGGTAGTAGTGACAGAAATAGTGACATAGACCTGATGACAGGTGTCCTTTAAATAAACTGTGGACCACTTCTCCTCTGTCCACAGAATAAGCTCCTCAGCAAATTTGATTGTTCTGCTAATGAGATGGGTCACTGCAGAGCGGGCTCTCAGTCTAAATGCTTGAGACACTATGACAAGGCAGATTCTCTGGATTATCCTGTCCTCTTGCATTTGTCTTTTAAGGGGAGCAGCCTTCTTTGGGGACATGAATGAGTTTGTGATGTTGTAAAGATGCAATAAATACAATTTAATACTTCAATACTGCTATTTTACTCATGTTAGGATATATTCACATAGAACTACACAATGACCTTTGACATTTAGGAGATTTGATCCCTAGTCTGTATGTGTGCATAGAATAGAAACTAAATAAATGATATCTCATCAAATTACTGGTTGCTTCTCATTGGATGCTTCAGATTTTTTTGATTGGTCTCCTACTGGTTTCGGCTGATACACAGGAAATGACTCCTCAGCCAATCACAAGCCATTAACTGGCCCACATGAGTAGGGTGTTTAAAGGGATCGGGAAGGATTGAGTCACAATTATTTTAGTCATAGCAAGTTGTGACATAGGACACAGTGCTGATATCTTATGTGGTCAAACAACTTGGAACTTATTGCTTGTTAGTGCAACAAATATACATCATGTATTATTCCACTCTAAAAATTACATCCTATATCACAAAATCTAATCCTAAACATATAGTCCTATAACTCTGTATATGTACACGAAGATTATTTAATGACACAGGGGGAATGTATTTTTGGCTTGCTTTATGACGAATTGTGATTAATTTACTGTACATATTTTATAGATGGATATATTTAGCTACAGATATATAGATAAAGATATATATTTTTATAATATTATCATTATTTATTATTATTTGGTTTTGTTTCTTTTTATTTATTTTTTGTCATGCTCTTACTTTTTTAGTGTGTGGTGAAAAAGATATATTTTAATCTAAAATAGAAATATATTATGTTTTTTCCTCCAATTGTCAGACTTTGTATCCCTCGGATTGATGATTATTTATTTTATTATTCATGTATATATTGTTTCAGTTTACTTTATTATGTTATGATGTGTCCCTTAATATGTCTGACAAGACCCAATTCTGTGCCTGTGCAGGCGAGAGGGACTAGCAATGCTGTGAGAGACCTGACCAGATGTGTATCCCACATAGAGGCTATAAATAAGTCGGCGTGCCGGTTTGCTCACGGGCCCCATAATTTATTGGTTGTTTATCTGCTACATGATAAGATTTAGTTCCAGCTAAGTTAAGATCTAGTAAGTCTGAGTCTATAAGCCACACTGCAGGTTGTAGTAATAGAGCGGCTGTACACTTTGCAGGCAGGCTGCCGGTGAGCGTGTATAATTTGTGAGTAAACCCTATTGAGCTGTCGCTTGATGGTTTCTGCCAAGACTGAAACACTGCAAATCAAGCTGTGCAGCAATTGTGGCCCTCCCGTCCTGAAATGATGGATTCCTGCAGGGGTGGATTCTGCCTTTTACGGCTGGATTTATTTCTTATCACTTCCCTCCACAGAGTGGGGAGTATTTCTAAGACCCTCTCATTACATCAATTAACGCCTGTTGTTCCCTGGCATTGCATTATCCGCCTGCACTCCAGGATCAGATGTAATTGAGAGTGATATGCCCTTGTCCCCATCTCTCAAGAGGGCAATTAGCTCAAATGTGGATCTCCAAGACCTTGTTTTGTGCCCTGTTGCTGTTTGGATAAACTGTGAGCATAAAGCAAATCGCTACAAAACACAAAGTTGCAGTTGGTGTTGGGAATTCACCTTAAAAATTGTCTGGTTTTTCGCACCATTTACAGAATTGTACATAAAAAGTTTAGTAACTTTGTGAACACTTTTTAATTCGGAAAGTCTTTATATTAATGTTTAGTAACATATGTGTCCATGATGCACTGGCTCATATGCTGCATGCTCCTTTAGGTAAAAAATATTCAAATCTACAATTTACTAATATATATGGAAAGATTTGCTCACCTTTTAGTAAGTTGAGAAAATTGTAGAAGTACCATGTTAGCTTGTCTCTAAAGTAGGCAAAATGATATGGCAAATTTTTTTAGTCCTATGTAACAAGTCTAGAAATTGTACAATAAACTTTGCACTAGTGTGTTGGGTTTTTTTTGTTTTTGTTTTGGTTTTTTATATAAGAACATAAAGGGGCTTTTTAGTAATCCTGGAAAACCTGATAGGAGCCGGGACAGGCATAAGTGAAAAACATTTTATACTGCCCTTGACTAACTCTGCTGGTTAGAAGTGTCAGTGGTCAGAAGCCTCAGGGCACGGATTGGAGGTAAAGGGCTAGAAAAGGGTGCAGGAGATTCCTTTTAAGTTTGACATCATTGTCTCAAACCTCTATGATTTGGATTCCTCTTTCGCATATGGTAATATTCCATTCACTAGCTGGAAGCAAGCATGTGGTCAGCTAACTTTTTACAGTTGCGGACTAACACTATACTATTTATGGAAGCTGCCAACTCGGACCTGTAAGGAGCCGATTTCTCAGCCTGTACTTTAATATGGTCTTGTACTGGTATACATCCAGACGGGTTTTTTCCCCTTCTACCTGGTTTATATATGGTTTACCCTTTTTCTTTGAATATAGTGATATAATTTATATAACTTTTTTCTGTAATAAAAACTGTTGAGATGTTGTATCATTGTAATTAATAAAGAGATGTTCCAATATTCATGCAAACTGTGATTCAGGAAATATGATTTGCTCTTTGTCTTGTTCTCTTAGGACACTCGACCCAACATGTCAAGACCTCTGATCACCAGATCCCCTGCCTCACCTCTGAACAACCAAGGAATCCCCACTCCTGCACAGCTCACAAAGTCCAATGCACCAGTTCACATTGATGTTGGCGGACACATGTACACAAGCAGTTTGGCAACTCTAACAAAGTACCCAGAATCCAGGTACGTCTGCTCAACATTGTGAGTGAGCTTGTGTATTATTACACAATACTAATACTGCATAGGTGTCCACCTTTTACACAATGTATTTGGGCTACATACACACGGCCTGGTTGAGAAGAGGGAAAGTGAGTGCTCCTTGTACCCACATAGGAAATCGGGTTTGGTCATGAAGCGGTGAGATATGGTGTTCTTTCTTCCCACGTCATGGCCGGGTGTAATTTGTGCTGCCAGCTTATGATGGCAGATAACAGTATTGTGCATGGGGCATTATTCTATGTTTTCTATGATCAACATCCTTTTAAATGAATGGGGTGACATGCCGTATATTCAGAGCATAACATAGACAGATTCCACTAGAAATAAAAAGTATGACTGTCAAAATCGATATTTGAAAGCCTAACATTCCCAGTGGATTTTCACATTTTCCAGCTATTAGCCTGAATGAAATTCTGCCATATACGTCTACCCCTCGCTGTAAAAGGGAGGATTGGTAATGAAAATAAAAAATGCATCTAACCTTTCAGATAAGGAACACCCCTATTTATGCTCGTGATATAACTTGTATTCTATATTTCGCAGCAGTTTTTTTTTTCTCAGACGTTTTTGCTCCTTACTTTTGTCTCTTGTGTGAAAACTAGTCCCTACAGTTTCTATGGAGAAAACAGATGATTGTTTCCCAACTTTCTCTCATGCAGAAGTCTCTATTTGTATGTGTCTCTCCCTTCCTTTTCCATGGATCTTCTCTTCACCCTTCCCTATTCTTAGACTTCTGTAGTCATATGTATAATAAACTCTGAAGTTCATCCTGTCTGACTATCAGTTTAAGCAGGAGTCTGGCTCTCACTGGAGTCCATGATGGATATGCCATGTCACGGGACCCTTGATTAGGGTCCATCTTGCAATTCTGCATTGCAGGATCTGTAACTGAGGATGAGTAAACAATAATGCTGTGCCTATATAGAAATAAGGAGAACTGAGCTGGTCCTTTGTGGCTTCACATCGGTATCAAAGTACAAGGGATCCATGAGAAAAACATTCCGGAGGTTTTGTAAGGAGAAGATAAACACAAAGCAAAAATGTAGGCCTTTTAGGATAAGAGTCCCAGTGTCAAGAGGTATTGAAGATTAGGTCAGAGATGTTATGTGGGGGGTCACTTTTGTACTAAATTTGTTGAGGCATAGTGTGTGAGTTAAAGTAGAGAAACAAGGGGAGAGGGGACTGTCTGGAGAACAGATATCACAAGAGTGTTGGAGAGGAGGCCATTGAGAGGGTGGCTGCAGTAGTGTAGGAGGCAGATGAGGACAGGCTCTAGCATTGACCTCAGACTGAGGAAATGGAACGCTTCAGTTCAACCCCGAGAATTTGTGTGTAGCAGATTTTCTAGCCTGGGTTTGACTTTGCTGAATATCTTTTTACTACTGTTATCTTGTCTTCAGCATGTTACAGTGGTCCACCTCTCTTTAGAAGCCGAGGCACTGTCTTGGTATGGAGCTAGTGTCTCCTGGCACTTCATGAAATATGATATTATTCAGGTTGTCCTTATTTCACAGGGCAGTTACTAAGCAGCGCTGGCACCTATGTCATATTGCACAATGAAGTGCACTTGGTTCTTTTCAACCGCTCTCCACCCAGGGCACTTTCAGGGTGTGTATATCGCTGGGAGGCAAATATGCCAACTTAGATGCATTCCCAGAATTTCCTACAAGTTTTTCCTGGAACTCTGGTAACCATTGTTCAAGAAAAGCATTGGTGTTTTTTTTGCATCTTATTGTTCAGCAGTAAATCGCTGGCACAAATCTAAATTTGGTTTAGGTCTTTTCTGTCTTGAAGCTATTTTCATAGATCTTATGAAGATTTGGAAAAAGAAACACTATGTAGATATATTCTGCTGATGGGTAAATTGTAATGTTTTCCATGCTCTTTGCACGAAGCTTATCCGCACTCATTCCTTGTGGTTGCTTTTTTCCCTCGTTTCTAATCTTTAGTTATAGACTCATTCATACATATTCAGGAAGGTTTACAAATTTAAGGGGCACTTATTTCTATATGTAAAATTCTCTTTTATTGAAGGCCATTTTTACAACTTAAGAAAATGTGAAATATTTAAAACCAGGTCTATTGTTTGCCATCTCCGGGAGCGCCACTTGTGCATCAAATCTTCTTTGTGAGTGGCGTCTTGTTATAAGTTACAGTAGACATGAGTTTAAAGGGGACCTGGTAGATGGTTGTAAGCTTTCGTGTAGCGGGTAGATGGAATGGTTTGTGCTTTCATTTTATATTTTATATTCATTTTATGCTTTCATTTCAGTTCACTGAAAGGAACCTCGGCTTCTCATGCCACTAACTTCCTTTCAGAAGTTTCCATTTCTAACTGATCTATTTTTCACCATTGATTTCAATGGACTTGTAATGGTGTCTATTAGTATCTGTTTTACATCTTCTGTGGGCTTCTTGCATGAATTTCTGCACTTTATTTCTATCTGAAGTAACGGAAGACTGTTTCCGCCCTAATTTTAATTTTTCTATGAATGACAGATGGTTTTTATTTGCATCAGTTTGCCCAAACAGTTAATCCATCCATTTGTATTTTTTTGTATACGAACCCTGCTTGTATTATGAATTTTAAAGCATTTGATTTGGACCTCTAGTGGATGGCTATAAAATAATGAAAACTGGAAACTGACATGAACAAAAGGCAAAGTATCCATCATTTTAAACTGACAAGTATATGTTAAAAAACCTGATTTGATATTGATGGATCCGTCCAGATATCCGTTAAACCGCAGGCCAATATTACCAAAAATGGAAACTACTGTACCGAAGTCTGACTGGAGAGGTGAACTGTCTCTAAGACACTGTCTGACCCCTTTGGTCATGGTTTGGGACCCCCCTATCACATTAGATGGTAACTTGCTGCAGCTGACATAGTTGGGTTTGGCTGACCTGAATAATGGTGAAGACACGTTTTGCCTCATATACAGTATATATGTAATGGCTGTACATGTGTATAGTTGTAAATTGTGACACTGACTCTCTCTTTGTAATTGTTCAGCCGTCTCAAAATAAGAAAATAACCAAACCTGTGGTAACCTAAATGTGCAGACTACATCTCGATGCTGATGGCTCATTGATTTTTTTTTTTTTTCCTTCACTTTTTAAGCGCTAGGGGTGGACATGGAGGCCCTAGATAACTAATGAAAAGCTTTCCTGTCTTAGAGCAACTGGAACAGTCAATGCAAATATAAAAAATGATGCTCCAAAGTGTCTGTGCACAGAGCTTCTGTCTCTCCATCATGAAAAGTGATGGCTATTCCCGGCCGCTCACCGCTGACACGGATGAGGTATAGAGTTGAAGTTGCCGTTAATCTGAAAATGGTATATATTACAGCATCGACCTGCGACACCTGGGTTAACCCCTTGCTATCTCAAGGTTTTCGTTTTATGAGACCTATTAAGATCCGCTTTATACAATACATATAATATGTACACAAATGGTGCCTTAAGGACCTAACATGAAGTAAAGAAATGTATGCACCAAATTGTTTTACGGATACCAATAACCTTTTATTAAGTATAAAGCATCAATACAATAGTTATCAAGACCCCATGAGGAAGATGACCATGAGATGCGCTTTGCGATGTGGTTGTGTACACGCTGTGATGTTGTACAAGTGTCTAGGTATAATGACACTTTATACATTACACCTATGTCTCAATGTATTGCCAGCTAAATAAGTCCTTCAGCTTTTATAAGCAAAGATCATTGGATACTGTACAATATCTGTAAAATAATTGCACTAAAGGTAAGTGATCTTCTCATATCTGGAATCAGTGGTAATAATGACTATGATCCAGCATCTCCCTGTCGGGTGTCTTCGAGGCCGCGCTGTCTATGTGTAGTGACAATGCCTTGCTAATTGTGAGCCACATGTCAGGAGCGATTTCCGTTAAGGTCCTATTGCTGTTTGTACTAACAGAGTCTGACCGTCTATTTAGAGACCTGCACCTTCAGTTACACACTGTCATAGTAAATGTCAGCTCCACTGCAGTGCCTTGTGGCGGAGCGGCGAGTCAAGTCCAATGTCTTGCCCCCAGAGAGGTTGTGTCAGACGTCTTCAGGGAATGCAGAATCTTTGCAGATGGGAATTAGAGATTTGTCCTGTTCTCGCCAAACTTCTTCCTCAGGGATAGTGACCAGCAGAGCATCGCCCCTCAGAAAGAGGGACTTGCTTTGCTGTGAGGAGTTATTCATACACTTAGAAGAACTCGGAGTTACTTGGCTGACAGTCTTGAGAGAACTCTGAGGCATAAACATGCTGATGGCAGCTGGGATTGTAGCTCCAGCACTGAACGGATGTGCACTACCCAGAAGATGACATATTGGGGTTCTTTATGATGAGCCGGCTACATGAAGCTAGTATTATCTTGCCAGACTGATGATGTTTTGGCCTCATATCTTTGCAATGGTGACTACTGTATATCTAGTGTTCTGGCTTATGGCAAGGCAAAAACTACGGTCTGTCTATGGATGAATTCTTGTACATTTCCTGTACAAGGATAGTTCCATAATAAAGCAAGCTTCACAAAAAATCACTAACTGACCAGCAAATTCTCATTCATCCAGCAAGATGACCTAAAAACTGGCAACTTTTCTCTGTCTAAAAGAATTGATAATTCTCCTCATCACAGAGCAGAGCCTTCGTGCTATCATATGGACATGTCGGACACGGGTAACACCCAGTTGTAAATGGCAAAGAAACAGCTGAACTTATACTCGAGTATATAAGGTACATATGTTTTATGGTTTCATGTTTGAGTTTAAGACTAGTTTTTCAGCACAAAAAATGTGCTGAAAAACCCAAACTCGGCTTCTACTTGAGTCAAAAAAATAAATATATCTAAACTCACCTTTCCGGCGACCCCTGTATATCTTCTGTGCGATCTGTCTGGCAGCGGCGGCAGGCTGTATACACTGGGGCAGGGTGCGGCAGGCTATATACACTGGGGCAGGGTCCGTCAGGCTATATACACTGGGGCAGGGTCCGTCAGGCTATATACACTGGGGCAGGGTCCGTCAGGCTATATACACTGGGGCAGGGTCCGTCAGGCTATATACACTGGGGCAGGGTCCGTCAGGCTATATACACTGGGGCAGGGTCCGTCAGGCTATATACACTGGGGCAGGGTCCGGCAGGCTATATACACTGGGGCAGGGTCCGGCAGGCTATATACACTGGGGCAGGGTCCGGCAGGCTATATACTCTGGGGCAGGGTCCGGCAGGCTATATACTCTGGGGCAGGGTCCGGCAGGCTATATACACTGGGGCAGGGTCCGGCAGGCTATATACACTGGGGAGCCTGTGACCAGTGCATTTCCCACCCTCGGCTTATACTCGAGTCAATAGGTTTTCCCAGTATTTTGTGGTAAAATTAGGGGCCTCGGCTTATACTCGGGTCGGCTTATACTCGAGTATATACAGTATTTCCTGAAATACAATGTATTTTCTCCCTATGCAGATCCTACAGTATAGATATATATATTATTTTATTTATTTATTTTCAGACCAAATGTATATATATTTTGAAATCGGATCAGTCCCCACCCCTGACGTTTCTATTTATGGGTCTTATGCCCCCCTCCTTTCTTCTATATATTTAAGGACTTGTGGTGTCAGTTTTAGTATTTCCTCTTCTACTAATCTGTCTTTTTTGGTATTCTGGTAATTACACCTCGCTCTATATTATACATACATCTGGCTTGCGCTGGTTGTTGTTGAGGGAGACGTGTTGTGCCCTGCAAGCTGGAAACAAATTGTCAAGTCACTTGTGGGTGCCTGTAAGCCGAGCACAGAAGCCGCCAGTGTGCTGGGTGTCCTTATGTGACTCCTACATTCTTCACAGGCAGCGGCAGAGCCGAGTGCTTCTGAGGTGATGTCACGTGTTCACACATATAATTACCAAACCTTTCGTAATCCCTCAGTAAACAATGTGTACAAGTCCAGGGAATATTACTGAATCGCTGTGGAACATAATGCACGGGCTGCACACAATCCTCTTATACTGGGCGTAGAAAATAGGACACAGATCCGCAGGACACCGCTATGGTATATTACACATAATTAAGTACTGTCACTCAGATTGTACAAACTCCTTTCTTGTGAGTGGAACCTGCTGTATGTAGTGGAGAAACTGATCTACACGTGGACTGATCTCCTAGAACACTATCATTACATACACTAGATGGAAGGACTGTCACATATAACCTGAATGTATCAAGGTTTTCTTAATGTAAAGGATGTATAAAAGTATGTGAAATAATGGCATGGAAATGCCACGAATAGAGGGATTTTGCAGTGAATCTCAATCTGTTTTCTACTGTATATATGTTATAAGAAATATAACTGCAGCATCAGACCACATAGGGGAGGTGTGTGGTGTGTAACCATTAAGACCTTAATCCACAAAGAAATTAGAAAAACAAAATGGAAGATGGTTCTAATGCAAAACTATTTAGTATAGTTTCTTAAAGGAGTCTGAACCCTCCTCCCGAGGATTATAATCTGCTGACTATATGAAGAGAAATGCTCAATGATTTCAAAAATGTCATTTGTATTATTGCATTTCTGAGAAATTCCCATTTTGATCTGTATGCTAATGAGGCGATAGGTGCACCTGGAGCATTGCTACCACCGTCTGGACCACACTCCTCTCTTGTGAGAAGAGGGAAAGTGATTTATGCAAGGGCTTTTGGTGCTGAGCATTTATCTACAACCTACTGCCATCACATTATAACACGTGGTGGAGGTGGAGGCCCCAGTTTTCGGCATCAGATGTTCAAAGAGAATACAGGTCACTAAGTATAGCGCTGCACATTCTACAGTGACTATTCTTGGAATTCTTGTAACTTTAGCTCCGCTCCATTCACTTAAATATAACTGCAGTGCAACCATGTCATGTGATTAATAAATGTGACGGGACCACCAATTTTATCGCTTGATATGTGGATATAAGTTGGATGCCCACTAATCTAACATTCTGTCCAGTTTCCTGGGGAGGTGGCAATTTTTACTACATTTTAATAATATTGTTACTTCCAGCTGTAAGTATTTTGTTTTGGGGAAACCAATTATTATTTTTCACAGAAATAGATGATATTTCAAGGAAATCTACTTTCAAAATCTAGTATGGGTAAACCAGGGACACTTGCTCACACCTCTTCCTTCTAAAATAAACTTTTTATCATTCTGCTAATAAGCTTGGAGGGGTTTGGTGGTGTTTCCAGAGCCCTTCAGTTCTATAGCTTCACAATGAGCTGTCACAATGAGCTGAGAAGATCTCCCCTTCCCCTGCAACTCCAGACAGAGGGAGAGAGCAGTGGATTGGGTGAGACATGTTCTGCTCATTGGCAACACACCCAGAGCCTTCAGGCTCATTAGTGTAATTTTAAAAGTTGATTTTAGAAGTAAGAAGGCCATGGCATAGCAACTATAAGATTACCAGTGCCTGGGTCTATGAGTAATTGTCCCTGGTTTATCAGGCATGATTTTGATAGATTTCCTTTAAACAGCCTTCACTGTTGCTTAAAGGGGTTGGTCATGTTTCGGCAAATAAATGTTATTTTTTGTATAATGTACTTTTCAATGTACTTTGTGTATAATTTTTTATAGATCTCTGCTTGCTGTAATTCCATTAAAAGCTTCTTTGTGACATCACATGAGCAGGGACAGATTTATATCCACTGGAAGGAAACAAAGGAGCACTGCTCGTTATATATCACAGAGAGTAATCGGAGCTGCGTGTTATAATGAGCCGTGCACCTGTGTGACATCACATGACCAGGAACAGAGTATATTGGAAAATCTTATAACTTTTTTATTTATTTGTTGAAAGTGGACAACCCCTTTTAATATTTATGGTCAAAGCGTGTAGCTCTGAATTTCAGTGTAGGACCTTGTTCATGGGTCACTTGTCAGGGTCCTTCTGTTGGGCACCAATGCAAGCTAATCGTAAGGATAGACCTTCGTTTTGCTGGAGATGGAGGCTTGACCAGAGCAAACAGGTTTTTAGGGAGTGGATACTGCTGGAAAACAGGGAGAGGTCTGAAAGGTTCAGCTCACTCTATGAGATATTAATACATTTCATATGTTCAATGTTGCATAAATTAGTTGTGCAAGTGTAGACAAGAAGTGATGTCTTATCAGAGGAAAGTGCTTTTTTTTTCCCTCAAGGCTACATATATAATTTGTTTCGGAAGTCCATTGTAAAGATATGTCGGGAGGATTTCTGGAGTATCCTTACAACGGAGGTCAGAAGAGTATCCCTTAGTATGCTTATACACTGGGTGTGATTCTGGTTGTTTCCGAGTGCGTTAACTGTTATATCACTGGGAAAACGCCCACAGTGTACACATATCAGAGGCCGGGGATGGATGCTATACGGTGGTATCTGTCGTCTGTAACCTCTAATGGCCTCCACTGAGCATAAGATGCACTCTACAACTGAAAGCAGAATAAAGTGCAGAACTTTGAAGTGAAGTATGCCTCTGTGGACACGCTCGGCACATAGTCGGAGAGCTTTCATGGTGTATACGCTGAACATGTCTATCATTACCATATACAAATGTGCATCCAACTTACCCCATTCCTAGGGACTACTGTATCTTCTATCACTGCTTCAGGCATCATGGGTAAAGTCTGTAAACGACTACAGCTAGGTCTGTCAGAAGAGAAGAATATGTGTTTGCTGAGAACGGACGTGATGTCGTGTGATTTTAGTGATTCAGGGAACAGACCGTCGCATATAAGCACTATCACTTAAAGGAAATTTACCTTAACAGTCAGCATGATATACCAGGGACACTTAACCACAGTCACAGTGCCTGGATCTATGAGTATCTTCTTATATTTGTTATCCATGGCCTCCTTCCTTCTAAAATCAACATTTAGAATTAATGTAATGAGCCTGACCGGCAGTTCCCAGAGCCCCTCTATGCTCCAGATTCACGGGCTGTTAGATTGTGTCACCCTACCTCTGCTCACTCTGCCTGAAGTAATCTCCCTGCCGCACAGCACACATTAGGAGGGGAAGTGCTCCAGTAACACAACCGTAGCCTTCCAGGCTCATTAGAATCATTTTAAAAGTTGCTTTTAGAAGGAAGGAGGCCTTGGATAATGAATATAAGAAGATCCATGCAAAGCGTCCCTGGTTTATCTATGCTTTATTTTAATAGTAGATTTCCTTTAATTTGCATGCTGTTCTTTTACTGAATTTGGGTTTCAGGATTAAGTTCCATTTTTGTGAAGAATTATACTTTCTAATAAATTATTATCCGTAGAGCTGCATATGATGTTGCGAAATGTTAATGACAAACAGTAGTTCTGTCTGAAAAGTGAGAATTCAATGTATTGATCCTTTTCTATTCTGGTCCCTGTACATGGAGCTGCCATCCTCCATAATAAATATAATAAAAGGAGATGCTTTGAAGGTGCCAGAGCAGTGCCACCTGGTGGTCAAACCGTGACAAGCATCATCATTACATATCATATCCCCATAAGAACTGAATACTACCACTATAAGAATTCATTGTCTATCCAGTATCTGTGTACTATTCATGACGACACCGGTGACCTAGAGATTCGTATATATCACGTGCGGACATGATGCCGAATAGCTGATCTATAAAGATCATGACGTCATGTTTTGTATATGTGATCCTTGTAAGGTACAGTCGTGTCACTAGGTGCACATAATGTATCATATTGTTCTCCTACAGAATTGGAAGACTCTTTGATGGAACGGAGCCCATTGTTCTGGACAGTTTAAAGCAACATTACTTTATTGACCGAGATGGCCAAATGTTTCGTTACATACTGAACTTCCTGCGCACATCGAAACTTCTCATCTCTGATGATTTTAAAGTGAGTAGACTTTTCTATTTCCATATGATTTATTTCACATTGCTAGTGAGTGGGGAGCTATACGAGTATTAAGGTGGCAAATCCATGATACTGCAGATGGACACCCATTGTGCATGTGTTGTAGGATCAGTGGAGTACGATGCATCGAAACCTCGATACTTGTGCGATACTTTCATACCAGGATTCTGTCATTTTCCGTACTGAATGACTTCTGCTGTTGTACAGACTCCTACCGTAGTAGCTGCGGGCTTAACTCAGAGCGGACATCGGGCAGGGGGATCCTGTGGGCTTAGTGGTTGTAAATGGGAGGGTTTTTCTGACTAGAGCTTCCATAAAGTTACACTGTGACACAAGCTGAATGCACTGGTACATAGAGATATATCTTCACATTATCTTATACATTTTTTTTTTTTAATTAAAACATTTTATATTAACATTACCAGGACAACCTACACATTGATTGGTACTGATGACGTGTGTTTCATTGGAAACGCATAGTGAATGGGCTGATCCCTGCCCACAGTCATTTGTTGTAAACGCTGTGCCCGCACCCCAGGCATTGAATCCAGATAATACTTTTTTATTTTATTGAAAGTATCCTATCGGTATCCATTATTGTGATACTTCTCCGGGTATCGGTATCGCACTCAAAATTTAGGTATCTGTGCAATCCTAGTGGATGCCTATAATAATTTTATCTATAGTTTTTCATGATTCAGTAGCCAACACTGACCGGTTTTGGATGGAAAGCATACCCCTTACCCCCTCAGCGTGGTCTGCTTTGTTAACCAGAGCCTATGAGGCCCAACCAGGCAGAAATCAGTAGGCTAATGCTGCAAACCAAGCGATTGCATGTCAAATTCTGTCTGATCATCAGATAAGCTGATGGTAGATGTTTATACTCTCTTTCCCGTCCCATCCCAAACAGCAATAAGCTTCTTTTGTCATATTTTAGAATGCCCGTGTTTCGTAGAAAAAGAGCTTTATATCATATGCAAACGACCCTGAGGCACTCAATACCAATTACAATGTTGGTCTGTGACCAAGCAAATAATGACACCGCTAAACTGTTACCAAATAAAAGTACCATAAGACCAATATTCCAAACAATTAGCGCTACAATTTCCAATGGTTTCACAAATATAACCTCCATCTATTTGATATTTACCGCTATGCTGTTACTGTCCTTTGCATGGTGGTGTTTTCTCTGTACAAGTCCCAAATATTACCATTATAATATGACTATTACCATTACATTATGACTGAATTAAAAACCAATGCGCACAGACCAGTATTTACCACCATATAGTAGGAGACACCAGTCCTGCTCAGAGGATATCCAAAACCCCAAAAAACAAGAAGGCTTTCACTGAATTTGTTTGTTTTGGTTTTTTTGACACACTAAACAAAATTTACAAAAGAATTTCTATTACAAGTCCCCGGTATAAGGTTTTTGTGCCATTATAGTGGGACCATCTCATGTTGGTGGTTTTTTGGCCTTGTTATTGGGTGGCCAATTGGTGGTAACCTACTTCTTTACACCAAGCTCACATTGGGGCAGCACGGTGGCGTAGCGGTTAGCACTACAGCCTTGTAGCACTGGGGTCCTGGATTCAAGACCCATCCCAGGGCAACCTCTGCAAAGAGTTTGTATGTTCTCTCCGTGTTTGTGTGGGTTTCCTCTAGTTTCCTCCCACACTCCAAAACATATTGGTAGGTTGATTATATTGTGAGCCCCATGGGAACAGGGACTGATTTGACAAGCTCTGTGCAGCGCTGCGTAATCTGTGTGCGCTATATAAATAAAGGAATTATTATCATTGTTATTATTATTCTGTAGTTTTGTGCTGGGGATTTCTATAATGAGCTCTCATTGTGTATTTTCCTTGAACCATTCCAGGATTACACCCTCCTGTATGAAGAGGCCAAGTACTTCCAGCTTCAGCCCATGCTTCTGGAACTGGAGAGGTGGAAGCAGGACAAGGAGGCTGGCCGTTATTCCAGGCCCTGTGAGTGCTTGGTTGTCAGAGTTGCCCCGGATCTTGGTGAAAGGATTACGTTGAGCGGAGACAAGTCTCTAATAGAGGAAGTTTTTCCTGAAATCGGGGATGTGATGTGTAATTCGGTTAATGCGGGCTGGAACCACGACTCCACACACGTTATTAGATTTCCACTCAATGGATACTGTCATCTTAACTCTGTTCAGGTAAAAAAAATTAAAAAAATCATTAATTAAGTCTTCATCCTTTTTTGTTGCAGTTGTAGCTTCACAGCGTTACATCTGTTGGCTCGTACTTATGCTTCGTCCTTTATCCTTTCTTTTCCAGGTGCTGGAGAGGTTGCAGCAGCGCGGCTTTGAAATTGTGGGATCATGTGGTGGAGGAGTTGACTCTTCTCAGTTTAGTGAATATGTACTAAGACGAGAACTGAAAAGGACATCTCGCGCGCCCTCTGTTATTCGGATAAAGCAGGAGCCATTAGATTGAACAGACACTTTTCTTATGCAAAATTGGACAACTTCTGTGCAGTCGGGACATGGTTCCCGTAATCGACACTGATTTAAAGACATTTCCGTCACCTCAAAAGACATTTAGAGCTGTTACACAGCGGTATCAGGAATACACGTCACGGCGGTAACTGCAGGATGTGCAAATAATAAACTCTGCAAATACATAAGGGTACTGTAATACTACACGTTGATCCCACCTGAGACCATATACACATGAAAATCTACCACACGATGGTTTTCCATTCTGGTCATGACAGCGATGTAGCCAATCAAAATAAGGCTTCAAAGATGTGGGTGGGACTGAAATTAATTCAAGGAACGGGTATGCCCCATAGTACCGTTTTATATTTTGGCTATTTCCAAAAGTTAGGAAATTAGGACTGGCATTTAAACAATTCTTAAACAGTGTAAGGTTGCTACAAGGTACACCACCAGATCACTGCTTTTATGCGCGGTGCTGATGTTACGTATGTCACCAGTCCTGGACCTGACACCACCAGATCACTGCTTTTATGGGCGGTGCCGATGTTACGCATGTCCCCAGTCCCGGACCTGGCCACTGCCATAAAAATAAACAATTTTGTACATTATTATTCCCACCCCTTTTAATTTACTTGGAGCAAGTTTATGATCTGTATCTGATCTTTATTTATGACGGGTTTATGAAAACTCTTCTCCCCTCCCCCCACTGATTAAAAAAAAAAAACTTCACTATGATTAACCACAGAGCTATCACTTAAAATTTGGAGCCACATTCTTAATATTGGTACCAGAGTGTTGCCATTGACCACACCTGATTTGATAAAAGTTGGCATAACAAGAATACAATCAGCACTTCGACTATAGCTTTGCTTGTTCACCTTGAACCAATTATCTTTCTGATGGAAGAGGAGTCTCGCTTGGCGCCATCACCATAGCCAAAGTGCATTCCTTTTGTTGCATGTTGGTGATGAGTGTAAACCATCTTTCCATTATTGTCTGGATAATATTACCTTGTCACTAATGCATTTGGGATGCACTTTGGCCCCTTTAGTTCCACTTAAATGGAAGTATGGGCATTTTTTGGTTTTTAAATTTTTTTTCAGAATTATACCTGTTGCCAAAATAATGTTCAGACATCATGACAAAAATCAAGAATATCTTTAGCAACTGGTGCCATCATTGTGGAAAGTCCCAGACAATGCAGTCAGTAAGGCAGTGGCGCCAGTCTTCATCTTCACTACACAACATCCATATGCACTTAATTTATTGAGAGGCTCATGACCCTCCTTGCATCTTCATTTAAGTTTTCTGTACCTTTTTACTACCATTTTCTCTATTCCAATAAATCTTAAATCAAGCAACTTCTGAAAAGTTGATGAAAACCTCAAAGCATTTAAGGTATACAGCTCCTATGTATCTGGTTCTCGCTGCTGATTGGTTTTAGTCCACATAGAAACCCTGTGTTGTTAGTTCTTTTCATTTACACCTGAGAAATGTAATCCGTGATCAGAGATGCCACCTGCTTCTTAGGAGACATTGTCTGAGTTATGACCTCAAGGACCCTCTGCTGCTTGGCTGAACTGAACTCTTTGAATGGATATGTGACAACTTTAGAAACATGAACATATATGATCATAGGTGAATGTGAAATTGGACACTTCATCTGTAAAGGGCCTAATATGCTCATTGCCCATCTCCTTGATGGGAGTACCATGGATCACAAGAGCCGGGGTCCGTGGCACCCAAGTTGACCGAAGCAGCCAGCCACGCATTAGCCATCTGCTCCATTCATCTCTATGTAGCTCACATAGCTAGACGCGTGCCATGTAGCAACTGGAGCTTGCACAACTGGCTGCTCCGGTCATCTCGGTGAAACCGTTACAATGGACCCCCATTCTGGCGCTCTCTGGGAGTCTCATCACTGAGACCCCTACCGATCAGCAAGTAAGGCCTTATCCGGTTGATGGGGCATAACTACTACTAATTTTCAGTTTTGATTTTTTTATAAAGAAATAGTACAGATGAACCTGAGAAACTTTGTATATTATTTTATCAAAGAAAAAAGTCCTATCTACATCTATCAAGCTTTTTTTTTTTCTTGCTCCTCCTTTTTGCTAAACTACCTAAGCAGTAAGTTTTTAATAAGTTAACTTTTTAAGGAGGCAGAGGGAAGCAGGGAAGAGGCTGATTAGTCAAAAAAGAAGCATTTTTATCTAATAAGCTATATCATAAAATGTATTCTATTTGTACTAAAGATGTTAACTAGCTGTTACTATTTAAAGAACACTAAACACAGAAGATGCAAAAAAATATTCCCCATCTCATCTTCCTTTCCCTCTATTCTTCTTGGTCTTCTATAATAATTCAACCCTATTAATATATAAAGACACTTTTTTTCACTCTTCTCAAATTCTCCTGCTGGAGGAGGGACCCTCCCTACTGTGTCTGAAGTAGGACAAAAAGATGGATAAGCTCCACCCCCATTAGTCCATTTACAGCCTTACATGAAAGCAATCAGCAGAAGATTAACCCTGACTGGACCAAGAAGCAATGGCTGCCAAATTCCTGTTTAATTTTTACATGCATCTCCCTTTTTAGTGTTTGTTGTTTTTTTTTTTTTTAATAGTAACACTGACCCAAACTTTATTTTAAAAACATGTGTCTACGCAATCCACAATGTGTAACTCCCAGCATGTAAATCCCACCTTCTTACATCACAGAAAAGGAATACTATAGTTTCCGTGACCTAGCAAGCTCTTCCTGTATATGGAGACAGGTGCCCGGTTCTTCTATATATCTTTTCATATCTTTATTCAGTTTACTTGTGTAAGAATCTTGGGTTGGGGCTTAGGAGGTAAAAGTACAAACCTTACAGATTGCGACTGCTGTATACTAGTCTATGGATGTGTATAACGTCATTTTACAGACCTCTGTTTGTTTTTACACTACTGCCATTTGTAGTTTGGTTCTAAGTTATGCCTTTGGAATTTTTAATGGGATCACATTTGGAATACATAATTTTTAGTAAACATGGTGATTAAATATTGATTGTCTTTTCTTCCCTTCCTTCCAAGGATCAGATGTTTAGTTGGAATGCACTCTGTATTATTTATAGGTCTTTTATGTTGTGTACCATCCACATTATGGTGCTTCTAGCCATTGACTGACTTTTATGTTTTTGCTTTTCAACTGTTCTAATATTATGAGGAGAACTTCACCCAAAATGTTTAAACAGAATGATAAATGCTTTGCCACCCCCCCCCTCTTATTATCACACCCTCATACACTTTGTAGAAAACTTGCACTGATCTTTATAAATTTTCCCTATTATAATATTACTTTTAGAATTATTTTTTTTTCAATTCAACTTTTTTCTTAAACCTGGTATTATGGCGAGTGTTCCAAAGGGATAACTTTTTTTTTTTTGTAGTTATCCATTCTGGGTAATGTGTGTATGTGTGTGTGTGTGGGGGGGGGGTCTTTAAGCCCTTCAGAGATCTATAAGAAATCTACCATCAAAATTGAGCATGATAAACCAGGGGCACTTACTCATAGATCCAGGTGCATTGAGCACTTCCTACACTGAGGGAGCAGGGAAGGGGGCTGAGACAATATACCAGTCTGTAAAACAAGATCACAGAAGGGCTAGGGAAGCCCCTCAGTCTTCCCAGCTTTTTAGAAGAAAGGAGGATTAGGATAAAGAATATATGAAGATTACCACAGTCTCGTGCCCCTGGTTATTCGTTCTTGATTTTGATGGTAGTTTCCCTTTTATATTATGAAGGGGGTAGTATTATGATCGTTCTAATATACTTAAAATTGCTATTCCAGGAGTCTGGCAATAGCACTTCCATTATGGATTTTTCTCAGGCAAACTAAAAATTGGTTGATTTTAATGGTAGATTTATTGTAAGCCCTAAATGCATATGTTAAGAAATATCTTTGGGACAAATCTTTTACTTACAGCACATAAAATCACATTCGCAGAGGAAATTTGAAATTGTTACCAGACATATACAGTTTTTTACCCTTGTAAATGGTAAATCCTTCTTGGTATTTGACTGTGAGAAAAAGTTGCCCATGACGAGTAGAGTATAATCTTCTCAGCCTGGGGGTGCAATGTTACGCTTTTTACACCAACATTTGGAGCTCAGATTGCACCTATAAATAATGAAAAGAAACAACCCAGCTTCATATAGAGAATGTTAACTTAAAATAAGTAAGTGGTTCTCAGTAGAACAATATTGTTCATACACCTCTTATAGGCTCAGGTACTATTTAACGTCTGAAGTTTACACACTTGTAATTCTAAGGCTTTCTATGTCTTTTCCAGACACCTCGAAATCTAATTTTGGAGAAGCTAACTGGCTCACTTTTTACATTAGCTGCCATAAAGTAATAACCATCATTTGAGACTATCTCAGAGGAAATGATCAAATAAAGCATGATAAACCAGGGCACTTTCTCATAGATTTAGGCACTGTGACTGTGATTTGTTATCCATGGCCTCCTTCCTTCTACAATCAACTTTTAAAATTATGCTAAGGAGCCCAAAGGGCGTCTGTGGGCGTTATCAGAGCCCTTCCCTGCTGTCAATTAACAGAAGGACTCCCCTCCTCCTTAATCTTCCTCTGCTTACATTAAGAAAAGGGAGGGGGTAGTACTGAGGAGCAGCAGGGGAGGGTCTAACAGTCTGTGATGTTCAAGGAAAGAGGGTAACCCCATGAGCTCTTTAGGTTCATTAGCATAATTTAAAAAGTTGATTTTAGAAGGATGGAGGCCATGGATTACAAATATAAGAAGAATACCACCGTCACAGTGCCGGGATCTGAGTAAAATAGTTTTTCATGGTAATAATTGCTCTTCAGTGAGTCGGATGGAGAAATCTCCACCAGGGCGGGCTGTAGCCGGACTGAAAGATACTTGCTTTATTACACACATTAAATGAACGCTGTTCGGGCTAAAACGCTTCTCTGCTGCTCCCAGATAACTACTATATGTGAAACTAACAGTGTGGTTGTGATGTTTCAGTACCTGAGCAAGATGAGTGGACGCCGCTACTGCATTCCTTATACTACACTCCAGTACTTCCATATACAGGCGGTCCCCTACTTAAGGACACACGACTTACAGACAACCCATAGTTACAGACAGACCCCTCTGACCTCTGGTGAAGCTTTCTGAATGCTTTACTATAGTCCCAGATTGCAATAATCAGCTGTAAGGTGTCTGCAATGAAGCTTTATTGATAATCATTACAGCAAAAAATGTTTAAACTCCAATTGTCAATGGGGCCAAAATTTTTTTTTTTCTGGATCTACAATTATAAAATATACAGTTTCGACTTACATACATTTTCAACTTAAGAACAAACCTCCGGACCCTATCTTGTACATAGCCCAGGGACTGCCTGTACAATTATATATATGCTCCATCTTTTTCTTTCTTTATACTTCTACATCATGAGGAAATTCTGATAAGTTTGTAAAGTAACGGACTGTAAAGTGCTCTTTGGGCTAAGTTCACACCTGCATTCAACAGGAACCGTTGCCCTTTCTGTTATGAAATAGCAGAAAAAATCATGCAGCCGCCTCCATCATATTTGTTCCACTATTGTAGGGTAACCTTCCATACATGGAAATAATGGGGAATGGAGAGAGTAACGGAAACCCCAGATACAGTGTTACTTTTCTGTTGTTAAGGCAGATCCATGTACAAGGCTGAAGACAGGACTCGTCTCTCTTCTGAGCAGTGAGCATTAACAACAGTCCTTTGAAACAATAGGAGTGAGGTCTTACAGTCTGAGGAGGAGGGGAAGACAAAAGAGGTATTAGAGCTTGTATAGTTGTCCAGCCATTTTAAAGAAGGGAATGGAATAAAAATAATTTAATATAGATGGTCCCCTACTTAACACCCGACTTACAGACGACCCCTGGTTACAAACGGACATCTGGATGTTGGTAATTTACTGTACTTTAGCCTTAGGCTACAATAATCAGCTATAACAGTTATCACAGGTGTCTGCAATTAAGATTTATTGTTCATCCTGGTTCTTATGACAATCCAACATTTAAAAAATTCAGTTGTCCCAGTTCTGTAGTTACAATTATAAAATATAAAAAAATATATATATAGTTCCGACTTACATACAGATTCAATTTAAGAACAAACCTACAGTACCTCTTGTACATAACCTGGGGACTGTCTGTTCATAAAAATGCTGCTGCTTCCACCAGCCATCAGCCGCCATCTTATATACAAATCCAAAGCCAGTGGGACTGCCGAGAAGCATTTTCGAGATAACAGACATATTGGGGGTCATTTCCTAAGGGCCCGATTCGCGTTTTTCCGCCGTGTTACCCGAATATTTCCGATTTGAGCCAATTTCCCCTGAATTGCCCCGGGATTTTGCCGCACGCGATCCGGTTTTGGCGCATCGGCGCTGGCATGCACGCGATGGAAATCGGGGGGTGTGGCCGAACGAAAACCCGACGGATTCGGAAAAACCGCCGCATTTAAAAAAAAAAATCTGTCGTGGAGCTTGCACTTACCTTCACTCAGCCCAGCTCGGTGTACTCCAGTGCGTTCCGATGCTTTTCAGCGCAGCAGCGGACGGCGGAGGAACTACCTTAATGAATCCTGACCGGACCCGAATCCAGCACAGAGAACGCACCGCTGGATCGCGAATGGACCGGGTAAGTAAATCTGCCCCAAAGAGTACCTAGAATTGGTTAATAAAGAGTTGAAGTTGCATGCAGTTAGTGAGTGATAGGCCTGCCTAAATAAAAGGGGTTTTAAGATCACATTAAACCCTCTCTGGAGAGCTCTGGAGAAGCCCTGAAGATGAGTGGGATGTTCGAATTAAGGAAGAGAATAATCTAAGGTCACTGGCAGATCAAAGAGCATGGTTTGGGCGATAGAGTGAGATGAGAGGTAGGGAGGTGCAGCATTATACAGAGCTTTGTGGATGAGGGTGATTGGCACAGGCTGGAGGAATCCATGTAGCGTTTAGTCTAAAAGACGAGCCTGGCTGTTGCATTGAGAATAGATTGTGGAAGAGAGAGTTTAGTAATTGGAAGACCGATTAGTAGGGAGTAAGTCTAGATAACAGTGAATCAGAGCGACAATTAGTGCTTTAGAGGTTTCAATTTTCTGAAATGGTCAGATTCTAGAAACGTTTTTAGGTGCATCTTGCAAGAGCGAGCAAGAGATTGAATATGTGATGCAAAGGAGAGGTACGAGCTCAGAACAACCTCAAGACAGAGGGCCTATTGCCTGGGGGTTATGGTGACATCACAGACAGAAATAGAGAGAGATCAGTGTTAGGTTGGTTAGTAGACAGTGGAAACGCATGAAGTTCTGTTTTGGAAGAAGTTTCTGTTTTGGAGAAGTTTCAAGAAGAGAGAGGACTTGATGTTAGAGACAGTAGAGAGACAGTCACTGGTATTCTTTAGTAAGGCAGGGGTGATTGCAAGCAGATTTATATAGCTGGGAATTATCGCCCATAAAATGATACTGAAAACCAAACCTGAAGTCTTTATTATGTAGCAGTGTAGAATTCTTAGCCAAATCTGCTCTTTAAAAAGTACCGTGAAACTGCTCCAGCTCCAGATACCTTACAATGGAATTACATAAGGGTTGGCCACTTTACCTCATATTTTTTGTAATGTGTGTAAGAGTGAGAGGGGCAGGATATTGGGTAATTTACAAATACGCATCTATTAAAAATTCTGCTCCACTTTCTTGATGTGTAAAGGCATATGCAGTGCATATGAAGTGCGGGTGTTCATGAAAGATAATATCACATGACCCTCCATCTGCAGCCCTGTTATGGTGAGGAATGTCTGGTTGATGAGGAAAAAGACAGGAGGCTTCACTTTAAATATCAAGAAAGCGGAGCCCAAAACCATTTACCATATAAGTATAAGCTGAGGTACCTTATTTGAACACAAAAACTAGAAAAACATATTGTGGCAGATTTATCAAGCTGTCTGAAAGTCAGAATATTTCTAGTTGCCCATGGCGACCAATCAGAGCTCAGCTTTCATTTTACTAGTTTTAATATTAATATTTTAAAGGGGAGCTGTGATTGGTTGGAACAGACCATAAATCTTCTGACTAGCTCTTGAATAGCTCCTTTTGTCTGCATCTTGCAATTTGCTCTTTGCCTCCTGCCCTTCCCCCCAGATTACTAGACCAGCTCAGACACAGGCACTTCCTGCCAGCAAGCAGCAATGTGCAGAGACTTACTCTACAAGCCACAGGCAAGATAAGGTCTTTATCAGAGGGGAAGGAGGCATATAGCAGAGCTGGCCCTGGGTATGTTATAAGTGAGAGAGCTGGACAGTTCTATATCAATCCCATGGATTTTATCATCTCTGATCTGTCTCCTTCTCTTTTTTTCTGTGTCAGATATTAGTAGAACATTCAGAAGCAACATAAATATGTATATAAACCTGGACCCTGATAATCTAAGCACATTGTCAACACACAGCATTTCATAGCACAGAGGAATCATGAAATATCTGCTTAGAGGATCATCGCCCGTACTATGGTACTTAACCATGACCATCACTGAGTGATAGAAGATAAAAAAGTAATAAAACTGATTAAAATTGTAAAGTGAGGGGGTAAAAATTACCTTTATTGTTATCTTTTCAAGGGATTAAAATGTGAGAAATTTCTTTCCTGGGAAACCCCTTTTAGTTTCTTCAGCTTTAATTTTTAGGCCACCTGCACACTGTTTTGCCCTTGGAAACAGATCCGTATGTTGGTCCAATCACAGGGACTTAATTCATTTTAAAGACTCCCGGCCCAACTGCAGCGCTGGCAGTGCCCTAGAGCAGAGGTCCCCAACCGCCGGTCCGCGGACCAGGACCGGGCCGTTGGAGTTCATCAGCCGGTCCGCGCAGGGGCGTCACCGGCCAACACTGAGCTCCCGCACCGGACGGGACCACGTTGCAGCCCTCTGTCCGGCACCTTGCTCCCCGACGCTGCCAGCACCTTGCGCCCACCCCCCGACGCCGCCGGCACCTTACAACGGCCCCCAGACCCTGCAGGCACGAGCTCCCCCGGCTCCAGGCTCTCGGCTCCCTGCTCCCCCTGCCCCCGCTCAAGCTCCAGGCTCCTTTCCCGCCCCCTCCGCTAACGTTCTCCCTGCTCCTGCCTCTCCGCCCCCTGCTCCCGGCTCTCCGCTCCCTCCGGTTCCTGGCTCTCCGCTCCCTCCGCCCCCCGCTCCCGGCTCTCCACTCCCGTCTCAACCTGTCTCTGCTAACGCCCCCCGTCCAGGCTCTCGGCTCCCTGCCCCTGCTCAAGCTCCCCTACCGCTCCCTCCGCTCTCGGCTCTCCGCTCCCGGTTCTCGGCTCTTGACCCACCCGCTTCCGGCTCTCCGCTCCCGTCTCCCCTTCCACTCCCGTCTCAACCCGGCTCCGCTAACGTCCCCCCCCCCCCTCCAGGCTCCCGGCTCCCCGCTCCCCCTGCCCCCGCTTAAGCTCCAGGCTCCCTAGCCTCCCGGCTCTCGGCTCTCAAGACCTACCCGCTCCCGGCTACCTCACCGCGCCACCACCGCTGCAGGACAAGGCACGGAAATTTCCAAGAACACAACAGAGAGGTAAGGTTACTTTATCTTTGCATATATATATATGTGTAATATTTGTATATATGTGTATATATGTGTAATATGTGTATATATGTGTCATATGTGTATATATGTGTAATATGTGTATATATGTGTAAATATATGTAATATGTGTGTGTATATATGTGTATGTGTGTATATGTGTGTTTGTATATATGTATATGTATGTATGTGTGTATATATGTATGTGTATGTATGTGTATATGTGTATATGCTGTATCTACTGTTTGTTTATGTGTATATATGCTGTATGTATATGCAGCATTTGTGATATTTTGTACTACATGGCAGTATTCAGTATGCATTTTATACTACTTGGCGGTACGTTGTATCTATTTTATAATACTTGGTGGCATGCTGTGTGCATTTTATACTACTTGGTGACACGCTGGATGCATTTTATACTACATGGCGGTATTCTGTATGCATTTTATAGTACACGGTGATACGCTGTATGCATTTTATACTACATGGCGACACGCTGTATGCATTTTATACTACATGGCGGTATTCTGTATGCATTTTATACTACATGGTGATACGCTGTATGCATTTTATACTACATGGCAGTATGCTGTATGCATTTTATAGTACACGGTGATACGCTGTATGCATTTTATACTACATGGCGGTATTCTGCATGCATTTTATACTACATGGTGATATGCTGTACGCATTTTATACTACATGGCGATATGCTGTACGCATTTTATACGACTTGGCGATACGCTGTATGCATTTTATACTACATGGCGGTATTCTGTATGCATTTTATACTACATGGCGGTATTCTGCATGCATTTTATACTACATGGTGATACGCTGTACGCATTTTATACTACATGGCGATACGCTGTATGCATTTTATATTACATGGTGATACTCTGTATGCATTTTAAACTACATGGCGATACGTTGTATGCATTTTGCATTGCTTTATTTTTACACCAAACCAATATGATGGATCTGGTCCGGACACTCCCTGATATCTTATATTATAAGCTCCACCCCTCCATAACCCCACCCCATATAACCAAAGCCCCGCCCCCACCGGGCCATGGAAAACTGGTCTAGCTTAAAGCCGGTCCCTGGTGCAAAAAAGGTTGGGGACCTCTGCCCTAGAGCACTGTTGTAGGACTTCTTCTGAATAGGGTGCCTTACATGTAGTTGTCATTGTGCCACCTGCATCGTTTATCACAGACTGTCTGGAATAATTTGCTGGAGCACGCTGTGGGAGAGGCATTTTTTATTCCCTTAGTGTGGGGACTTTGCATGTTTATCATTTAGATGCATTGAGCTCCATTCTGGTGCTGTATTTTTATGCAGAGGTGCATTTGGTATTAGTGGTTAAAGCCTTCACTTCATGACCCTGCAAAGTGTCCCAAGTTGTGAAATCAGTGTCACCATCATCTATTCATTTAATTTATAACTTATTTAGGACTTCTGCCCCTCCCTCCATAATGTATGACACATGATTGACTGCTTCACATGGAGGGAGTGGCAGCAGTTCTGTGTCAGGAATAAATGTGTGCGGGACCCAGTCATTTCTAGTTACATCCCTGGTTGTAGGGTACAAATCTCGGCTTGTTTGTAGCCATGGGACCCAGACGATTTGCAGTCTTTGGGGGAAATTTATCATACGCCAGGGCTTTGGAACTGTCAGTTGCTAGCTGGCCTAGTTTTGTGCAAAACCCATGCAATCATTAAGGTGAACGTCTAGGTAGGGTTCAGGCGCGGGGTATGAATGTCCTGCGCCGGCCACAGCCCTCTTCACACCCCCTTGGCATGGAGCTGGCGTAAGGAGGATAATAATCGCTATGCCTTGCAAACCCCCAGGCATTGCAAATATTTCTACACCGGTTTTCTGAAGTAGAATCCCTGATAAATGTCCCCTATTAAGCCCACCATGAACCTCTGTGTATCAAAGTATTTTAACATCAAATGTAATCCCATATGCAACAGCGAAAGCTTGTCCAAAGCCTGGTCCTGCAACAGGAAAATGATCCCCATCAAAACTGAATAAGAAGAGTTAAAGGCTTACAGTGACCCAGTCACAGACCAGACCCATAACCCAATGAAAGTTCTCCTGATACTTAATACCATAGAGTTCAGAGGATGTTCTTTCTATCATCGGCAAGGGATGCAGGATTCTAAGCAAACAGGGGATTGCACAAGTCACAAGTCATGTCCCATCAAATGTAATTTCCCACAAGTGTAATTGTCAGACAACAGGAATAGGAAAGCTATTTCAATGCACGGGCTCTTTATAAATTCAGCATAAGCAATGCAAATTTCTCTTCATAATGTTACCAGGTCGGTAATTCGGGGAAGTTATAAGTACATGTTATGCAAGAGATCTTAAACAGGCCAAAGGCCACACCAGTGCACTCCATATAAATCTGGTTATTCTGATGCAATCCAGACAAATGTCATGTCATCATCCACAATATCCACATTTTATAATTATGTAAATTAGAAGAGTGTGTAATTATTTCTTTGAATGCACTCATTAAACCCTTCAGGACTCGTCCCTTTTTCGTTTCTGCATTTCTGTTTTTTATTCCCCTCAACCAAAATCCATAACTTTTTTATTTTTTCCATTTACAGAGATGTGTTAGGGCTTATTATCTGCAGCACAAATTTTTTAGTGGCGTCATTTAATATTCCATGCAATGTACCCGGAAAGCGCTGTGAAATTAACTGTGGTCTTTGCTTTCACTGTGCGCTCAAAATGACACCTTCCCTGTTATTCTTTGGGTCAGTCTAATTACAGTAATACCAAACTTGTATAGATTTTACAAAAATCTTTTGTAAACAAAAAAAGTTTTGCATTACAGTGTTCACTGTCAGGAACAATTATGTCAATATTTTGAAGGAACAGGAATTTTGGGACTGTTTTTTTTGTTACCATTATTTCATGCCCCTTAGGTACTTTACCCTGGGGGGTCTGATCACTGATACAATATAATGCAAAATTACTGTATTGCAGTTCATTGTAATTTTGCTGCTGATCTCTAATAGCCTGCCATCGGCAATATAAAGGGGAGCTGCTAGGGGAAGCACAATATGAAGGGGACCACTTTATGAAGAGGAGCTCAGAGGGACAAAATATAAAAGGGAGCTGCTGGGGGGGGGGGGGTCTTCAGTATGAAGAGGAGCTCTTAGCGGGGCACAGTATGAAAGGATTTCCTGGGGGAGGGGGATGCTGGGGGAGTACTTTATGAAGAGGAGTTGCTGTTGTGGGACATGATGGGGAGCTGCTGGGGGGAACAACATGAAGGGGAGCTGATGGGGGGAGGTGAGGCACAGTTGATGGGGAAGTTGCTTGTGGGTGGGGAGCTGCTTGAGGACCAGAATATCAGGAATAATATGGTCCACAAAGTGAGAGTGAGCTGGAGGACACAATTTGAGGAGGAGATTGGGGCACTAAAACAAAAGGCATGATTAGGGCTAAAAAAATATTTTGCCACTTCAATAGTTGGGAGGTATGCCATTGAGCTGAGTGAAAACTGCAGGATTTTAGGATTATATATAATGCTTATAAAAAATAATTATGACCAAACATTATTAGAAAATATATAAAACTTGATTCAAACAAAAGGATTTCTGAAGATAAATACAAAGATCCTGGCATTCAGGGTTATTTAAGGTAACCACAAAGCTCTAATAGGATTAACCAGCAGCTACTCTACTTATTACACTCATGGTGCAAGGTGCCTTGGAAATCCAGGTATATAGTCAGAAATCAACTTTACAGGTTGGGCAGATATAATAGGATTAGTGGTTAAAGCCTTTATTACTTCTGAATGTACTTTGTATAACATATAAATACTCTAGTGCTATCTGAGAAGGGTGAACACTTACACATGCAGATGGAGAACATATGTAACATATCTTAACCTCTTGAGACCTGCAAAATGTATTTTTACTGAAACAAGTAAAATGTTTTTTTTTTAAGCATTTGATATTATAACCACAATGTTAAAGGGAACCCTATTTTAGATTCCCCCATCTCTCCACAAACACTAAACATCATATCCTCAAACAGGTTTTATAAAAGTTCTGCCGTTTTTACTTCAAACAATAACTTAAGGTTTACCTGGCTCTCTTCCAGCTTGTTTCCTGAGAGCCCAAAGCATGTTGAGCAAGGAGCAGGACCCGCCTCCACTGAAAAATGCTTCAAAAATGGAAAAAGCTCCTCCCACACACTCCTTACCCCTGATCTGGTTCCTCTGCTCGCTGACCTCAGTAAGCGAATCATTTGTGTGGACATTTTTTTTTACACAAACTGACCAACAGTTCCAGAGTCTTATGTATCCTAATATGACACCACAAAAAATGACTCGTCATTAAGGCCCCTTCCACACTCGCGTTGCATTTCACGTCAGAGTTTGATCAGGGTGCGATCAGGGTTTGGTCAGTGAAAAAACGCACATTTTGCATCAGAGTGCAATCAGTTTTCAGTCAGTGTTTGTTCAGTGTCTCAGTTTTTCACGTGCGTTTTTAATGCAATTTCAATGCTTTTTTCAGGCGCAGGCAATGCGCGTGAAAAGGACTCAGGGCTGAGCTCTATCTTTCCTATGGCAATTGATGCGTGAAAAACGCATTGCACTTGCAAGTGTCTCAGAGTGCAATGTGTTTTTGATGCATCTCCATAGACTTGTATGGTGCAAGTCTGAAAAGACCCATTGGTTACAATGGGTCAGAGTGCAATGCAAGTTCTGCACGTCAAAAGCACACGCAGAACACGCGCGTGAAAAACGCAAGTGTGAAAGGGGCCTAAAAGTCACCACACTATAATGATGTAAAGTAATGAGATATAAAACCATAATTGGTGCCAATAAAAAGTATAACGTGTATCGCAAAAACAAGCCGGTATATCACTACAAAGCAACAAAACATGCAATTCCAAGAGAAAAATAGTGTGTCTGCAACTTGGGCAGCGGCATGTGGATGGTCCATGTACTCCCAGCCAGGAGAGCCATCATAGAGCATTAGTGACTGCTTCATAACTTGTAGCATAGACTTCTCGCTGTTGAGATGGTGGGCTCTGTACTTTCAGGTGACATGGAGCTGGTTGAAGACAATCCAATGGAACTTGATGCACTGTTTGCGATGTTATCTACCACTGCCTCAACTTCATCTGACCACTTCATTTTGCCATTTCATTTATTGTCCCAGACTATACTTAATATCTGATATTCAACTTCCCGCAAGATGTGTACTGGCTGATTGGTCATTTTTTGTCATGTGATTTTAGGGGTGTGCTTAATAGCACTGCTGTCACCAAAGGATCCAGTAAGGATGCAACATTTAATGTTTCTTGTTTTTAAAGGACCTGTCACCAGATCAAAAATTGTAAACCAAGCACACAGACATACTGCTATGTGCCCCCTCTGACAGGATCTTGTTTTCTTTTAGCTGCTTATGCCCTGGTTTTTATTAAAAAAAAAGGCTTTTACAATTATGCAAATTAACAAGAGAGGAGTAAATGGAGCCTGGAGTCCCTCAGTCTCATTTGCATCATTTAAAAGCCCCTTTTTTTCCTGGTGGTAGATATCCTTTAACCCCTTCCCGATGGGTCCCGGTGCATGGAGAGGGCTCGCGGGCCCTAGCACCCTAGGCCCTAGCACCGATCGCGGGTGCTTTCACGGCGATCGCCGCCGGCAATGCTGCCGGAGGCTTCAAAAAGATGGCCGCCATCTTGCCGCGGATCTTCGCTCCCCGATGACATCACGGGGAGCGGTGATCCGTTGCCATGACAGCATCGGGTCTCACGAAGGCCCGATGCTGTCTCGTTTTAACCCATTCATTACAATGTGCTATCAGCACATTGTAATGAATGAGTAAAATCCCCATATACTGCCATATTGCAGTATGGCAGTATATGGTAGGATCGATCAGACAACCTAGGGTTAAAGTACCCTAGGGAGTCTGAAAAATAGTTAAAGTAAAAAAAAAAGTAAAAAAAAAAAAAAATTATATTAAAAAAACCTAAAAATTCTAATCACCCCCCTTTCCCTAGAACTGATATTAATATTAATAAACAGTAAAAATCAAACACATTAGGTACCGCCGCATCCGAAAATGTCCAATCTATCAAAATATAATAACGTTTTTTCACTGCGTTTAACCCCGTAACGGAAAATAGCGTCCAAAGTCAAAAATGACATTTTTTTGCCATTTTGGAAAATATAAAAAAATTTATAAAAAGTGTTCAAAAGGTCGTACAGTCCTAACAATGATAGCAATGAAAACGCCATCAAAAGTCGCAAAAAATGACACCACCCACAGCTCTGTACACCAAAGTATGAAAAAGTTATTAGTGCCAGAATATGGCAAAATAAAAAAAAAATATTTTGTACAGGAGGTTTTATTTTTTTTAAATGTATGAAAACATTATAAAACCTGTACAAATGTGGTATCCCAGTGATCGTAGCAACCCAAAGAATAAAGTAGACCTGTCATTTGGGGCACACAGTGAAAGCTGTAAAATCCAAGCCCACAAGAAAACGTCGCAAATGTGTTTTTTCACCATTTTCACTGCATTTGGAATTTTTTTCCCGCTTTCCAGTACGCGCCATGGAATATTAAATACCGTCAATACGAAGTGCAATTTGTTACGCAGAAAATAAGCCATAACACAGCTCTTTATGTGGAAAAATAAAAAAAGTTATAGATTTTTGAAGGTGGGGAGTGAAAAATGGAAGTGAAAAAACTAAAAAAGGCCAAGTCGTTAAGGGGTTAATATCTACCTCATGAAGAAGCAGCACTTTTCAGTTTTCATGTTTCTGTTTTTCACTTCCCACATTCCAAAATCCATATCTTTTTTATTTTCCATATACAGATCCATTTGATGTCCAATTATCTGCAGGACAACATGTGTTTCCTAATGAAATTACAGCATGCCTCCATGGAGTTCTCCCCATACCTACAAGGAGGCTGTCGTTATTTCATGTAATCAGATATATACATAGGGTAAGGTAGATTTTACAGGTTAAAGGACCTTAGATGACATCACCCTTGTCATATGACATGAAGTGCAGAATAACGAGAAAGAGGCATGGGAATTGAGGAGGAGCTGCTGGATTCGGACTAGCAGGACATGCCCCCTCTGACTCGGTGCTAATTTCAGGTAAGATTGTGAGGCTAACAATTTTTAGCTAAAAGGAGGATGGAATTTAGTTATTAAGGCTTTATGGAAACCTGTCACTAGCTGTATTTGTGAAAAATGTGGTCACTGGTTCTTTCTCTACACATGCTTATCGCTCACACTTCCGGTTTTAGTTCAGCCTCGCTCATGTGAACGGGGTAAGTAGCATAGGCCTTATGCATTGTTTGGCGCTGCTTTAATACAGCCCTTGTCCAAGCACAGCAGCCTAATCCAACAAAAGATCAATAAGGGTTCAGGGAGATAAAAAGGGACAAATTTACATCCGGGTCAAATCAACTTTTACTTCTGAATTTACTTCATGTGTTCCAGTCATTGAGCGCAACATGCAGAATAAGGTACATCCTTTGCTGCTGTGATCGATTTAGTATTCATTTCCCTAAAATCCATACAACAATGCCAGTTTTTTTCCCCTTGACCCCTGAATTCAATGGATGAATCTACAGTAATGTGAGAATGGGAACAAAGCAGAGCCTATATTTGTTATATTTTGTTATATATTGTTATATTTGTTCTCAGCATGGATAGATTGTCATTGAAAGATAAACCTGGTTTTGAGTGCATTCGATTAGTTGGGTCTTGCCGATTTTATGACCTCCCTGCACGATCAGCGGAACTTGGCTGCCCTGTAATGGAGACTTCCAGTACTGGCTCGTCCTAACCTAAAAAAGTCCCATAGAAGTTAATTGAGTCCTGCGCACCACAAATTGCTATGGGACTTCAAGTAATTTAAGTTATTTATGTGAAAACTCCCTTAATATGCCATTAAAATTCAATGACTATGTTGTATGACTCGCGTGGCATGATGTAAAAGAAAATCTCTTTCTAGCAGAAATACACTGGTTAATGCATGTTTCACATGGATCTGTTAGAACAAACCAGTTTTACTGGCAGTAACCCAAGGACAAAATGCCACTTGACTGAATTAATGCTGGCCTCTTGTCACTCGAGTTATTTGAGATTATTTACATTGCTGTTCATATGGCACTATTCGGCCTCCACCAGAGCTAATTGTATGTGTTCCGGATTTTAATTGGCTTCCTTGATATTGCTGGAGGCAGAAATGCTCTCCTTTGCCTCATAGCAGCCTCTTAGCCCACTGCAGTAATAGCTACAATTAAGAGCGTCTAAATCCTGCTCTAATCGTGTGCCAGAACACAGGGGGAAATCTGCCTACCTCACTCACAATTTAACACAAAATGTTATTTATCCTCAAACAGCAGAAAAAAAAAAAAAGATAGTTTACAGCAAATATACCAAATGCTGATAAACACTGAGCGGCTTTATAGTGAAGGCATCACACTGGCTTTTGTACCATTAATGATAAATGAGGACCATCTGTAATATGCTTTGAATCATGATAAAGAAGTTGTATGTACAGAACACAGCACCGTAAAATCAGGAAAACTTACAAAAAAAGAAAAATTATTTTTTTTCTTGTTTAATATTTTGTAAATGGTCAACAAACCTAGGTAAGGTATCTTAACCTTAAAGGGAATCTGTCAGCAGTTTTTACCCCACTAAATTTCCCTTCTAGAATTCCCTCTTTTTTTGTGAAGCCTCCTCGTATTTTCTCATGAGAGGAGTCAAGTTTAGTGGTTGCAGGAATAGTGTCCCTTCAGATGCCATATCTTTGTTTCTATAGTACCGAGAAACATGCTTGTGTCATATTAAAAATAAGACTCTTATCTTTCAAATCACATCATGCTTATGGCTCTGTCAGTTACAGAACTGGACATACAGGAATTCATAAAATAGGCAAGAACTGGATCTTTTTCAGCAGCTTGCACTTCCAACTATGTCTTTATCTTCCTGTAGCTCCACTTCTGTAGCTCCCAGAACCACAATCCTGATGTGAAATGAAAGATAAGATTATTCTCTTTAATATGATTCAAAGGGCATGTTAGAGGCTTCTGAAGTGACTCTCCCCCTGCAATCACCCAACTTGACTTATGTGAAGAAGCGTGGAAAAAGCGCTGAACTGGGGGAGATTTCATATTAAAGAGGGAATTGTAGAAATGACATTTCATAACTTACAGTACAGGGCTAGTAGTTTAGTGGGGGTAAAACCTGGTGACCCTTTTAAAGTTGTGTGTAATGTGGTACTAGCTATGAAAGGTTGAGCCACTTCAACTTCTGATTGCCAACCATACAGCAATACTGTAGATAATTGCCATCAGGGTCTAACTATAGACAGGTGCACGGACATAGGGGTGGGGGCATTTTCAGTGATGCATTTCTTACTTTACCATTTGATTATTGACAGTTGCTTTAAGAGAAACCAAGTTTTCAAACAAAATGAAAAAAAAAAAAAATCATTCATGCAGATAATACCTTGTAATATACATTATTAAATAAATATGTTCCCCTGTCCTTTTCCCTCTGCCTTTCTTCCTTAATTAAGCAGTTTGTCTAAACTTCTAGACTTCTTGTCTGTCAGATATGGAAGGACCTCTGAATGCCTTCAGATACACTGCTCACTACAGGAAAAAGAGCAGAAACAAGACACAGAGAAAAATACCTAAACTAATTTTCCTTAAAAAAAATTATTAGGTGACTTCAGAATGCACAGGTAAATGGCAGATGAGATGTACATTGTCCTGTACTTCACACTTGTGAGGGAGTTTAATATAGACAAAATACTAAAATGTGAATAGCACAAATTTCTCATTTTTTACACATGCAAAGAACATTTATATAGTGTTGTTAGCTCCGCTGCTTTGGTTTCGGACTACCTGTCGGGAAGGAGGTACATATTAATATTACTTATTATAATATTTCTGGCCCGAGCGCCATAAATGTTTGCACCAGTCGGAGAATTTGATGAGCGTGCTGCTGAGGAGCTACAGCAATGGCCGCCAGTGCATCGGTGGCTGACCTTGTCTGACGGATGTCCCCTCCTATCTCTACAGCACCTAAAAGGTACATTAGGCTCTGCTGCTGTCAGAAACAAAACAAGAATAAACTTGATCTCCGTCACTCCTTACAGTCGGATAATTAAATTTATTCTGGTGCCAGGCATTGCACCAAAAAATAAATGTATCCCAATGTTTTTCTACTTTATAGCACTGCAAAATAGCCATCCTATGTCACTTATTGTGTCTCTCAATGTGTCGCGATCCTCTTCTCTGCACCACCAAAGGGAGGGGGGAAGGGAGAGACTGGCTGCTGTGAATGCAATGCTCGACAACTTTGTCCCTATGGATACCTACTACAGTTTTTCAACAAAGTAAAAGTCAAGATGGCACTACAATTAAAGGCAAAACTGGCAACCCGTGTCATGTCATTACCAAAAGAAAAAAAAAAAAGCAGATATCCCTTTTTTTTTAGGAAAGATAAATTGTATTAGATGTTTGGAAAAATGATATAGTCCCATGTATTATGTGATTATTTTAATAATACAGTTATATTATAGATATTTAGATATTACAACGGCTGAGGACACGGAACTACAAATGAAATAGTGCTTGAAATTGTCATAATGACCAAATATTAAAAAGAAAATATTGTTGGCATGACCAAGTATTAAAAATAAACATTAAGCTGCAACATAGAACCTTAAACCATATATTATCAGATTATCTTATGTCAAATCAAGATGAGACAGAAGTAAAAAAAAAAAAAATAAGCAACGTTTTTATATAACAGCATCCAGCTTTATTTTGTAGAGTATGCAATCTTTTAGCATCACCTTAAACAGTCACCGTAAACAGTCCTTTAACTTAACCAGTGTATAACTCTGCCAAGGGGCTTATTTTATCAACAATATTTTAAAGTGCTTTTTTGAGAAAAAACAAAAAAACTGAATATTTATTGTTCGATTAATATATTCTCAGCCGAATGCCCTCGCCATCCCCATTCCAGGACACTACCTCCCCACCGGTCTGTGTCTACCTATGTGACTATTGCAGAAACTCACCGGCCTAGGCAATCAGGGGTTATAAACCGCTGATTGGATGAAGCAGTCATGTGGGATTGTATCAGTGTGAAGATCCTGGAATGCCAAACAATGTAAAGAAATGTATGTTCTTGTTTCATGCCATTCACCCCTTTTGGCTATTTTTTTTATATTGAAACCCCTTTAAAGGGAACGAATACACATTCATATGATATGCAAATTGTTGTCAGCATGCTGTAGAGCAGGATGAGCTGTGCGTTTTCAGATATATATATATATTATGCATTTATACCTTGGCTCCTTTGATAATTAGGAATCATCTTTTCATGTAGGCAGTCCCATCATTGATTGACAGGCAACTATGTATACACATATGACAAGTTATACTGAAGCTATGTATCACTCTGTTTATCTGCTCTATAGCATGCTTCCCCTAGATCATACTGTATTTTCACAGAGGAAAGTTCACTTTAAGGACATACATACTCTAAATACCCAACAACATAAATAAAGGCCCTACTGTCTGAAAACTGCAGCCCATATAAAAGAAAACAGACATTTAAGATCCACAAACTGGACTCCTCGAGTTGGGGCTACACAAATAGAAGAATGCAAAAACAATCCACATTTGCGCTCCTGTGTTTAATTTGTATAAAAATATCTTTTAAAGAAAAAAATAAACCTTCTAGAGACAATATGGTTTCCCAAACACTGCAATGGTGAATTAACGAGAAGAGAATTTCTTTGGCAAGGATTCGCCGAGGTTCACTTCAGAAGAGCACGGTATAGCGACAAGGAATGTTTGGTTGTCCGTTCTTGTTCCATACAGAATATTAAATCCCTGAGACTAACCCGAGTTATTTTGGGAACAAATATTGACTTGGGTACGCTGAAGACTGAAGAACTAGACATGTGAAAGCCCTGAAAAAAAAAAAGAAATATAAAAGTTATGTGTAAATAAAAAAAAACAAATACATAATAACGGATCCTGATTTACTTGTAATGAATCTGGAGTATGTTCACACAAGAAATGGAGTCAGTCTGTATTTATGCCCAGATCCCACATCTAAGTCTAGACAGAAGGAATGGTCTAGAAATGTAGGAGAAAAAGACAGGGGCGCTTCTATGGTGTAATACCCTTTGTCAATAGTGGGAAGTTAAATAAATGATATAGCTGCTCACCTGGTAGAATTGTGCTGGCAGGCACAACTCTGTGATGCACATGTATAATAATACGGCGTTCCTGTGCTGCCACGCTCTCAAGATACAATCCTTTTCTCCGGGGTGATAGGAATCTATCTTGTAGATAAGTCCAATGGATGTATGTAGCGATGTTGAGCGTTTGAATGGCGCTAGGACGACCCAATTAGTATTTTCAGGATCTTTTAATTTTATAAAATAGGTACACAATAATAAATAAATAAATAGTCTATAAAATAAGTTCCGAACAACGCGTTTCGCGCTCGAGCCGAGCGCTTCTTCTGGTTCATTCTGGTTGATGAACCAGAAGAAGCGCTCGGCTCGAGCGCGAAACGCGTTGTTCGGAACTTATTTTATAGACTTTTATTTATTTATTTATACCTATTTTATTTATACCTATTTTATAAAATTAAAAGATCCTGAAAATACTAATTGGGTCGTCCTAGCGCCATTCAAACGCTCAACATCGCTACATACATCCATTAGACAGAAGGAATGGACATGAAGATGTTCTAATGGGAACACCTCAGATTTTATGGAGTTCACCATTTATTGCAACGTCAATGGTGCAATTCTGAAGAAAAAAGCCTTCCACAAATCCTGGTTATGTGAACATGACCAACCGGGGGCTGATCAGAAGGATAAATACTTAGTCAGACTTTTCCACTTTCCGTTATTAACAGCGGAAAAAATAGTGCAAAAGCCTGTCTTTTTTCCACTATAAATAATGAATGCGTAGCAAAAGATACTTTAAAATCTACGGTGAGTAGAAGCTGAATGTAGAGTGTAACAGAGAAGTCCCAATGCAGGTGTGAATTGGGCCTTATTTAGCCAGTTAATCTTCCCCACCAACAGCTTCTGCTGGCCAATGCGGATATCCACACAATTTTTTAACACCAATAATTTTTTTTTTATAGTCTACATTCATATATAGTTATGCACAAAACTAAGAGCATATGAAATACACTTCATTTTATGACACTTTACTGTATTTAGTTTTAAGGAAAAGTATTATTTAACCATGAAATAAAAACTAAATCTTGGATGATGGCGGCCAACTGGCAACTCTTCATGTGCCCAATGTGTAGCCCTGAGGGAGGGCAAAGTCATACGGTGCAGCTGCTTTCCCCAGGTTAATGATCAGGCATCAGTGCATGTGATTGCCAAGTGCTGTACCCAGCAAAGAAGAATGGAAGGCTGTCTGTCTTCCATCTTGGTTTCCAAGGAAATTGATTTTTTTTTTTCTCTGGCACTCATTATTTTTTGAGTATTTTGTGCCATTTGTCGCTCCACCCAATACACCAATACCGTGTTTCCCCGAAATTAATATTATATATTATTATATTGTATTCCGTCTCCTGCAGAGGCACTAGGTCTTATTTCAGAGGGAAGTCTTATTTTTCCATGAACAAGAATTCACATTTATTGTTGAACAAAAAATTTACTTCTCCAACATCTTTTTGACTCTCCAAACTCTGAATTTCATGTTGAATTTCTTGTGACTCGGTTTCTATTAAAATAATTGGCCCCAATCTCTCATGTTTAGCAATAGCGCTTCAATGACACATCCTTGTCCAGGTCTACTAATACTAATGTATGGTGTGGGGGAGCTGCTGCATTTTATTCACATCTATTAAAGCTTAACCTGCAATACTGCAGACTGTTACACTACAGAAGGGGTCAGGAACCTTTTTGGCTGAGAGCCCCATGAATGCCACATATTTTAAAATGTAATTCCATGAGACCAATTCAATAAACCCCCCAGAAGATAGGCAGTCACAGCAAAAAAAAATAATAAATACTCACCGACGCAGGCAGTGGTAACATCGGTGGTGACATCCAGACGCAGGCAGCGCTGATTGCTTTTTATTAAAGATTTGACCGCTAGCCAGATGCAGTCATCAAAGGAGCCACATCTGGCTTGGAGTCAAAAGTTCCCGACCCCTGGACTACAGCAAGAGCTGCCCTGCTCAACCGTAGTGTAAACATGCGCTGGCATCATTGCACTAGAGTGTTACACTGCCCAGGAACCATAACAATCAGCTAAAATCCTCCCGTATCTACTTCTAATGACAACTACTATGGTTAAGTCACCATTTTTAATGGGGCCCATAAAACCTTTTTAACCACTTAGCAACCAGTCTGTTTTGGGCCAAGATCTTTTTGCTTTTTTTCTGCTTCACCAAAAGCCATAACTTTCTCAATTTGGACTTGTTTTTTACTAGCTGAATTGCACTTTTTGATGGCATGATCAAAAATTCTATTTTATTCAGTGTCTTGGGAACTCTTTATACATCTTTAGATGTAATCAGATTTATCATGCCATTTAAGAAAGTTTAATAAATATAGAGTGTACTTAGTCAAAAAGTTAAAGAAAAAAACTGTAGTGGATATGTGCCTACATCATTTGTACCTTCACAAATCTGGATTCTCATGATAAATGGGGAGTAAGCTGACTTAAAGGGGTATTCCAGGAATCAGCATAATTCATATACAAGTGGGCACTCAAAATATAAGCTAATGTGTAATTAGTTGTTATTTAAAATTTTGCTCCCCTTAGCAGAAAATGATGATGACATAGACTGTAATGAAGAATTAAAATGCTACTGGCCCTTTAATCAGTCCGTTTATTTCCTCCGCGCAGCCCGTCCCAGAAAATAAGATGGCCGCTGGTCACATGTCCACATCACATGTCCTGTACCTGCCTGGGCAGGGTCATGTGATCACCACTATGTTTGGCTGTAGTCGGTTGGTTGCAGTGCATCCAGTATGGTCAGTGTTGTGGTGATGGTAGTTACACATCATTACTATGGTAACAGAGCAAGAAAACCTGTTACATCATCACTGTTAGCAGAGCATAAGTGGTAGGAGGAGTTACTGAGAACTAAAGGATCATGGAACTTGTAGTTTCCAGTGGTGGCCATCTTAGTGATAACTCCACCTACTTTAGAGAGGCCATAAATTTTGTAAATCATAAAATCATATTATTTAAGCTCCGTTTTGTGACTAATGACATTGAGTATTGTTGTATTCATTTATTTATTTATATCATCAAGGGTTTTTGTGTCAGACGTTCATATTCCCGGAATACCCCTTTAAGTGAAGAGAGAAGTGGGTTGTCCAACAGTCGCAAATTTGGTGCAAATCTACAGATGTAGAAAGAAGGCTGAAGCTTCTGGAATGATTCACCCCGAGTTATTGTCTATCCTAGGAGCCTTGTCTGGACTTTCATTGACATTAATTGTAACAATTTGTTTTTTCTTTTCCTTTTTATTAAATTAACATAATAAAAAAAATTTGGACAAACATTGCACACCGACCCTTGACCCTCCCTTCCCCAGGAGCAAGAAAGAAAAAGAAAAAAAAAAATAGGACAGAGCAATATATTTTATTCCAGCCGGGATTTACTATGAAATACCATGAAAATATATTTTATCTATTGAACACAGAACAGCGTTAAGCCCAGCTTGTCATTTATAAGGGGTACACTAAGGATACAGAGATTTTTGGCGATTCACTTCTAAATGATGTTTCAGTAGGCATTTACAGCGGGGGGATATTTCATGCCTCCCATTAAGTGTATGAAGATTTCACCTTTTTTTACAATCAATTTCTTCATGCTGTAAATCCAGTGTAGTGTACTTAAAATGACTACCAAGCACAGGTCATGGAAGAAGAAAGCTTCCTTGTCCCTTTAGACACAATGCCACAAGGTCGGGTCTTTTATATGACAACCTTGTGTGATCTGAGGGAAATTATAGTAATGCAGCACAGCTGCCAGCGCAGGGTTGAAAACGAGGTCAAATCCGCAGGAAGCAGCAGAAAGCCCGAGGCAACATTATAAATGAAACAACCCCCAAGGGAGCTGCAGCAACCAAGGAGTGATGTCCTTCAAACTTTAGAATTATAGAAAGGTGAAAGTACAATCAAATACTTCTGCTTGACATTTCAGAGAGCAGACAGCATTTTATTCAACGCAGCACTTCACCGAAAAGCGACTTTTCATGTATCCAGAGAGCGTCAGAAAGAAGCGTAAGACACTCTCCTCTGCTTCATTTTCATCATCTGCAATTCCCTTTATAGTGAATATTTGCCAAATAGATGAGACGTCAATGCAAAATATTGTTAATATTATTTTAATATATGTATGATTTTTTGTTAGCTTATCTATATCTGTGCTCCAGGAAAAGGGGGGAATACAATTTTACATCATATTGATTATATATACAAATTTTTCTTTTGCTGAACCATAGGGGGTCTGATTGCTCATATAATTGCAGTGCAGTACACTGCTAATATACTGCCTCTGGCAGAGTGCAGTAGGGGTCTTATTATGATAGGTGTATCCTCTATGTGCCACCCATAAGAAGCCAGCAATCTTTGTGCGAATGGAATCTGCCTAGTTATTAGACTGGAGAGCCTGCATGCTACAGTGCCTACAATCCTAAATATGATTTATGGTGCCCTGACTATGTACTTATGCCATGTTACCCTAAAATCCTCAGAAAATAAGACCTAGTTCAATGTTGTTCAAGCTTAGAAATATAAGTCCTCCCCCGAAAGTATGACCCCTTCACATCATACATTAGTATTAGATCTTTTAGATGCTGCAAAAAGTTGTGACATGGGTATAAAATCACCAACTTTTGCACTGCAAATCCGCAAATGCAGGATACCTGTACAAGAAGGGCTCATTGAGGAAACATCTATTGCTGAACATAAGAGATTCAGGCAAATGATACCATCAGACATGGAGTCAGCATGAAATTCAGTGTTTGGAGAGAAATATGGATGTTAGAGAAATTTAACAATAAATATTATTGATCAAAACTGATAGACAGCAAACCAGAAGAGAAAAAAATCAAAGAGTATAAATTAATCAATCACACTAACATCTTAGTGTAACATTCTTTTAAGCCTACTATTAAAGATGATGAAACTGGCTATAAAACAGCACTCCCAAAAGTATAAAATAAAAATTTAAAAGACCTGGAGGCCTTGAGCTGGGGCCATTGATCACAGAGTTAGGTACATCATAGTAGACAGGTGAATTCTCAGAAACGGGCATTCCCTAGAACATTCCATCATTAATGCCACTGTTGATCCATGTATAAGGCACACTCCATTTCTGTCAATGATCCTGTAAAATCTAAAGTAGTGGGGAGCTCAAAGCCAACTATTTACATTAGTAAGATCAACTTATAAAAGTCTAATTTCACCCTTTCCACTGAGCTGGACACTTCCATTACTTCATGTTGACACACAGAATTGTTGATTTGGGGAAAAGGAGCCAAGCTCCTCCCTAACAACAAGCAAAATTGTGATTGCACTGCTTAATTACAAGGGTCCCCACACACATTGTGTATTACCTACGTATTTGCCAGAGCAGCACAGTAGCAGGGTAGTGTATGGCATTAGTCAAAATCACATATATGAATTTGGGAGGGATCCATTAAGCACATGAATCTCCCCCTCCCCGCCAGTTTTCTGGCTTCTCCGTCCCGCATGCCACTTTGGGCATGTCAGGGCAGAGACCAAGTGGGTCAGAAAAACGGTGGAGACCGAGCTAGTGGAGTTGGTGTCCACAGAAACGCCAGCAGGGGGAATTTTTATACATGCCAGTCTTTCCCCCAATGTGTGAATCACAAGGCAGTGAAACTGTGGAATAAAATTGATTGGAAATTAGCCGTTTTTAGCTGGTTTCTAATGTTTGAGAAATGGTTGCAGAATTACCACTCGGGTGAATTTTGCAACCATCCCTCTACACGTGCAGTTTTTATGCGGATTATGTGGTTTTTATGATGGACTTGGAGTTTTCTGATTTAGCATCAAGGAGGCAACTTCATTCTAACCATCCAAAGGGAACCCAACATGGGGGCTCTTAACATAAATTTGAAGACGACAACATACTCTGCTTAGCAATACCATTACAATTCCCAGAAAGTGCAAAAGTTCAAAAATTCAATTACACAGATTTGGCACATTTGCTTTGCAAAAATGTGATTCAAATTTATTTTTTGTGAATTAATTGATTAAAAATATTTTCAAGCAGTGGTCTTTTCTGGAAGTGAAATAGTCATGAGTCCCCAGTAGCCAATAATTATGCTGCCAATAGTAATTTTAAATTCACAGAGTTTTAAAATCTTCCTAAAAAAACTTCTTGGAGCAACAAAACAATTCATAACTTTTAATAAACAAATATTTACTTTGCTTATAAATAAAATAAATACTGAAAAAAAAACCAATTTAAATATTAGGATGCAAAGAGATTCCACCATTTTTTTTCATTGAAGTGCTCTTCTGGACTGTGTGTCTATGTCCGTCAAATGTATCCAAAACAATATCTTTACGTTTTGTTATTGCATTATTATTGTGCTTTACTGTAGGCTGCTGTGTGTTTTCCTTTTGATCTAGGCAGAGATTATCTAGGACATTGGGTGGCGATATTAATATCCATATATTAAGACCTGCCCGTCACAGTACTAATGCTGAGTAACTAGTAGCATCACATGTTTAATCTGGAGGACATCTTTAGCTGCAGGACATCTTGAAAACGTACAAGAAAGTGTGTATGCATGATGGAACTCCATCCTACACATATTGGACAGATTACATTAAAATGAAAGGCTGTGACTGTATTCTTGATGATGCAGGTGATGTTTACTCATTTGTATAACTTTGACATCAACCACTGGTAACTGATGCATGACACCTGCTGTTTTTCCTGTTGTAACTTATTTGTGACTCTACCCAAGACTACAGAATGAATGAAGTAATTTTGGTCGAACACACCCTGAAAGGGTTGCAGAAAAAGGACACAGGACATGGCATGAAGCGAATTTGAATGCCCAGGAGTTGGAAAAAGAAGGATGTGTTTTAGCAATCCAAGCACATGGAGAAGAGCTGGAAGACAACGACAAGTAGGCACCTCTTCGTAAACTTGAGCCTCATTTCTTTGGGTTAAAACACCCCACATACAATAGATATTTCAGGGTGCCCAAGAGGTATTGGTTTATAACATTTGAACAGTTCAGTTTGTAGTTCTACAGCAAGCGAAACACCAGTGAAAACCCTGGAACGCCTTGCAAAATTTGTAAGGGGGTTGAAGCTAAAATCACTCCACCAATCCAGCATTTGCAGAAGCTGATGTTGCAGCTCAGCGTAGACATAGGACTACAGCCGGTTAAATCTATCCAAGTGAAGTGTATTTCACGCTAACTAAAAGTGAATGTGACTGATAAAACATATGCAGAAAGACAGAGCCATCTACTCAAAAATTTCAGGATTGGTCACCAAGACACAATTGACTGACGACACTGGCAGCTGAGGTCCGTGACTGCTAGCAATCTCCCTTCCTCTGCTGTTACTTCTGCCAGTCAAAGCAACCTTTCATTGCCTGTGAAGGGACCCAGTAAAGTGCCTCTTAGATATCTTGTTTATTTTTAAAAAGTGTTTATGCAAACAACTAAGGGGTGATGTGACCCCAAATTTTAACAGGCTACCCAGATTAGTTGCAATTCTTTATTGTTCTCAATACATTCCTTTGTGTAATGAACAAACAGAAAAAATATCAATGAAAATTAAATTTAACATCCCTTTAAAATTGAAGATGGCCATAGGAATATTACTATTGTATAACTGTTCTGGTGCCCAAATGTGTGACTTTTGGCGAAAATGTACCCCTTGTGCTCCTAGATAGTACCGTATATACTCGAGTATAAGCTGACCCGAGTATAAGCCGAGACCCTTAATTTTACCACCAAAAACCTGGGAAAACCAGGCCAGCCAGCCCCAATCTAGTATACAGCCAGCCCCCAATCTAGTATACAGCCAGCCCCCAATCTAGTATACAGCCAGCCCCCAATCTAGTATACAGCCAGCCCCCAATCTAGTATACAGCCAGCCCCCAATCTAGTATACAGCCAGCCCCCAATCTAGTATACAGCCAGCCCCCAATCTAGTATACATCCAGCCCGCTGCTAAAAAAAAAAAAAAAAAAAACTTAACACTCACCCTCCGGCGTCCGGACACTGGAGGGTGAGTATTACGGTTTTTATTTTTGCTTGACTCGTGTATAAGCCGAGGTGAATTTTTTCAGCACATTTTTTGTGCTGAAAAACTCGGCTTATACATGAGTATATACGGTAGTTTTGATTTTCTGTAAAGGAAATAGACCTACCAGTAATTCATTAGGAGGTTTATATATCCATAGAATGAAAAAGATGCATCTTCGCTTTAGCACAAGGAAGTGCTATTCTTTATAAATCTCCCCCAGTGTTAGAAATAACCAGATTTTTCTATGTGCAAAACACTACATGACACTTTCAGAGGTCTTCTGGAGTCCATGGCACAATATTAAACAAATGGATTTTGTAACTTAGATGATTGGTGAATATGAAACCTGCAAAAATGCAATGCTACAATAAAAGGAGATATTTCTCTCCTAGTAGGTGTGAGGGAGATTGCAAATAATTGTGTTTAATCTGGGAATCACAGCTAACAAATGGTTTTATACAGTACAGGATTATATTAGTGACTAGTCTGGTAGTTTTCATCACATGGAGGAGCATACAGCATCTAAAAGGTAGTAGAAACCAGCAGTGAAAGTTACATGAAGTGTGTAATCTGTGCTGTGTGAGCAATAAGGCTTAAAGTGTACAGATGGTAAATGTGTCCTAATAAAAAGTTACTGAGGAACATCATTATAACACTAGAGGCCACGGAAATATAGTGTTATTAAAGTTATGCAAATTACACTCGGGAGCTCAGGCTACGTCACCGGAGCGCCTCGTATTTTAAATTATGCACTACCCCATTGCACGCAGGTGACGTAGTCTGAGCGCCGAAGGGTAATTTGCATAACTTTTATAACCCTATAGCAGCATAATAAAAAGTATTAAGGAACTACTTATTCTTATTAGGACACATCTGTAAACTGATGGCAGATGCCCTTTAATAGCTTCCCTGGTGCGTAGATAGTGTCTAGAATGAGCCATGAATAAGAGTGTCTGATGACACTGGAAACGTGTAGGCCAGTGATGGCTAACCTATGGCACTGGTGCCAGAGGTGACACTCAGAGCCCTTTCTGTGGGCACTCAGACCATCACCAGAGATGACTCCAGGTAACTTCTTGCAGTCCCAGACAGCCCACGACTTGCTGTGCACAGAGGTATTTTAAAGTGACAGCTCTACCTGGGACTATTTTCTGCTTTATTGGTGTCCTCAGGGTGCTGGTATCAATGAAAACTGTGACAGAGAAGGGAGTATAAATCACAAATTAAATTTCTGTGTTGGCACTTTGCGATAAATAAGCGGGTCTTTGATGTAGTTTTGGCACTCGGTCTCTAAAAGGTTTGCCATCACTGGTGTAGGCTAAGCCAGGCTACCAACAACTCCATATAGCCAACTGTTGTGTGATACAGGCGGCGTTGTGCATTTTAAGGCTGCATTCACACTACCGCAAGGGGGACGTATATACGGCCGATATACGTCCCCCATAGACGGCAATGGGCATGCGGCGCCCTACGGGAGCGGTACGGTGCCGCACACGTGCATGTCCTATTTTTTCAGGGCATACGGCGCCGTGCACCATATATCCCTATGGAGAGGGGCGGGGGTGAGCAGCGCTCTCCCCCTCCTCCTCTCCCCGCACGCTGCCGTGTGCCCGCCGTGGTACCGTACCACGGCGGGCACCGGTCGTGTGAATCCAGCCTTAGATGTATCCAGGTTTGTAGTTTAAAAATTCATCTTTATTCAAAAATGCTTATTCCACTTCACTTCCTACCTTTCAATAGTGTCTAGAATCCTCTAGTTTCTTGTGTAAGGGTCCGCGGACCGCACAAACGCTGGATATTCCGTTGATTACCGTTTTGCGCCACATTTAAAAGGGGATTGTGGCGCACGCGATCAGATTTTTGCGCAAATCGCCGGCTTTCATGAGACAAAAATCGGGGAGCCAGCCGTCGGACTGAGCGCAGGGTTTAACATTTGAATTTGTGTCGCAAGCCATGCACCGGGAAGAAGATGGTGAACTCCGGTGGAACCTGAGCGGGGAAGCGACACAAGCAGGAAATCTGGTGCACGATCTTAGTGAATCGCACTGGAGTCCATGATCGTCGGACAACGCACAGCGGGGATTGCGCAAGTGACGGGTAAGTAAATGTGCCACATTATCTCAGAAAATTAGATTATTATACAAGACCCACTTGTAAAAAAAAAAAAAAAAATTGTGAACATGGAAATGTTGTCCAAAAAGAAAAGTATGTACAGTGATTGCACTCAATACTTGGTCGGGGCTCCTTTTGCATGAATGACTACATCAATGCTACGTGGCATGGAGGCAATCAACTGATGGCACTGGTGTTATGGGATGATGGCGCTGCAGAGGGGTTAGCCCAGGTTGTTTCATTGCCGCCTTCAGCTTGCCTGTTGGGTCTGGTGTCTCCGATCTTCCTCTTGACAATACCCCATAGATTGGTGTTGTCTATTGGTCAGGAGTGGCTTGACACATATAGCCCATGTCCTGGATACGTCTATGTGTAACAGCCCCTCTCTCACCCCTTCCCGACTTGCGCTGTACTAGTACGGCGCGAGCCGGGTCACTGTGTATGGAGAGGGCTCGCGGCCCAAGCCCTCTCCATAGCCGGTTAGTCTTTGCTGCATAGGCTTACGGGTAACACCCGCCATCGGTGCTAGCATGTGCGCCTCCATCTTGCCGCGAAGAGTCGCTCCCTGTGCCGTCATCGCGGAGCGGAGATCCGTCGCCGTGACAGCTTTGGGTCTTCCGAAGACCCGAGGCTGTCTCTGTTTATCTCTTATTACAATGAGCTATCAGCACATGAATGAGGAGGAAAATCCCCATATACTGCCATACTGTAGTATAGCAGTATATGATAGGATCAATCAGACAACCTAGGGTTAAAGTACCCTAGGGAGTCTGAAAAATAGTAAAAGTAAAAATAAAAAAGTTTTAAAAAAATTATAATAAAAAAACCTAAAAATTCAAAACCCCCTTGCCCTAGAACTGATATAAATAGTAATAAACAGTAAAAATCAAACACATTAGGTATCGCTGCGTCCGAAAATGCCCGATCAAAATATAATAACGATTTTGAAAAATAAATATATATATAAAAAAAAAAATCTAAATTAAAATTTGGTATCCCCATGATTGTACCGACCCAAAGAATAAAGTAGACATGTCATTTGGGGAGCACAGTGAAAGCTGTAAAATCCAAGTCCACAAGAAAATGTAGCAAATGCGGTTTTTCACATTTCATTTTCACAGAGCTCTTTATGTGCAAAATCAAAAAAGTTATAGATTTTTGAAGGTGGTGAGTGAAAAATGGAAGTGAAAAGACTAAAAAGGGCCAGGTTGTTAAGCACCGACTCCAGCAGCAGTCCATTCCTTGTGAATTTCCTCAAATTTTTAAATGGCTTTTTCTTAACAATCCTACCAAGGCTGGGGTTATCGTGTGCACCTTTTTTCGACCACACTTTTTTCTTCCACCTTTCTATTAATAATCTTTGAGACAGCGCTATGAACAGCCAGCTTCTTTAGTAATGACCTTTTCTGGCTTATCCTCCTTGTAGAGTGTGTCAATGACTGTCTTCTGGGCATCTGTTACATCAGCAGACTTCCCCATGATTGTGTTGCCTACTGGACCAGACTAAGGGACCTTTTAAACCACTTAGGAAGCCTTTGCAGGCACTTTGGGTAAATTATTCTAGTTTTCTAAAGATGATGCCTTTTGGGTTTTCCTTGGCTGTAAGCCATAATCATCAACAATAAATACTTGAAAAAGTTCACCGTTTGCAGAGACTCTATATAATACACAAGTTTCACTTTTTGAATTGAATTACAAAAAACGTGATGAAATTAATTAAGAAGCACTTGTATGTTCAAAGAACAACAGATGCAATCTACAAGTATGCATATGGGTGCCCAGGTAAATTTAAAAGAAACTCATAATAATCCAATTGCGAGTCTACTGTTACCTCCATTACATTTTGTAAGCTGGTTTCCAGGGGTCTTTTTCTTCTTGGCCCAATGGCAGCTAGTGCCGTAAGATTTGCCTCTCGGTATTGTATTTGCTCCAGTTCCAGCTGCTGCATCTAAGAAAAATAAAATGTCTAACATTACTATAAAGAGGATTACAACCTAATCCTAACCAGCGCGTTCAGAAAGTGCTCATCTCATGTTATGTTCACTGCAGTATGAACTGTGTTTTAGGTAGAGTACATGACGTTCAAACCAAAGCACGGTATAAGCACCTAATATAACTCAACATTTATTAATTCTATTACAATCGTACATAGAAGCACCATAAAAAACGAAACAAATACAATACAAAGAGTCTGTGCGTAAATAGCCACCTGTGCACAAATTAGAAATGAAATGATCTTGCTCAGGAGTATCTGGGGATCTGTAAACTGCCACAGCAACGCTCCCTCTTTGCTACCTGTGCCCTTACATTAACCCTTTTAAGTCGCGCCCTTACAAGGGCAGTACCTAGAATCTGTCCCTTTGGGTTGCTACACTGGCCCAATCAAGCCTATACTTCTGCTGCGACACCTATGCTGTGGTAAGAGAGAATTTATTAAGGCATTTTACTCATTACTTTCTGCAGTCAAATGTTTACATTTCATTAGTATTTGGTACCATTGCCTTAAATTGTATAAGCGGGTTTAAACATTTTGGATTTCCTTCCTCAAGCTTCTCACAATAGTCGATAGGAATTTGGGCCCATTCCTCCTGACAGAACTGGTGTAACTGAGCAATGTTTTAGGCCACCTTGCTTGCTTTACAGCTTTGCCCATAAATTTTCAATAGGATTGAGATCGGGGCTTTGTGATGGCCACTCCAAAACATTGCCTTTGTTTTCCTTTAGCCACTTTCTTACCAATTTGTCAAAATGCTTCAGGTCTTTTAGGTATTTTGGGTCTTATTAGTTCAATTTCTACCAACAGGTTCCCTTTAAGCCTGTTCTTATGTCCGCAATGTTCATCTACGTTTCTATGCAACATACCTCTACAATTTAACCCCTTAATGACCGCCCTATCGGGAATCTACGTCGGTCATTAAGGGTACTTCTTCTGACGCGACGCCTTTCTACGGCGCCGTATCAGAAGATGATTTCGGGGCATCGGGTCAGTATAGTGCCGGTGTCGGGCTGTGATATCACAGCCCAGACCCGGCACTAACACCCGGGATCGGAAAAACTCAGATCCCGGGTGTTTAACCCCTTACACGCCGCGGTCAAGCAGGACCGCGGCGTGCAAGTGTGTCCCCCGTGGATCGGACCCCCCGGTGTGCTTACCGGGGGATCCGATCCCTCCTGCCGCTGCCCCGGGTCCCGACGAGTGACCTGAGGCTGTCGGCTCCTCTTCTCGCCGGGTCCTGCCTTCCTGCGCGGCATGCTCAGTTACTTACACTATACACTGCAATACAAGTGTATTGCAGTGTAGAGGCTTGAATAAGCGATCGGATGATCGCTTATTCAAGCCAAAAGGTGGAAAATATGTGAAAGTAAAAAAAAAAAAGATTAAATCATTTTATAATAATTAAATAAATAAATAAAATAAAGTCCCATAATCTCCCCAGTTACACATATAATGCAAATACAGTATATAAAACACAAAAACACACGAAAAATGTACATATTTGGTATCACTGCGTCCGTATTAATCTGTACAATAAATCTAAATCAATATTGAACCCGCTCGGTGAACGATGAAAAAAAAAACTACGAAAAACTTCCCGTAATATACAATTTTTCATCAAACACCATCACAAAAAATGTTCTAAAAAGTGATCAAAAAAAGCGACGTTCCCTAATATGATACGACTGAAAAGAACAACTCTTTTCGCAAAAAATAAGCCCTCAACCAGGTGTGACAGCATAAAAATACAGAAGTTATGGCCCTAAAAAGTTGTCAATAGTAAAAACAATGCGATATTCTCCAATATTGGTTTTGCTCAGGAAAATTTAGCAAAGATAAGAAAAACTATATAAATGAGGTATCACCGCAATCGTAGTGAACCAGAGAATAAAGATAAAATATTATTTTTACATTACGGTGAGCGGGGGTAAAAAAATGCTAAAAATCCAAAATAAAAATTGATGATTTTGTTTGTGTCCCCCTTGAAATAGTTAATAAAATCTCATGAATATGCTATAGACCCCCTAAATGAATTATCTATACATTGTATCTCATTCCGTAAAAAATAAGCCCTCATATGTTTGCATTACCAAAAAAAATAAAAATGTATAGGTCGTACAATGTGACAATACAAATCTGCTGTGAATGGCGCCTCCATTCATTCTATACTCGGCCGTGCGCCCGTACAGCAGTCACCACCACATATGGGGTATCAGTACACTCTGGAGGAATTGGGCATCAACTTTGCAGTGCGTTTCATCATTTAATTTATTCTGAAACTGTCAGTTTGGCCTAAATGAATGTATTTTCCAAAAAAATTCCATAGTTTCTAAATCGCAGGTCCATATTGTTTTAACCCATGTGAAACACTTAAAGGGTTAATGGACTTAATAGAAGTTGTTTTACATACGTTGAGGGGTGAAGTTTCTATAGTGGGGTAATTTATGGGGTTTTACTATTATTTAGGCCTTACAAAGTCACTTGGAAGCTGAGTTTTCCCTCAAAATGCGAGTTTTGGCAATTTTCATGAAAATGAGAAAAATGGCACCTAAAGTTCTGCACCTCATAACATCCTAGAAAAGTGAGAGGATGCATAAAATATCATCCCAACATAAAGCAGACATTCTGTAAATGTAATTTATCAAGCTTTTTGGGTAGTTTTACTTCCCGTCTGGAAAGCAGAACATTTCAAACTTGGAAAATGAAGAATTTTAATTTTTTTTACTTTTGCCAAATTTTCACTTTTTTTCAGAACGAATCGCAAAACGTATCACTTAAATTTTATAACTAACATGTACAATGTTTCACGAGAAAACATTCTCAAAATCACCGGGATATGTTAAAGCGTTCCGAAGTTATAACCAATTATCGTGAGACATGTCAGATTTGAAAAATCGAGTCTGGTCATTGAGCTGAAAACTAGTGTCTGTGATAAGGGGTTAACAATCGTTTAGTTTTTAGGTGCAAAACTTCTGAGTGAATTTCATTATCTATTTTTGTGGAGGCTGAAGCTTTGTTTTACTCATATTATCTTCTACTTCATTCACACCACCGGTAAGCTAAAATTCTGCTATAAAAACAGGGAAACGTGACTAATACACAGCTCAAATATAACTATAAATGGGCTGTACAGTATGAGATCGGTGCTTTATAACTGCCGGGACATTTGCAAACTACTTTTATGTTGTGTGAAAAGAAGTCACCGTTGTCAGAGCTGCCGCTTTTTCTTGCTTCTACTCCTTGTATGACCTTTAACATAGGCATGTTTTACCTGGTATACATGGCCTCTATTTAGAGCTGTCAAGAGAGGTCTAAATCCGTTGTTATTACAGATACGCTTTACAAATAGCAACACAAATCAAAATCCAATCCTGACTTCAACTCCAATAGTTACAAAATATCTGACCTTTTTATGCTGAAAAAGTGTACAGTGTACTGAAGCTATGTAAGGATTGTGGTGACCTTTCTCTAACAAACAATAACCAGCGCCTCCATAATATAAAGTGACGTCTACGAATAGACAGCTTTCGTTACCAAGGCCTAAATGCACTAACTTTAAAAGCAGGAAAACTCAGAAAGAAACAGCAGAGTTTTAGCCAGGGACAGCATCTCGCTGGGATTTCCGCTTGTTTTGCTTCAGCATCTACATTAATAGCAATAATAAAGTTCTTTAAAACATTCATAAACAACCTGCTGCTGACACCTTGGAGCAAAGTGGAGCCGCGCTCAGCTACAAGAAATTTCATAGTTCAGGAAGCGCAGTGAGAAGAGGAGGGGGAGACGCGAAAGGTTGTTCTTAGTATCTGAGTCATTTGGAACAAAGATCCTCAAAAATTGCATGAAACCAGTCCTGTAACTATAGAAACCAATTTCTTCAGCTCCATATCACACGTCTCACACCTCAATTGTCTTTATTATCGTCTACTGTCAGATCCTTAATCAGAAATGTGAACAGGCTTGATGATTTATTCAGCAGGGGAATGAAACTGTAGGTCAAGTGAAAAAAAAAAAGCGGTATATCGTGTACACACACCTAACTCTCGGCAGCCTAAGGTACTTTCATTTCATTCTGTTCCCAGTACCTCTGGGCCAATTGCAGCAAGCGCCAATATTAAGGCTCAATTAAAATAAGCTCTAATTAGCGCAGCTATTTTCCTCTCAGGCTAGAAAAGTCAGGAAATGGATATTGGGAAATGTTAAAAAAAAAAAAAAAAAGCTAGCGAGTGAAAGGCTGCAGACATAAATGAACGTATTTGTTGATTTGTACAGTTGCTATGCAGAGGCCTCTGGGAGCAAAAGCTTAACCAGCCTAAGCTATAAACTAAAACCCCTGCAGCTAAACATGAACTGAGTGAAAACAAGGGCTCCATCTCAGAGCTGAAAACTGCTGGGCTCAGAAAATTAAAAGCCCGAGGCGTTTTCCATTTAAAACGAAATCCCAGTACCGCCTCCCAGCCAAAGAATTATAAGCAGTATCAGATTTACAAAACGAACAATTACCCTGGAAAAATGTAGCCTATTGTACAGTCCCAGATGCTGGATGGAAAAGTGCTTCCCCTCTTATTTTAATATCCCTGCTCTTTATAAATACCAGTTACAGACCTGATAGGCTCACATATAATGTGCACGTGTTGGCTGAGGAGAACCTAAATCAATGCAGAATAAAGGGAGAGTGGCGTTCTTCCCATGGCGGTGTCTCGTTTGAAATGTTCTCCTTGCCTCGAGCGGCTTGTGTCCTTCCTGTAGGCCTATATAAATGGTATGCAGCAGCAAAATACACTCTGACCTAGTTGCCAGGAGAAAGCTTCCAACTTTTATAGCCCTCCCCTGCTCCGACAGGAACCAGCACTGGCAGAGATCGGGATCAAGAATTGGTCATTTAAAGAGCAGGTCCACCCGGGCTACCGAGACTTACCTCTTTGGCTTTTTGCTTTAATCTCAATTGCTCAGGATTTTCTATATTTGCCCGGCTCTATCAAAAGGCAAACAAAAAAAAAAAACAAAATTGCACAGATTTAATAACTTCCATTTGTTAACTCTTACTTCACACTGCAGAACCTTGCACTCATAGGGTTACTCAAAAATGGCTGCATTCTTAAACATGTGGGAGACATTAAATATTTAGTGGACAACAATATTCTCCTGTGATTAAAAAGCTCTGCCGCAGGGAAAAGTGCCTCAGTCCAGGATTTGTAAGACTTCCCCTCATACATTTTCATCCTCATTTTCCACAAAGGTTGGATGCCCGAGAACCTGCCTTGGGGAACCCTGAGTGCCAGAACTGCCACATAGGCCAAGTCAATCATGACCTTCTTGCCATCTAATTTTATGTGGTGCAGCATAATTGAGTCATCACAGTTGGCTAAAGGATGAAAAATACTAAATTTAAGATCTGAAATATACAGTATAAAAAATATTCAAATGCTTTAGTAAATCTGAGCCCTTCATATATGATCATCTATATTGGAAATACTTATCAAATGCTATGAGCAAACGTGAGTCTTCATAAGGACGTACCGGTAAATAATTTTTCAATGTGTACTAACTTTTCAGAATAAAATCTTTAAAGGGAAGAAGATATTTGAAGGAATTGTCTCCTAACACAGTACCATTTTGTTAAAGTAATTTTAAAGTAATTTGACACATGATTTTGCCAGGCAAGCCAAGCGTCTGCTCAATAGTACCTCTTTGCTTTGTCCCAAGGGGTAGGGGTACCAGTAGAGAACAGACTTACCCATAATGTCCATATAAAACAGAGACAACAGACTTAAATATGCAGAATTGTTGGCTAAAACAGCATCTCTCAATTTAAAGGGGTTGTCCGAGATCTGCCAAAACTAAGGTCGCAAGACCCGGTTTTGGGCAAGTGTACTTATTTTGGCATTCCTTCACCGATTCCCCTTTAAATCCCCTGCCACTCTAGGAGCCCAGCAGTTGCTCCCTGTTGATGGGGACTATTTCAGATACAGTTTGGGGGATGGATACTTTTTTGGAATCGCCCCACATGGTATGAGCATGTTAGAGCATGTGCCCTGCAACAAGACAGCAGAGGAGCTGCAGTTCCTGGAATGGGACAAGTTCACACGGGGAGTTTGAATTGCATTATGAAAAACAATTTAAACGAAACATGGAGGAAATACTCCCGATTGACCTAAACACTTGTTATCGGGAGTGAGCAGCATTTGATGCCCTATGTATACATGCAATACACTAGGCTCTCATTCCCGATTTCCAATGTTTAAGTGTAAACAAATACAGGCAGTCCCCGGGTTACATACAAGATGGGGTCTGTAGGTTTGTTCTTAAGTTGAATTTGTATGTAAGTCGGAACTGTATGCTTTATCATTGTAACCCCGAGCCAAATTTTTTTGGTCTCTGTGACAATTGGATTTTAAAAATGTTGGATTGTCATTAGAACCAGGATTAACAATAAAGCTTAATTGTAGACACCAGTGATAACTGTTATAGCTGTTTATTGTAGTCTAATGCTAAAGTACAGTAAATTGCCAACATCCAGAGGTCCGTTTGTAACTAGGGGTCGTATGTCAGGTGTTCTTAAGTAGGGGACAGTCTGTATGCGATTGAGAGTAACCCCACCCCTGTGATCACAGTAAGTTAAGGGTTTACAGAAACAATTACAGTGGATTACATGAGAACAACCTGTGTATTCAGATAAACAGTCAGCTAGTGAAAGAAATTTTGTCTCTCAATATCAGGAGAAACCATATAGTTTTATCATTTCTGATGTGAAACGTCTAGCTCACCTTGGCTGCGCGGAGAAGCATTTCACGTTCTTCTTCAGTTTTGCGTTGTTTCTCTAGGTGGTCAAGTTGTTCAAGAAATTTAAGCTGCGCTCGAACATCACTATATTGGATATAGCGATCACTTTGCTGAAACAATTATACACCGAAAATCAATTAAGCAACAATTAAAAGATTTTTCATGCACTGCCTGCTGCCATTACAAGGGAGGAGCTTATGAGTCTACTGCCTATTGTTTATAGATTAGAATACAATAACACAGTGGCGGCTACAAGAGGAAAGTGTACTTTAACGCCATCTCTTTTCATTTTGACCTTTGTTTTTCTGATCCTTTATTCTCAAACTGACATTTTACATTAGTAAATACAAAGAATAAAGTGAACATATTTATGACTTTATGTAAAATATATATGATATTTAGATTACAGGGCAATCCGTAACCTGCGACTCCATTCATATGGTGAAAACAGGATCCCACTTTTGGGATCATTAGGAGATCTTGGTAGCTGGCCCTTTCTATAAGTGAGTTTTATCATGTACAGCGTATAGGTCATAATTTCATTTTCATCATTTACCCATATATTATAATAAATTCCTCATTTGTATCTATTGCATTACTATATATTCATACAATATCATTGGTAAGTCACATATAGCGAAGTCAGGAAATAAAACTAGGAATATTATTCATTGTTTCGGTGCAAACATAATTTTCATTATTTAGACCCACAGGGGTTTATTTATCATATGGCGGCTCTTTGAGACAGTTCTGTACCTGTATTAACAAACACCGACACATAGTCACCTGTCCTCCTCTTCATCTTGATTCCGGAATTTGTCTTCTCTTATCTTGACACGCCAGGATCACCTAGAAAAAATACTTCTAAAAAACAGACCGGAGTGCAGGGACAAGATGTTCGGCACTCTGGGCTGCTAATTATACACGCCCCCGCACCTCCCTCTCATATGATGGGAGAGATGGGTGACGTCACACGAGAGGCGTGTATTCACTCCTCTTGCATGATAGCTGCCTCCCACTTCCATGTTGGAGAGGAAGGTGAGTGACATCAGGCAGGGGGATGCATAATTAGCAGCCCAGAGTGCCGGTCATCTCATTCCTACGCTCCAGACTGCTGTTTATAAGTCTCTTCTATAGGTGAATCTAGCGTGTCAAGATTAGAGAAGACAAGCGGCGGGATCAAGATGAAGAGGAAGGTGTGTAGATATTTGTTGCTTTGATAAAGTGGTAGATTTCCATTAATAAATATCTTTATTCTCTGCCTGCTGTCTGGACAAAAAAAGAAGCAAAATGCATAAAAAGTCCCAGCACATAAACCAGCAGGGAACTGGGTGGATAAGGAGCTTAAGGCTCGGTGTGACTTTTCAGCAGTGAAAAATCACAATAAACCTCGATGCAGCTTTCTTGAAACTCTTTACTGCAAAACAAATGATAAATAACCCCCACTATTTTAATTTGCATCATTGTTTCTTGATTAATATTTAGGGATCCAGGCATTGGACTGCATATAAGCTCACCCCTCCTCATACTGGGCAATGCTTAGTATTCAGTGAATTTGTTTCATTCACCTTGCAGTTTGTGGATCTGTGCTGTGCCGCCACTGTCAGTTTTTCAATGAGCCCTCGCAATCTCTCCTGCGTCGCATGGGAGACCAGGTTCATAACATCAGAGTTGAGTTCCTTAATGTCATGCCTTTTACCTGTGGAAGCAGAGAAAATCCATTACATGTTTTAGTGGAAGCTCATAATTGAAATAATTAGCACAGCAGGTATTCTGTTCCCTCCAGAAGTCATAGCCATTAAGAATAGAGCCTTGTAGATTATGATTTTCCTGCTGCACTCACAACTTCAAAGATATTAGACACTGCATTAATAAAACTTAGCCTGGAGCACTGGGAAGTATAGGCAATGTTTCACTTGGCCTTCAGAATATATCTGCTTGCAAGGTCAGAGTTAGGACACTAATACTAAGACGACAAAATAAAACACATTCTAGAAATGGCATTATAAATACATTTATCATTACATTTACACATAATGTACATATCAGCCATATCCCTTACTAGTGTGTGCAGCACCAAATGCATTGCAGTCTCCAACATGGTTTAATCAGATCTCAAAACAAACCACCCCTGCTTAGCCCTTACACTGCCCTGGTCAGTCTGTGAAAAATGGACAGTGTAGAGTCCTGTTTCACAGTCTCACCACACTACAGGGTGACAGAGTCTCTACATCTGTAATATATAATACAAGGAAGAAGGGACTCATTAAATCATATCACTATGATGCAAGGAGTCCCATCTCTAGCAATTTGGTCAGTCCTTAAAACAGGACGCCACACATTATTCACAGACAAACCACAGAAGACTGTGAGAGCCTTTACATATATGTAAGTATGATAATATATATTCATTAACTATTATTCATCTCGCCAACCCTTGAAGAAGGTACCTTTAAGTGACAGGTCTGTCAATTTTTACTAGTAGGTTATTGTATTTTATACAAATATCTACTTACACCATATATTACTATTTATTTGATTAACTAATACCTGCATTTTACCTATGCTATTACAACTCCAGGCAGGGGGGGCATATCGAAACATAACATGTCTGCTCCAGGATGCCTCAGCCAATCAGTGTCGTTCCTCCAGCTTGCGCGGTAAGCCCTCACTGCCTAGCAAGGGCTCACCATGCATGTGCAAGAATAGCTTAATGTGGTGAGCTGACATCAGGGGGAGGGAGGAGAAGAGAGAAAGGATGTAGGAGGCGCTGGAGGAGCAGGAACAGACAGGTTATGATTTTAAATGCACATCCCTGGAACTCAACAAAGGAATCTGGCAAAATGCAATGCAAGTGCACAGAAATCAGCCCAATTGCATATGTGCTTCCATGGTGATTGGGAAGCACCACCAGGTGCTGGTTTTATAGTGAATGCATTTTCATGGAAACACATATGTGATTGGGTCGAGACCCACCCCCATGTGCCTACGTAATGCTAGTATTGTGTGTGACTGCACCCTCAATGAAAAATATGCATTTGAATGAACAGAAGAGAAATCTAAATTAACTCAGAATTTGGTGTCACCACTTACACAAAGTCACAGATTTGGTACGATTGTACTCTGTAGGATTAAAAGGTGAGCATGTTAAAGTCAGTTTCATGTCAGACGTCATACGCCATGGCAAGACAGAGTAGCAACAAGACATAAGGTTTATTGCATCAGCAAGGGCATAGATGGGTGCAGCCAGCAGAAGTGTGGGTCAGCATGTGGCTTTCCTTCCCAGGCACCTGCACAATCGCTGCAGCCAGCCAACTTTTACAAGTAAAAGTTTGCAGGGTACGCGATTTTTACGTCAGCTTGTGCGCCGGCGTATGTTCAATCACACCCATTATTTTCATTTCCTTCAAAAGGGCCCCAATGAACACCTATGTACTGTTCAGAATGGCAGAATTGTGTCCAAAAAGCTCTACCTTTGATGCTGACATAACTATGCAACCAAACATCAGAACTGGGATGGAGAAAAATGGCAACAAGAGCTCGGGATTGAGAAGTCACAATTTAAAATATATAGCTGTAACGGAAGGTACTCTTTCTGCTAAAGGGATAGAGAAAGGTACATTAATATGTGTCAAATGTAGTTAAGGATTTAGTCAGGATTAATGGTGTTCTCAATGCTGACAAAAACAGGCAGATACTTATCCATCAAACAATTGGCTTCAAATTTATTCTGCAGAAAACCACCACCAAACACATAGCCAATGTCATTAAGAGCCATCTACGGTGTGAACAACCACAAGAATTTCTGGAAGTAATGATAAGGCCCTCAAAGACTCCTAACCCTAACATCAAGTCTGTCTGGAATGTGCCTATATTCACAAAAGATCTGTTGTTACTTTCAAGCATAGTTTTTCCATTTCCCTGCCAAGATTCTAGAAGACCAGATGAAGGCAAAGGGTGGTGACACCAAATTGATTGAATTCAGATTCCTACTTTGTTCATTCACTTTGCATTCTGATAAAAAATAAACCCCTAAAAATTATAATTTTTAAAACATTCATACAATATGACACATTTGAAAGATAAATAATGAGGATATACCGATCTAAAGTTCATGATCAAAATCAAATTCCATCTAATACCTGTAAATAAAAGTCTCTCTTGAGACTAGGTAAGCTAAGAAGTTATCGGATTCCATTTTATGTCAAATAAAAGCAGACCCCGACTTAAGCACACTGGACTTACAGATGACCCATAATTACAGACAGACCTCTGGATGCTGATAATTTGCAGAACTTTACTCCCAGACTGCAATGATCAACTGTAAGAGTTGTCAAAGATATATGCAATAAAGCTTTATTGTTGACCCTTAACCCCATGACAACCCATGATTTTGAAAATCAATTTGTCACAGGGACAAAAGTTTTTGACTGGAGTTATACAAAGTATACCAGATCCGAGTTACATACAAATTCAGTTTAAGAACAAATATACAACTTTATAAGTTATATTGTATGCAATTCGTTATACTATGGAGTCATGTAATGGCACTACTTCACAGTTCTAGAGAGTAATCTGGGTGGACAAGTCCTGCTCGGCAGAGTCCCACAGCGTCTCCCTATGTCCCACTAACATTTGCAAAATATACCCCATACATGTATTTGATCACATGAAATCAGAGCATGCCTCCATGCAGGTATGGGGAGTTGTAAAAGTCCATGGTGGCATGCTGTTTTTTATGTGATCAGATACAAGGGGTAGATTTTGAGAATGTTAGTGGCTAAAGGACCTTACCCATGTCACATGACATGAAGTGCTAAATGATGAGAAAGAGGCATGGGAAATGGGGAGGAGCTGTTGGACTTATCCGAGCAGGACATGCCACCTTCACCTCACTGCTACATCTGACTGTATACCAGGTAAAATAATAAAGTTGATTTTATGGAGATGTGAGGAAAACAATTTTTAGGTAAACGAAGGGTGTCATTTAATTAATAAGGCTCTATGAGAACCTTTCTTAGCTGTATTTATTAAAAATGTGGAGACAGGTTCCCTTTAACTATGTACTAAATAGTCCAATATTTCCATATGCTAAAAATAGTTTGTGCTCAATAACTAGTGTATGTTCAATTGGCTCCAAGTTAGGCCTACAGTACCAGAGGCTATGAAACATGAAGTCAGTACATAGATATCATTCCAAAAACAACATAGGGTACAATCAGTACCACACCACTAGTGGAAATAGAGTAAGAATGGAAGACTCTAACATAAGAATCTTTCTAAAAGTGAAAGTTAGCACTAGGCCTCAAAAAAAGGTCACACAACATTCCGCAAAATGAATTCTGTATAAAATCACACACATTGATTTAGGATCAACCTTACCGTTTCTTACCTATGTCCAAGATTCGGGTTTGAAGCGCAGATGTAAATAAAAATGGTTCATCTTTACAAGATCGGATCACTGCACCAACTAATTCAGAGTTTGTTGCCAAAATACAGGCATTTTCCTCATTCAGATTAACACCAGCCATAGATGTCACATCATTTATATCATCTTCTTCCCTAATATACAGACAACAAAAATAACAGAACACTTTTGTATATGGAAGTTGTCCTATCTGCAGGCAACCTATAACAAATCCGATCAGATTAATCCATAGGTTTGCAGGAAAATCTTCAGTATGAAGTTGGGTCCTCTTAGGCCCCTTCCACACTAGCGAGTGTGATGCGATGAACTCGCATCACACTCGCAACGCAAGCTGCCGGGAACACACGGCCCGAACGCTGCACCGCGGGAGTGAACTCAGCATGTCAGTTTACTCCCGCGGTGCAGCGTTCGGGCCGTGCGTTCCCGGCAGCTTGCGTTGCGAGTGTGATGCGAGTTCATCGCATCACACTCGCTAGTGTGGAAGGGGCCTTAGGGTACACAAGTGGTCCCCTACTTAAACACAACTTATATACGGGCCTTTCTGCCCATTGTGACCTCTGGTGAGGCTTTCTAGATGCTTTACTTTAGTCTCAGGCTTCAATGACCAGCTGTACGGTGTCTGTAATCCTTGTACCCATAACAGCCCAGGACCAAGGAGTCTTTCTTGAATGGGTAACTAATCTCTATAAGGTGATGTATACTGAGCACGATTTCAACATGGCCATGGTGCCATAATGATTTTTATGTTTGAAGAGTAATGTTTACCCATTAGTATTTATATATATATTTTGCACTTGCACGGTTTTCTGCAGTATATTTCCCGGGTTTCAATCGGGCTAGATGGCAATATAGTCTATTTTGGAGCACCATCACTGATGTTTTTTAATATGTGTGTTACTCATAACTATTTTTATGTCTTTTTTCTTAGTAAAGTTTTGATTTAATTGGACCTGAATGCTCTTGATTCTTTTTTTGGTTTTATATTTCTATGCAGAGAGTTGGTCATACAGATTTATTGAAGGGACACATGTGTGTCAGCCTATCTATATATAACATGTGCCTGTAATAATTGGTTGAGTATGAAGGTCATAGTTGTAAGCTCTCTGCTCAGGGATGCAGAAGGAACTATGCACCATGGCAAAAAGTTGCAAATGTGAATAAAAAAAATTAATAAAAAACTATACTACATTATTGATAACACAATGCAGAAGTCTCATATACTTGACCTGTGGGAAGAAGATATGCATTCAGCGGAAAGTTTCTTTGTATGGGATAAAACGTGTACTCTACCTAATTTAGACATAATTATTGGCTTCTGTAAACAAATGCCCGTCCATTATATGAAAAATGCATGAAAATGGGAAGGGGAGGGGAAGGAAACCAGATTTGTGTTTAACACTACTGGCTACATTATGTCAGATGTGTTTAAGCTGTGAACTTTATGTGGTGCAGTTTTATTTTCGGCACACAAGCCCACGAGGAATATGTAAGAGTGCTAATCGATTTCCATAAGGTTTTTCTTTTGCACGGATAGCTCCCTTCATTCTGACTGATCAGTGCTCCAGGATTTGTTTCAGTCACATAACAGTAACCAGGTCCTTGCTGTTGGCACTGAAGTCACGCAATGGATCCTTAGTGTTACGATCTTTCCTACACAGCTGGCAACCCCACCAGGCCATTATCATAGAAATCTTAGGCTTGTTTGCCGACAGCTGTTTATGGACTTATTCCTTCCAAAACAAAACTTGCTCTAATATTTTCTGCCACAGATACACAGATACTGCAAGATCCTAGTTTTGGGGCATCTCTGAGATAGCAGTTTAGGTTCTTCAACTAACAGCCCCTTGCAGTGACAGTCTGAGTATCTTGGATTACATATATATCACTCATGTTTCTTTAAGTTATTACTGCTTTTATTCAATAACAGAAAATAAACAGTGGTTTTGGGGCCAACATAAATCATTAAAGCTTATACTAAAAATAAAAAGAGTTACCAATGTTGCAAAAGGATTAATACTAGTGTTTTCTTGCCAGGTATAAAATATGCAATTTTGTCTTTACACATCTGAAGTGATATTTATAATAATCTTTAAAGGAAACCTACCATCAGGAATCTACCTATTAAGGTAGATCTGATGGTAGGTTCCAGGGGAAGATTAAGACTGCCATGGACCCTGGGCTGTATGGATAGTATAGCCCCTACAAGTCTGGAATTACTTCCTACATATAGAACTTGAATCAAGCTTCTTGGTAAATGGAGGGTGTGTCCCTTCTGCCTGATTTTATTCTACAGTATCAGGACCTTTGGAGGACCTTCTAAGGTCCTAAAATGGCTCTCATGAAGATGTGTATTGAGAACAGTAACAGATGGACGAAGATTTCAATGGTAAAGGCCCATCTCCGTATAAAATTTGATGGGAGGTTTTGATAGCCCCAGGCTACTGCACAAATCACTTGTATTATAATCCACTACTGGTAGGTTCCTCCTTTTCTCAGCCCTAGACTGTGCCTCTCTGAACCTTTTACATAGCTAAACTTATAATAAACTTTATCTATGATTTCTGCAAATTAGCGGGGAGAATACCGGGGCATAGATCCAGCGTTATAGACTAAGAGCGTACATGCTTATCGTAGAAACTCAACTAGGACATGCAGGGAGGCGTAACAGTATATGCTACTGGGGGTGGAGTAGCATTTGCCCCAAAAGCCACACGAGACTGGGCCCCAGTAGCATATGTCGCTAATTTGTGTAAATCATAAAGATTATTTTAGATTTAGCTATATAAAAGGATTAGAGGGGCACACTTCAGGGCTGATGATGGGAGGTAACTACCATTAGATATTCCCTTATAGTTACATTTCTGGTTGTAGGTTTCCTTTAACTTACAATAATTACGGATTACTTATTTCTTATTTATGGTTATTCCTTATTTGGGTGTTGCTTTGAGTCTTAAGCATTGTATGGCTGATCCTAACATTGACTTTATATCTTTTGCAGATGAATCTTCAGGCATATTGTGCCACCATATTATGTGCTTAGAGGGGATATTTGCTTTTGCAGAGGATCCATGCATCTGCTAAGAAATCTTAGATGACAAAAGGCAGATAAGAAAGGGTGCTGCAGTTTAGCCCTAAAGAAAATATTGTTTACTGCAAAATGCAAATTTCATAAAACAATTAATTGTTATATTTACTGTGGAGTCTATCATGGAATCCTTGGCCAAGAATACTAGAAAAAACTTCCCTAAACCAGAAGATGTTTCACAAAATTCACAAAGCAGTTCCCCCAACTGGAAAGCTTATTCCACAAAGCAGCACAGTTAAAATTTACTATCCTTGAAGTCATCTGACAAAACATAATCATTGGGACATTAACTATACAGGAGAACATCCCAAAAAACTATTTTTCTATATTTTACACCTAAGGTTGCTGCCACACGTTGCGTCCTTGGACCGTTTTAAAGGGAACCTACCACCACGAAACTACCTATAAAAGGTAGACCGGGTGGTAGGTGCATGTATTGGATGTGAGGATAGCCTCGTGGAGTAGCCTTGACATGAGGCTACTCCACATCCCAGTAACCTCTTTGTTCCTCCTACTCTGACATGTTCGGCCCCTTGTCCGCGAAGCCGGAGTTCTGCACATACGTAGTAGCTCTGGCTTCGCAGCAGTGGCCGTGTAGAACGCATGCGCAGAAAGCCAGTTCCTCGGAGAAAGGAGGATCAAAGAGGCTACTGCAACGTGGAGGAGCCGCGGTGTGTAGCCTCATGTCCGGCTTCTCCACACCCCAGTAGCAGCTTTCGAAAAATTTACATATTAGGACAATAAAAATTTTAAAAAGATAGCGGGGACGTAGGGGTCAAGACTTATATGTGTCTGTGAGAGGATATTCTGTTGGTGAACGTAAGGGTTAGCTCTAAAAAGGGCTATCCTCAGGTTCTATCCATGCCCCTACCAGCTGTTCTACCTTTATAGGTAGATACGTGGTGGTAGGTTCCTTTTAAATGCATGTGTTTTTTTAATGCTTACCATGCGTTTGCTTTAAATCCTGTTTATCTTTATTTCTAGAAGTATAGGCAGCTGTGAAACTGATTAAACCAGTCAAACGCATTGTAAGCTTACAGAAAACCACATGTGTTTTCAGTCAGTTTAAAAATTATTCAAAAACGATACAAGAACACAATGTGTGGCAGCACCCTCATCCCCATCTATAGAAATTGGAAGTTTTCCTTTATCCAAACGCATATTAAAGACACAAATATGGAGATGCTTACGTATATAACGCCACACCACAATACCCGTATTCCCTATTTTATATAGCATTTCCCAGAAAACATGAGAAAATATCCTTAGATTTAAAGGGGTTGTTCAGGATTTTAAATAATAGGTACGCTTTCTTCCAACAAAAGCTCCAGACCTGCCTGTGGGTAGTGCAGGGTATTACCACCTAGCTCAATTCTTCCTATGCAGCAGAGCTGCATTACCTGCAGAAACCAGAGTCAGGCGTGGCACGGTTTTTGTAAAATCCGACCAAACAATCGACTGAAGGAGATACAAGTTTCAGTTGTGATTCTCCATTATTGCCCATCTACCCCATATCCAATTCTAACATCTCTGGAAACCTGAGGTAGTTTTATTCAAGCTGCAGAATACAGGCTTTACTCCATGTTTCCTGCATGGCACATGTGTTAATATGTAGAAAAAAATTAATAAATAAAACACTAACACATACATGCCAGGTTTTCATAGCTGCCTTCAGATGGCTGAAAATCTGTAATCATACTTTATTGCACATTTGTGTCATAAAACATCCACGGGTAAAGAAAGAAAGAACATATTCCCCAAACGTGAAGCCTGAATTTAAATGAGTCTAATAAGATGTAGGTATTATTGTCTTATTTTAATGTTCCAATGCTTCAAACCCCTCAGGAACCTCTGTTAAATTAGGTACTACACCTAATTGAAGCCACCCTGATGGGGATATAAAAATGAATGAGCTGCCCAGTCATGTGTTGGATAATAAAATGAGCCTCTGGCACCCCCTAGTGTTCAAGAACCAATCATTACATCAAAGAATTACATAAATAACAAGTGTTACATTCTGGTTTTAAACAATAAAAATAAAGGTTATCGAAAAATAATAGTTTTCTGCTCAAATGTACAATATTAGTTATTTATGAGCCATCTCTCCCTGCTGACTGTTGAAAATGCAACACAATACAGAGAAGTGTAGACACTTCTTCACATATTATTTTCTAACTGTTGTACTCATAACAGACAAATAAATATTGCATGTTGATGTTTTACAGCAGCTCATGTAATACCCGTTCTGAATCCTCTAGGGCAGTGATGGCAAACCTTTTAGAGACCAAGTGCCCAACTACAACTAAAATCCACTTATTTACCTTGAAGTACCAACACGGCATTTTATGCAGTAACTTATTGCTACCGGCTCTTCCTCATCTTTCAATTTTATCATCCCCTGAGACAACCAATACAGTTGAAAGAAGGAGGGCAAATTTAGACTCTCATTGTAGCTTCTCTCCATGATCTCTCTGTAGAGTAAGAATGGCGAGTCAACACCTCACTTTTCCCGCAGTTCCAAACAGCCAATGAAGTGTTGCTTTAAAATAGTGCTGAGAGCAGCTTCTCTTAAGTTGCCTGGGACTGCAGGAAGATTTGGTGGATTTGTTCCTGTCTTGTGAACTCTGTCCTGGGGAGATGGCCTGAGTGCCCACAGAAAGGACTCTGCGTGCCACCTCAAGCACCCGTGCCACCGGTCCACCACCACTGCTGTAGGGAAACAATCTAAAGTAATTTATGATACAAGGAGTCCCTTCTTCCCTCCTAAACAGCCAAAAAAACACCAATGTACATTATTCACAGACTCCCCAATGGCAGTGTGAAGTCTTCCAGGCTGTCTAAATTTAGTTGAAGGCCTAAAACGTCAGCCTTTCCATTCTTTAAAGAAGCGGCAATAGTCCTTTTTCTTTTCTCCTCCATATGGAGGTTGCACGCGATTGTAACAACTGGCTACTGCTGGTTAGGCGCTGTGACTATTTGTTACTGTAGGACATTGTGACTACAGTACAGGCGGTCTCCTAATTAAGAATACCCAACTTACAGACCACCCCTAGTTACAAACGGACCTCTGTTATTTTGTAATTTAGAGTATGTTAGCCCTAGGCTACAATAAACATCTATAACAGTTATCAAAGGTGTCTGGAATGAAGCTTTAGTGTTAATCCTGGTTCTTATGACAATCCAACATTTTTAAAATCCAATTGTCACAGAGACCAAAAAAAATTTGGCTGAGGTTACAATTATAAAGTATATGGTTCCAACTTACATACAAATTCAACTTAATAACTGCCTGTATATGCCAAAAGTGGGTATTGTGAATATGGGCTTAGGGGTACTGACACTATTAGTAACTGCTTTACATTGTGATGATTTGCTACTGTGGAAGACACACATTGGCCATGCATGTGTTAGGTTATTTAATGATATCTTCAGCTTAAGGTGGTTTCACATTGGCGGTTTTTTTTTCACATCAGTGATATTTCAGTGAATCCATATCATGGACACATACGTACAGATTAGTTTTCTCTTTCCTTTTCACTGATGCCTTAGGGTGAATGGTTCAGAAAGGGTGATGCCACACGTTAGCGTTTTTGATTTAGTTTTGTAACAGAATCAAAGCGCACTCGGACAGCCCGCGGCCTATCGCATATGGGTTTCTATGCAAAAGCATGCGATCTGCAATCAGCGCCCGGTGTTTTCTATTGTGTACGGGCTGCCCCAAAACTAAATCAAAAACGCTAACGTGTGGCATCACCCTTACTGAACCATTCAGGTTTTTTTCACTAATCTGTGGTCACTTTAGAACATGTTCTTTTTGTGTTCACTGGCAACACCTGATCAGTGAAAAAAAAACTCAAATGTGAAAAAAATGGTTCCATAAGGAATCAGTGAAAAATCACTGAAGCCAAGAAGAGATAAATCTCTATGCGTCCATAAACTGTGAATAAAACACTAAAAAAAAGCCAATGTGAAATCACCAAGTTCAATCTTCTCTTTCATATGAATCTAAAGTTTGTTTCTAGGTGTCGGGAAACCAAAGATATTTACTATATTCATATATAAAAATCACTCCCGATGGCACTTTAACAGTTAATATCTCCAATTCCCTGGCACTTAGAAACACAATGTTAGATTCATACAAAAGAGGAGATTATAGGTGACACAGATTGGAAGTTATAACCCTCTGGAGTGTAGCCTCCCTGTAGATTCTTAGCCAACAGGCTGTAGGGAGAATATGGAGGATGACCCGGAAGAAGCTGCAAGGAGAAACCCAGGGTCGGGCAGTGACTTGGCGTCCTCGTGTAAACTATATGCGCATTTTAACTTGTTTTTATGTGAGAAGAACTAATTAAAATACATGATCTTTTGGAACAGTCTACACTATATCCTTGTGCATTTTCTCTGCATAGCGGAATTTACTACCAGGAGAAATTTTGAGGACTAGGAGGATACTATAGCTGTTCCGCGTCTGAATGGTGCCAAGCGTTTTTGGTCGGATTGGTCTGTAAATATACCATGGAATCCTATGTGTGGAATAAGAAACTCACATGAATCTGAAATAAGGATAAAAGACTAAGAAGTTATAGAGCTCCGGGTCACACAATATAGTATACTTTTTAACCCTTCGGGTGATACTTGGATCCATCCGGGACCGTTGATGTAACTCTATTTTACAGATAAGGTGCTACATTTTTATAATAGTTTTTTTGAGTGTTACAGAATATGGAGGGGGCTGCACACAGGAGCTGCTCACAGATCATGTAAATGTTGATATATTTTGATAAGGGATAACATCTAATGTTAATCCTTTCCTACCCATCAGAACACACTCGCTCTCCAATTCTCATATATCATACAATGGGGTTTTTTCTCGTAATTTAGAGAAATGATGAAGATTCAACCCTCTTCGCCTAATGTGGCCCAGAACATATCCGAAAACTTAAATCTAACATGAAAAACACACTCATTTCTAAATAAGGTTTATATTTCACACCATACTCTATTGTTTATTTCTAAGTAACGGTGTTCTAATTTGTACGGCGGCAGTCCGAGGCTAATACAATACAATTCCGCTCTAAGAAACATATGAGAAATATCCTGATAGTTTTTTTTTAATTTGGGTTACCATTGAGAAAGGAAATACACAAAAAAAATCTGAGTATTGTGTGAAGCTCCGTGCAATTTTCTGCAAACATTGTTTGGCGCCCCCTGTGGATTTAACGTTCCCTTTGCTGCATATTTTTGAAGAGTATACACATGTGGAGTCTGTATGAATTCCCCACATTTTACGGTTTCTGGGAATTTTTTTTTTTTTTTTAAAGTAGTAGTAGTCTGGATTTATTTCAGAGGAAGTTTTGAATTTTCATGTAATTTTCCCATTTTAGCACTGTTTGCTGCAAAGTTGCATGAAGGTGGAAGTGTGCATGAAGAAAAAACTTAGTTTACATTTTAGTTCATTTTTTTTTAGTTGCATGATGGTGGTGCAGGCTGCCAACTATTAATAAAGACAAATGCAATCGCCAAGTTGTCTGCTTTCAAAAAATATATAGGTTTTATGGGTGCCTTTACTTTTTAATCTGCTATATTTTGAAATTGTGATTGTCTTAAAATTTGGGACACTAAACCACTCACAGGTCCTTATGGACCAGTGGTTTAGTGTCCTGAATATCCAAATCCCTCCCGACATGATCACATAAAAGGTTTATAGTCGCCTCGTCCACAGCCCCCAACACCTGCATGTTGCAGTTAGTGAAGCCAGGGTAGTGCACCCAAACTTTACTCCACAATCGCAATAGGTAGGTGTTTTAGGGACCCAAATCAACCTGACAGGTTCTCTTTGAAGCAACCATTTAGCTCATGTAGACCCTGGAGAAAAATGCACTTGCTTTTTCCTTTCCTTTTGAGTTGCACAAGTTATGACAAATTCTATGCTGTCAAGGTTTATTGTTAGGCTTCTGTGTAAAAGACTGCAAAGTAAGAATATTTACAAACTGTAGAAGATATGTTAATAGTTCATTTGCCAAGTGAATGAACAGGAACATGAAGAAATCCAAATCAAGTTGTAATTTGGTGTCACTACCCATTGCCTTAAAAACATCTATTCTTCTAGGCACACATACATAAAGTCTGGGATTTTGAAGGATTATAGTCAGGTGTAAGATGTACCAACTATGATTAGCATAATAATGACCATTATTTTCATGTAGGTTAAGGGCAGGTTTTTACGGTTAGTGGTCACAGAACGTGAAAATGCACAGAACGTTTGTCAGACTGACCACACTACTGGGGACGGGGCTATGTGAAAATATGAATCCGGCCTTAAATACTTGGGACAACCCTTTAAGTTGCCCCCTGCTGTGTGGAAATTAATTGGTTGTCCCAAGTATTTAAGTTATCCCCTATCCTTAGGCAATTAGCAGATTAGTGAGGATCCAACTACTGGGACCCCCAACAGTCACAAGAACAGGAGTCCTGTTCTTATTAATAGGTGGAACAACAATGTCTATGGGAATGGACTCAACAGAGTTTCAATATGTGGCTAGCTGCTACGGTGGTCAGTTTACCAAACAGGCTGTTTTGCCACCAATTTGGCAAAATGTTTGGGTCCCCTGGGTCCGCTCATCTCTATTCTGCAACTCCACGTCACATGTCTCCTTCAAGAGTCAGAATATCAATGTGTCTGCGGGTCTGGATTAATACTAATGAACTATAAAAATCAAGACACCTCAAGTGACAGCTGTTTGCACATTTGCCCCTTAGCAGCTGTTGTGACTGGATCTCTGTAGTACAACAGGATTTATCCCGCCCTATGGTCACATGATGCAGGTCACATATATAAAATCTGCAGAGCGGTAGGGGGACAAGATTTGAGGGTGGTTTAGTTTTTAGCAACATTGCTGACTACTAGACATGCCTCTATACTTGAAGATGGTATGCCTAGTTGACAGAGAAGGAAGATTTCCTTGAATTGCCAGCCAACAAGGTTTTTCTGACTTAGCTGTTTGGAGCCATTTATATTCCAGGGGTTAAACCAACTCTAGTGGATAAGGGATAAAAAGCTGATAGATGAGGGTCCGACTGTTATCCCCATGATGATAAGAACAGGAACCCCAGCAACACAGAGAATAAGGGTCCTCATCTCATTTATGGGTGGAGTAGCAGGATGAATATGTGCCCTGCTGCAAAATTCAACTGTATGGGAGTGTCAGAAATTGCAGAGCACATCCAAGAAAAATGTTTTTGTTTATTGAATATAAACATTGAAAAGGTAGGTACACTGTACTGAGTAAAACAATTGTTCACCATATGATCCGTCAATCAATGGATGTTGAAGTATTTATGGCTGCCTTACTCTCAATACACAGACTAAGTTAAAGAGGTTTGCCCATGAAAGAAAATTCTTAAAATTTCAATCCTCTAGTGATGTTTACACAATAAGGATATTTTTAACCCCTTACATTACAATTTTACTCAGTTTTATTGATGTTTTAGCTTCTATCACTCAATTATGGTCAGTGTAAAATCCCAGAGCGTGGGTGGAACTCTCTAAGCAGACACATTATAATCCCTCTGTGTTAGATTATAAGGGTGCAGGTTTATCTACACTTTAGCTTCTGAAAATTGTACTAGTATCCGACACAGAAAGAAAGATGAGACAGATCAGAAAGATGATGAGATCCATGAGATGTTTATTACACACAATGACACAGTCAAAACTGCTACATCTCTGCTCTCACAATATCATATCTGATGTGCCTCCGTCCCCCTTCCCGCGGATAAAGAACTTATCTGCCTGTAGCTTGTAGCTCTCCTCTCGCTGCTGTTTGCTGACAGGAAGTGTGTATCAGTGTGAGCTTATCCTGGAATGCAGGGAGAGGGGCCGCTGCAGGGAGCAGAGAACAGAGATAAGCTCAGCTCCACAGCGTCAGGCAAAATGGCTGCCGACCCTAAAGTCAAAAGATACAGGGTTGGAAACCAGAGGCAACTGAAATTGTGTAAACCAGGACTGATAGAAACAGGTTGGAATTATATCTGTGAAATGCTGTATTTTTGTTAATAACTTTGAATTAGAGAATGTGTTCATTTGTTATCCTGAATATATTTAAGAAACTTGTCTTCATGGGAATGCTCCTTTAATTGTGCTAATTATAAGTGCCATTTACATTTTGATTGTGTTGCTGCAACACACATTTTTTTGTAAGTTTTATAAGACCGACAACCTTTCTCAGTTTTAGCTAGTACCTGAAGCATGCTGTGCTATTCTCTTTAGTAGTTAAAGAAGATGTGTGCACGGATATAACTTTGTGTCCTGGAACGGTGACTTGTTTCAAAACAGATGCTTGAAAAGGAAAGAAACAGATAAGATCAATTAACTAATGCTTTGATGGCTGAATGACCACAACACACAATGTCTACAATGTCTGTTGTCAGAAAAAGATTGAATGCTCTATAAAACAATGGATGCATAAATCTTATACCGATCTTTATACTGTATATCTTAACATAGATTCAAAGGTGAAACATGAGGACAGGTTCACTTTCACTAATGAAAGGTTCCTGCAACATCAATTGGATTATGAAATTATTAAAAAGTATCTAGCATCCTCCCAGAATGCTCACCCGAGTTACAGAGGGTGTCTTTTATCTTCAACGACATGAGTGACTCGCCCATCGTCTCTGCCAGCTCCCCAATTCAGCCCTCCCTTCTGCCAAAGTTATTCTTTTAAATAACTGGGCCAACCCTTTAGCACAAAGGAGAAGGGATTCGGGCAGAGCTGGTGGGCGGAGAAGAGGGCGGAGGAGGTGGGCGGAGAAGAGGGCAGAGGAGGTGGGCGGAGAAGAGGGCAGAGGAGGTGGGCGGAGAAGAGGGCAGAGGAGGTGGGCGGAGAAGAGGGCAGAGGAGGTGGGCGGAGAAGAGGGCAGAGGAGGTGGGCGGAGAAGAGGGCAGAGGAGGTGGGCGGAGAAGAGGGCAGAGGAGGTGGGCGGAGAAGAGGGCAGAGGAGGTGGGCGGAGAAGAGGGCAGAGGAGGTGGGCGGAGAAGAGGGCAGAGGAGGTGGGCGGAGAAGAGGGCAGAGGAGGTGGGCGGAGAAGAGGGCAGAGGAGGTGGGCGGAGAAGAGGGCAGAGGAGGTGGGCGGAGAAGAGGGCAGAGGAGGTGGGCGGAGAAGAGGGCAGAGGAGGTGGGCGGAGAAGAGGGCAGAGGAGGTGGGCGGAGAAGAGGGCAGAGGAGGTGGGCGGAGAAGAGGGCAGAGGAGGTGGGCGGAGAAGAGGGCAGAGGAGGTGGGCGGAGAAGAGGGCAGAGGAGGTGGGCGGAGAAGAGGGCAGAGGAGGTGGGCGGAGAAGAGGGCAGAGGAGGTGGGCGGAGAAGAGGGCAGAGGAGGTGGGCGGAGAAGAGGGCAGAGGAGGTGGGCGGAGAAGAGGGCAGAGGAGGTGGGCGGAGAAGAGGGCAGAGGAGGTGGGCGGAGAAGAGGGCAGAGGAGGTGGGCGGAGAAGAGGGCAGAGGAGGTGGGCGGAGAAGAGGGCAGAGGAGGTGGGCGGAGAAGAGGGCAGAGGAGGTGGGCGGAGAAGAGGGCGGAGGAGGTGGGCGGAGAAGAGGGCGGAGGAGGTGGGCGGAGAAGAGGGCGGAGGAGGTGGGCGGAGAAGAGGGCGGAGGAGGTGGGCGGAGAAGAGGGCGGAGGAGGTGGGCGGAGGAGGTGGGCGGAGAAGAGGGCGGAGGAGGTGGGCGGAGAAGAGGGCAGAGGAGGTGGGCGGAGAAGAGGGCGGAGGAGGTGGGCGGAGAAGAGGGCAGAGGAGGTGGGCGGAGAAGAGGGCAGAGGAGGTGGGCGGAGAAGAGGGCAGAGGAGGTGGGCGGAGAAGAGGGCAGAGGAGGTGGGCGGAGAAGAGGGCAGAGGAGGTGGGCGGAGAAGAGAGAGTTTATGATGTTGAAATCTTTCTGAAGATTGGAAAAGCCCCCTGTGACTGGGTGAGCATTCTGGCAGGGTTCCAGGTATTTTCTAAAACTTAATTTTATGTCTATATAAGCTACGGATTTGTAAGATAAAATAAACTTTATAAACCATTTAAAGACTGCTGCAACAACAGAGATGCAGACAGTGTTAGGCTGCAAACCAGGAGAGCTCTGTAACCATTCCTTTGTTTGTTTTGTAGTAGCAGCAGAACTGTGAAATAAGAATATTTGTTCCTGGACTGGAACTGGAAGTGTTCATTGATCTCTGCATTCAAAATGCACTTTAGACATACAGTAAAAAAAAAAAAAAAAACAAAGCTCGCCAGGGCTGTTACCAAACACGGTTTCCATCCTAACCAAGATGGTTACAGGAAAACATACTCATGCACTGAACTTTAAGGGGTGAACATTACATTTTCTACAATCTTTTGTATAAACAAAGAAGAGAGGATCATAGCTAATAGCTCATATTGTAATTCAATGAACTTTATAAGTCACAAATCAAAATTCAATGGCTTCTATTAACTCTGTAAAATATGGATTTCGCATTCTACAAATTTACAGATGTTTGCAGCAGATACAGAACAAATGTAAATTTGGAATATTTCAATGTCTTCTTTCCTGGCAGCGACTGGCTCATTACTCTGTAAGAGAAAAGAGTACCTGGTGGCAGATGCCCGGGTTGTATGACAGTATTCAGCGAGATGTGTTTTTCTCCGGGTTTGATAATGTTAAGTGCTGAGTTTGGGGGCAATGTGGTCACTTGCTTCACAATCCCAACAGTTGGCTGCTGAACTACCTGCAATGGTAATGGCAACATTAGTAGTCACAAGCAGGTCCTCATTCCACGCAGTCCATCAACATGTTCAATCAACCAAAACTGCTATGAGGCATCTGTGTCTAGCCCTCAGTTTACACACATCACGCTCATGAATCCTCAAGCGTACTTTTGTCTGGATATGACAACAGGAAATCTCACCAGTTGTTTACAGTAATATCTAACAACATAAACTTGTCCAGATGGCCTTAATCCCTTAAGACATGCAGGCCTATCAGACCGCAAGTCATGGAGGTTTCACGATTCATCATTAATGCAGTTTACTCAAATGTCATGAAATAAAATCTGAAACATTTTCTGTGCGGTTTTATATCATATGGAATTAGATCACACATGTCAAATGGATAGTGAACGTTCCCTTAAAATAAAAAAGTGGACATATTTCTGCTGAAGAAAAATATTTTGTTAAAATTAGTGGACATAAAAAAGGCTAGTGATCTGGTGAGGAGGCTATGATAGTTATTAAATAGCTGAGTATATGCCATCGCTAAGAAATAGTGGTAGAAATAGTGAATAGTGCTCTTCCAGATTTGAATACTTTTGCTGAAAAAAACAGTAGCAATCAGCTCTATCTATACAGATACAATGAAGGACGACATAGTATGGTTGAAAATGAGCCCAAAAAGAGCTGATTACAGGTCAGCAGTCTTTGTCAAATCTCCATCTTATGATGGATTCATCAAGGCTTGAACTAACTTTAATAGAAAAAAAAAACATTTCCTAATTGGATGTAAAACCATTAGCAAAAATATCATCTAATTTACATAAGGTAAAAATTTGATTAAAAAAGGAAATCTACCATCAGGAAATCTGCCATCACAATCCAATATGATAAACCAGGACACTTAGCAGGCACCATGACTGGTAATATCCTTATTATTACTTGTCAACCATGGCCTCTAAAATGAGCTTTTAAAATGATCTTAATGCAGGCTGTTACCATGGGCAGCAATTTTCCCTCCTACTTTGTGCTGAAACTTCCTCTACTGCCAATATTACATCAGGTAGAGTGAGGGGGTTGGGAGTGATGGGAGAGTGCAACAGCCAGTGAAGCTACAACCTGGAGGGACTCTGGTAATGCCCCCTGGAGCCCTTCACATTCATTAGAATAATTTTAAAAGTTTTTAGAAGGAAGGAGGCTATGGATAACAATATCACAGTGTCAGGATCTATGAGCAAGTGTCACTGGTTTATAATGATGTTACTCACATTGTTGGTTTCCTGTTTTTCCATTTTTAAGAAAGCAGGATTTTTTATTTTTTTTTTAACATTCTCATAAAGGAAAACGGTTCTTCATTGTTCAGGTTATATAAATATGAACCATCAAGGGACAGGCATGAGACATAAGGAGAACTGACTCTCTTACCACCTGTTTTATGTTGACAGGTTTCAATGTACTGAAAGACTGGGGCACAGCTGTGGTGGTTGGGTGGATTTTCATAGTAGCCAATGCTGTAGAAACAATCGGCTTTACAATCTGCCCGGCTGACGATGGAGTTATCTTAACAAAAGAAAGGGAATTTGTAGCAGCGGTCTGTGGCGGAGGGTTCGGTTGTCCACATTGCAAGATAAATTCTTGGGAATTCGGCATCAGGCGGCGCAGTGAAGGAAGACTTTTCTATGTGAAGAGAAAGACGATCCAATTAAACAATCTATACAGTTACACACACTAATATATATATATATATATATATATATATATATATATATATATATATATATATATATATTTTTATTACACACACATACATACATACATATGAATGAGAGAGCATAATACTAAAATTGAACATAATAACAATACTGCCAGGCAGAAGACCCTAATAAAGAATGCCAAGGGTGCCAAACAGGGAGATCCCATGGGCGATTTTTCATTGTGAAATGAAATGTGACTCCACTCTGATTCTAACACAGATTTTTCAACAGCATGAATGGGCACAAATTCTACCACTGTTTTATCTAGAGCAAGAAGGTCCCCAAATCTTTGCTGTGTAATATGATAACATACTATTCAATGGGTTGGAGTTCAGCTTATTTTTCCTACGGCATAGAGCGACCTGCAGCTACAACATGCATCAGGTACCCGAAACTAAATATATATATTTGTGGCATTATATATATTCGCGGCGTTAAATTCATCTGCCAGGGTTTCCACTCCGGGTCCGGATGGACTTCCTTTTAGTTTTCATAAAAGATATATATAAAAAAAAAAGAGATTCTTCAATGTCTGTTGGGTTTGAATTAGGATCAGTTTCAAGGTTAATGGCAAAAGCCAATATTATTTTGAATCCCAAGAAAGAAAAAGATCTGCTGGAAGTGGGATAGTATCGTCCAATATCCCTACTGAATACAGATTACAAAAAGTAGTCCAGGACATTGTACATGGTGATCAGAAAGGGTTTATCCCGGACAGGAGGATAAGCGAATGCATGTTTAGGAGATTTTCAGCCATACAAATCTGTTGGGGGGACCTCCGCTCCATCCTGTCTTTGGATGCTGTTAAAGCATTTGACAGGAGTTGGAGCTTCCTATGGAAAGTTATGGCCAGGTTTGGTATGGGGAATAAATGTATTTGCTTTGTGAAGAGCATGTACAATTGTCCCATTCTGTCTGAATATTTCCCAATATCCAGTGGTACTCACCAAGGATGTCCCTTATCCCCTCTTATTTGCGATCGATATATACATAGCCCTTGGCCATCATGATTAAGGGGAGATGTCAGGATGTGTGGGGAGGGGGCTGTTGTAGTATAAAAGATGAGATCTGCTTGTATGCAGATGATATGGTATTATATCTGAGTGACTCCCTGCAATCTGTCTCTAGAGTATTTGATTTAGTTAAGGAATTTGGGAGAAATTTTCAGTCTATACTCTTGCCATTATGTCCAGAAGTGCAGGCGTTTTTCTCAAATAATAAAGTACTCGTTTGCTTGGATCAGTTTAAATATCTAGGCACTAATTATTAAACAAAAATTAAGTGACTTAGAGTACGAATCCAAAACCCTTTGCTGTAAGAAGCAAATGGTGACCTGGAGTAAATTGCCATTGACAAAAGCCGATAAAACTGGCTTAATTAAAATGATTTTACTTCCAAAAATCTTATTTACATTATCAGCATGTCCCATCTGGATAGACAAAGGTTTTTTTTAAGCTGATGGAGACTATTCTGAATGACTTGCTGTGGGGGAGAAAGAGGGTTAGAATAAAGATGAGATACCTATATAAATCAATCGAAGGAGGTGGCTTAGGCCTACTGTTTTTAAGGGATATTATTTGGCAGCTCAAACAGGAAACTTGGCCAAATAGGAATGAAATCCAATCATATCCTATTTAGTACGACTGGCAGATGGTAAAGTTAGTAACTTTGAGTTACTTGACCCTTCTAATTGGTCTTCCACTCACTTATCTCTCTCCTCTACAATCTATTCTTAATGCAGCAGCGAGGCTGGTCTTTCAGACCCAACGCTACAAGGATGCCTCCAGTTTGTACCAATCACTGCACTGGCTGCCCGTCTCCTTTCATATTCACTTTAAAAATAATAACCCTCATCCACAAAGCTCTGAATAATGCTGCGCCTTCCTGTCTCTCTTCTCAGTCTATTGCCCTTCCCGTGCTCTTTGATCTTCCAGTGATATAAGATTAATCTCTACCTTAATTCGTACCTCTCATGCATGTCTCCAGGAGTTGCTCTAATTCTCTGGAATGCCCTTCCCTGGACTCTCAGACTAATACCCACCCTCCAAAACGTGCTCTTAAAGCCCATCTCTTTAGGAAAGCCTTTCATACTCACTAACAGCAAGAAACGTCAACTCTCCCTTTACTAATCCATCCTATGTCCTATCTCCCGTCTGTTAACCGGCAAACAGCAGATATATACCAAGCTCCAGGCTTCTCTGCAGTCTTTTTCACCATGGACCCTTTTAATAAGATGACGGCTGATAGCTGGTTCAAGCAGCAGAATTTGTATTTATTAAATTATCTATTAAATTATTTTATATTGTTCCCTTATAAAGAATAGCTGGACCATTATACAACCTCTTTTACCTCTTGTGCCCCCCCCCCCCCCCCATTCATCCTCATAGTCTGTGAGCTCTTGTGAGCAGGGACCTCACTCTTATTGTTCCATATGACTGTTTGTACTCTGTAATGTAATATGATATTATATTTGTATATGTCCCCTATGATTTGTAAAGCGCTACGGAATTTGATGGCGCTATATAAATAAAGATTATTATTATTATATTACTTGAATCGTCTATTCTGCTGGCTGAACAGTTTTCGAAATGGTAAATATGTAAATCTCTCTTCAGATCATGGTTAGAAAATAAAAAAAAATATTTGCAGTGCAAAGAAGAAGAAACATTTTTGTGGTTCAATAATTTGCCTGATATGAAATTGATACCGATTGTGGGTTTTGGAGTAAAAAAAAAAAAAAGGGGCAAAACATATTTCACAAACTGTATTTGAGGAGATCGTAGTAGCGTTTGAGGAGCTAAAGCGGAAATATAGGTTATACAAAGGTGTATGCAATTTTCAGGCTACATTCACACTACAGTATGGGGGACGTATATACGGCCGACGTATATGCGGCCGATATACGTCCCCCATACACTTCTATGGGCTCCCGGCGCCCTACGGGAGCGGTACGGTGCAGCACACGTGCGGCACCGTACCGCTCCGTAGCCCAGGAAAACATAGGACATGTCCCGTATTACGGCGCCGCGGCCATACATCCCTATGGAGGGGGGCGGGGGTGAGCAGCGCTCACCTCCTCCTCCTCTCCCCTCGCTGCCGTGTGCCCGCAGTGCTACGGTGCAGCGGGCTCACGGCAGTGTGAATTTAGCCTCACATGTACTGAAGAAAGGTAAACATTTGATTAAACTAAAAGAAACACATGAGGGTTTGGAGTTTGTAAATCGGTAAGGAACACTCAGGGAATCGTTCGTGTACAAATAAATTGTGAAAGATTAATCAAACAAAATATTTCACGGGAGCAAAATGGGATTTGGATATTGGGATTTTTGAGTTAGGAATGGGGAAAAGTATATAAGAATATTAAATGTTGTTCACTTATTTGGAATTAGAGGGTTGTACAGTTGAACATGGTGTATTAAGTTTACTATACTCCTGTTATACTATGTAAAATGAACATTAGGGAACATTCAAGAAGCAATAAATGTAACAAGATGGAAGCAGGTTTTTTACATGTTATATGGGAATGCTCGGTGATGGGGAAGTTTTGGAGGGAGGTGTTTGAGTACACGTTCGGGATCTTGGGTCTGGATTGTATTCCATCAGTGAGAATAGATATTTTCAGTTTGAGTATGAAGGGGCAACTAAAATTTCAAAAAATGTAATATCAAGCCTTATGAACCTTGCACTAGTTTGTGTTGCACGTAAGTGGGGCGACAAAGAACCTCCTAAGGAATTATGGTACAACCTTACCTTGAGAGTGGCCCAGTATGAAAAAAATGCATCATAGGATGGGCAGATACGTTAATGGCACAGTATCTGGTCAGCATGGCATTAAAGTTTTAACATTTTTTTTTTCTTTTCTCTCGCTCCGTCTTTCTTTCCATGATGGGGGGTGGGAGGTACTGGGTATAACATACATGCCTTGTTTATATGCCTTGTGATGAATATATCAAAGTTAACAAGTATGGAATCTGCGAAAGTTGTAATGATGTTGTATATTCTACCCATATTAAGTGTATCATTTTTATTGTAGTAATATGTAAAATACTAATAAAGACTCTAAAATATATAATATTTATTCAGCTCCTAATAAAGGAACCAGATGGGATGTAAACCATTCTTGCAAAGAAGTTGTTTAAAAAAAAAAAAAAGCACTAAATTTTCCTGTATGTACCAATAACATCCGTACTGTGCAAAACAACGGGAAGACACTGGCCGGGACCACTAGAGGGGCTAAATGGGTGGGGTAATTGAACAGGACCAATAAGGGTTTTTTTATTTGATGCAATTAGCAAAGATATTTTGAAAATAATAACCATGAAAGTCAATTAGAGGAACATAAATAGAACCCCCAAATCGACACTGTACAGGACAAGTTACAGACAGATAAAACACCAAAAAATAAGGAGTCAACAGTGTCAGAACAACATCAGATCCTCCATTCACACCGTGGCCCTTTTTTTTAAGAAGTGGTTAGGAATGTGGCCAGTCTGATGGGAACACACATAAGCAATGATCTCTTATAAAGGATCTCTCTCTTCACAAGGAAAAAAAAAAAAGCATCTACAGGAGATAGTAAAACTAATGCAATATATAGCAACTTTATTTTTACATATACAATGTGCATCTTAAATTCTACAGTGCAGAAGAAAGCCGCATAATACCTTCAGAAAAGGCACTAGATAAGGCTGCGGTGAAGACTTCAGCTCCTTGTACAGTTTTGTAGTAAATTCTTCAGGCTCAAGTTGGGAATCCTTGAATAGACAAAATTTGTAAATTATTATATATTTTTTAAATTACAGATTTTGCTCATAAACACCAATTTATTTGAGGACCAGCCTCTACAAAACAGACTGGACACCTGCAGACACACCAAAGCATTGCCTTAAAACTATAACTAAAACAAACGGCAATGTAAATAAAGTACTACACTATAGAAGCCATGGAGAGCTGTTCTTGCTTCCTATGAAATTATGAACTTGTAACTAAATGTTTAAAGACACTATGATTGCACATAGAAAACTTTGCAATATACTTGACCCTTTTCTGACCAGGCCTTAAAAGGCTTTACTAATCGGGGCATTTCTAACGAATTTTCATACTGGATATACTCGAGTATAAGCTGAGGCACCTCATTTTTACACAAAATACTAGGAAAACCTATTGACTCCAGTATAAGCCTAGGGTATACCAATATAATCTGAGTTCGGGTTTTTCAGCACATTTTTTGTGCCAAAACACTCGACTTCTACTCCAGTATATATATTACTTTTGTGCAATACCGTAAACATTTTTGCTGCGGTTTTTTTAATGACACATAGGGATAGTTAAAAATAAAAAATTAAGTGACCATTTTTCTTCATTTTTAGTTATTTGGGGGTGAAAGTTACAAATATATATATTTTTGTAATGTATACTACATATTTTTTTTTTTTTTTTTTTTAAAGACCATTATAAATTAATTTCCTAGACGGTTGCTTTGATATATAATATGTATAGTCTGGGCCAAATGGGACGACTATGGCAATGTTTTTTTATAGTGTAGCAGGGATTTCTTCTTTTCTTATTGGAGAATATCAATGTGTATTTTAAATATTTATTAAAGGACACCTGTCTATTTATGTGGTCTGTGCCACTAGTCCTGTCACTACTACCTGTTGAAGCAGCTCACAAGGATCCATCCCAGCCTTTATCTAGTTATTTCATACATTAATCATTGTAAAATCATCTATTCTTTATCATGTAAATGAGGCTGGTCACATGGTCAGAGGCAGTGATGTCACACCTGTTACCCCTCCCCTCTCGCTGCTCATGTCTGTGTGTAATGTATAGTAAAGCATGGCTAGTGTCTGTGCTGCATCTGCTGACATGCTGCATCCTCCTAATATACAGGTGAGAGACACAGACATCAGCTACACATGAATCTGACATGTTCTGCTATAACATGGCTGCCTGGAGCTGTTGTATCTCTCCTATACACACACACATGCACACACAGGCTGCAGGGGGCGCCAGCACCAGGAAGCACATCATTATACAGCCTCACATCATTATACAGGCTGTCAGTCACTGGGGGTGTGGCTATACCTCCCACTCATGAATAGAGTGGACAGCTTGAATATGCTAATGCTTCATTGGACATTTCACAGGTCATTTGCATACAGCTTTAGGACCTCATTGCTTAGGTTTACAGGCATGTAGAGGGACAATGAAGGGATAGAGGCAATGCTCTCTAATGGCAGTTTATGAAAATATATTTAGTTTAGGGGGGTTATTTTGCATGACGGGTTCTCTTTAATATGTGATGTGTTTGTGCGTTTCAACTTTTTATGTCCCACCTGAAGTCATAAGAAAACTCTTGGGGATCATTTCCACATTTTTTTTTTCTTCTGGTTTGCACCTGTAACTAGGGCTCTAGTAACAGGGGGAAATGATCCTCTGTGGGGGTAGATGTTTGCTCAGAGTTAATCTTAGTCTAATACTATTTGATTCTAATGGGTACAACAGGTTTTCTTTTCATAGGATCAGCAGACCGCACTTTTCTGCCAGTCAAAAAGCAGAAAACTCATGGAAATGAAAAATATTGTGTTTCAAAAGAAAAAAAAAGTTCAATACAATCACAAGAGTAATAGAATCTTACCAGCAGGTTTTTCACCAAGTTTTTTACATTTTGACCCATGGTGGGAGACTGAGGTCCACTTGATGCCAGTTTTATTAATGTTGCAAGAAAATTCTTGCACTTTTTGACATTATCCAAGACTTCCTAGTTAAAAGACAAAAAAAATACATAATAACAAAGCACAAAGCTGCACACAGACTGCTACCATTATGTGGACAACAATGAACTTGAAGGGAACCTGTCATCAGAAATTGGCTTAATAAACCACTACCAGTTATTTCTTTGATGCGTATGGCATGAAGGTTTTTTCTAGCTGTGACCTGAGAGATAGTTGCTGTGTTTTGAAGATGGGTCTCTCTCCCTCTCCGCTCCTCTTGCTGCAGATGCTATGAGCAATAAATTTTCAAACATGAGGTTCATTTTCCCTTCTCAGATCTGTTTAACCCCTTAACGACAGGTGCATGGAGAGGGCTCACGGGCCTCCTTTGTACAGGAAGTTAAAATTTTTGTAAGTGTATGAAAACATAAAACCTATACAAATTTGGTATCCCTGTGATTGCACCGACCCAAAGAATACAGTAGACATGTCAAGCCCACAAGAAATGTTTTTTCACCATTTCCACTGCATTTGGAATTTTCCCGTTTCCCAGTGAACGGCATGGAATAATAAATTCCGTCACTATGAAATGCAATTTGTTATGCAGAAAACAAGCCATCACAGAGCTCTTTATGTGTAAAAATAAAAAAGTTAGATTTTTGAAGGTGGTGAGTGAAAAAGGGAAATGAAAAAACAAAAAAGGAGCAGGTTGTTAAGGGGTTAAACAGACTCTGGAAGATTACATGTAAGCTCATAGGCAGTTCCATAGACACAACCTACACAGGCTGGAATATGGATCTCTAAGGGTGGCAGCTCTGGAGCCTCATATTTTACAAATTAAGCAGAATTTCTTAAAATGAACAAGTCCCCACTAAGGTCATTTTTAGTATGTTCATTACAAAATTGCCCTTTTTTTTATCTTTCTGGTGCATTATAATCCATTATTTTACCTTACCTGGCTCCCTGCCAGCAGTGTGTGGTGAGTCCTAGGGAGGGTTGAGAAGGGTAAGACAGGTAAGGTAAAATAAAATAATTATAAAGCATAGGGAAGATTTTAAAAAAGGCAGTTTTATAATGCATAGGGCTTTTAGAACTTGTCAGTTCATAAAAATGACCTTTGTGATGACAGGTTCCCTCTATTAAAGTATATTTTAAAAAAAGGTTCATAACACCCCACACATACAAAATATTAAAAATGATCAAAATTTCTGGTTAGGCTTTAAAACATTAACACAATGACACATTTTAAACCACCAAACTTTGGTTTAGCAGAACTGAAAAAACACAGGAAATACTGGAAAACCCCTGTCTAATAAAAGAACATGTACACTTACCGTGGTACTTGCAGGCTGTGCACTTTGTGGTTTGCTCAGAGTCCCAGCTTTGCCCAAATTCACGTTGGAGGATGCAGGTGGAACACTTGCTTGTACCTGCACCGATTGGTGGTTTTCCTTGATAGACGATGTAACGATAGGTGTCGCTGGGGGTATGCTGGTTACTATGATTGGTGTTCCAGCTGGAGTAGGCGCACTGCATGTTTTACCGCCTGTTATTTTGATAGTTGGAACACTAGTTACAGCTGGAGGACCACTTGGTGGGATGACAACTACATTTGTTGTTGCCTGTTTGGCGGGAATGGATAAAACAGAGGCCACAGGCGGTGCGGGCACTTGGGAAGGACAAACAGTAGCAGTTGGCATCGCCACTGGACTGCAAGTATTAACTGCAATGGGAGTATTTGGGGATATTGAAGTCCTAACAGGTAAAACGGTGACAGTGTTGGAATTTAACGCTAGGGCAGATGGGCCTTTGGTGCCCACAGTGGATGTGGCAACTGTTGTGTGAGCAGGTGACGTGCATGATAGAGTTACAGGAGGAGTAGAGGCTCTGATTATTACTGTAGGGGCACCTTGGCTACTAGCTACAGTCTGAGGAGTAGTGCAAATCCTAACTAATGTAGGACCGGGAACCGAGGTATTTGCCTTAGAAGCAATAGATGAGGAGACCTTGACAATTCCACCTGGTGCAACAGCAGACTGGAACACAAGAAAAACAGATTAGAAGAGAGAAAAAAGGAGAATTATTCTCACCGTTCATTCAGTTTCCATTAGTCCACCGGTCCCAACTGGAGGATGACCCTTGGCCTCTTTAGGGACAGGAAGCAGAGAGGTTAAATGCCCCTCCCCCGCATCCACACTCCAGTGGCTACCAAATAACTACACCGGCTGTGGATGCAACCCATTTATTGTATGTTATAGTCACACAGTTAAAACAGGCAAAATAATAACATTACTAAGACAACTCTGGTCTTATAGAAAAAGGGGGACGGGAAAAATATATGGGCCGTCATGGTGGACTAATGGAAACCGAATTAACGGTGAGAATAATTCTCCTTTTCCATGGCGTCCCCCATGACGGCCCCAACTGGAGATGTACCAGATAACATGTATTTCTAGGTGGGGACAAAGGCCTGCAAGACCTTCCTACCGAAGGCCTGATCCCTAGCGCTTTGGACATCTAACCTACAGTGTCTTGAGAACGTTAACTGGCTAGACCAGGTAGCCACTTTGCAGATGTCTACTAGAGAGGCCCCACGTTTTTCAGCCCATGAGGCTGCTACCCCTCTGGTTGAGTGGGCCTTCACAGTCTATATTCTTAGTAACATATGCTTCTTTGATGGTAGTCCGGATCCATCGGGCAATAGAGGCCTTGGAAGCTATTTTCCCCTTGTTCTTCCCAGTGTAGTGCAGGAGGATGTTGTCGTCCTTCCTCCAAGGTTTGGAGATGTCCAGGTAGTGGAGAAGATATCTCCTCACATCCAGTGTATGCCATGCCGACTCCTTACCGTTCTTTGGATTCTGGCAAAAGGAAGGCAACACAATTTCTTGATTAAAATGAAAACTGAAAGACACTTTGGGTGTGAAGGTTTTATCTAGAGTTAAAATTACTCTGTCCTCCAATATTCTAAGATAGGGAGAGAGCCCAAATCTCCCCTAACCGTCTAGCTGAGGTTACAGCTATAAGGAAGGTTAGTTTGAGGGTTAGTTCCCTAAGGTTAACACTCTCTAAGAGTTCAAATGGTGGCCCCATCAGATGATTCAACACCAGAGACAGATCCCAGGTGGTAGCAGAAGAGGATCTGCTAGGGCCATCTTCCTTAGCCAGGGAAACCAGTTCCTCTTTGGCCACCAAGGAACAACTAGAATAACTTTCGCATGGTCTTCCCGGATCTTTTGAATAACTGGAGCCACAAGAGGTATTGGAGGAAAGGCATACAGCAGCGGCCCGTTCCAAGGCTGGCTGAACGCATCTCTTTGGCTGAAGGGAACTGTGGGTTCCAGAGAGAGGAAACATGGAAGCTTCGCGTTCTTGCTGGCGGCGAACAGGTCTATTGCTGGTTGTCCCCACCTTTTTATTAGTTTATGGAAGATGTCCTCGTTCAGACACCACTCATTCTGATTGATTTTTCTCATCTGCCACCTGATTCTCTTCTCCCTTTAGGTGAATGGAGGAGAGGGAGCGAACACTGTTCTCTGCCCAGGCAAAGATCTTGCTTGAGAGCTCTAGGAGATCTGGGTTTTTGGTTCCCCCTTTGTGATGTAGGTATGCCATCATGGTGACATTGTCTGAATATAGCTGGCTTTTAAGGTCTCTAGCACTGCTCTCAGTTCCAGATAATTCGAGGAATGGGATTTTACTGAATTTGGCCACAGTGCCTGAACTGGATGACCTGCAACGTTCGCTCCCCATCCTGACAGACTTGCGTCTGTCTGAATAGCTGTGATTGGCCAGGGATGCCATGGTATTCCTTTCCTCAGATTTGTTGAGTCTGTCCACCAATCCATGGAACGTATGACTAAAAGGGAAATTTCCACCTTCTGGTTTAGATGAAGAGGATTTTTGTCCCAGGAGGCCAGCACCCAATTTTGAAGCATCCCTGTATGCCTTTGACTCCATTGTACACACTGGATGCATGCTGTCATGAGTCCGAGGATTTTCATTGCTTCTCTTATGGAGCAGCATTTTCTTTTCTGGAACGCTGCTATCTGGAGTATTAGCTTTTCCCTTTTTTCTTGCAGGAGAAAGGACATCTGCTGTGTGGAGTCTATCAGCACTCCTAGAAAAACTACATCCATGCTTGGGTTTAGGTTGGATTTCTCCAAGTTGATTATCCAGCCTAACTGTTGAAGAGTCTTTATAGTGACATCCCTGAGAAGAATTAGCTCTTGTCTTCAGGCACTTACTACTAGAAGGTACAGATATTCCTTCCTTCCTTCGGAAAGCTACTACCTCGACCATTATCTTCGAAAATGTTCTTGGTGCAGAAGATATTCCGAAGGGAAGAACTTTGTACTGGAAGTGGGCTTCCTCCCCTTCTGGTGATGATACTGCAAACCTGAGAAACTTCTGAAAGTTGGGGTATATTGGGACGTGGTAGTAGGCATTCTTCAGGTCTATCGTACACATGAACGCCCGAGGCTGGATTAGAGCAGAAGCAGAAGTTACGGTCTCCATCTTCAACCTCCTGTAACGGACGTACTTGTTTGGAGCAATAGGTTCCGAGATGGTTGCCTGGTTAAGACTGGACTGGGCTTCAGCTCTGCAATGGTTAAAACGGCAAGATTTTACCTGGTAAAGGTGAGCCAGGAGAGATCCACCAGGGTCTATACCATAAATGTGACCCATGTCAAAATACACAGAATACCGATGTGTATAACGCACATATAGGCAAGGCAGACCGACCTGAATATTGCCAGAAAAAACCTGATCTCAGAAGCAGGCAGGAAAGGGATATGCTCCGGTACGAAGATTATCCCTCAGATCAATGCGAGTACCACGCTAGAGCTATTTAAACTTACCGCCCCGCGCTCCTCTTCGTCACTCCACCAGAAGTAGACGCCGAAGTCGGAAGCCTGCCACGTGCACGCATGCGCCAACGGATCGCGTTCCGGATGTCCTAGGCTCCAGGAGCTGCGGGCAGAGCGGAAGACACAGTTTGTTGAGGCAGAGTAAAGGGCCGTGACCCGATCGAGGCCCGAACTGAGTGGGGTAAGGGACGAATCCCCGCGCCTCGGCGCTCCCCCCTCACTATCCCAACTAACGGGAAGCGAGGAGAGAATTTTCTCTCCACTCCCTGCACTGTGTAGGGACAGTAAGCCACTGGAGTGTGGATGCGGGGGAGGGGCATTTAACCTCTCTGCTTCCTGTCCCTACAGAGGTCAAGGGTCATCCTCCAGTTGGGGCCATCACAGGGACGCCTTGGAAAATTATAGTTAACACAACAACTATCAAGGGTTGTACCTTCCTTTATGACTAGTACTTTATAAGGAGAATGGCCTTATAAAAGGGGGAGAAGCTTTGGAGGAAAAAAACATTTTATATTAAATAAAATCTACCATCAAAATAGATAAACCAGGGACACTCAGTTATAGATCCAGGCACCCTGACTGCTGGAATCTTTTTATATTTGTTATCCATCACCTCCTCCCATCCAAAAATTGGAGAGTGAGACAGTGTAACGGCCTGTGAAGCCAGAGCACAGAGGGACTCTGGCAACATCACTCCCCCCCCCACCCCGCTGGACCCTTCTGACTTCTTAGCATAATTATGAAAGTTGATGTTAAAAGGAAGGAGGCCAATACAAGATTATCACAGTCACAGTGCCTGGATCTATGAGTAAGTGTCCCTGGTTCATCATGCTTGATTTTGATGGTAGAAAAGTCAAGTCTAACATTGCACATTTATATACTTTTTATAAATCTGCCCCATGATTATTTTGTTTGTACAAATACTGTATAGAAAGGCCATACAGTACAGTACAGTATATGTAGCTTTATGTCAGTACTTATACAGCAAGTCCAGGTTAAGCATTATAACTCAGCAAGATCCCGCGAGTTCAATTCACACAAGCTGCGATGAGCAGGGTTATGGCTAATGTAATGTTACTCTGTCCAATAACCTCATAACCCCATCCACACATAGTGACTGACAGTTCTCTCTGTATTAGTGTGTGTCTACAGAATGAGGTCTATCAAGCAGGGCAGTCACTGAATTTACTCAGCGCTTCCCACTATCATACAGCAGATGGTTTGGCTGTAAGTGATACATACATACCTGTATTAACTTGGAGCCCTGAAAAGTTACTGTTTGGGACACAGGGGTCATGGATGCAGATAAAGGTGCAGCCTTTTCTTTGCCTGCTAGATTTGAGACCAGTGTGTTTCCTGAATTCTTTCAAATAACAAAAAAAAAATTTATAAATTTAAAAACTCTACATAATGGAACATGATATATACATTTTATATTAAAGGAAATCTACCATCAAAACAGAGTATAGATAAACCTAGGGCATCTACCCATAGAACCAGGCCCTGTGACTGATGGAATCATCTTATACATTTGTTATCCATGGATCCTTCTTCTAAAATACACTTTTAGAATTATGATAATGAGCCCAAGGGGCTACCCTAGCCCCTCTGTGATCTAACTTTACATGTTGTTACACTTGGGACGTGAGAACTTCCTGCAGTGCTAGGGAAGGTGGGGGGGGTAGTGTAAAAGCCTATAATGCCAAATCACAGAGGGGCTAGGGTAGTTCCTCAGGCTCATTAGCATAGTTTTAAAGGTTGATTTTGGAAGGAAGGAGACCATGGATAACAAATAAGAAAATTACCACAGGCACAGTGTCTGGATCTATGAATAAGTGTCCCTGGTTTATCATGCTTCATTTTGATGGTAGATTTCCTTTAAAGATCCAAAATATAAGATTATTAGATGAAAACAAAAAATATTATACACATGGTAATTTGTTGTTACCCCACCTATGGTCTACAACAGTGATGGCTAACCTATGGCACGGGTGCCAGAGGTGGCACTCAGAGCCCTTGCTGTGGGTACCCAGGCCATCACCAGAGAGGACTCCAGGTATCTTCCTGCAGTCCCAGACAGCCCAGGACTTGCTGTGCACAGAGCTATATTAAAGTGACAGCTCTACCTGGGACTATTTTCTGCTTTATTGCTGTCCTCAGAGTGCTGGTATCAATGAAAACTGTGACAGAGAAGGGAATATAAATCACAAATTACATTTCTATGTTGGCACTTTGCGATAAATAAGCGGGTCTTTGTTGTAGTTTGGGCACTCGGCCTCTAAAAGGTTCGCCATCACTGGTCTACAATATAGTCTTCTGAAACGTTTTTATTAGTGCTGAGAGAACTGCTTTTACATCAATGAGAAGAGGAAAGGTCTGCTGTGACTATTGCTGGAAAGAGGGAGTGCTAGTGTACCGCTATAGTATACTGGATTCAGCAATATAGAAATATAAATATTTTATATATAGGACTTATGAAAGTATGGCTTTTAACCCCGTAACAACTTAGCCCATTTTGGTTTTTGCATTTCCATCTTTCTCTCCACACCTTAAAAAATCCATAACTTTTTCCTTTTGCAGAGCTGTGTGAGAGCTTATTGTCTACAAGACCTGACTGTATTTTATATTCCAAGTAATGTACTGGGAAAGAATTCCAAATGAATTCCAAATGCGGCCATGCCATTAAATTCTTCACATCGAATATACTGTGCAATGACTGGCACTGCTGATAACACGTTATTGGCATCTTAGTCCAGGTTCACACCTGTGTTAGTGCTTTCCATTACACTTTTATGCTCACTTTCTCTTCCCCATAAACTTTTTATTAGCATATTTTTAGAGATTTTTTTCAGTTTGTTAGAGACTAAACAAACATTCATAAACACATTGGAGGGTATCAGAGCATCTTATTGGCTCAAACAATTGTTAATATACACACCCCAGGATCCTGGGCATCCTATGTAAATGGTAATATGTAATATCATATGAGACCAAGTCGTTAAGGGGTTAGCTCTCTAGAACCCAAGCCAGACTCTCTCCATGGCAACCACATTTTATAAAAATGTCTTCAAGATCCCACATTTGTGAAAGATCCCTTTCTCCAACAGGATTAGCCAATTTGATAAATTCTTACCTGGTCAGACAGACCGGGTCCAGCCAGTGTTGGGCAATTAGTTTACGCGCCATATATAAAAAGCGGGCCACTGCAGTTTTGCCTACCGCCGTGGTCAGTAGGTCCTCCACATATCCCAGCACACAAAGGTAGAAACCACAAACTATACCAAACATACCTCATCATATACCACCGCCTAGCAGAAACCCTCTGTTTGGGCAGGACCAGATCATGATGAGTAAATCTGCCATCTCAGCATGACAACGAGGGCAGTGAGCATCAGACCTAGCTCCTATGTCTAACATAAATTTGGGGGTTCTATAGACTCTGTAGAGCAGGTACATTTGTGATAACCAAAGAGCTTCACTAAGAGAGAGGGAGCGTAATCTAAGATTCCTTTCCACTGATCTTTTGCTATATGTCCTATATCCCCCTCCCAACGTCCACTACTTCTATAAGGAAATCCTTCCAAAATAAGGTCCAGTATATACCGATAGACTATTGAAATAACCCCCGAGGAATCTAATCTCTTTTCAATAATGCAAATAATTTTATTATTGGATATAACATTCTCCCTTGGGTAATCAGACCTAAAAGCATATTGGATTTGAAGAAATCTAAAAGATTCCGTTGAGGCCATTTAAATTTAGTCTGCAGCTGCCGATTTCCTTTAAATATACTTTAAAGTATCTTCAGTGAGGTGGGTATTGATTTTGATAGAAAGTGGGACAGAATCTGAGATTATAAACTTATCATGACTTTTACTACACCTTTAAAGGGGCTGTCTGTGCCTCGACCCATGCCGCTGTTTGTTCACTGGTGGCTGGTACGCCCACCTGTCTCCTGTGCCAGCGCCTGATACTATGCTGGTAGGGGAGACAGCTGGGTGTGCCCTCCTGCCTGAAGTTGCTGGAGTGGAGCTGTTGTGTCCCTGTTAACAAACAAGGAACCAACAGGTTGCGGCACAGGAGACTTTGAGCGATGGAGTAGTTTTAATTTTTTAAAAAGCCTTCCCCAGTCTGGCTGCTAAATTTTTATAATAGTCAGACCCCTTCAATACTGCAGTGAATATACTGCTGGGTTCTCTCTAGTACACTATGGTATGTCTGCACTATGCTGCCATCTATCTGTAGAAGTCTGCACTGCTCTTTACCTGTACCAATACAGGATGCTTCTTTTGACACCGTTGGATAACAATCCCGAAGAAGCTCCTGTCATCACCATGGAAAGTCATGCATGGCCAGCAGATTATACAAGAGCTTTATCTTCCTTTTTCGGGTTTTGTAATGAATAATTTATTTTCCATAGAATTACAATGTTTATACTTTATATATAGTATAATAGGCCTGGCCCGTGACAAGTGGAGTCATCATTTGGCTCCAGCATCTGCTATCATTCAAGTTCATGTAAGTGTATGTTCATACACTGATACACTGTTTACTCACACGGATTCTTGGATGGAAAGAAGTTGCAATCAGAAGGATAAAACATCTCAAATCTCCTCTTATAAAAAAAAAAAAAAAAATATTCAGTTTTTCTAGGGTCCATACACTCACGGACCTCACTAAATGGATTGCAGTCCTGTTGCAGAAATCTCAATCACAATATAGCTTTCCTCCCACACTAAATATCTGAGAGATCCTTGAAGACAGACCTGAAGAAGTGAATGGAGCAGACACTATACTATATACACTCACTACTCATGACCTGCGGAGATCCCAGTAGCTGAATGCTCATCTGTCCAAAAGGCATGCCTAATGTGGTTAAAAAATAACTGGAATATTCCTTTCAATGTATACAAAGTTTCTCTTAAAATCCAGAAACCACTATAAAATACAGTATTAGCCGCAATGAAGACTAAATGATCTTGTATAATAAAAGGTAACACGCTCAGTATACATTGCTACCTGTATGTTGCAGATCTGTATGGTGGGAGCGCTGGAAGATAAGGCGGGTCTTGTGCTGGAATTCTGCACTTGGGCCTGAGCGCGGGCCAGAGCTTGCTGAGAGACCAGCATAAGCTGCCCATTGCTACTTTTTATAAGAACAGTACCTGCAGAAACAGAAGACATATTAATATAACACAGGGTATACAAACATTGCTGTGAATTTTGGGAACTAAGCAGATAATGATAATTTATTCAAAGGATCAATAACAAAAAGCGTGACAACACCTTTAATATAAAATGATATACACTCTATAATGGTTTGATTAAAGGGCTTGGCCATTTTACCTCCTGTATTTTAAAAGTGTGGGGGACAGAATATTAGGTAATTTACAAACATCTATTAAGGGTGCATTCACACGTAGTGTTGAATGGATGCGTTTCAAAATGCAATAGATCAGCTGAATAGAGATATGCCCAATTAAAAGTTAACATTTGCATTACAGTGCGTTGCTGATCGTTGTCATGGCAGCCATGAGGTCCAATGAAGAACCCCAGGGCTGCCAGCGGTAAATGCCTGCTAATGTGCTAAGGTCAGCCTATGCAGAATGCCCCTGAAGTTCCCCCATGTGACAATCAAAATCACTAAAAAATACAACATATGGAGTATCACCACTTCCGTAACATCCCGTACAATAAAATTGTCCCTAAACTCATACGGTAATGTAACATTTACCCCGACATAATACCAAGAAGCTTGTCCCACAAAAAAAAAAGCTCTAAAACAGATCTGTAAACAAAAAATATAAATGTTATGCCCACCAATACAAAAAAAGCTAATTTCTCACAAAAGTTCTATATTCTGCAAAACAAGTTAACCACATAAAAAAACTAAATAGAAATGGGGTATCGCCATATTAGTGAAGACCCATAGAATAAAGATAACACATTATTTTTATGGTATGGTGAACTTCCGGGAAAACTATTTTAAAAATTCTTTTTTTAACCACCAAGAAAGAGTTAATAAAATCTGATTATTATATATTGAACCCCCAATAAGATGTACCTGAAAAGTGGATCTCATTGGCACAAAAAAACAATCCCCATTATGTCCAAATTACAGAAAAATAAACATTTTATAGCCTGTACAATGTGACATTGCAGATCTGCTCTGAATGGGGCTCCTTCCCTTCTATGCCCGGCCGTGCGCCCGTACAGCAGTCACCACCACATATGGGGCATCCTCATACTCCGGAGACATTGGGTATCAAAATTTGTGGAGTTTTTCGTCATTTAATACTTTGTGATGGTTTACTTTTTGGCCAAAATTAATATATTGTCTGAAAAAAATGACAGCTTGTAAATTATACCTCCATATTGTTTTAACATCTAAAACTTCAAGTTGATTTTTCACACATGTGTGAAATTTCTAAAATGGCATAATTTACTGGGTTTTACTGCTATTTAGGCCTCTCAAAGTCACTTAAAACTGAGCAGGTGCCTCTAAATAAGGGTTTTGAGGATTTTCATAACAATTTGAAAAATTGCACCCAAAATTCTGAACCTCCTAACAAACTAGAAAAGAGAGAAGATGCATAAAAAGCCGATGTAAAGCAGACATTTGGAAAATGTTATTTATAAAGCGACTTGGTTGCTATTACTATCTGCCTGAAAAGCAGAAAATTTAGAACTTTGAAAATGAATAATTTTTATAAATTTCGGACAAAATTTCCATTTTTTCCATAACTAAAGACTATAATATAGAATATAACATGAAACTTTTTCTATTACTTTGAAGTACATTGTGTGACGAGAAAACAAATCTCAACAAGATGAGCCATTATTATGCAAAACTACAAAAAAAAAAAAAAAAAAAAAAAAAAAAAATACCACATTTGACATCACCATTATAATAAATAGACAGAAAGTAACTCCGTATATGCCATGTGGTGCGCGGCACACTTTTACACAAAATAACAACTATGGTGAAAACTTTTTCATTTCTTCTCTATCATTGTGTCACTCAAAAATAGAACTTTTTTAGTTTTTTTTTTTACCAAAAATAGTGAAGAGTCCTGAAGCGATGCGTCCTGTTGTGACTGAGTAGCCCCTGCCGTGCTCTGCTGTGCTGCTGACAGTGTACAGAGATCAGGGTGCAGGACCACTCACTCACCTGGGGGGATCTGGAAGTTGGCGGGCAGCTGGATTGTGGTGTGAGACGCTTTGAGGGGGGCCGCTTGCTGCGGTGTTGTCATATTAGGTGCACCACTCACTTTGGCCGCCTGATTAGTGGGGACGACCTTAGTCACCAGCGTGCACACACCTGGCGGTACCGCGGGCACGGCACTGGCACTCTCAGGGGGTTTGGCTGTGACTGTGAGCGGGGCGGCGGGCACAGCTGGAGAGCCGCTGGCATGCATGACATCCAGCTTAGAATGATGAGGGTGATAGTAATGACAATGTGCTTTACTGTCAGTGTAGTGTATTACACGGCTGCTCACATTCCTTCAGCCCCTGAGGTAACGCGGCCTCCCCCGTGCTGGAGCACGTCGCCACCTCCGCCATGCTTATATAGTGCCGGCATTAGCTGGGCGGGGTCACGCGGAGTGACGGCTGCTGCGGTACCGGTCCTGTGTACACAGCGGCTTTCTGTTTCCTCCTATATTCCGAGTAAAATACGTTTCATATCTGCCGCGCGATGTTTTGAAAAGACCCTATTCACACAGGACACACGTGTCACATTTACTTCCCTTTACGTCAATAGGACTTAAATAAGCCTTATTTTTAGTGCAGGATCCTGTCCTATTTGGGGAAATCTGAGGAGTATTTCGGTGGTACACGCGCCTGACAGATAAAGCTGAGGCTTGGGTTCAATAATAAGGTGCTAAGCTCAGTATAGAGGCTCTTTTCTTGTGTTGTGTCATCACTTGCTAATACCCAATAATTTTGGCTTATTCCTTTTATAGTTAAAGGAAACCTACCACTTAGTATGGCAGGGGTAAGCTGTAAGTACCGAGCACCAGCTCAGGGTGAGCTGGTGCCGGTACTTACTTTCGTTAGTGTTAAAACCGCGGTATCGCGGTTTTAACACTTTTTAAACTTTAGGGCAGAAGACACTTCGGCGCTGCGTGCGCACGATCGTGCGCGCGCCTCCATAGGAAATAGCGGAGATGTTGCGCGCGCACGGTCGCGCGCAGCGCCGAAGCCCCTTCTGCCCTAAAGTTTAAAAAGTGTTAAAACCGCGATACCGTGGTTTTAACACTAACGAAAGTAAGTACCGGCACCAGCTCACCCTGAGCTGGTGCTCGGTACTTACAGCTTACCCCTGCCATACTAAGTGGTAGGTTTCCTTTAAGCTAAAAGTAGCCCCTCCCTCCAACACCCTCAGAGCGTGTTCACATGATTGCGCTTTGACTCTGTTTTAAAACAGAATCAAAGCGCACTGGTCGTGTTTTTCGTGAACAACGGCAGTTGGCTTCCCCCAATGAGCCGATGGCTCACTTAACCCCTGACCTTTTTGTACCTTCCTATATGACCCTGAAGAGTACTTAAAGGGGCATTCCCATGAAGACAAGTTTCTTAAAGGGAACGTGTCCCAAGAGACCTCATTTTAACTAAAGACAGGCTGCAGAAGCCTATTACATCTGGATTGCAAAGATGGCTTTTTGCCTTTTCTAAGCATTTGTATTACAATATAATTGTATGTTATAACTTACCTTGCATCCTGACAGAATCATCTGTGTAGTCCCAGGGGTTGGGCTTTCATTTGGATGCATTTCAAAAAACAACCTGTGCCTTGTCTGTGCTGCAGACTGCTCAGCGCTCAGCTCCCACCTTTGTGCTCTTGTACAGCTCCGTCCCCCTGATGTGAGCTACCCAGGCTGTGAGCTCTGTGCACGAGCAGGAGGGAGGAGCTGTACAGGGGCATAAAGGTGGGGGATGATAGCTGAGGAGTGTGCAGCACAGACAAGGCACAGATTGATTTTTTGAAATGCACCGTTCTGCCTGTCAATTACATTGGCGCCTTAAAGTTGCTGATGTAATTGATTTTCAGCAATCTTTTGCCCCCAAAAAGGGTCCACAATCTGTCTGCTGAGGCAGGGACTTCATCCCGCCTCATGGCAGATGCTGCCATTTATGTTATGTCTACTGGAATTCGTCCATGGAAATTTTTTTAAAAAGTGCTCATGATTGCCCCCCCCCCCTTTGATATTGATATTGTGTGTATGGGAGGAGTGTTGTAAACATTTTTCTAATATACACTGCTCAAAAAAATAAAGGGAACACTTAAATGAGACATCCTAAAGAATGTGAATGAACGAATATTCGTATTGAAGATTTTGTTGAAAGCGTACAAAGTTGAATGTGCTCGACAACAAGATCCCAAAAAAAATCATCAATGGAAAACAAATTTAATAACCAATGGAGGCCTGGATTTGGAGTCACCCACAAAATGAAAATGGAAAAACACACTACAGGCTGATCCAACTTTGATGTAATGTCCTTAAAACAAGTCAAAATGAGTATTGTGTGTGGCCTCCACGTGCGGATTCAGATCTGGCGACGGAGCGGGTCAGTCCATGAATGCCTTCACCTTGCAGGAACTGCTGACACTCTGAGGATGTTATCTCGGGAACCTAATGGCAGTCAGGCTACCAATGGCGAGCACATGGAAGGATGTGCGGCCCCCCAAAGAAATGCCACCCCACACCATTACTGACCCACTGCCAAACTGGTCATGCTGAAGGATGCTGCAGGCAGCAGGCGTCTCCATGGCTTCTCCAGACTCATGTGCTCATTGTGAACCTGCTTTCATCTGTAAAGAGCTCAGGCTGCCAGCATCAAATTTGCTAGATCGGGTGTTCTCTGGCAAATGGCAATCATCCTGCACGGTTTTTGGCTGTGAGCACAACCCCCATCTGTGGACATTGGGCCTTCCTACGGCCCCCTCCATGTCCCCTGGTGTACTGGCCTGTCTCCTGGTAGCGCCTCCAGCCTCTAGACCCTATGATGACAGAGAAAGCTAACCTTCTTTCCACAGCTCTCATTGATGTACAATCCTGGATGAGCTTCACTACCTGAGCCACTTGTGTGGGTGGTAGGGTCTGTCTCATGCTACCACAAGCGTGAAAGCACCAACGTTATTCAGAATTTACCAAGCCATCAGTCAGAAAGCATTGGTACTGAAAAGTGGTCGGCGGTCCCCACCTGCAGAACCACTCCTTTAATGAGTGTTGCCTAAGTGGACAGCTTGATTTACTTTTAGTTATGACCACCAATACAAGTAATAGGGGGCACGGACACAATGGGGCACATTTACTAAGGGTCCGCACGGCACATTTTCATCGGGTTTCCCGACTATTTCCGATTTGCCGACTTGCATGCGACACAAATCAGCGCAGGATTTACAATTCAAATTGTGTTGCAAGACAATGCACTCACATACACCCGGAAGAAGAAGGTTAACTCCGGCGGACTTCAGCAGTAAAATGGAAGCACGATCTTGCGCTGGACTTCATCCTCCTCGAACAACGCACCTCGGGGATCGCGAAAGGACCGGGTAAGTAAATGTTCCCCAATGGGTCATTTCCAAAATCAAATAACACCACAAAAAAGGCGAAACAAAAAAACAAAATGCAGAAAGCATAAAAATCACACTTTATTAGATCAATTAAAATAAATCCATTTAAAAAGACAACATACACAGAAAAGGTCCACCAATGGTCAAAATCACTAAATATACTGTATATACTCGTGTATAAGCCGAGTTTTTCAGCACAAAAAATGTGCTGAAAAACGTCCCCTCGGCTTATACTCAAGTCAATAGTTAAGTTAATGGGCTTAAAAAATAATAAACTTATATACTCACCCTCCGGTGGCCACGATGTGTAGCGCTGCTCCCCCGATGTCCATGCGGCTCGTCTTCTGTGACATAAGAAAAGCCGGGAAGCCAGAAGATGAGCCGCACGGACAACGGGGGGAGCAGCGCTGCACATCGGGGCCACCGGAGGGTGAGTATATAAGTTTATTATTTTTTTAAATTCTAGGCAGGCTGTATACTACAGGGGGCAAGCTGTATACTACTGGGGACTGGCTGTATAGTACTGGGGGCAAGCTGTATACTACTGGGGACTGGCTGTATACTACTGGGGACTGGCTGTATACTACTGGGGGCAAGCTGTATACTACTGGGGACTGGCTGTATACTACTGGGGGCAGGCTGTATACTACTGGGGACTGGTTGTATACTACTAGGGGGCAGGCTGTATACTACTGAGGGCAAGCTGTATACTACTGGGGACTGGTTGTATACTACTGGGGACTGGCTGTATACTACTGGGGACTACTGGGGGCAAGCTGTATACTACTGGGGGCAGGCTGTATACTACTGGGGGCAGGCTGGGCAAGCTGTATACTACTGGGGGCAAGCTGAGCTGGCTGTATACTACTGGGGGTAGGCTGTATACTACTGGGGGCAAGCTGGGCTGGCTATATACTGCAGGGGGCAGGCTGTATACTACAGGGGGCAGGCTGTATACTCTAGGGCAGTGGTGGCGAACAGAGGCGGCACTCGGAACCCTTTCTGTGGGCACCCGGGCCATCACCCCAGCACATCAGACAGGACTCAAAGAATCTTCCTGCAGTTGCAAGCCACTTCAAAGATGCTGCTTTCAGTCATATTTTGATACTTTCTTCTCTACTTAGAACTGTAGGGAGAGGGAAAATGAGTAGACAGGGCCGAATTATCTTTGGAGGACCTCCTGCTGGCCCCACAATTCTCTGTGTACAGAGGGACCCTGGAAAGAAGCTAAAATGATGAAATAACTATGTTGCTGTCCTCAGGAGGCCAATCTGATTGAAAGTTGTTGAAGAACAGGGAGCAATAAGTTACTGCTTTAACTTTTGGTTGGCACCTCACAAAAAATAAGGGGGGTTTGAGTTGCAGTTTGGGCACGCGGCCGTTAAAAAGTTTGCAATCACTGCTATAGGGGGCTGGCTATATACTGGGGGGGATCTGTGACCAATGCATTTCCCACCCTCGGCTTATACTCGAGTCAATAGGTTTTCCCAGTTTTTGGTGGTAAAATTAGGGGTCTCGGCTTATACTAGGGTCGGCTTATACTCGAGTATATACGGTACATAACAAATAAATCACAATAAGTTTGTATAGAAAGTCTAGTGCTCAGAACTAGGCAAGGGATTTGCTTACAAACAAGAATTGCACATAACCCAGAGGAATTACATAGGACAAGGAACACATATACAAGTATACACAGACCAAAGGTGGACACCACCCAAAACATTTTTCGTCTTGCTTCCTCAGGGGTATCAGGTCGCTATCAACTAATCCCAAATACTTCTTTTTGCCATCTTCTGGCTCAAACAACTTTTTCATACTTTGGTGTAGGGAGCTGTGGGTGGTGTCATTTTTTCTGACTTTTGCTGACACTTTCAATGCTACCATTTTTAGGACTGTATGGCTTTTTGATCACTTTTTATAGAATTTTTTATATTTTCCAAAATTGCAAAAAAGTGGTATTTTAGGCGCCACTTTCCAGTACGGGGTTAAACAACCTGAAAAAAACGTTATTATATTTTGATAGTTTGGACATTTTGGGACACGGCGATACCTAACATGTTTTTGATTTTTACTGTTTATTTATACTTATATGACTTCTAGGGAAAGGGGGCTGATTGGAATTTTTTTTTTTTTTTTAAGATATGTTTTTAAAAATAGCACATTGTAATTAATAGGTTAAAAACAGACAGCCTTGGGTCTTCGGTTACCCGAAGCTGTCATGGTAACCGATCACGCCCCCCTCCTTCCCCCCCGATGACGTCACGTCACAGCGATCTAATCCATGATTGGCAGAGGCATTTAAAGGGTTAATACATTTCCAGCAATATGCTGCAAATGCCCACCTTGTATGGAGAGGGCTCAGCCGTGAGCCGTAGTAGTACGTCACATGTCGGTAAGGACGCATTCACACGTTCAGCTAGCATCGCGTTCATAACGCGCCGCTAGTGCACAGGTGGCGGGCCTCGGCCTCTAGGTCAGAGATGATTGTGACAGTTTTTTTTTATTTAAATAGCTGATTTATTTAAGATAAACCTGAGCAACAGAAAAGCAGAAAAAAAATGTTCAGTTACTTTTCCACATATGTGTTTCCAGGAAGCTGCTCAGAGCAGGCAACCTGCTGTGCCAGTAGTGTTTGCATGATAATTCTGATGCACGTGTAATGGCCTGCTTCCATTGGTTCCCTGTCTAGCAAGCAGAGCGTGCATAGTTCTGGGTGCTATTCTTTCTATTGCCAATGCACTAATCCCTAATCTCATGCTACCAACGAGTGGTATTGCAGCTAAAGTGTAATTTGCATGTGAAAGAAGGGTTAAAGTTTTGACCTTTTATAATTAAATGTAACACTATGTGATCCTACTTTGCAGCAAGGTCAAGCATTGGTTGGTAACCCTGTCTCCACGTGTGATCCTAGCTGCTGCTAACATCAAGGGTCTACCCTTCACCATCTGCCAGGGAGTCCATTCACAACACGTACACACGTACTATGTCGTGACATCCCCCTATTTTTGCATCCCCTCACTGGCATGGATTAGGCCCGTTCACCTGGTCCAAGCTACCCATGACCCAACTCTGATACTATGACCAAACAAAGAATAGGACAGGCACTACCAATGTATAAAGATTACAAATAAGTCCACGTATCCTAGGAGAGCATGTAACCAACAAAAGAACAAAAGAGAGGATACGTATGATGGACTAAGGTAATATCAAAAAAACTTTATTAATACATAAACACAGTAACAACAAAACCACATAATAAAAACACTTAAAAAGTGCACCATGCAAGGTGTACTTGACCTCCCAGGACCAGTGTGTCCTGGGCTCCCCAGCCCCAAGCCGACCAAGTCAAAACGACAAATGTGTGATGCAGGACAATGAGGGAAGTACTAAATACAGCTGAATAACATCAAATTGCAACAGGCAATATGTGCATACATAAAGTGACCGGTGCAAAAAATAAATGAACCCAACAGTCCTGTATATAGTAGCCTAAATGCCTGAAGTATACGGTACCTAATGTGGATCCATATGGTAAGGTGAGAGAGGCAGAAAGGCAAGGTCGGAGTGGGGAGGATGAGAGAGGAGCGAACCCCACGCGTATCGTCACCTGCTCCGGTGACTTCCTCAGGGGTGTGTTACCAACTCTGATACTAGGCGGTACATCAAGCCAGTATCTTGCCAGAGCAATCCAACTGCCCCAACACCTCAATTCAATACTTACCCCTCTCAATTTCATCTTTGGCTCCTATGCCGAAAATCAACTCACCAGTGATTCTTATGGGGCAAAGGTAACGAAAATGTTCAACTACATTTGTGGGATGCCAGTACCTCACAGAGGGTACACGAACCTCCCCCGAAAACCAGGATAAAAGCCTTTATTACCTTTGCTCAATATTTGCAGCTAGTCCCAGGGCATGGAGCAGTCCCAGTCAAGTCCTAGGTCAATGGCACCTCACAGGGCGCAATGACTGCACACTGACATAATGCTCCTCGCAAATAGCTAGTTTTAGGTAATTTTAGAACAGAGGATCAAGTTTTTTAAAATTGTTTTAAAGGAAACCTACCACTTGAAGTGGCAGGTATAAGAGGGAACTACCGAGCACCAGCCCAGGGTGAGCTGGTGCCGGAGCTTATTTTTTGTTAGTGTTTTAAACCGCAGTATCGCCATGTGCGCGACCGTGCCCGCGGCTCTCATTCACTTCCTATGTAGCCACGTGCACGGTCGTGCGCATGGTGCGCCGAGCGCGTACCTCCCTGCGCCGAAGCAGCTTCGGCCTTAGGGGTTTAAAAAGTGTTTTAAACCGCGATACAGCGGTTTAAAACACTAACAAAAATAAGCTCCGGCACCAGCTCACCCTGAGCTGGTGCTCGGTAGTTCCCTCTTATACCTGCCACTTCAAGTGGTAGGTTTCCTTTAATTTAGTATCCCTTGTTCCAGGTTATTTTACTTGCCGTGTATATTTGTGTTTTGATTATAGCACAGCATGTTGAGGTAATCAAGATCCTATACTGGATTACACAGAGAGGGAGAGTATAGACCGATCACTATGGGACCTATAGTGATCGGTCTCTACTCTCCCTCTCTGTGTAATCTATGAAGGCGCAGCCAATCACATGCCGGGCAGATCACAAACATTGACAGGCACGTGGGGGCGCCTGTGTCACGTGACACAACGGTAAAGTCAATCACTAGCATGAACTCTTTGATACGATCACGTAGCGGACGCCATTTTCCGTGCGTCTAAAGTCATTTACTTTATTGATATGATCTCGAAATTGAAGACAGTCCCATTAGACAATCGAAAGGTCTGATGACTTGTGTCATCTATCAGTGAGCCTCAGCTCAGTAGCATCCTGTACAGACCTACATAATAACAATGCGGGCGGGGACCTGGCACTGGGGATTTCTCGCTTATAGTATCGGAGACCTGTATTAGCGCAACAGAGAAACCTTTTGTATTGTTTCACTTGCAACACCCCTCCGCTGGATCATACCAAGCGTAGGAGCGTTGTTCACTGCCCAAAGCATTATGGGATCACCGCACAACGGAGCGTCCCATTGCTCATTGTGGGGGTGAATGATTTACAATGTAAGAGCTTGGTAGTTGGCGGAACATATAGTAAATGTCAAATACCAATGTCGGTCCTTTATAAATTCTGCTGCATAATCTGCGTACTTGGAAACGCTTGTTTTCTGTTTCTCTTTCCAGGTTAGCGCTGGTACTTTTTTTTCGATATCCCCCCTGACGTAGCCGCTTGTTGGTATAGCCCAGGGTCGCGGTAGTGTGTGAGCGCGGTGAGGGTGATCCGCTGCAATCGTTGTAGTTGTAGAGAGGCCTCTTGTATCCGCTGTCGCTTCTTCCTTGTCCCTCCTGTGAGCCCGTGTCCCGCCCGAGCTCTCCAGCGCGATGTCCGTGGCCTTTGCAGCTCCCAGGCAGCGGGGGAAGGGCGAGATCACTCCCGCCGCCATCCAGAAGGTAAAACAAAAGGGACAGTGACTAATGCACAGGGGGAGAGCTGCTGTATGCACAGAGATGAGGGCATCCTATAGCAGTGTCTGCGGGCTGATGGCAGCTGCAGGGACATTGAAGGGCTCAAAAAGTGACCTTTATACCGAATCATCTAAACAATGAATGTGGTTCTGCTGCAGTGGCCTCATCAGTCACAGGAGCAGTCCTGAATGGCCAGCACTGTGGGGACCAGGTGAGGGAGCAGGGATCTAGACCCCAAACCTGGTCACAGATCTCATTTAAAGAAAATCTGCCATCAAAATTAAGCATAGTAAACAAGGGGCACTTGCTCATAAATGCAGGCACCATGACTGTGGAAATCTTTGTTATCTACTTTCTTATAAAATAAACGTTTACATTATGTAAATGACCCTGGTGGGTGTTTCCATAGCCCCTCAGTGATCTTTTCAGGGGTTGTTAGAATGAGGAAAGCAGGTCTCCCCCTCTCCTGCACTTCCTGCTGATTGATTACAAAGGTGGAGGGAGAGGCATATTCTGCACATTGTAACAGCCTGTGAATCTGCAGAAACACCCGCCAGAGTCCCTCAGACTCATTAGCAGTATTGTAAAAGTGGAGTTTAGAAGGAAGCCATGGATAACAAGTGCCCCTGGTTTATAAAAATTTGGATTTTGATGTCCTGAGACACCTTAGACAATGGTATTAACAGAAGGTCTAACAGAACCTGCCCAACATGCATGTGGCCATAGTGTGAAGACCACATTGTCCTGGAATACAAATTTCCAGACCAGGCTTTATGCTGACAACAAGCAACGTTGGGGCATGTCTCCTTGGGATCCTGATATTTGTCAATGTTGCAGTGCACAGAATGTGATGTCACACTTTGATAGCTCCCTTTGAGGGGTTAAGTGATCCGTTTCGCATATGTATGGCTTTTTCGTGTATAACACCCTATAATTTGATTTTGTATCTATTTTTAAATTTTACAGATGTTGGATGAGAATAATCATTTAATTCAGTGTATAATGGATTATCAAAACAAAGGCAAGACCTCAGAATGTTCACAGTAAGTAGTACAATATTATATGTTTTAACTTAACCAAATTATTAGGTTTATTTTAAACAATGCTTTGCTTTTCCATGAAGACCTATCAGTAGGTACCAAGTAACGCTAAAGCTATGTTCACATGGTGGTATTTGACACAATTTTTCTGGGCAGGCAATCTTTTTCAAACTCCATCACGTGTATTCCCATTTTTCTGGCTTTCTAAAATTGATTTGACTTTGGGGAGGGTGAAAAAAATCTCAGTATCTGACCATTATAATCCTCTCTTATAATAGAGGATGTGCTGGAGCTGAGGAGTGTGATATGGTAATCTTCAGTGTCAGACCGCCAGAGCTGTGGAGTCAATAAGCCAAACTTCTGACTCATTTTCCCAAACTCCGACTCAAGCTTCAAAATGGTCAAAAACTAACTTCACAGTCCTGTTTTCTTGGTCCCTCTAGCAGAGATGAATGCTGGCATTCATTGCCAATGCCTTATTCCTCTGATCTGTACTAAAGGACTACTGAGCATGTACATAAAGTGCAACACAGGGTCATCTCAACTAAAAGCTTAGAAGAGGATGCACAACTCCTGCTGACAGGCCACACATGGCCTTTTAACCCCTTAACGTTCTGCGCCGTAGCTCTACGGCGCAGAGGTATAAGGGATATATGAAGAGGGCTCACGGGCTGAGTCCTCTTCATATAAAGGTGGGGGTTTTTGCATAATGCATAAAACCCCCACCGCTAATAACCGCGGTCGGTGCTAGCACCGGCGGCATTTAAAAGACGGCGGCGCCCGGGCGCCGCCATCTTTTTTTCGATCGACACGCCCCCGAACGTCATCGGGGGGCGGCGATCGGTTGCCATGGTAGCCTCGTGTCTTCTTTTGACACGAGGCTATCTGGCAGCTGCAGATTCGTTACAATGAGCCAGTGGCTCATTGTAATGAATGTGCTGCAAAAATGCCATATATTGCAATACAGAAGTATTGCAGTATATGGTAGCAGCGATCTGACCATCTAGGGTTAATGTACCCTAGATGGTCTAAAAGATAGTGGAAAAAAAAAGAAAAAAAAAAGTTTAAAAAATAATAAAAAAAAATATTAAAAATTCAAATCACCCCCCTTTCCCTAGAACTGATATAAAACATAATAAACAGTAAAAATCACAAACATATTAGGTATCGCCGCGTCCCAAAATGCCCGATCTATCAAAATATAAAAACGGTTACGGCCGGCGGTGACCTCCGAGGCGGGAAATGGCGCCCAAATGTCCGAAATGCGACTTTTACACCTTTTTATATAACATAAAAAATGAAATAAAAAATGATCAAAATGTCGCACAGACCTCAAAATGATAGCAATGAAAACGTCGCCTCATTTTGCAAAAAATGACCCCTCACACATTTCCGTGCGCCAAAGTATGAAAAAGTTATTAGCGTCAGAAGATGGCAAAATTTTTTTTTTCTTTTTTGTACACATTCGTTTAATTTTTGAAAATGTATTAAAACACAATAAAACCTATATAAATTTGGTATCACCGCGATCGCACCGAACCAAAGAATAAAGTAGGCGTGTTTTTTGGAGCGAAGAGTGAAAGTCGTAAAAACTGAGCCCACAAGAACGTGACGCACGTGCGTTTTTTTTTTCAATTTTTCCACATTTGGAATTTTTTTTCAGCTTCGCAGTACACGGCATGTTAAAATAAATAACATTACGGGAAAGTAAAATTTGTTACGCACAAAATAAGCCCTCACACAGGTCTGTACACGGAAAAATGAAAAAGTTATGGATTTTTTAAGTTGGAGAGCGAGAAATGAGCCGAAAAACCCTCCGTCCTTAAGGGGTTAAGCTATTATTTGCACCCTGCTGACAATCCAATGAGCCTATTTGATGGAAGTGTTCATTGATGCAGGAGGTCAGTAGCGGAGAGTGCAGATTTTAAGTCATCACTGCACCCGTGTCCTCTCCTGCCGCTTACCTCTGTTCACACTCCTGACACTGGTTGTATGCGTGAAGTAACGGAGACTGAGTAGAACAGCCCCAGGAGCAGGAGAGAACCCAGAAGTGGTAAGTACTTCTCAGCTGTACCGCACTGCCCCCCTGGTCTTCTCCTGCTCCAGGTGTAGCTCTGCTTGGCAGCTGCTGCTGACACCTACAACCAGAGTGGGACATTAAGCAGAGCGGCACATGGAGAAGAGAAGACGCTGCAGTGTGGTGCAGGGAACAGAAGAGGAGCAAGGAAAGGAGGGGATTTTTATTTTGGCTGCTCTGGGGTCTCCAGTATTAGTTGCTTTATGCTCTGGAGGTTTCTCCAGTATTGTCTGTACTGAATGCAGTATTTTTCTTCTGGGGTGTCATTTTGTGCTGTTATGTATTGTGGTTGTTAGTGCATCTAGGGTGCAGGTTACTGATGCGGCCCCTTAAAGTTGAGCAGTATGACAATATGGCCCTTGAACAATAGATATTTTTCAACTCTGGCCTAAATATCTAGATCAGGAATAGAAAAGACATTTTAAGGAAATTTTTATAATTTACTACGTTTGTAGAGTTGGTTTATTTTATCACCTCTCAGGCTCCACCAAAATTGTCAATGACTCTGATACTCCAGCCCTGTATAACACATGCCCACTTCTCTGCTCCAGCATCTCCTCTCTGACAGTGGAGAGGGTTACAATGGTCAGATACTGGGACTGTTATCTCGGCAATCGTGGTGGCTAGGAAGAAGATTGGTAGCACACCAGACAGGTTGGAAAATAAACATAAAGTGCCCCACATGATGCCACATTTACTTGAAGGGTATGATTAAGGACGTGGTAGATCTAATTAAGTGATTGGCCTCTTGCATAGCTACATTGAATAATACAAAAAATCCATTTACTGTTAGTAGTTACGGTACAAGCCGTGCCAAGCACACATGCTGAGCAAAAGCATGATGGGAGGCACAAAAGTTGTCGTTCCTCTTGGAATTGTATGAATACATTGACAACTTAGTGTAACAACTCTCCTTTATCAACAGGCTGCAACCCAGCACCATCTTTCGCATGTCAATTTCTTAGGACGTTTTCAGGGAAAAAAGTGTAATGACACAAATAAGAAGATAGGAGTGACACTGGGTGCTCTTGCTCTGGAAGTATACTGCGTATGATTTTGTTGTGCGTGTGTACATATAAATAATGTAATGCATTTTTTTTTGTATAGGTATCAACAGATGCTGCACACAAATCTGGTTTACTTGGCAACCATAGCAGACTCTAATCAGAATATGCAACCTTTATTACCAGCAGTAAGTAGAAGATGGAGTCAAATTTTTTTTTTTACGGTGTTATTTACTTGTACTGTACTGTATCACTACATCTTGGGGTACATTTACACAGCTGTATGCCCGTCTGCCTGCAGCCAGGCTGGCATACCGCTGTGCACTGGAGAGAAGGAGATGACACCTCCCCTCTCCATAGATAAAAGTGGCGCACGGCCGCCCACACGGATGCCTTAATTTCCTTGTTTACGGCCCGGAACGGTCATATACATCCCCCAAAGACGGGCGTCTGAATGTATGTGTCATTATCAGGGCTGCAGTGTCTGTAGGCCAACTTCCGTCTCCTTAGATTCTTGAACTCCAGCTACACCAAAATGGTCATGTCTCCTCGGATCTGCAGTCCTGTTTTCCTGGTAACTATTAGTGTTGAGATAAATGCAGGCGTCCTTCCCAGTGTCTTATTCCTCTAATCTATAGCAGAGGAGTTCCACCACTGAGCATGTACATAAAGTACAGCACATATAAATCTCAAGGGGGGTCAGTGGTGCACAAGCCACACACAGGTCACATGCAGCCTGTCAAGCTCTGAGTTGCGGTCTGTGCCATGCTGAGCATTTCCAAAACTAATGTAACATAACTGATGGCAGATCAATGGTGCAGGAGGCCAGGTATCGGTGAGAGCAGCTGAGAAGTTCTTGTTTTCTCTGGGTCCTCTCCTGCCACTTGGCTCCTGACACTAGAGCATCTGCTGGAAAGGATCTAGGAGTGTTAAAGGGGTATTCCCATTTCAGCAAGTAATGGGTTTTGTTTAAATATTAAAGAGTTTTACAAATGTCCAATACACTTTCTGTATCAATTCCTCACAATTTTCTACATCTCTGCTTGCTGTCATTCTATAGAAAGCTTCATGGTTTACTTCCAGTGGAGAGAAATCGGACCATAGTCACACAGGTGCACGGCACATTATATCACACAGCTCTGATAACTCTCTGTGTTATAATTGGCTGTGCACCATGGTCAGATTTCTGTCCACTGGAAATGGACAATGAAGCTTCCAAAAAATTGACAGAAAGCGGAGATCCAGAAAACAGTGAGGAATTTGATACAATTTTCCAATATACTTTCTGTATTATATTTCATTATTCAACCAATAACATGAAGTTTCTGAAGTGGGAATACCCCTGTAAGTACTTGTCAGCTCTACTGAACTGCTCCCAGGTTCTCTCCTGCTCCTGGCGCAGGGGTCCTGATGCTGCTGCATACAACCAGCGCAGGACATGAGGGAGAGAGGAAGTTGCTTTGTGGTGGAGAAGAAACGTTTTTGAATAGCGCTATATATGTATATACAAAGCCGCAATAAAATATTTTCAGATTTAAGGTCCATGGTTCACAAATTGGCCTCAATCGTCTGAAACTACCATTGAACGTATAACCGACATGCATGGTTAGACTGTGTAGGAACATCCCTCGTCCCATTGTCCATGAATGCCAGAGTTTTGAAGAAGAGGACACAACTAAGGGGGTGGGTTATATCTCAATATTCTCTACAGAAGTCTGTAGCTCATCCCTGTTAAGTGTTTATTAACTTGATCAACTGTGTGTGGTCCTGCCCCTTTCATTACATCCTTTGCCCCCCACATCCTTTGGCCTGGACCACAAGCTCAAAAAGTTGCATTTATTAAATCTTCTGCAGCAATTTAACTAAAAAGGTGCACAGCTGGTAACTGTGACAAATAAGTTGCTAACAGCAGCCTAAGTTTAGATCCCAATGGACAAGTTTGCCTGTACAATATCAGAAACAGGATCACAAAAGAGATTGTATTATGTCAACTCTACCCCCATAAATGTTTGTGTGCTTCACCTGACATTAGATGGATTTATTATCAAAGTTTAGGATAGGCTCTGAACATAATATGCTAACTAAGCCCTCTTCTGTCAAGTGGGTGGTCCTAGGCTGAAGCAGGCTTTCTGGCTCTGCCCATCTGACAGCAGAGATCTAAAAATAGATCAGGACTGGAAAAAAACTGTAAGTGGAGCAATGCTTATTGGAGGATACAAGGGTTGGTGATACAGCTTCTGGTATTGTGCCAGCAGATTCAAGACCATTGACATGAATACCAATTACCTCAGTGGTAGACGTGCTCTCCCTGGAGTTCCCTAATGTCACTTACAAATCTACTTCTCACTCCTAGGAGATTTATCCTGAACAGAATCTGGATTCTGCAATGAAATTTGGCCAAATTTATTTGGTATTGTAATTGATTTCTCAGAAATTGAGAGGTAGAGGGAAACTGCCTACTACATTGGAATAGGGTAGCGCCACCTATCGGAGAATGGAGGTGCTCTGCGCCATAATAGTGTGGTACAAAGCCCCGAGACTGTATGGTTTTTGCAGATTGTGCCAGTGGCACATTTGTAATGAATCATGTGTAAAAACACCATGTACTGCAATACAGTAATATTGCAGTATATGGTAGGAACGATCAGACTGTCTAGGGTTAAAATACCCTAGAGGGTCTAAAAAAAAAACGCTAAAAAAATAAAAATTCTAATCCCTAGAACTAATGTAAAAATCAAACATGTTAGTTATCGGCGCCTATGTAAATGTCCTATCTAACAAAATATAAAAACTGTTATTCTTGACAGTACACCCTATAATGGAATATGGCGCACATAAAAATGTATAAAAAGTGTTCAAAAGGTCCTCAAACTGTTAGCAATGAAAATGTCAGCTCATCCCTCAAAAGATGACAGCTCTGTACATGGAGGTATGAAAGTTATTAGCGTCAGAAGATGGGGGAAACCATTTTTGTAGACAATGTTTTAATTTTTGAGAATGTATTAAAACACAAAACCTATGTAAGTTTGGGCTCAAAAACTGAGCCCACAAGAAAGTGACACGTGCATGTTTTTTTTTTTTCCCACAATTTTACCACATTTGGAACTTTTTCCAGCTAAAAGTACATGGCGTGGAACAATAAATAACGTCATTGAGAAGTGAAATTTGTTATGCAGAAAATAAGCCCTCGCACAGCTCTGTACACAGAAAACTGAAAGTTTTGAAATTTTGAAGGTGGGGAGCGAAAAATAAAGGCTGCAATGCAAAGGGGTTAAATGTTCTGTTTTTGACCAATAAGATGTTGATAAAGGGCAACTTGTAAATAGAGAATCATAATAATGTATAAGAATAAAAGGGAAGCCATAGAGGGGATGTGGTAATGCCCAATTGCTTATTTGTGCATTTGAAATATGAAAAAAACAAAACTGCACAACACCAAGTTGTATAAAAAAAATGAATTTGCTAGAATTACAAGTATTTAGCAAACAACTAGTGATGGTTTGGCAGAAGGACTTGTACATAACTATAGCCAGAGACCTGCAGGCAGCTCCTCTCCTATGCATGAGACTCTCATAATACAGACTGTCCCCCTACTCAAGAACACCCGACTAACAGCCAATCCCTAGTTACAAACTGACCTCTGGATGTTTGTAATTTACTGTACGTTAAAGGGGTCATCAGAGTTTACTAATAATTTAGGGTCGGGCTATTTAAAAAAAAAATAAAAATAAACGTGTACTTCCCTACTCCGGCGCTGCCGATGTCCGTGCCGCGGTCCATCTGATCTGTGCGCTGGTTTGAATACAAGGGCACACAGGGAACTCCCATCCGTCACATCACCCAGCGCCCTACAATGCTGACGGATGGGAGGAATCGGCCACATCGCCAGAAGCTCCGTGTGCGCGGCCCCAGTAAACAAACAGGGACACGGACCAGAAGGACCGCGGCGCGAGACATCAGCGGCGCCGGAGGAGGTAAGTACACGTTTATTTTAATAGCCCGTCCCAGCCCGGCCCTAAATTATTAGTAAACTCTGATAACCCCTTTAACCCTAGACTACAATGATCAGATATTAACCCCTTCAGGACGCAGGGTTTTTGTGTTAATTTCTCGCCCTCCACCTTCAAAAATCCGTAACTTTTTCATTTTCCCGTGTACAGAGCTGTGTGAAGGCTTATTTTGTGCGTAACAAATTTTACTTTTCCGTGATGTTATTTATTATTCCATGCTGTCTACTGGGAAGCTGGAAAAAAAATTCCAAATGTGGAAAAATTGAAGAAAAAAAAAAAAAATGCTTTCCTGTGGGCTCAGCTTTTACGACCTTCACCGTGCTCTCCAAATAACACCTATACTTTATTCTTTTGTTCGGTACGATCACAGTGATACCAAATTTATACAGCTTTTATTAACCGAATGTGTACAAAAAAGAAAAAATTTGCCATCTTCCGACGCTAATAACTTTTTCATACTTTGGTGAGCTGTGTGATATTTTTTGCGAAATGAACTGACTTTTTCATTGCTACCATTTTGAGGACATAAAAAGTGATCAAAATTTTGCTAAGTAGCATTTTGGGTGCCATTTCCAGTTATGGAGGCCACTGCCGTCAATAACCATTTTTATATTTTGATCGGGCATTTTGAGACGTGGCGATACCTGATGTGTTTGTGATCTTTACTGTTTATTATGTTTTATATCAGTTCTAGGGAAAGGGGGGTGATTTTAATTTTTTTTTTTTTTTTTCACTATTTCTTAGACCATCTAGGGTGGCCTAATCGTTCCTTCCATATACTGCAGTACAACTGTTTATGCATAGGATTCATTACAATGAGCCACTGGCTCATTGTAACGGATCTTCAGAAACCCGAGACTGTCATGGCAACTGATCGCCGATCTCAAGAAAGATGGCGGCGTCCATGCACTGCCGTCTTCTAAATGCCACCGGCAGCATCAGAAGGTTTAGTAGCCGCGATCATTGCAAGCACCGACCGCGGTTATTAGCGGTAAAGGTTTGCGGCAATATGCAACAAACCCCACCTGTGTATGAAAAGGGCTCAGTCCGTGAGCCCTCTTCACACACTCCCTGCACCTCTGCACTGTAGAGCTACGGCACAGAGCTTTAAGGGGTTGAAGGTGTCTGCAATTAAACTTTAGTGTTAATTTTTGGTTTTTATGATAACCTAACATTTTTAAAATCCAATTGTCACAGAGACCAAAAAAATTCTGGATGGGGTTACAATTATAAAATATAGGGTTCCGACGTGCATACAAATGCAACTTAAAAACAAACCTACAGAACCTATCTTGTACATAACCCGGGGACTGCCTGTACAGGCATAGTCTTCATAAAGGACGTCTACCACCAGATTACCTGATAGATGATTACAACTGATCTTCTTTTAGTAGAAATATGAAGGGTTGCATTTAGTAGAAGTATAACTTTATAAAAAATGTGCTCCGCCGCTATATAATTTATTCATGCTTTTGTTCCGACTGACTCCGCCTCCATAGTGTAAAGGACTGGTAATCTCTCTCGGCATTACCAGTCCCTGCTCGGCAGAGAGAGCTGATGAGTCACCGGCTCTCTGTAAACTAAGTAGACGGGGGCATGAATAAATTATATAGCGGTGGACCACTGAGAATCTCTGCAGACCTTCTATTGTATAAAGTTCTATTTCTGCTAAATGCGGCCAATCAAAGATCTTCTAAAAGGTCAGTGCACCCAGGGATGGGGAGGAGAGTTGTAATCTGATGGTGGATGTCCTTTAGGAAAACAGAAGAAAGTGCTGTGATCATCAGGGTCTCATTACTTGGAGATGTGTCGGATCCTTAGTATCTCCTAGAACAATAATCTAGCTGTGTATGGGCCAAAGGGAGAGTAATACAAAGATGGGGGGATACATTTTCATTAGCTTTATTTGGTTAGTTGTGTTTTTCATGTCTTGCAGCAAATGCATGTACTATAATTGTAATATCTCTGTTTTAGCTCCCCACACAGAATATGCCTATGGGCCCGGCAGGGATGAATCAGAGTGGCCCTCCACAACCTCCGCGCTCTCACAACATGCCTTCAGAAGGAATGGTCGGAGGGGGTCCGCCTGCTCCGCACATGCAGAACCAGATGAACGGCCAGATGCCTGGTAAGCATCCCTTCTCTGAAGTATTAACGCCAACGTTACTAAGCAACCAATGGACGTGGTGGCTCTGGGGACACGGGATTGTTGATGACAAAACTGTCTGCAATGCCCTGGAGTGCCGGCTCTCTTACAGCGAGCTACGTGACCTGTATTCACTGCTTATCTCTCTGCCCTGGGGCTTTGATGTGGCTGACACACAGCATTGCTGTGATGAGCAGAACTGTCTAAATTTAGTCTCTGTGAAACCACATGGTACAGCTGCCTCTCCAAAGCTTTGGCCATTGGCTCCACAAATGTAAATCCCTTTATGAGAGCAAAGGTACGGACGGCTTCATTGCTTCTGTCACCCTTTCACTGCCAGGTGATAATTTGCAGTGTGCAGAAGATGTGGGAATATGTGCTACTTGTACATCTGCTTTATTTGTGCTGATGTATAAAAAGATATGTTTCTAAAATTTGCATTTATATTATGCAACGATATTAAAGGTTAAAACAATTTTTTTTTTTTTTTCCCCCTCAAAGGGCCAAACCATATGCCTATGCAAGGACCAGGACCTAACCAACATAACATGTCAAATAGCTCCATGCCCATGCCTTCTTCCAATCATGGTTCCATGGGAGGCTACAATCACTCTGTGCCATCGTCACAAAGTATGCCAGTCCAAAATCAGATGGGTATGAATCAAGGGCAGTCAATGGGCAACTATGGTCCCCGGCCAAGCATGAACATACAGCCAAACCAAGGTAACTACTTGTTCAGCCATAAGAAGCTATTTTGGGCTCCTTAAGATTCTCTGCAGTTTCTTGTACTGTAATGGGTTCAGGTTCTCTCCTGAGACTGGTTTACCTACAGTTATTGTATTATGTTGTGGCACGTAATAACTTGGTTAATCTTGTTTTTCAGGTCCAATGATGCATCAGCAGCCTCCCTCACAGCAATATAATATGCCTCAGGGGGGCGGACAGCACTATCAGGGGCAGCAGCCGCCGATGGCAATGATGGGCCAGGTTAATCAGGGGAATCACATGATGGGTCAAAGGCAAATTCCACCCTACAGACCACCTCAACAAGGTACAAAGAACAATCCATATAAATCCATCCATTCTGTTTAGTGTGGCAAGGTATTCTGTCTTAGCTTGGCCATATGCTGTGTCCTCACCCACTGGGACTCCCAGCACTGGTAAAAGCATTGGGTCCAAAACCTCTAATGCATGTCTTCTGAACAAGGGTCGTACCTTGCCATCCATGGTGCATAGAATATTCAAGGGGTTGTCTGGTTACAACAAATCCTATGTTTATTGGTGGGAATCTCAGCGATGGGCCCCAATGGATCGATAGAACAGTGGTCCTTTGTACGCGAAATGATTGGGGTGGCAGATAGGGCATCTATATTTTACCTTGCTGTCCGATGGTCAGTTCACGGTACGGTGAGAAATACAGTGATCAGATATATACCCAAATTTTCCATTCAAGTCAATGGGGCCGATTTTTAGATGCAAAAAAAAAACTTGCAGTGGCTGTTTTTACGTCTAAAAAAAAGTTTGTGTGCATGAGGCCTTACTGTAGCATTTATTTGTTTGTTAAAGACACACTATAAATAATAGGGGTAGCATCAATAGTGAATAAACAAACAAGCAAGGTCTTCACCTTCGCTCACTAGGCTGCAGCTGCCAGGCCGTCTCTGGGGCTCTGGCAGCTGAGCAGTACAATAGAAGTCGCGTGTTGCTGGTGGAGTCGCTGTACTCGGTGCTGAAAGGTTGGTGGTATAGGGGGATATGGGATTGAATGCTGAACTCTCCCTCCATTGAACTCTCCCTATGTACCTACAGCTTCCAGGGAGCAAATGGCTCCAACTGCAAATCACATTTCTCTTTTCTCCTGGCCTTAAAGGAATGAAAAACTCGCATATTAGAGGAAGCGATAATATTACAATACTGGGGACCCCCCGTCAATATCATACACTATAGGATCTTAGTTTATGAAAACAGCAATTTACTGTTCAGTAGAACTGTTTTTAGGATACTTTCCTACTCGCTAATGGTCTCAAGTTACCCTTAACTGTCCTGCAGTGAATAGGACATCTACACTGGGGTCCCTAGGAAGGGCCCCTAGAAGTCAGTAAAATGCAAGAAGAAACGTGGGGATGGGGAATAAATAATGTTATTGACAACTTCTTTTAACTCCAAACCATGAGCTCAGGTTGCTTAGTCTATAGTACTGCCCAGTGTGCAGCATTGTCTGTTGGGGAAAATAAAGTTGCCTTTAGTTTAGGCATTAATAGTTTAAGTTAAAGTGAATCTGTAAGATATGTTTTTTTTTAATAACTCATTTCATATAGTCTAATGGATGTTACCCAATGGAGGGTCTGTCCCGACAAAGGCAGCACGACTTGGACCATTTCATTACTTTGTACAATAATAATAATCTTTATTTTTATAGCGCCATCAAATTCCGTAGCACTTTACAAATCATAGTGGACATATACAGAGATAATATTACATTACACAGAACAAACAGACATATGGGCCCTGCTCACAAGAGCTTACAGACTGAGGGTGTTGACACAAGAGGTTGTATAATGGTCCAGCCATTCTTTATAAGGGAACAATATAAAATTATTTAATAAATAAGTTGATAAATAAAAATTCTGCTGCTTGAACCAGCCATCAGCCGCCATCTTATTTACAGGGTCCTGGGTGAAAAAGACTGCAGAGAAGCCTGGAGCTTGGTATATATCTGCTGTTTGCTGGATAACAGATGGGAGATAGGACATAGGATGGATTAGTAAAGGGAGAGTTGACATTTCATGCGGTTAGCGAGTGTGATAGGCTTGCCTAAAGAGATGGGTTTTAAGAGCACGTTTGAAGCTTTGGAGGGTGGGTATTAGTCTGAGAGTCCACGGAAGGGCATTCCGGAGAATCGGAGAGACTCGGGAGAAGTCCTGGAGACGTGCATGAGAGGTACGAATTAAGATAGAGATTAATCTTCTATCACTGGCAGATCGAAGAGCACGGGAAGGGCAATAGACTGAGAAGAGAGTAAGGGAGACGCAGCATTATTCAGAGCTTTGTGGATGAGGGTTATTATTTTAAAGTGAATACGGAAAGAGGCTGGCAGCCAGTGCAGTGATTGGCACAAACTGGAGGCATCCGTGTAGCGTTTGATCTGAAAGACGAGCCTGGCTGCTGCATTAAGAATAGATTATAGAGGAGAGAGTTTAGTAAGTGGAAGACCGATTAGCAGGGAGTTACAGTAGTCTAGGTGAGAGTGAATAAGCGCAACCATTAGCATTTTAGAAGCTTCAATTGTTAGAGATGCAAGCGGCAAGAGCGAGCAAGAGATTGCTCACCCTTTTTAGTATGAATTTATGAAAAAGAAACATGTAATGTAGGCGGTGTCTTCTGTAACATTTAGATTCGGCTCTTTTTGCTGAAATCAACTATAATATATAGACTTTCTGAAAGTTGTGTGGCTTGGACAAATGAACAAAAAAATGTTAGAACATTTTTTCAGCTCTCTTACAGCCAATTGTAATACATGGAACAAACATGTTCATATTTTTGTAGGTCCACCACAACAATACTCAGGCCAAGAAGATTATTATGGAGACCAATACAGCCATGGCAGTCAAGGACCTCCTGAAGGCATAAATCAGCAGTACTACCCTGACGGTAAGTCATTTATCAGCTCTTAAAATTAATGTTCATATTTCCTACATCTTTTATTGAGAAGTCTGGTTTAAACACTATTTATGACTTTAAATTTGGGAAATAAACAGGAATTTTCAAAATAAATGGAATGCTAGATACAATGGTAGATATTGAAATGTGTAGAGGACCTCAAAAATTGCCACCTCGTACCCTGGTGACTCTCTGTAGGACAAACTTTGTGTGACCTGGTGGGTGCTACTTTTACAATACTGTATGTATCATACAGCAGAAACTGAAGTAATACTTACGTTATGGACCTTTCCATGGAAATCTAGAGGTAAAAGAAGTGCAAAGTGTACAGGATACAATTCTCTTAAATGTCTGTAAAAATTTTTGTGTAGAAATAACGGCCTCTTATTTGTGAACCATCCAAATGCAGCAGTATTGTGGTTTGGGGCTGTAAGTCGTATAGTTTGTGTATTAGCAGCTTTGCGTGTGAACTGGAAATAGTCGCATGCCTTTTGTTTGGGGGTCACAGCGAGGCCGTTGATTTGGCTGTAGTGCTGACCTACCCAAAAAATCCCCTTTTCTGACTGAAAGCTACGGCAGACAACATGACACTGCTCTGTTGGAATGGAGTGGTTGGTAAGTTTAAAGTTGCATTAAAGCTTGACTGCCCCTTTGGAGTTGGGCGCTCAGGCTGTCGCCAATCCTTAATGTAGGATAGTGCTCATGTACTCCTTCACAAAAACGGCCTACATTCAGCAGTCATGCTTCATTGACAGCCATGGGAGCAACTAATCCGTTCCCCACAGCAGACTTTCACCCTGTATTGCATCCAAGCATTTCTCTCCCCCCTCTCTCCATGACACCATGCAGATCATTGAAAAATGTGATCAAAGATCTCTTATGGCGGAAATTTTTACCCCTTTGTGACAGATGGTCACTGGTGCCAGCGCTTCTGTAAATGATGATATCTCTGGAAAAGCTCATCTTAACAAATGTTACTTTGTTTTTGTTCATGACATGCAAGACTAACTTGATAGGATAGTTTTATTAATTACATTTTTTTTTCTAAACTTTGACAATAATTGTCTACAATTGTGGAAAAAAAAAAAAAAGCATATGACACATAACATAGTTATAGGTCCGATTGACGGACCAGCGATCCGGCTTATTCATTAGGGGGCTGTCCAAGCACTCTTCTTTCTTCACAGGCCACCACTCCTCCGGGCTCAAATCTCACGCTTGCGAATGCACAGTAAGTCCCCCGCGAGTGCCAAGAGCTTGAAAAGAGAGGCGGTACATACGCAGTTAGTCCTGCTGAGAGCAGGAGCTGGGAGCGCTTGGGCATTGGATGCCACCAACGCCGGCATCTAGTGCATAGGGCAAGAACTGGAGCCTGGGGGAGTGGTGGCCTGTGAAGAAAGAGGAGTGCCTGGACGGCCCCCTTATGAATAAGCCGGACCGCTGGTCCGTCTATCGGACCTATAAGTATGTCAGAGACAATTAGTAAAGTTTGATTAAAGCCAGGGTTATGAAATGAGCAGCTTTAGAAAGGGTCTGCGAAGTAGACTTAGTAGGTATGTTTGGATTGGGGCACTAATTTGTGGTGACTGGTCCTCTTTAAGCTAAGCCAACTAAGAGGAGGTGCAAAGATGGACTAGACAGTTTTGTACTACAGCGGTTTTATCATCATCATGAAAAATGCAGTACAGCATAAGAATGTCCAGTCTAACTTTTGTAAATTTGCATACCTGAATTTCTTTTAAAGGGGTTGTACAGCCAGCATACGGTTCCTGCTCTCCTTGGACAGTGTTAAAAAAAAAAAAAAATGTATGGCCGCCATGCTCCGCAGCAGGACTTAGAGTCCCATGATACTTTGCTTCCATGGAGCTGTGTGTGCTTCTGCACAGAACCCACAGCGCAGCTATTGGCTGCTGGAGAGTGCACACGTCTTTATGCACAGCTGCTGCAAAGGAGCACCACCTTGTGTGCGGCACATTTGCGCACACTCCAGAGGCTGGAGTGCAGAGACTGGCGCTTAAGCGTTAAGTCGTTACGTGGAGATTGGTAATTATAAGCAAGTTCTGTCCTTCTGCTAGTTTAACTATCAACAAAACGGCCAGGAATCGTTAATAACATTAACCCCCTTAAGGACGCAGGGTTTTTTCGCTCATTTCTTGCTCTCCACCTTCAAAAATCCATAACTTTTTCATTTTTATGTGTACAGAGCGGTGCAAGCAACGACCGTGGTTATTAGCGGTGGGGGTTTGCTGCAATATGCAACAACCCCCACTCTTGTATGAAGAGGACTCGGCCCTTGAGCCCTCTTCATACATTCCCTGTACCTGTAGCGTTAAGGGGTTAAATCAGTTTGTTTTCAAGTTTATCTCAAACATGAAGAACCACGTCCATGGCCGTAACACCCCTTTTAAGGACTTGTACAAACCAAGAGCAAAAACCGGTGTGTCGCACGGCAAAGTACAAGAAATAAACAATCTTTATTGGATTACCACATATGAAAAACAAGACAAACTCACAATTAAAATCAATTAAAACGTACAAAGTACATACAAAACTGCCACGTTGGTTACACAGGTAAGTATACACCAACCACCCCCCTCACATATTAAATGTAATATTCCTGAGGATAACTAGTAAAACACCCGGCTGTGTGCTAGCTAGTCCCATCAGTGGACCAAAGAATAAGACAAGTTAAAGTGCATGGTATGCAAAGGTAACTGCATTCTACATGAGGCCTGAATACATTACGCTGCACATGGAACTGGTAATGTTCCAATAGGTGAGGTTGCTGAGTGAGGTCTCGGAATGAGGTGGGGGGGGGGGGGGAAAGAGGGCTCCCCACGCGTTTCGTCTCCTGCTAGGAGACTTCCTCAGGGGTAGAAGTGCACAATTTACCGGCTGATCGTGCTCCGCAAAGAGGTCTATGGCACCTTGTCACATTGCTGTAAGCATGCAGGGTCTCACCGTGACTGAGCTGGACGGCTTTCTATGGAGGGAGGTGTGGGGGTGCTCACACACCCTCCATTCTGTACGCAACCGCATGCTTTGCCCGTTGAGGTTCTGGGCCCGTTGAGCACATGGTTATGTGCATGTGGCCTAAATGTGTGTAAATTACTAGTTATGCCCTGCTCTCTCCAAACTTGCTAAATTGGTATTTTTTATTAGTATCCACACTTATCAGCATTTCAGTAAAAACTTGGGTTGTATGGGTTCAGCAAAAGATCCCGTAAGACCCAACTTGGAGCCTTTTCACTGTTCACACAGGTTGTTTTTTTCCCCCCTCATTTAATGTAGTTTTTTTTTTTTTTTTAATTAATTTCTTGCTATTCAGTAAAACCAGTGTCCTGGAAATTAGCATTGCATCCAGCGTTGCCTCCACACACCTACAAAATTGTTAAAACCCAATAGAACCGATTTTAGGTTGATTTGCTGTTAAATTCCATTTCTCTGATGCAATTCTCTTGGTGTAAGAGAGATCTGGAGAACCCTAGTGGAGGAGCGGCTCACTTTGTCAGACTTGTCATGTCCATGTGTTACATGGGTGGCAATTCGGCTGAATTGTGTCTTCGCATTTGCTTGGTTGTTCACTAGTAAAATGTTGGACAAACAAAGAAGTGAGGGTCAATGTATCACTCCTTTGGCTTTTTTTGCAACTTTTCGCAGTTTGAGACTTTTTAGGTGCAGAATCAAGCAGCGTACCAGTTATCTGCCTCCAGGATGTAATGCAGTAGCCATATTTATCTTTGTAGATAGATGTTGGTTCAACTTGTGAGATTTTTGGGCTCTGAAATTGTCGCATTCTTGTACCAAAACAGAGCATGCTAGACCCAGACTTACTTTTGGTAGTTACAATTTGAGACTTATAAGTCTCAATGTAACTTCAGATATATTGCAATGATTAAGTAGGCCGACTTCAGGAAACTTGGAAAAAGTAGCAGCCGAAAAGCTATGATACATGTGCCCCAAGATTGTGAAAGAAAAACTGTATAAAAGTGTAATTGGCGTTTAAAATTCATACAAAATGTGACATTTTCTGTGTAAAATGTTATTCTATATTGTGTGTATAATATATATATTTCCAATTGTAAATCCTGAAACACCATGAGGGAGATTTATCATCAAGTTTCTGAGGTAAAACTGTTCTAGTTGCCCATGGAAACCAATCAGAGCTCAGCTTTAATTTTATAAACGGCTGTGGGAAAGTGAAAGCTGAGCTCTGATTGGTTGCCGTGTGAAACGTGAACAGTTCTGCTCTAAGAGATCCATGAAATCTGCCGCCATGGCTTTATTTAGTGTTACCAGTTTCTGACAAGCAGGTTCTGTTCTATCTGTCCTCCAGTGGTGCCTCTGATGTGTTCAGGACAAAAGGCCCCAATTGTTCACTTATAGAATTGTCCAAGTTATGTCACCTTGGACCTCCAACTATGTATATGAGTAATTTAAGCATCAAAGCATTTTCTTTCATGCATCCAGTTATTTCTGGAATCTGGTACTGTGCAGACTAAGGCCTTGTGCACACGACCGTGAGCTAGCGACACAAACGGCGGCAAACTCACGGCACCTTTGCTTTCTGTAGGGCATGAACGTGCTGCCTGCCTGCGCCTCAAAAGATAAGACAGGTCCTATTCCAGTCGACGCTTGCGCTGTTGGCAGTCATTCCCAATGGACGTTGTAGGTCACCCATCAATGTCTGATGGCCCGGAATTGGGGGGGATAACATTCTTCTGTTTGCAGCCTACAAAATGTTCATGTTCAGGAGGCCTAAGCTAGGTTCTTCTATTAAAACCCACCCATTTGTAATTGTGTCATTGACCTGGCACCCGCTCATGGTGCAGTGAGCACCCTGACAAAATGTCCTATAGGTGCCGCTACTGAGGGAAGAGTTGAGGAGCGTTCACCCACTCCTTCTCCACCTGGTCGTGTGCATATAGCCAAACTTAGACGCGGAAACTTCAGTCTGTAAGAAGAATGGGCAGAAACGCAAACCTTTTACTTTTGAAACAATAAAAAGCCTTTAGTCTCAAACCTTTTTCTGTTGCCTATCCTAGTCTGCACCTACTACAGCTTCCTCCGGAGCCTGGCAGAGTAGGCTTTGGTATTGAGTATAAAGGCTTTGGAAAAATTGCTGAAGTATTGTTTGCCATTTACCACCTTGGAAAACATATTTGCATATTTCCGAGATACCTGATGCCAAGCCATGAGGAGACTTAGAGTTAATAGTCGTGGCTGGATGGCCATAGAGGGATTTTTATCTATTGTCTGCTATATACTTTCTTAGTCTTTAATGTAAGCTGAAATACGTAGAGCTACTTACATGCATCTCCAGCATAAGGCCATTAACGTTTCTTCCTGTTTCTTGTCGAATTGATGTAGGTCATAATGATTACGGTTATCAGCAACCGTCGTATCCTGAACAAGGCTACGATAGGCCTTACGAGGATTCCTCACAACATTACTACGAAGGAGGTATCTATATACCTTCACACACATACACACATACTCTCACACATATCAATCTTATTTCCGTTTGTAATTCCCGGAATGAGAGTAATTTCACAATCTCCATTTTAAGCTTTAATAGAAATAGTGCTGGCTTTTTTTAATCTATATGTTTAATTAATTTTTTTTTTTTTTTTACTCCTGTTCAATAAAACTAGGCAACCACACCGCACAATAATTGTTCACAACCCCCTTACTGACCAGTACATGACTAAAACGTGTTGCCTTTCTTGCCTAAATGAACCTAACCCAGCAAACTATTGATATTGGAGCTATATTCACACACAAACGTTATGTCTCTAGGATCCAGCTTTCTGATCTCGTCTAGCTAGTCTGTGCTCCTTCAGCTGTCTTTAATTTTTTTTCCTTTGCTCTTCCGGTCACGGTTGTAATACTGTGATACTTCTTGAATGTAATGCCTGTTTGCCGAGGATGCTGAAATAAAAATGCTGCCGTCCAGACTTGCAAACCTAGCTTTATTATGTTTGTGGGCTGACTTCCTTATGTTTTTGTGTTTTTAATTTTTATTTTTGGTGTTTAGCATTTTTAACTATTTTTATATTTGGTTTTGTATTTTTTTTTCTCTTGTTTGGTGTTGGTTGTGATGGTGTGTGGGTTTTTTTCAGTGAGCAATTTTTTTAGTAATTGTGTTTTTAACTTTAGGAAATGCACAATATGCCCAACAGCAAGAATCTTATCAAGGGCCACCACAACAACAAGCCTACACACCTCAACAACAGCAGTACCCAAGCCAGCAAGGTTATCCTGCCCAACAACAAGCTTATGGTAAGAATTTCTTACATTTTGCTTCTTGTCCCTCGTCTTTGTTGTGAATGATGGCTTTAGTGATCTCGTGGGCTGAGGGAGAGGCCTGGGCAGTGATGGCAGCACCAGCCACATCACAGCAAAGGCTTCTCAGCAACCAGCATTACCGGTAACCCAAATATATTTCCTATGTGTACTGATCAACCGATCCATTATAGCACCGACAGGGGTCAAAACTGCTGACTGAATACCTTTTAAAGGGATTCTGACGGTTATTTGGAGAGTTGGTCCTGATGGTTTGGTTTAGTGTCTCAAATAGCCAGAATTATGACCATTTTGCTCTCTGCCACTTTTGACATATGAAGCCCAATTGCTTATAATGGAAGTACAAAAATCCCTGTATACTTGCCTAGAGTTGCCTAGAGTTGAGCTTTGCCAGGAATAATCACATAAACTTCTGCATTGTGTTGGTGGCTGGAGATGGGGGCAGAATTTCATTTTTCGTCATTGCTTTATTTTAAATTGGTCTCCTTTAGCTTTGCTCTAATTTTCTGTAAGTTGACATGGGTTTTGTACTTTTGCTTGTCTTTTTCCAGGCCCTTCTCAAAGTGCTCCTGGTCCTCAGTACCCAAACTACCCTCAGGGACAAGGACAACAGTATGTGCCATACAGACCTTCACAGCCAGGACCTCCACAGCCACAGCAGCAGAGACCTTATGGATATGACCAGGTAAAGCCTATTAAAGTTGCAGGGCTTGTGTGTTTTTAATGTGAATGTTGAATATTAATCATATTGTCCCCTAAATTCTGTATTAGCAGCTCTGATCACGGTGGTGAGCGGTCTGGGAAACAGTCCATGTGACAGCCACATTTCCCAACCTGACCGTGGCGCGGCTGTGATGTATGATGCTGTAAGTACCAGGCAGACTGCAGCTCTACTATCCCATGCTCCCAGACTCTCTTAGGAGCCATGGCCATGGTCACAGCATTGTAAATTAGGGCCACTTCGCAAAGTGTATTTTGCTGTCTGTTTTATGTTCGTATTATGTCTGCATCCGCGTTGGGGTTTGTGTGTTTTTTTTTTTTTTTTTTTTTTTTTTTTTTGGGATCCGTTGATCAGTTTACAAAACTCGGATGGCAAATCACCTTGCTCCTGCTCATCTTCTGAGGTAAAAACTGTCAGATACACCTGGGAGGGCTTGCTGGAGACATTTTGTGTCAAATCTCGCATCTAAACAGAAAGTCGCATTACATAATTTCATTCCTATTGTGAAATATAGCCTAAACGAGTGTAATGAATTTGTGGTAAACAGACTAAAGCAAAGTCCACGTGACAGAGACCCTTTATATTTGTCTCATGGATTGTAGCAAAAGCTGTGCCAAACCACACGTAGAACAAAAATTAGATTAAACTTCTATCACTTCTATCGTGATCCGCAAAAGAGAGAGAAAAATAATATCTGTTCTAGCACAAACATAAGAATAAACAGACTTAATAAGGTCTGTATGATATCCATGGAAATAACGGAGAGCATAATGAGGAAAAACAACTGATGTGTATTACTGGTGTGATAAACTGCCCCATACTGCGATACACAGTCGGTTCAGTTGAGCAAGGAAATATGGTTGACACAGACTATGGGGGAGATTTATCAGAAGTGCCTGAGAGCAGAGCTGTTTTTAGTGGCTCATGGCAACCAATCAGAGCTCCGCTTTTATTTTCCCACAATACAATTAAAGCTGAGCTCTGACTGGGTGTCATAAGCAACTATGTCATACATAGCTTGTGTATATTCTTTAAGGGCAGCTTTTAGTTAGTTTTTGTAACTCTGGAAGTTTGCTAAACTAAGTAGTGCACTGGGCTACATACACACAAACCTTGCTTTTGGCAATAATTGACACAGCCCTGTGTATTTCAGTGGTCTTGTACACGTGGCCATGCCTTCCACGGCTCGGGTCTACCGCTTGGGCAGTCTTTTTTCTTATTTTTTGCACAGGAACAAACCTGACACAGTGTGTGCCCACAATTGTAGCCCAAGTCTATATCAGTAACTTTCATTTGCCTCCAGTTGCTACGAAGTCCGCCCCTCCCCATAGGAATGCACGGCCCGGTATTCCGTAGAGGGGTAGGACATGTCCTATCTTGCTACGGAACAGTATGGTGCTGCACCGTACCGCTTCCATGCGGCGCTGTGAGACCATTGAAGTGTATGGGGGACGTATATACGACCCGCATACATTCGTTTGAATGTAGCATAACTCGTATATGAGGATCATTTATGTAGGTAGACGATTAACAGAATGTTTTTTTTTTTATGGCATCTGTCGGCTGTTTCATTACCATATACAGACAGTCCCCGAGTTGCATACAAGATGGGTTCTTAAGTTGAATTTGTAAAGAAGTCGAAATTATTGTAGTTCTAGACAAATTCTTTTGCCCCAGCGACAATTGGAGTTTCAAAATTTTTTTTTTTTTTTTTCCCCTTTTAATGGGACCAAAGATCATCAATAAAGCTTAATTACAGACAACGTACAGCTGATCATTGCAGTCTGGGACTATAGTGAAGCATTCGGAGAACTTCACCAGAGGTCACAGTGGGCAGAGGGGTGGTCTGTAAATTGGGTGTTCTTAAGTAGGGGACAGCCTGTAATTGGAGGAGCTCCTGCATATGGTCCACCATAGCTACATTAATTGGAACCTGTCAACAGAAATTGACCTACTAAACCACTACCAGTATGTTGTCAAACAGCTGAAAACCTTCTAGATCAGGTTTCTTACATGGTCCAGTGTGGAGGCATCATCCAGAAAATAAACTTTAAAGTGAGTATAAATTGGTTGTATTAAGTCAAAGATGAGAAGATTTTAACACCGAATTCAATCTCTTTCTCAGAACTCATTCTTCATTGTGATTGATGGTCGTGCACAAAGGAAAAAATTACTTACCAGTTGTCAATCAATTACAAGTCCTGTGCATGATGTCAATCACAGTGGAGGGCGTTCTAAGGTGGGAGGAGCTTGACTTCTGCTCTCTACCTCCTTGACTTTATACAACCAATGTACTGTACATCTTACTTGGTTGATTTTGTGGATGATGGAACCACATTGGGCTATGAAAGAAACATGATCTGAAAGGTGTTAAACGATTACAAGTATGTTGACTAGCAGTTTATTAAGCCAATTTCTGATGATGGGTTCCTTTTAAAGTCCGTAGGCCAAGCAGCCTCTCAGTGGGGTTACTGGGGACCGGATCCCACCAAATCATAAAATGCAGGCATGTCCTAGAAATATGCAATAATTCTATTAAATATTATAGTAGACGTCAGGCACAATGTAATATGCTCTCTGAGGTTTCCTTATGACCTACAGACTGTGGTCACTCGCAGATATATCCATAATTTATGCTACAATCATGTTTGTGGACCAAAAAGGTACTCAAATTTTTTAACCAATCACTATTAATATTTTTGGGTTTTTTTAACGCTTTTTTTCTTTTTGCTTTATAGGGTCAATATGGAAACTATCAGCAGTAAAGAACTTGTGGAATCCTGTAGCCAGTCAGTGTAGCTGTTGTGGTGTTTCCTTTGGACTGTGGACATCTTGCTTTTTGGAGAGATTTTACTTTGACTTTTTACATTTGGGGGAAATCATGTGAATTGAAAGCAGTGTCTAGATTTTGCAAACCGAATGGGATCATTGAGGACTTTGAAATTCACACGTGTGTTTCACATCATGTACTCTAGGTGGTGATGTTGCATCATACAATCCAGGATATCTGTGTAATGCATAGGCAAGAGATCCATCTGATCGTCAGTGAAAGATGGGAGAATTTTTTTCCCCCAGCTGATTCCATATATACCATAAAGCAGGGGAACAATTTTGGAACCTTTGTCGATACACAATGACACTAAGGTTCCTTGGGTGTTAGTTTTAAGTATTGAGAAATCATGGCTAACGATCATTTATCTATGAATTTTTGTTATGTGTTCTACCAGTCGGATGCTCACATTATATACTGTAAATCATGTTTTTCCTTAAGTCGCAAAATCAAATAAGCAAGACGGTTTAATAATTTTGCAATTCTGCCTATAGGTTTGCAAGAGATCAAAGTTATTATAGCAGGAATCGCATCAGCAGTGATCTTTATCTGTCAACCAGCACTCAAGTATATTTGAGCAGTACAGAGCACACACTGCAATAACTACTGTCTTTCACGTACTAGGTAACAATTATGCAATACACATCAATAGATCTTTTGTTATAATAGGTATGTAATTTTTTTTTTCTTAGGAAAACCGAAGAGTATGTATGTTTATTATTTTGCAGAGCAATATTTTTCTGTTTTTAAACCTTAATAAAACACACATCACAATGAACTTATTTAGTATGAGCAGTATTATTGTTTGATTTTTCTTGTAGGGGAGGTCAGGGGTTCTGTGCCAAAAGTACACCTGTGTATAATGCTATTTAAATGTACTTTAATGAGAATAAATTATTTGACTTGAATCCTAATTTTATTCTAATGCATGTGCGGGATGCAGTTTGTAAAATTTCTACACATATTAGTTTCTATTGAAATTTGCAATGAGTAGGGTATTTTAAATGGCAGTCTTGGTTAAAGTGTAGCTAGACTTTAAAAAAAAATGGCATAAATCTTTAAGGCAGATGATGGTAAACTATCTGATATACTTTATAAAATCTGTCCCCATCTCCTTCTTATTTAAGCACTATGTAAAAATCCATTTTCTGTCCTATCCCCCGGTAAGAGATAAAGAAACTTTGAAGTCATGAGACACTTTATTAGGAGTTGTCCCACGTTTTGAAGCTACACAGGATAGAGGGTAACAATTTGATTGGTGAGGGTTCTACTGCTGGGACCCAACAATCTGGAGAATGGGTATCCCATTCTGGATAACTGCAGTTTGAGCATGTGCCCTTCCACTATTCATTGACTATATGATTTCCAGGCGATTGAGCATGTTGCTCATACCCAGCTATACCCAGCATTGCTGAAGAATAGAATGGAGCAGGCACATGTTCTAGATGGGGGAGGGGAGGGGTCCCATTATTGTGATGTAATGCAGGTCCCAGCAGTCATTGGTCATCTTGTTCTCACCTATCCTGTGTGATGTAATGCAGGTCCCAGCAGTCATTGGTCATCTTGTTCTCACCTATCCTGTGGATATCAAAATATCTTGGTCTAGATCCACTTCTGGCCTTTCTGACAAGAATGATAAATGAAATACCCTATATTCCGAATTTTTCTCTTTTTCCCCTCCATGAGCACAACCTGCCACCCACTTAAATATACAGTGCTCACAGATTGATTTAATTGGTAGAGCGAGTTTGCCAAAGATTCTTTTTGATTGAAAAGGAATAATTGCCACTTTCCAGAAGTGTTCAATTTAGTTCAAGTAAATGCTTTAGTTTTGTTCAATTACATTTAGAGTAGCCCCTAAGCCATTCTTATTTTGACTTGGTGTGTGCTTAGATCCACTCTGGATGAGATTTTTGCTAGGAAAACCTCAGTATTTTAGCTTTCCCTTAATCCTAAACCGTTTTTTCACCTTGGCAAGCCCTATGAAGATTCCTTGTTCTTCCTTCTATTTAAGAATTATAATGATCACTTGCTTCAGAAATGCAGCAGAATTTTTTTTGTATCATACTGTGCCTGCATATAATCCTGTCATGATATATACAGGTAGTCCTCTCCTCCTCTGACATGCATTTGTCTTTGTGTGGCCTCCAATCTAGGTGTACAAAACTTCTCTGGGTGCGTTCACATATTGCATTTAGAATGCATCGTAATCCGTTTTGATGTGGTTATAGGTGTAGTTTCTTTAAATCAACCCTTTCCTTGCCAGGTGTTTCTAGAAATTTTGTTACATTACTGGCCAGGGCAATTTCTACAATTTTAACATGTACAAATTAAACACAAAATTACAGTATAAATAATTATACTCAAACCCCATGGACCCATTTACAAAATTGCATTAAGGAGTTTTCTATCAAAATTGAAAGATGTCTGTGTTTATAAAGTGTAAAATTTTATTTAAAAGAAGTGTAAAAATTGACTAATGGCAAAAAATGTGTCCCAAACAAAAAAACTATTTGCTTGATGCCACCTCAATAAATGTGTAGAGTTCACATGAAACAAAAGCCATCCAATATTTGGTTGCAGTGGGTGTACTGTGTGCCATTGTATTAGCAGCACAATAACAGAACCTTTCCCGGTTGATAACGGAGGTATAAATAATGGAGGGATGGTGTGAAATAAAAACTCCAGGGGCATATTTACTTTGGATCCCTGGTACCCAGAATCTATTAAGAACCTCTTCTTTCATATGAAACTAGTATTTTGTTTCTAGGTGCCAGTGAAATTTTTTGCTGTAATGGGACCGATTTATCAATAAGGCTTCATTCCAGACACCTTACAGCTGATCATTGCAGCCTGTAACTAAAGTAAGGCCCCTTCCACACTCGCGTTGCATTTCACGTCAGAGTTTGATCAGGGTGCGATCAGGGTTTGGTCAGTGAAAAACGCGCATTTTGCATCAGAGTGCAATCAGTTTTCACTCAGAGTTTGTTCAGTGTCTCAGTTTTTCACGCGCGTTTTTGATGCAATTGCAATGCAATTTCAATGCGTTTTTCACGCGCAGAAAATGCGCGTGAAATGGACATAGAAAAGATAGAGCTCAGTCCTATGGCAATTGATGCGTGAAAAACGCATTGCACTTGCAAGTGTCTCAGAGTGCAATGCGTTTTTGATGCATCTCCATAGACTTGTATGGTGCGTTTTTCACGCGCGTGACTTGCAAAAGTAGAGCGTTAAAAAAACCGCGCGTGTGTGCGTGACAAAAAATGCAAGTCTGAAAAGACCCATTGGTTACAATGGGTCAGAGTGCAATGCAAGTTCTCCGTGTCAAAAGCACGCACAGAAAACGCGCGTGAAAAACGCAAGTGTGAAAGGGGCCTAAAGCTTCCAGAGAGCTTCTCCAGAAGTTACAGGGGGCAGAGGGGTCTGTTTGTAAGCTTGGTGTCCTTAAGTAGGGGACCGTTTGGTACTTTTAACCATGTACTGTACCACACAGTATATCAAATGTTCATTTTATCTCTGTTCAGTTTTTTACATTGTACTTTTTTTCTTTTTTTTTTTTTTTTTTTTTTTTTGAGAAAACCACAAGAAAAATAAAAAAGAGAAAATAACAGCCAGAGAATGTATGAGTGCATAAACAAAAATAGGATGAACTGTATTCAGCAGATGGGTAAATAAAATATACATATGAAGAGCAATTGAGAAAATCAGTGAAAATAGTAAGGAAATACATTATATCGCCTTAAAGAGTAACATCCAAGATAATTATTGGGGCACTACTTGGTAACAAGACTAGGAGGGCTTCTCGTACCCGCTTCAATGTTAGGTGCAGTCTGTGGAATATAGTAAAAGGAAAGATGGTGCTCTACTTTGTTATAAGAATAGTCCACAGGCACAAGTATTGTAGCAATAAAGAAAATTATGGCATTCACCATAAAACTTCACATTATTATTTATCTTCTTAAAAAATGTCCAAAGCCATAGGGAATAAGAGCAGGGCTGTCCCAGGCTCTAGCTCAGCTTGTGGTCCCTGGGAACCCCCTTGCTCCTATCGCCTATGGATTTGGACATATGTTTTTGACAAGCTGAATGTGGGATGTTATGATTGTTCCAGTATAGGGTTATACATCCAAACACCCTAATTAATGAATCAAGCATCACGGTTGTGAACAGTTGGGCTCAGTCCTTCTCCGGTAGTAACCAAAAAGGTAAATTGCAGGTTTACATTGGATCAGAAGGAATAAAAGTTCCATATTCAAATTTTAGCTTAGGAAAGGGCCTACTACAGACAACTCTGCTGTTGTACATTATGCTCAACCCCAGCATTCAGGAAAGGGATCATGGAGGCTGAGCAGAATTAGTTAAAAGGTGAATCTGGACTCAGTATATTACCAAAACAAATGCTCTATATAGCACAGAACTGCGATTGGTCCAAAATGCAATGAGTAAGGTATTTTATATTCAGTTTTTTTTAGTAACTAGAGTCACTGTCCCAATAATGTAGTCTAGCCAGAAAAGCGACTAATAGGAAGGACTGTAACTTGAATAGACCCTATCAAAATGTGTATTTCCCTCCAAAATCCTCATTCAACTTAGTTGCTGTTCTCCCAACGCGATTTTGAACAGTGCAAACGTCCTTGCCATCTCTTGTAAGCCATCATAAACAAAGGTCTCCACTTTTAGGGATTCTGTACCTCTCAGTTTGTGACCAGGTAAAATTTGTACATTGACAAACAAGTGGCATCGCACACTCGCCCAACAAGACATGATCTGTTTTAAGAATTACCAACAACCTTTTAAGCCCCTCCCACATGCAACAGATGGGTGCTTGAAAATTTGATTATTTGCAGTTTTTTAGCAACACCTGATACTTCATGAATTTGCATAAACCTACAGCTTGTCTTTCTTGCTATTCATATTTAATTTTGAGAAGTGGATATAAAAACAGACGGGGATCGAAGACTAAAGATATTTATAGATTTTGAGAGTCAATGAATAAATAAACTATCCATGTTTGGGGGAAAAATGAAAATAATTTTCACATTTTTAAAATGATCAGTTAATTTATCTATGTAAATAGGTGTTTAATTTGTGTGGAGGATATGGGGTGAACATAAAATGAATCTAAATATTACGTCAATTGTAAAAAGGGCATTGAGTAATAGACAAAGAGCATTGATATTAAGATACTGAGATAGACCTAAACAGAAAGGAAAAGTGAACAGATGTGATGTGAATAAAGCATGTGGCCGGGAAGCTGATTAGACGGGAGGTGTTGAGTGCAGATGGTCTGCTGATACAGGTAGAAGATGATATTCTCCACAGCTGTTTGCCATGCTAGGTTACTGCAGTCAGAGCAGATTTATAAGGCATAATTTGCCACTTTCTTTCATTAAAAAAAGTTTTTAAATCTGTACAAAATAAATGACACATTTCATATTATTAGGTTTAGGACTGGAATGATGTCCACTTTCAACAGTTGATAGCAGCGGATTTATTAATGTTTAGTGTTGGCATGACTCGCTTAGGGAACATCCTATTGTTACATAAAAATGATTCCAATATTAGACGGTTAAAGGGATTTTCCCATAAAGGACATTTATCCACTTTCCATAAATGTCTGATACCATGGGTCACAGCTGTTTAATTTTTGTCCTGTGCTCCATAGTCTGCTATTGGACTTCAAGAACAATTTACAAGATGATAGGGGATAAATACTGTTAATGAGAAAAAGCCCTTTAATTGGGTAGTCCAGGATCAGGTAATTTCTAAGTACTGGAAGAGGAGGCTGTGAAATAAATGTTGTCAAGTAAAACTTCTCTGTTTCTGTAAATTTGCCATCCTCCAAAAGCTTTTAGGGAAACTAGCTGGTGTTACCGCTCTACCTCCTCTCTCCATAGCCTTTCCACGTGATGTGAAACTTCAGAAAGCCTCTTTCACAATACAAAGAATACTGAACATTTTTACAAATATAGTTTACATAAGTAAATGTCACAGCAAAAAGTTGAAGCAGATATTTTGTAAACCTCCCCCCCCCCCTACTATTTCAGCCAGACAGAATTTAGCAGATGAGGGGAAAATATAAAAAATAAATTAAGCACTTAATTTATGAAACATTAGTTGAAAAGTTGCTGAGCCACAACTATGTTAGCAACAAACTTCGCCTTTAGTGCCGCAATAAAGTATTTATTCCCCCTGAGATTCCCCAAAACTAGTAATTGTGAACAACACACACACACAAATAAATAAATATGTTGACCTCGCCCATGATTCCTCGCTGAGGTTTCCTCTGATGTCCAGAAATTCTCTATAGCTGCTAAGTGCCCCCTACTTAAAATGTTATTTCTACGTTGCTATAGCAAATCTGTCTGTAGCAAAACATGTCTCTCTCTCCTCTTCTGTTTGTTACACAGCTATGAGTGTAAACCCTTTATTTCCTAATGTTTTTTAAGCACAAACACACCTTTATCCTCTCTATCCACACCTTTGTATTCTCTATATTGCATACTTTTTCATAATTTCCTAGAACTGCAGAACATTTTTGCAAGGCTTCACACACTATGTCAGGATATTCATTTTAAACCTAACATCGGTTGTCACAGTCACTTGAGTAAATTTTGCATAAATTGCAGAAGGAAGTGTTTTAACTAAATGTGGCATCCAACTGTACAGGAGGCAGGACTAGCCAATCCTTTGCTGTCAGATCTATGCTATAACACTGTTAGACACTGTCACATTTATTTTCTTTGATGAGATATATCAGCACCTTTTTTATAGTTTGGACTAAAAATATAAAGACACTTTCTTTCTATTTATTTTTTAATCATTCAAAGCAAAATACAGATGATAAATGTTAGATCCTGTTTCGGCTGCCTATACTATACTATCTCATAGACGGCAAGTCTTAAAGAAAAATACTGGTTTATTGATAAAAATAAGAGTTGACTAAAGAAACAAACAAAATAACTTGCCAAACCTTCCTTCAAGCATTAACAGTCAAACATAAAATAAGGATATAGCTATATCTAACCTACTCTATAATATATCTAATCTACATTCTACATAATAACTCTACTCTATATTCTGCATAATAATTCTACTTTACTAATTATATACTTACCTATTATACTACTCTCTTTACACACGTAGCCCTGTATATGGAATAAAACCACAATAACATCCTCAGACAGCAGCCATTCCGCCTCCTATCGGTTGCAAACCAATTTTGTAGCCTGGTTATTGCTCTTGTGTGGGTGGGCATCCTTGTCCCATTGGGTCTAAGGCATTATCAGCAACCCAGTTTACAACCACAGTTGGCTCTCCAGGTGTTCCCCTTACATAACAAAAGGACACAGCATTTCACAACTTGTTTGTTCATTACACACTGGTGCTGGTTTATGGCCCATAATAATGGGAGTTTGATAACCATCGGTTGGTTTACAACACTCATTGATCATTTCATGAGCTACACAAAAGGCAACATGGCTTTCCAGCAAAGCACTGTATAGTATAGTGGTGGCAACTAGTGTTGAGCAGGTCCAAACTGGAAAGTTCGGGTCCGTAATGAAATTTGCGAGTTTGGGCCCCAAATCCGCAAACAAACTTCAGTCAATTTGTGTCCTGTTCTGGCTCAATACTGCCACCAATAACACCCTCAATCGGTTGGTGGCAAAAACCTCCAGCGGTATTTAAATTAACGTGGGTTGCGTACACTGGCTCTCACAGCTGGCATTTTTGGCAGGATCTGCACTCCCCAACGACAGCAAGGGGAGTGCGGATCCTCACAAACATGGAGGTGCACATTAATTTAAATGCCGGCGACGGTCATTTTGAATCTTAAATCTGGTGAACATTTTCTAATCTACTTTTACATCAACAAATTCTGCTTAGTTTGTAAAAGAAAAAACAAACTCTTACCTCCCATAGAGATGTGTATTCCAGCCTGTATAGTGTGTGTCTATGGAGGCTTCATGAGCTCACATCTAATCTTCCTGTGTGTGTTTAAATAGGAGAGTGCAGAAAGGGTTAGCACTCACAGCAATGTAACAAACAGGAGAGGAAAGAGAGACCTGTCTTCAATCCTGTAGACCATGGGTGGTAAACACAAGGCCCATAGGCCAAATACGGCCTGTGGCTTTGTTTTATCTGGCCCGGCTCTGGCTCTGTGCCCCTATGCTGCGCTTGTCTGAAGTGCAGCATAGTGGCAGGGTAACTCCGATACTTACCTTTCCCTGCTCCAACGGAGCAGCAGTTGTCTTCGCGCCTGTCATCACGTGTGCTGGCTTCAGAGCCGACGCGTATATTGGACGCACACAGGAGCGGAGATGAAGAGGACAACTGCTGCTGCTGCGGGTAAAAGTTAGGTTTTTTCCACATGGGGGTAGATGAGGGGGCACTGTGGCTGCTTGGGGGAATGAGGGGCACTGTGGCTGCCTGGGGCGGTGAAGGTCACTAGCTGCTGGAAGGGGGGAAATGAGGGGCACTGTAGCTGCTGGGGGCAGGAATGAGGGGCAGTGTAACTGCTTGGGGGATGAGGGGCACTGTGGCTCCTGGGGGAGGGTTAAAGATGAGGGGCACTGTTGCTGCTGCTGTGCTGGCAGTAGGAGTTGTGGGGCACAGTGGCTGGGGGGGAAGGTGAGGGGCACTGTGGTTGCTTGGGGGAAAGATGAGGGGTGTTGAGGCTGCTGGGTGGGGAAAGATGTGGGACACTGTGACTGCTGGGGCAAGATGTGGGGCACTGTGGCTGCTGGGGAGATGTCGGGCACTGTGGGTACTACTGGGAGGAGGGAGCTGTGGGGCACAGTGGCTGCTGCCGAAGGGGAGAGGTGTGGGATGCTGGGTTGGTGAAAGGACACTGTGGCTGCTTCTGGGGAGATGGGGCACTGTGGCTGTTTGGTGGAGCCTATTGGCTTCTGTTGGGGTATTCTGGCTATTGGGTGCTGTGACGACACATACTAGCCATTCCAATATCTGAGGCAGCATTCAAACATGGCTATTATGTGGTGGTTGCTTTTCAGAACACGCAGACTCTTCCTGCGATCACCTATTGAAATAAGATTGCGTTTGTATTGCATTTAGTAAATGCAAGAGGAGTCTGTGTGTTTTGAAATGCAACACAATCGCCAGGTGTGAATGCAGCCTCAGGTTATTGTTATTTAATAACATGTTCAGCTTTGTAGTTGCCCTCATAGGGCTGAGTGCAATTGTAATTCTGTATAATTACAATTATACAGTAATACAATTACATTTGACCCATTTAACCACTACACGCACCGGGGCGTAATAGTACTTCCTTGCGGGGTCATATTGCAGCAAACACCTACTGGTAATATCCGCGATTGGCGCTAGCAATGTTGGCTTAGATCTTCGCTTCCCGTGACGTCATCGAGAGTGACAACCTGTTACTATGACAGCTTCGGGTCATAGAGAGACCTGAGGCTGTCTCATTTTATTTGCCCATTGCTTTGCATGAAAATCCCCATATACTGCCATACTGTGGTTGAACTGATAAATATAAATAAACAGTAAAAATCATAAACATGTTAGGTATTGCCATGATCCAAAATGTCCGATCTATCAAAATAATAATAATAATGGTTATTCCCGGTGTTTAACCCCTTAACGGAAAATAGTGTCTAAAGTCGAAAAGGCCACTTTTGCTAAAAATAAAAATTCATTGAAAAGTGATCAAAAGGCCGTACAAATGGGAGCATTGAAAACATCATCAAAGATATAAAAAAAATTATACCACACAAAGCTCTGTAAACTGAAGTATTAAAAAGTTATTAGCGCCAGGAGATGGCAAAATGAAGATTTTTTTTGTACAGGAGGTTTTAATTTTTGCAAATGTATGAAAACATTATAAAACCTATAAAAATTTGGTATCTCTGTAATCGGATTGACCCAAAGAATAAAGTAGACATCTAATTTGGGGTGCACAGTAAAAGCTGTAAAATCCAAGGCCACAAAAAAATTGTGCAAATGCATTTTTTCAACAATTTCACTTAATTTGGATTTTTTTTCACTCTTCCCAGTACACAGCATGGAATATTAAATGGCATCACTATGAATTGAAATATGTTATGAGGAAAACAAGTTCTCATACAGCTCTTTTAATAAAAATATAAAAAAGTAATAGATTTTTGAAGGTGGGAAGTGAAAAATGAAAACATTACATTCCCCTAAATTGCCTCCCCCCTTGAGGCTCAAACAGCTTCTGCCGAAGGTTAGATTGTCACCTCACCTCATGGCCGATGAGGCCTTTGTCTAGTCTAACTTTGGACTGACTTACTTTTAGAAAATTTTAGTATATTCACCCCATTTTATAAAATAAAACAAAATTAATTAAAACAAAAAAGGAAGTATATTTAAAAAATAGAATATCTTTCTGTTGCACCTACTGTGACACTCAAAAGTGGTTGTAATTAAGAAAAAAATACATACGGTTTATACTTGAGTATAAGCCGAGCCGAGTATAAGCCAAAGTACCTAATTTTAACACAAAAAACTAGGAAAACCTATTGACTTGAGTATAAGCCTAGGGTGGGAAATACATTGGTCACATCCTCCACGCCAGCCCCTGTAGTATATAGCCTGCCAGCCAAATCTAGTGTATAGCCTGCCAGCCCCTGTAGCGTATAGCCTGCCAGCCCCTGTAGTATATAACCTGCCAGTCCCTGTAGCATATAGCTTGCCAGCCCCCTGTAGTATATATCCTGCCAGTCCTTGTAGTATATAGCCAGTCACTGTAGTATATAGCCTGCCAGCCCTCCAGTATATAACCTGCCAGCCCCTGTAGTGTATAGCCTGCCAGCCCCCCCCCCCCCCTGTATATAACCTGCCAGCTCTGGCAGTTTATAGCCAGCCTCTGCCCCGAGTATACACAAAAACAAAAGGTACCCCTTTAAGGAGGGACAGGGAAAGAGGGGTAAAAGGAAGCACTATGAAAGACCAAAATGAGTCTGAATAATTGCAGTAAAAAATACTTTATTAATGACTATTTAAGACATGATGATAAAAGCAGGATGAGAATCCTCAGACAATGCTGAGGGGGAATGACAGTGCAAGGCGGCGACAACAAATGAGAAAGTCGTCACCCCGGGCAGACATAGGAGGAATTACACATGGACAAAGCATGCACATGTAATAGGTAAGGACAGAAGGTACACATAATGAAGGCAACAGGTGTAAAGTGGCACACAGCTGCTAACATGCATAAACATAGGTAATGTGCACAAACAGGTAGAGATAATACCTTACCAATGAACAAAAGGATAGATGAAGTGGACCTCCACTGTCCGGGATGGCGATATCTCCGACGCGCGTTTCGGCTCGTAACAGAGCCTTCGTCTGGGGGTCTGCCCCGAGTATGCCAAGCCTTTAATAAAAATAAATTAACACTGTACTCAAGAAGAGCCAGAGGAGGCGAAGAGGAGCAGAAGGACCCTTTTTTATAGACTCAAGTATAAGGTGAGTTAGGTTTTTACTCGGCAAATACAACATAAAAAATATCCATACTTTAGCATTTAGAAAATGAATAAAATAAAATGTCTGTTTTAGACTGTCTTATCTTGCAGTCTACAATTGTTGGTAAGAGTTTGTAGGTAGGTTTCTTAAAGGAACACTCCATTCATAGCTGCTTTATTGAATTATACCTTGTGCAGGGCCTGAAGGGAGAATAATGCCTCTAGGTTCTAGCAAGGTTCTAGAAACACAATGAACATGAGCCATGCTCCTCCTTTCAGGCCCTTTACCAATTAAATTAGTTAGCTTTGACTGGAGTGTTCCTTTAAACCAAGTTCATATATAGTTGGCTGGAATTTTCTCATAGATTGCACTAAAAAATGTTCTATGATGAGCATAAGGATAGCAGTGGAAAGGCTACTGAATTTATACAATGATAATTCTGCAACCATTCCACAGTGGTAGAAACCAGCAGAAATTGTTTTGTGTCACTGATTTGTATACATCCCATGTTTTTCACAGTGTGATAAGTGCTTGGTACACAAGCTAATGAGCCAAAAGGGCTCTGGAGGGGGGTTGAGCAGAGCTCCTCCATGTAGGTTCATGGGCTGTTACACTGTGTAAGAGCACTTCCTCATTCTAAATGTGTGAGAAGATAAGTTCCAACGGAGCAAGGAGGGGGAAGAGGCGATATGCTCCTGCACAGGTTAACAGTTTGTGCAAACAGTGCAGGTAGGTGCTCAGGTAACACTTCCATAGCACTTTTGGCACATGGCATCATTTTAACAGTTGGTTTTACAAGGAAGAACATCATGGATAAAAAATATAAGAAACATACCGTAGTCACATTGCCTGGATCTATCAGTAAGAGCTCCTTGCTTATCATTCTTGGTTTTGATGTTAGATTTTATTTAACTCATTTAGACACGCTTAAATAATAAAATTTGAATTACAGATTTCAGATTTATGACTAAGCTTAAGCCCATTAAAGCCCTGTTAATTGAGCAGAGTGGTAGTTTAGGTCTCTTTTTAAACCCATGGCTTAAATACACAGTATTTAGCTTATCACATTTTTAGCACATAGAATAAATGAGCATAGCCGTAGTCGATAAATGAACATGTCCATAGACAAATACATGGCCAAACTACACTGATAATGAGTTCATTTAAACAAATAGACGATCATCAGAACAAATTAATGGGACACATCCTCCTCCAATATCTTCCCATATATAATTTACAAACTGTACAAAACAGTCATTTGTATTTGCTTCTTTGTTCGTTTAATATACCATCTAATTAGCCTTTGCTGCACGGTAATAAGCATAGAGTGTAGGCTGCTACAAAAGATTTTGCTTGAAAAATGAGTACTATGAGGTGGTAATCACGATGACTGAATTAGATTAATTAGAGGGAAGAGATGTGGATGTACTGATTCTCGAACGATGCAGATATATTATCTCATTTCAAATAAGCTCACCTGACATTAAGGAATAATTTGTCAACCTATCGTCTGTTAAAGTCTTACTCTCCATTTAATGGAAATTAAAATTACAGTTTTAATAAGAAGAATTTCCTCAAGGATTTCCCTCCCTGAGACACTTGCATTTGTGAGGCTTAATTGTTTTATAACAGTTCTAATTCATAAAAGTTTTTAATTGGTGGTGACAAAAAAATTACTTTATTCCTGGGGTGAATAGTTTGAAGAATAACTTAACCCCATATAGGTGTGGAAGACCTTAAAAAAATGTAACAAAAAAAAAACATTCCAAAATTCAAATAACTAAGAAGAATATTTGCACAATTGTCTCTGTGGTGGAAATCTAAAATTAGATAAATGTCTCAATTGTGTGCTTCCATCCCTGGAATGGGCTATATTATCGCATATGGCTCAGGGGTAAGACTTGTTATCTTATTATATATTGCACTTGTTTGTAATTATGAAAAGCTGATACTTTAATTGTATTTTATGCAGAGATGTATTTGTTACTTTGAAGTGTTGGCCAAAGTTTTCTAAAAGCAATGAGTGCTTCCAAAACTGATATTTCTGACAAGTACTCACCCCTCCCGGGTCTGCTCCCTGGTGACCTTTTGTCACCTGTACTCACTGCTCTCCTTCTACAGGAGCCAGTCTGCTCTGGGATCTGACGCTGGTAGTATGCTCTGACGTTTAAAACCAGAGCAGGTTATCACATAAAAGACGCTCCAGTGTGGCACAAGGGGCAGAAGATAAGCAATGAGAGGTGAGTATTTTTTTCTTCGTCTCCATTATTATTATCTGCTCTGGACTCTCCAATATTGTTATCTGCTCTGGACTCTCCATTATTATTATTTGTTTGGTTTGCGGTCTCCAATATTAATATTTATATGCTCTAGAGGTTTCCATTATAATTATTTGTCTGATCTGGGGATAAATATTTTGATTAGCCACTCTTGTGGGGGCATTATTATTATTGTTTGCTTCGGGGCGACTCCATTGTTATTGTCTGCTTAGCAGTTTATTAGTTATTATCTAAATGTAGTATTAGTTATTGCTGGGGTGGAATTTGTTGTTTGCTGTTGCTGTTCTAGAGTGCTGGTGCTTCTAGGGCTAGTGGAGCCCCTTGAAATTGAACAGAATGAAAATGCAGCCCCCAGTCCAATAAAGGTTGAGAAGAAACAAGATCCCAATTTTTATCATTTGTGTAGGTCTGAAAAGTTGAACCCTTTCCAATCAGCAAGTTATTCTCAATCCTGAAGATGGGGATGACTCTTTCATTTTGAGTAGGTACTCTTTATTAAGTGTACTAGGTAACTTCTTTGTGCCATAAAATTGGCATTAAAGGAATATGTCATCAAGAAGGTAATTTTTACATGATGACAGGTTCCAATAGCCTCTGTTATGTTGATTTCAAAAATGCCTTTGTGGTTCATCTGAATAATTTGGTACTTTAAAATCACCTGGCTCCCTGCCAGAAGTGTGTGGTGAGTCCAGGGGGAAGGAGGGCATTTCAAATGAGAATTGTTTGTGGCAGTGGGCTGATGTAAGTGGGGGGAGGGCAATAATTGAGGAGAAGATTACTTGTGCCATTTGAATTGCCCCACCTCCCCAGGACTTACTACACACTGCTTGCAGGGAGCCAGGTAATGTTAAATAACTTATTATATATGCCCCACAAAGGCACTAGAATTATTCAAATGCACCACAAGGTATATTTGAAATCAACACACCAGAGGCTATTGAAATCTGTCATGTAAAAATTATCTTCCTGATGACAGGTTCCCTTTAAGCCTATAATGATGAATTTCTGCTGTATTTCAGTGCATGATCAGTCAGACTTCTAGGGCTCTAGTACCCTGGATGGTGCCTTAAAAATATCACCACCCATAAAATGTTGAATAAAAATTATCAATATGTCATATAGTTCCAAAAATATAAATGAAAAATAAAAATGAAACAGGTTTAAAAAAAAATTACACCTTACACTGTTTAAAAAAAGGTTATCAGTTTTCGAATAAGACGATACACAGTTTTTTTCTTTCAAAAGATTTGAATTCTTTTTAAAGGTTTTAATACATAACAAAACTATCATAAAAAATAAAGGAAATGCGTAATTTTGACCTCAAAGTAAAGCTGCAAAAACAAATCCTGTAAGAAAATGGTTCAACAGCCTATTTCATTGGCAATCCACCACTGCTTATCCAGGTTTCCAGTACATTGCATCAAATTGTGTTACTAAGGACTGCAATTTATCACACAAACAAAATGACCTCATACAAGGATCGTATCCAGAGAGTTGTGGTCAATGATTCCTGCTCAGAATGGTCACCAGTTGTGAGTGGTGTACTCCAGAGTTCTGTGCTTGGCCCGCTTCTATTTAATATATTTATTAATGATATAGACGTAGGAATTAATAGCACTGTGTCTATTTTTGCAGATGACACCAAGCTGTGTAGTGTAATACAGTCAAAATATGTCCTTGGGGGAGTAAATCTGGGAGAGTCCCTTGTTGAGAAGGACCTGGGGGTACTAGTAGATCATAAATTAAATAACAGCATGCAATGTCAATCAGCTGCCTCTAAAGCCAGTAGGATCTTGTCAAGTATCAAAAGTGGAATAGACTCTTGTGATAAGGATGTAATATTACCACTGTACAAGGCATTGGTTCGGCCTCACCTGTAATATGCTGTCCAGTTCTTGGCAGGGGTATGAAGGGTCTTAGTTATGAGGAAAGATTAAAACAACTAGATTTATTTAGTCTGGAAAAGGGACAACTACGAGGGGACATGATTAATTTATATAAATATATGAATGGTCCATACAAAAAATATGGTGGTAAGTTGTTTCAGATTAAATCAAATCAAAAGACGAGGGGGCACTGTCTCCGTCAGGAGAAATCAAGGTTTAATCACCAGAGGCGACAGGGCTTTTTTTACTATGAGAACTGTCAATCTGTGGAATAGCCTGCCTCAGGCGCTGGTCACAGTAGGGATAGCAGCGAGCTTCAAGAAGGGTCTAGATGCCCTTTAACACCTAAATAATATTGATGCTTATGTTATATAGAATTGTTTCCCATAAATCCCTTCCTCATGCAATCCCTTCCCTTCCTTGGTTGAACTTGATGGACATGTGTCATTTTTCAACTGTATAAACTCTGAAACTATAACACCAAAAAATGTAATCCTTTGCCAAAAAATGCTGAGATTTAAAGAACGTGTCAGGAAATGTAAAATGTATTGATACCAATTGAACCAAAAAACAAAAATTCCACCTCGTTTTAATCATATGAAAGTTAATAATCAATTTTATTGTAAACAAACCATTTTTACAATTAGACAAATACTCAGGGGACAATATCCCTGGCTAGAAACGGCATGGGTACAAGTCAACATATTCTAACATGTATCTTTCAAGTGAAAAAACATTCATTTAAATGCTGTATAAACATGGGGGGGGGGGGGGGAACAGTCCAGTAGTCAATGCCCACACATACATAGGATATATTAAATGTTGTTAATTAGCACATATGCCCTTACCCATGAATGGGACCACACGCCGACCCCAACGTACGTTTCAGCCTTCATCTGGGGGTGTAACTATGAAGTCAGGAACAGACATTCAAAAACTATAAGGTTTGCCTTGGAATTTTAGTGGACATGATATAGGTGATCTGGGGGGCTTACAGTACTCCCCTAGATTACTGTACATCAAGGTATAAGTTATGCATATACACTTTTCCTAACACCCCTTCTTCTTACCTAAAACACGTATATTTAATGGGGTGTGAGGCATGAATGCTAAATTGAATTTTGGCATCAACATGTAGCAAAATCGGTTTATTGCAAATGTCTGGCTTATTTTTGCACTTTTTTAAAGATAGGTTTCATGTTTATGCATTTTTATGATCAATTTTGACAAATCTGTAGAAAGGACTTGGATGTCTTAACCTGCTGTTATCAAATCATGAAAAGTTTCACAATTTCACTCCAGTCGGTAGGTGTCAAATAAATAGGTAGAAGGAGCAGCACTGTGGATATCCGGATTAAATCCAATATGGGTGCAGGCTTCAAGGAACTGGCTCAGGATTCCATATGCATACAAACTCCAAGGAAGGAAGCAGCACTCCAAGATAAATAGTGAATGTTTATTCCACCAGTGGTAAGAGCTACGTTTCGGCTGACTCTATGCAGCCATTCTCAAGCTTGTAACACTGGAGTAACATTATAGTAAGAATAAGTGGAGTAATAATATTTCCTTTATTTTTATAGCGCACACAGTATTTATATAGTCTAGTAACAAGCTAGACTTCACGATGCCTCAAGTTTATTAAACATTGCATGGCATTTGATAAATATTTTCACAAATTATCCACACAGTAAATCTGTGAGCTGAAATGATATACAGGCAGTCCCCGACTTGTCACAGAGACAAACAAAATTGTTTTCTGGAGTTACAATTATAAAACATATATGTTCTGACTTACATACAAATTCAACTTAAGTACAAACCTATGGAACCTATCTGTACTGCTTGTAGTAGGTAAATAAGTCCATTTACTCAGAGGCTGCCTCCATCTCCTTCTTCTGACTTTAAATTTGAAATCAGATCTCCTAAAAGGTTTTACAAGTATATATATATATATAGTATTTACTTGGCTATAAACCAGAATCTTCCCAGCATTTAATAAAATAACATTAGGTCAAGTTGTTATCAGTTTGTTGAGGGAGAAATGAAAATGACTGATCCGGTTAATGTTTATAATTAGGCAGATATTCGGTCGTAATGATGAAGATAAATTACCTGCTAATTAAACTGAAGAATCGTGACACCATTGAGATTCAGAGTCATTGTATTATTGACACAATCTTAAAGAGGATGTGGGAACGCAATGAACTTTATCAGGTAATGCAGGCAGAGTTATATTTTGTGATTTTTATTATCATTAGTGATGAGTGAACCTGAACCGCAATTTAGAGGCTCATGCCAAACATTGTAGGTTCGGGTCCCCGAACCAGGACTTCTGCCAGAAACACGGGACAACCCCGCGGGGAGCTGTGGAGGACATAACTGGTTTGGGGGCTGTGAAAGACAATACTGAGTACGGGGCTGTGGAGGACATTCCTCGGTGGGGGGGGGGGTACACTGTGAAGGACATTACTGGGAGGTGCTGTGGACAATATTGCTGTGAGGCACATTTCTGGGGGGAGCTGGGGGGCACATTACTGCCATCTGTGGGCACATTATTACGACGGCTGTTAGGATATGAGGCTGTTAGGATATAACTTCCTGGGGCTGCAAGGACATTACTGAGGACCGTGGGGATATTACTTAGTGTGAGGACATTACTTGCTGTGGGGGACATTATTTATTGAGGGCTGTGGGGACATTACTTAGTGGGGTCTGTGAGGGCATTACTTATTTATTGTAGGGGGATTATTTTCTAATGGCGGCTCCTTCAATGGGCATGATTAGAAAAGGACCAATATCAGGGGCCATTATTTAGTGCAGGTCACTTGGAGCAGGAATTCATAGAGGCAACATGTGTTAGGTGTAGGTTGCATTATTACATTTGAGGCCACATTTGTGGAACATTATTTTCTGTAGCTGAAAATAGGTACAGTTGTTTTTGGTGCAAGCACATGTGCAAATATTGCACATATGCACTGAGGCCCGTGCCCCAGATCTTTTACAATGCTAGCAAAACCCCGGGTGCTACCATATTTCAAGCCCTACTCCACAGTCAAGCTACTGTATTAACCTGTTTAGGCCTAAATTAAGTCTACCATTTCCCAAATCACGCCTTGTGTAAAACTGCATTCTTCAGGGCACTATATAAAATTTCTAGACAAACCATTCTTGTTTCTCTCTGCAATCTTGTAAATGGGTCTCTTACTGTATGAGGGATGTTGGCGACCCAATTTTCATTTTTCTACACCCTTCTACATTTCAATTAGAGAGGACATTCCCTATGTAAGAAGGGCAGTTGTAGGAATAATAAAATAGGTAGACCAGCCAAGACGGGGCCCATTGGTGGTGCACAGGTTAGATCATTGAAGAAAAATGGAAGGAACTTTCTCTAATCTGACAAATCACTGGAAAACAGGGAAGTATTTCTGAGAACCCTATAAAATGCTCTACATAACACTGCTTTTACTTGGAGTGTAATTTGGTACATTTCCTTTATAAAGACTTGCTTAAAATGTGACATTACACTCACAGGGCAATGGACAGCGGTGGACTTTTCTATGCTTGATGTGTAAAACAAAAGCGCTTTGTTTCAACCTTGTTTGGCATGGTCATGGCTGCTGCATTGGTCTGGATATGAAACATTATAGAGGCGCCAATAGCTTATCGCCTACTTAGGTGGTAAAATATGTAAATAAGTCACTGTAAAAGTAGAGATGTCCGGGTCATCTATGATAAAACAGCAGTGCATGGAAATGCTTTGCATATTTGGGATTGTGTAAAAGTCCTATTACTTGAAAAAGACAGGGAATTAGCATACATAACTAAAACTTGTATTTTTCATTCTGTTCTTGCCTATAAAACTGGAAATCTGCATAATGGTTTGTCTTATCTCACCAACTGTTATGTACCTCAATCAAGGTTATTGTATTGCAGCAGCAGTCGTACAGCTTCCCAACCCTTTTTCATAAAGTCCAACAGCTTATTTGTCATAATTCCTGCTTTTTGTGCCATTTCCCAGTCCCAGATGCATCATGCTGTTTTCAGGATGATATCTTTTGCTTCATTCCACAGTTCATTTCATCTATTTTTCCTTCTGGTATGTTAATAGCATTTCAAACCCGTTGTTAACTTACACCCTGTAGCTGTCACTGATTTTTTTCTATGGTTATGTCTCGCAATATAAAAATTGTTTTCTATTTTGTAATTTTCTCGAGTATAGATTCTCGGACATAGCAAATTAATGGTCATCACCATTGTCCTCCCACAAATATGTGAAGCTTGATGCCCAAACACCGGAAAATAGCATGTTACTGCCTAAGTTGTGCAAAAGTGTTTTATTTTTCAGTTTCAGGTGAGTTAACTCTTTATGCTGCTTTCTAAGCTACAGTATATTGGGCATTGTAGAAGAAGCCTATTTTAAACTATAATTTGTAAATTATATGTTATTTATTAGCTATTATTCACAGAAAATATATTATAATTTAATGGAAAAGTATGTTTACTTAAAGGGAACCTCAGAAATTGGCATAAAAAACACTACCATTAAGTTGTCAAGCAGCGTAATACCTTCTAGATCATGTTTCTTTAATGGCCCAGTATGGAGGTATCCAATATATCCAATCCAATATATATATATCAGACGCCGAGCGCAGGGTCTTAAAGCTCAGTGTCCGATATATCTTATGCAGAGCTGATGCCGGTTCAGCTAGAGATCTGAGCCAAACCAGCATCAGAATACATGGGGTGCTGGCTGCATCTAACAGCCGACACTCCAGTGTAACACCTGCGTTCAGAATGGGCTCCGATTGTGGGTGCTTAACCCATTAATGCCTTTAAAATGCATTTAAAATGGCTTCTGGGGTCTTTCCCCCAAGATTACCCCCCCCAATGCCAACGTAAGGGGTAACTAATCGTTGCTATAGCAGCACTGGGGTCCATGACGTCATCTTAAAGGCACAGTGTCAGCCTATGCATGCAGATGATTGCTTGTTCATGTCCCATGGTGAAACTAGTAAAAAACTTAAGAGAAAAATGTATCACCAAGTCCATCACAACCAATGGAATAAAAATAAATAATTATTGAACCCACATGATGAACGTGTGATCAAAAAAAAATATGTACTCCACAAAGATACTGTTGCAAAGTACAACAAGTGCCACAAAAAAAGCCATCAATCAGCTCTGTAGCCAAAACAGTAAAAATTTTCTGCCACTTGGAAGACGGCAATGCAAAAATGTTGGATTTTTCCCCACACTAGGGTGTTATTTGGCAATTTTAGTAAAAGGTAAGAAAAAATATTCACGTATGAAATAAAATAAAGATAACATGATTGTTAGACTATACGGTGAACACCAAAAAAAAAAAAAAAGTTAAAAAATCAAGCACAGAATTGATGCTTTTCTACTCCTGCCCTCAAAAAAAGTTCCTACATTTTCAACAATAGGGGATATCAACCCCAAAATGGTAACAATGGAAAAAGCATCTCATCCCGCAAAAAAAATGCCAATAACAGAAATGCAAAAATGTTATAGCCTACAAAAGGAGCCAATGAGAAAACTAAACCACATGTGGGGGGGTCTCTGCACTCGGGAGAAATTGCAGAATAAATTATAATATGGGTTTTCTCTTTTTATCTTTTGGAAAGGTGTAAATTTTAGGGCTAAATGAACGTATAACTGACAAAATTTGACCATCCTACACTTCACCTCCATTTTGATTTCATTACTATGAAGATCTCAAAGGGTTAACAATCTTCCTAAAAACTGTTTCTGATCATTTAAGGGGTGCAGATTTGAAAATGGGTTGATTATATAGGGTTTTTTATGTTAAATATGTAAAATTTAAATCAAGACAGTATTTATCCCCAAAATAGTCAATTTTGAAAATATGGAAAATCGATATTCGATTTGTAAGCCACGTGACATCAAAATAAATTATCCAGACATTCCAAAAATTATGAAAATGTAAAGTAGAAATATGGGAAATGTTATTCAGCAATTTATTTACATGGTAAATCTATCTGTCTGAAAATGCAATGATTTTGAATTTCATGTGGGGAAAAAACAATCTCAGAATGTTATGATAAGTAACAGTGTTCCAAAGTTATAACCATATGAAGCAACGCAAGTCGGAATACAAAAAATTGGGCTAAACCTTAAGCTACAAAATGGCTGTGTCCTTAAGGGGTTAAAGTGAAGGAGGCGGACAGTTTAAGTCTAGCTCTCCCCGCCTTTGAACGCCCTCTTCACTGTAATTGATGGTCCAGCATCCAGAGATATAGCTAACCAGATCTCCCGAAGTCCAGTACATGATGTCAATGTGGGGAGGAGGCATTCAGAGGTGCGGAGAGCTTGACTTAAGTGCTAATCTTTTTGCCTCCATGACTTTATACAAACTTTTTACATCTCATATCAAAGTTAATTTTCTGTATGATGCCACCATGTTGGCCATGAAGAAACATGGTGTAAAACAATGCTGCAATATACCAACTGTTTGCTCTAATATGAAAACCCCTCTAAGCACTGGCATTTTTTAGGCCTTTATAGAAAAGTATTTTTTTCGAAGATCTATATCTTCAATATTTAAAAAACATTTTTGCTGATCAAATTGTATTTTTGCAATTTTTTATTACAATCTAGTGTATTGATCAGCTTTTTTCTGAAATACATTTTTTTCTACGGTTTGGGAGTGTTTTTTCCACTTATTTATATTACAGGATGGACATGATGGTTTCAACTTTATTCCAAATTTTTACTTAACAATTGTGCGCAGGCTTATGAAATCCTGCCTCCTGCTTCTGGATGTACCACGTGGGCTGGGCTGCAAAGCAAACTTTCACTAGTAAAAGTTCCCCTGCTGCAGCAAGTATGCAGTCGCAAGGGTAGGAACACTCCACGCTGGCCCTCTCGTCCATCTGGAGATAACGTAAAGGGGGAAATAATCGTAATAACGTAATAGTGGTGTATAGCTGGACATTACAGCGATGACTATAGTGTATCCACTCCTGTAGATTAAAAATACATCGTTTTTTAATTTTTTGGGGGGGCATAGCCATTTGATTATTTTTGCTGAATATTCAGGATGAGCTGTAGTTTCAGTTGATGCCATTGCTTGCTTCGATGTACTGAATTATCTTTTTCAAGATAAAAATGAGGAAAGAAAGGTGACTTTATGTTTTTGGAAGTTTTGTTTTTTTTAGTTCAAACCTTGTACAGTATAAATTGCATAAATGCTGCATCACCTTTATTCATTGTTGATCTTTATCTCTGGAGTATTCAGAAGTCTATTAACTCAAACCAAGTTAAGAGCCGCCAGCAATCCAAGGAATGATTATAATACCATTGCCAACTTTGAACTACATAAGGCTACAGTGAGAAAGAATATTCACAATTGGCAGTGGCGTAACTTGAAGTTGATGGGCCCCAGTGCAAAGTTTGTGCCAGGGCCCTGACTATGATGTATGGTTTATAGAACTAATCTTCTCATATGGGAAAATGAGACCTTATGGGCCCCCAAAGCCTCTTGGGCCCGGTTGCGACAACACCCTCTGCACCCCCAGTCAATTAAGTGGAAACATTTAAAACAGTTGATCTCCTCAGAGTGAAAGTTCAAGGGACTTTACCACTAGATATGGATATAAAATGCTCGAATTTCCAAATACAAACAAGCTAACTCATGCCTTGTAGGACCTAGTAAGCATGCTAGAAACAATGTTTATTCGACAGATTAGAACAAAATGGAGGTGTTATTCTAAAATGCATGGTGCTACAAGCAAAAGCAAAAACCAAAGATAGCATACTAACCGCCTAGCACATCCCTTACCTCATATAAGGATTTAGCTAGTTATGCAGCCCCAGGACTTTACAAATGTGAGGACATCAACTGCTGGGGCGTGGGGGAGGGTGGCTCGAGGTGCATACATTAAAATACTAGGCTCCCTGATATGCTCAGGTGATGTACCCTGAGCCCTCCACGTATAACTTTTATAACTCCATATTTCCTATATGATTGCGGCATATATTTTTAATGAAAGAAGTCCTTCTTACTAGGAGATATCTACCATCACTAAACTGATGGTAGATATCCTTTAAATCTGGGTCAATGGGACTTGGGTCAATTGGACAGTGGGAATTGAAATTGGAAATAGGGTTAAACTGGGGCGTTTCTTTCATACCTAGTTACAAATTTTGCTGATTTTCCTGATATAATGACTGTAATAGTGCCTTTGTATTTTAATTTTGTTGCAAATAAAGAATTATAAAAAATATTGGGATTACAGATCATAAATTAACTCTTTACTACTTGAGTCATCTCAAGAAATCTTCCCCTGTCTTCCTGATGTCCCAGTACACTGTAATTAAGCTACAGATCATTAAGTAGTTTAGAAGATTAATAATACAGTTGTCTGTCTAACCCTTAATATTGCCTAAAATTAAATATTATGACTTTTCCATTTCTATCGGCTGGGGTCCTACTTGTTATTGAGTCTACTTTGCCCTGGCCCTTGTCCCAATTTTATAAATAAATCTTTTATGCAGAGGTAATATGTCACTCAGAAGTGACATGTATTCTTACAGTATATGTTGTGACAACATTCATAGTGAAAATACTTAACATTTAGGTTACCAATATCTATCTAAGAAAGTTCCAAATGACTAAAAGTGGCTTGAAGAAATCCATGCACAGACTGCAATTGCAACCATATTTCGAAGTTGTCTTAGACATTTTGAAGGGTTAAACTGTCATACATATTGACCATACTGCATGAATCACAAATATGTCGAATCTGTAATCTTTTATGGGGGTATATTACCCATGAAAGAATAAAGGAAAGTCAAGATAATGTATAAAACCAAAGAGAGTGGCACTGGTTATTATTCAGGTAGATGAGCGGAATCAGGAGGATTGCAAATGGAAATCAGGTCACAGGCAGAGTTAAATAAAAGGAACTCCATAGTGAGATTTGTAGGCAAAGAAATATATTTTAATACAACTATTGAAATATCCGTGATGCTCCCTAGGGATGAAGTGCATGAGAACAAAATTTGAAATCAAAGGTTAGACAGTGCCATATATATATATATATATATATATATATATATATATATATATATATATATATATATATATATTCCTTTACTTGCAAATAAAAAAATAAAAGCTGCTCACTCAGATGTAAGGGTAAAGGTCACATTAGGTCTCTCCCTAAAGCTTTATAATCAGTTGGTAGCATGTCGTAGGAAGATGCACTGTGATTTCCGACATTCCTTACTTATGTCTGTCCATTCTGCCTTTTCCAAGATATTCCCAGATGGACCTATATGCTAAAGAGGCTGTTGGTGCTTTTAGCACATGCAGCTCACGTCTGAAGCATTACATTCTCTTTCCAGTGCTGCTATCTGCTTTTCACAAGACAAATATCAGATGGAGGGAAGAGTTCCAGGTGGGAATGGCCGTACTTGTGCTTAGGACACAAATTGGTTGCACCAACTGCCTGATTAGCATGTGGATTAAAACGGGAATTTCTTGGAAACTGAATACTGGACAAAACTAATATAAGTATGTTGGCTATCACACTGCACGCTACCAGCAGGTTATAATGCTTGGGGGAAGTGGTAGACTTATTTATCATTACATAATTTCAACATCTTTCTGCAATTGAGATATTCAAGGGCATTCCCACAGTTTGTCATTGTCACAGTTCGGAGGGGGCGTACTGTCTTAGAGTCTCTTAAGGAAGAGTCTGTGGTCCCTCTGGACCACCGTGGGATTTGATGGAGCTAGCCGCAACCCGGGACCGGAGTCTAAGTGGTACCTCGCCAGAGCTCGCCGCAAAGAGGGATGGTCTTGCTGCGGCGGGGTGCCACTAAATCGTTCCACGGTTGCGACTAGGCCCGCAGTGGCAGGCAAGGTAGTACGGCAGGGAATGCAGGAAACAGTCCGAACCTGAGATGACAGCAGGAAACACGGAGGTAACGCTGGCACACGGAGGAACACTGGCAATGCTGGCACTGATTGAAGATTCTGCTGGACAGGAACCCTGCAAGGCACAGCAGGACAGGAACCCTGCAAGGCACAGCAGGACAGGATCCCTGGAAGGCACAGCAGGTCACAGGAATGGCAGGGACACGGAGGAACTCTGGTAATGCAGAAACACGGAGGTACATTAGAAACAGAGAACGCAGTGGGAAGCTGCAGAGGTTGGAATGGCTCTTGGGAAGCTGAAGCAGCGCTGGGAAGCTGCGGTGGCTGGAGTGGCTTTTGGAAAGCCAGAGCCAATCGAGGCAGACGTGGAAGCTGGCCTTGTAGTTGCTGAGGCATGGAGACAGGCTGGAGTGGCTCTTGGAAAGCTGGAGTAGCACTGGAAGCAGCAGAAATGGAGCCTGCGCCATGCGGGAGTCAAGCAGCTGTTGAAGCATGGAGGCAACTCTGCCAAGTTACTCTTCCTGATAAGTAAGGAGTTGAGTCCGCTTGGCAACCACTCTAGAAAAATCCACCAGAAAGAGATATGGATCCTTGGCACAGTCTATGTCATTGATTGGATCCTTGGCTGTGGAGGGGTCCGTGACTTTGGTGGGGTCCATGACCGTATCTTACTGTCACAGTTCGGAGGGAGTGAACTGTCTGAGAGTCTCTTAGGGAAGAGTCTGTGGACCCTCTAGACCCCCGCTGGAGGTGATGGAACTAGCCGCAACCTGGAACCGGAGTCTAAGTGGCACCTGGTCTTCGCCAGAGCCCGCCGCAAAGCGGAATGGTCTTGCTGCAGCGGGTTGCCACCAGGTCATTCCACGGGTGCGACTAGGCCCACGGTGGATGGCAAGGTAGTACAGCAGAAAATGCAGGAAACAGTCCAAACCTGAAGATTCCGCTGTACAGTCACCCTGGAAGGCACAGCAGGACAGGAATACGGAGGTACACTGTAAACACAGGGAATGCAGGAGGGCTTTCACTTAGCAGGAAATGGTGCTGAAGACACAGAAGCGTCTGGGAACGCTGGAAGGGCTTTCACTTCAACTGGAAACACTCTGGGAGCGAGGTCTGGAAACCTTGGAAGTTCGTAGAGATCTGGCGGGGAGTGAAGGGAGGTGCCGGATTATAAGGGCGAGCCGGATTAACGAGCTCCAATCAAGAGGATGCTGGCCCTTTAAATCAGGAGCCGGAGCATTCGGCTTGGTCGGGAGGCAGGAGCACAGCCAGAAGTGTGGAGAGGTGAGTCTGGGTCTGGAAGCGGGACAGCGGCAACAGGGACCGCTGCACCAAGAGGGGCACAGGTGTGCCCGCAATCCACGGAATGGATAACAGTCATATTCTTAAATGGTCAGATATGGTACATGCAGTTTCCAAGTTGTATACTTTTTATTAGTTAAACACAGAAGTAGAAAGGAAAGGCCCAGTAGATCCAACTAGTCTGTTTTTATAGTTTGCAGTGAACAAACAGTACATGGACTTTGATGAAGAAGTATAAATAAACATAAGGTAAAGACTATCTGGTATATGATACAAAACCAAAGTATGCAAATTGTATTCTGGACTTCACTTACCAAAATCCCTACAGATGAATTCCCAGTAAGGTGCATTCTATTTGTCCTTTTATCATGTTTAAATTTAGATCTTTCCTGGATTTTGCAACATCAAGGGTGAAATATTGAGACAAAAGCTGCATGTAACTCTTTTAGGTTTCTCCATGATCTATAATGTAACCTTTAAACTATTGTAGCTAGAGAGTGCAGCAGTTAGTGACTTAGCGGCTACCCTTACTAGATTAGAGGATATCAATATTGACTTATACACTATAGAAACATGTTTCAGCCACTGTCTCATTTCTACAACATGAGTGAAAAAATGGAAAGCCAAATGACCTGATAATTTATTTTCAGTTTCAGTTGATTGGGAAAGAGAAAACAGATAATACAGGCCAGTTTAGATCACACCACAGAAGACACAGCCAGTACAATTGGCGTATATAATCGTATTGAGACATAGCAAAAAAACAACAAAGGGTCACCTCATAGTGGCAAAAACCAGAATGGTCTAATACATACTGTAAGACTGATGAAACTACATCATAAACTATATTGCATATAAATATAATTCAAAGGGAAACAGTGATTACCTGATATTAGTATAACAAATATAAAAAAACTAACCCTAACGCCCCAGAAGAAGCCGTGGTAGCGAAACCCTGGGTCGGGCGAACTAGCGAGACTGGTGTCCGCATGGTGGATTTTATATGCGCATTTTATTCTTGCTTTGTGAGTATGTTTTATCTAAATAAATTTTAATCTGTTTGAACATACTACACTATTGCTGCTTGAATCTTCTCTGCAGTAGCCCTATAATTAGCTGAGTGGTTACAAGATAGAAGAAAACGCAGCTGGACTGTCTGAACAGTGATCTATTCTCATCCAAGTATCGCTTGTGTGAAACTATACTAGAGAAGTTCCTGAGAGGGAAAGTGAAACGAAACTGTGGATTCGCTAAAGAATATGCAAAAGGACACAAAAGGAGCTCCGGTCAGATTTTTTAATTTTTATTTATTTATTTATTTTTTATTGTTCCTAATCCAGTACATATAGTATATAGGTGTTTAGTAGAGGGGTGTGAAGGGTGGCCTTTGTGGTGATCATGCAACATCTTTAAAATGATAATCAACTGTATCAACTCATGTAATCCCCCTCTTATTTAAACAATACTGTATATTCTAGTTACTGATATGTTCAAAGTATCTACTAATTTGTCAAAGCAATCCACTTTCAGTGATTTGTAATTCTAAAATGTTCCCTGTTGACATAAAACCTACCTAGAAAAATGTCCATGGTCACGTAGCGTCCCAAAGGTGCACAGATGTATGTTGTGACAAGCCATGCACCCGTGTGACATTACATGACCATGGACAGATTTTTACCCACAGGAAGTAAACAAGGAATCTTTCTATAGAATTACAGAAAGCAGAGCCGGAAATCAATGATGCATTCACACAGAAAGTATATTGGAAAATTGTATAATAGTACTTAATACTCACCCTCCGGTGTCCGGATCGTTGGCGCGGGTCCCGATCTTCAGTGCGAGGCTCCCGATCTTCTTTCTTCTCTGTTCTCTCCCCGGCAGAGTCGCGTCCATGCGACCTGCCGGTGGGCGCGCACTAGGATGCGGCGGTGTTGCCACTGATGACATCATCAGCGGCGACATCGCTGCATCATAGTGTGCGCCCGCCGGCAGGTCGCATGGACGCGACTCTGCCGGTGAGAGAACAGAGAAGAAAGAACAGAGACGAAAGAAGAAAGTATATTGGAAAATTGTATAAGTTATCATTTCACAAGCGATAACCTTAACTCCTTAATGTATTATGAGGTACTTTCTGATCACCAAAGTTTGGTGTTTTAGATGCAGCATAAAGCACAACATTTAAGGAGTTGACCACTTATAAGAAAAGTTACCTTCAACCATATTATACTTACCCGGTTATGTGACGTCCCAGGAACTAGCATAAATATTTGCCTAAAAACCATATGTTTTTAGAAACACAAAAGCCCTGCCATGTTTTTAAGGATGTAGAATAACCTATGTGATCAACCTCCATTTGTTGCCATATACTGGAACCATTCCTTTCATGGAACATTTTTCAATAGTATATCTGACTCTGACCCAGTAACTTTCTGTGCAAGTCACTTATTACTTCTCCTATTGGATGAGAAGAAGGTTAGCTGTTTCTTTGTGTTCATGTATTTGCAGTTTTTATCTCCCCTTCCCACTGCAAAAACATATATTTTCAATACAAAAGAACTTAAGACAGACACGCAACAATACAAATTTCAGTGGCTCATTCTCTTAGCAATAAAAAGCTGATCACAGCCGATCATTTGTACATCAAGGGATCCTTAACTTGAACCAGAATCTTCCAAAGCAGAGAACTGTTTTAATGCTGAAGATGTTATAAACCTAATAACCACTGGAAACTGTAAATGGGAGCTTGGATCTACTTACAAAACTGTTTCCTTTGTAATAAACTGGGCAATCACTACCTGTAATGTGGGAAATACATAAACTGCCGATAAACATCACTCGGAAATAAAAATGCAATAAAAACCTCCTATTCTCTAAAACAGAAGGAAAAAAGGAATCCCAGCAGAACATTTGTTGTTATTTGGAAATATGACTTTGCCAAGTACTGAATCTCCCTGTGGTTGGTAAGGTGACAGGAACAAGCACAAGGAATAGGTCTCTTGGCATCACATTAAATGACTGTAGTATACAACCGGATCTCTTGGGGCCTGGGATATGTTTTGCAGTGACTTTAGGCATCAATGTGAGATTTCCTTTTGAAGTAAAAGAGACACAATGCTGGATTGAACAAAAAAGTAATCATGTATTTTTTAATGTTTCGTTCCAACTCGTTTGAAAGTTTTTGATTAATTGAAGATACAAAAATGAGTTATAGGTTCTAATCAAACACTTGACTGATCTTTTTTGGAACTAAACAAGCTCAGAGTAGTTCATAGAGTAACAAAGGCAGGCAAGAGAATATAGGAAAGAAAAAGGGAATCGGATGTTTGAAGGGAACAATGAAGGTAAAAAAATGCAACTCTAAAAGATTTAAGACAATTATAAGTGCCCCCTTTATAGCAGTTTTCAAATGAATTTTATACCAAATTCTATAAAACATGAAGACCTTGTACCATATAGAGGGTAAACCATCTTATAATAAATACAATATACTAAAGCATTTTGATCTAACCTCTGAGATACCTGCAATTCCAAATACGAGGGAACCACAACACAGTTCTATAAAAGATCATAGACCTGCACAAGGCTACAAAACCATAAGCAAGACGCTCGGTGAGAAGGAGACAACTGTTGTTGCAATAGCAAGAAAATGGAAGAGATTCAAAATGACTGTCAATTGACATCGATCTGGGGCACCTTGTAAAATCTAACCCAGTGGGGTATCCTTGATCATGAGCAAGGTGAGAGATCCTTAAACTACATGGGGGGACTTGTTAAAGATCTCAAGGTAGCCAGGGCCGATTCTAGCAAATTTGCTGCCTGAGGCGAAAATTAAAATGCTGCCCCCCCCCCCCAAAAAAACAAAAAACAAACCTTAATCTTTCAGTAGCCTACCTCCATTCCCCTGCTATATATGTGGCAGGGGAACAGGAACAAGTCTGACAAATCTTTTAAACGTTTCCATATCCTGTTCAGGATGTTTAAAACTTTACTAACATTTCCAACAGGCAGGGATCACAGATACTCTTTGATTGACAGAGGCGTTGGCTGCATCTAGTACCTTATAGATGACAATCTCTTCCATATGGAAAGGACTTTATTCCGGGTTCTCCAATCCATGACGTATCACTGCTGAATTCACTGGCAGATATCTTCAGCTCCGTGCAGCATCTCCACCCGGCGTCCCTAAAAATACCACAGTCACTTACATTATAAAGTCTCCTGCATAACAACACTGCGCTCCTAAATATTATATACCCCTCACAACACAACTGACCTCACTCTCCCACACATATAAAACACCCCTTCATTATATACTGTAAATATATATAAATAGTACTGGAATTATAATACGCACAGCACCCCAATAACATATATATAGCACCCCTTAGTGTGGTTCAAACTATTGTATCCCATCCTGTCCCAGGTCCCTAATCATTTTATATACAGTGTCCCCCTGACCAATCAATATATACAGCACCCCTTAATAAATATTTCCCATAATTTTCTCTAAACAGCCCCCCTTTAATGTATTTAAAGGCTTGAATATACAACACCCCCTCTATTAAATTATACACAGCTCACAAATACAGATCTCCTCCATCTTATATAAAATCTGGCCCCACATACACAGCCCTCCCAGGTTAGTTATATACTGCAGCCCAAATACAGCTGACCACTAGTTTTATTAAAATCCAGTTCCTGAATATAGTCCACCAGCCTGTTGAATTACTTTCTGGTCCCAATATATAGCCCATCCCCTCAGTTAAATTATATACAGCCTCCCATATAGTGCCCCAAAGTTCAATTACTACCAGGCCCCAAAATATTAATTGTCCCAAATCAGTTTTATTAAACTTGACAGACTGGACACTGTGTGGATGGGGGGGGGCACATATAGGCACTGGGCACATATAGACACTGGGGGGGGGGCACATACAGACACTGGGCACATATAGGCACTGGGGGGGCACATACAGACACTGGGCACATATAGGCACTGGGGGGGCACATACAGACACTGGAAGGGGGCACATACAGACAATGGGCACATATAGGCACTGGGGGGCACATACAGACACTGGGCAAATATATACACTGGGGGGGGGACACATACAGACACTGGAGGGGGGCACATACAGACACTGGGCACATATAGGCACTGGGGGGCACATAAAGACACTGGGCACATATAGGCACAGGGGGGGGCACATACAGACACTGGGCACATATAGGCACTGGGGGGGGCACATACAGACGCCGAGGGGGAGGGGGTACATACAGACGCTGGGCACACGTGTATATGCCCTATAGAGCTGCTCTGACCTCCATCTTCTCTCCGGGCTGCAGCAGTAGATCTCTCTCCTGACAGACAGAGAGTAGCGCTGGTCCTCCTGGAGCCTCTGGGTCTCCTCTCTGCTGGTCTCTCCGGGTCTCCAGGTCCATGGTCCCCGGCGGCTCAAACAGCTTAGGAGAGGACGTGGAGAGCGCCTCATGGCAGATGCGACCCTGAAGGTAGCTGTGACCACAGTAACTAAGAAAAACATTGGTACATATTACGCCGTAATGGTTTAAAATCCTGCAGTTCTCACAAGGTCCCACTGCGTGCAGGCCTGTCTGAAGTTTGCCAATGAACACCTGAATGATTTTGTGAGCGACTGGAAGATGGTGCTGTGGTCAGATGAGATAAAAATTGATCTCTTTGGCATTAACTCATCTCACATTGTTTGGAGGAAGAGAAATGCTTCATATGACCCAAAGAACACAATCCCCACTGTCGAGCATGGAAGTGAAAACATTATGTTTTGGAGTGTTTCTCTCCTAAGGGCACATGACTACAATGGCATCAATGGGATAATGGATGGAGCTATGTACCATAAAATACTGAATGACAACCTTCTTCCTTCCGCCAAGACATTAAACATGCATCATGGCTGGGTCTTCCAGCAAGATAATGACCCAAAACATACAGCCAAGGCAACAAACAAGTGGTTTAAAAAGATGCATGGAGTGGTCTAGCCAGTTTGAAGACTTTAGCTGAAGCTCCAAGTTTCTTAGTTAATGATTTATAGATGATCTGCATAGAGGACCAAAATTCCTCCTGGCATGTGTAACATCCCCCACCAGGGCCTAGCCTTTTTCTCTTGGGGCCTGGAGACAGCCGGGGCCCGGGATACCGGAGTGGCTGGCAGTTGCGGCCTAGACACACTAGTGTCACGGTGCTTGGTATGGGGACCGGAGGGCTGTCCTACAGCCTGGCAGGTCTCAAGCAGGTGGTGTTGGCAAGAAATGATGAGGGAGAGACTGTTATAGTGGTTCTCCCTGGAGTAACCTTTTGGGGTCTGGAGTATGAGTCCCTGTGTTGTGGATAGGGTGCCCGTGATGGTGACAGCCGTAGTAGCAGGGAGCAGACGGAGGCAGACGTTGTCTAAAAGCAACTTACAGTTCTTTATTGGAACCAACAGGAACAGTGGATAACGTGCCAAACGAATCTTGACAAATAGGAAACTGCTGGGGATGCACTTGGAAAGGGAACCACAGGGATTGATCACCAGCAGTGGCGTAACTAGGAGAGGCAGGGCCCCTTAGCAGATTTCTGCATGGGGCCCCCTCCCCCTTAGGGTGCGGTCACACGTTGCAGTTCAAACAGCATCGCAATCAAATTTGAGGTGGTTTTAGGTGCAGTTTTGTTAATTTAACAGGTAAAAGACATGAACTGAATGATTTAATTTGATTTTGAATGGGAAAATTGTTCCACAAATGCCTTTCACTTGTTAAATTAACAAAACTGCACCTAAAACCACCTCAAAACTGACTGTGATGCAGTTTTAACTGACCGCACCCTGAAAAATATTCATATATACACACATTAATATAATCACACACATTTAAATACTTAAATACACACACAGAAGATTCTACACTCACTTTTATATACTGGTACACACATACATATATACTCATATGCACACATTTATGTACTCATATATACATTTATACACTAATACATACAGTATATACAAACTCATACTGTATATACATAATGTATATATGCATTATTGCATATACAGTATACTGTTTATATACATACATACAGCATACATACATCATATTCTTTTACATACGGTATACATCCAATGTGTATACACATACATGCAGTATAAAAACACCATATTCCCACACATACTGAATCTATATACAGCATATTCACACATACATACAGTATACACACACAATGCATATACATACAGCATACACACATACATACAGTATTGTGAATGCAAATAAAATAATAATGTATTAAGTTTATGTGAACACAATTATTGCCTTGTGCTGGCTGTCTTAGGTCGTTGACCTCTGACAAGAATAGACATTGTACAAGTTTGTGAATGACAGCTGTAGCTGGACTCTGCAAGACTTCCCCCATCACTAAAGACTATTTTTATATTTAGTTGCATATTCTAGCTTTATCATCAGCTTTATGTAAAGGACATATATGGCATCATGTGTTCTCTTATGACATCAGTCACATGTTTATGTAGATTGTGAGGGGCAGTCCCAGGATTTCACTATATATAATAAAGTTTATTTGAATGCTCTGGGGGGGGGGGGGGGGTGGATGGAGCACTAAGCAACAACGTGTCACCTGTGTCTCTGTCCCTACTCCCTACCCCCACCATCTCCCATGGGGGGATGACTCTGTTCTCTCTGTATGTCTGTCAGTCTGTCAGTCTCACTCTCACACCCATAGATAACTTGCTGTAAGCCGCTGCAACGACAGTATATACAGTGTATACATACTGTGAGACACTGAAGGGGTTAACTGTGGATGGGCAGTATGTTTCCCCTGGGTTTTCCTACTATGCAAGGCCTTAGTGCTGATGTTATGTTGTCCAGCTCCTTGGACACAAGTGGTGGGAGCAGCCTAATCAGCCTGCATAAAGCTGCTGAGCAGAGCTGAGAACGTTGGCTCTGAGTGGAGGCTGGAGAGCACACACAGCCCTGACTTCTGTGCCCGGAGCAGCAACATCTTTTATGTTCTAGTGGTGAGTTAGAGAAACTCTGTTTAGTTAGCACCCAGACGGGTAGGATATTGTTTGTTTTGATGCCTGAATGTAAAGGCTGTTTTATTTTGTTCCTGCTGCTGCAATAAACGCAGGCGAGACCTGTTTTGGACTATACCTTGGTGTCACTGTCTTGAACTGCATCACAAAAACCCGCTACCTCAGACTCTACTGGGTCAGATCTCCCACAATACATAATGCATATACATACAGCATATTCACATATATACAGTATATACAACGTTTACACACATTACAAACTGCGTATACATGCAGTATATACACACCTACATACGGTATATACACCATATACACACACATACATACAGCAAATACACATACATACAGTATATACACACATACATACAATATATACTGTACAGCATATACACACATACATAGAGCAAATACGCACACATACAGCATATACACACACGTACAGTATATACTGTACAGCATATACACATACATACAGTATATACTGTACAGCATATACACATACATACAGCATATACTGTACAGCATATACACACACATACAGCAAATGCACACATACAGCATACATTCATATAGCTATACATACATATATATATTTATACACTCACCGGCCACTTTATTAGGTACACCTGTCCAACTGTTTGTTAACACTCAATTTCTAATCAGCCAATCACATGGAGGCAACTCAGTGCATTTAGGCATGTAGACATGGCCAAGACAATCTCCTGCAGTTCAAACAGAGCATCAGTATGGGGAAGAAAGGTGATTTGAGTGCCTTTGAACGTGGCATGGTTGTTGGTGCCAGAAGGGCTGGTCTGAGTATTTCAGAAACTGCTGATCTACTGGGATTTTTACGCACAACCATCTCCAGGGTTTACAGAGAATGGTCCGAAAAAGAAAAAACATCCAGTGAGTCTGTAGGCGGAAATGCCTTGTTGATGCCAGAGGTCAGAGAATGGGCAGAGTGGTTCGAGCTGATAGAAAGGCAACAGTGACTCAAATCACCACCCGTTACAACTAAGGTAGGCAGAAGAGCATCTCTGAACGCACAGTACGTCGAACTTTGAGGCAGATGGGCTACAGCAGCAGAAGACCACACCTGGTGCCACTCCTTTCAGCTAAGAACAGGGAACTGAGGCTACAATTTGCACAAGCTCATCGAAATTGGACAGTAGAAGATTGGAAAAACGTTGCCTGGTCTGATGAGTCTCTATTTCTGCTGCGACATTCGGATGGTAGGGTCAGAATTTGGCGTCAACAACATGAAAGCATGGATCCATCCTGCCTTGTATCAACGGTTCAGGCTGGTGGTGGTGGTGTCATGGTGTGGGGAATATTTTCTTGGCACTCTTTGGGCCCCTTGGTACCAATTGAGCATCGTTGCAACGCCACAGCCTACTTGAGTATTGTTGCTGACCATGTCCATCCCTTTATGACCACAATGTACCCAACATCTGATGGCTACTTTCAGCAGGATAATGCGCCATGTCATAAAGCTGGAATCATCTCAGACTGGTTTCTTGAACATGCCAATGAGTTCACTGTACTCAAATGGCTTCCACAGTCACCAGATCTCAATCCAATAGAGCATCTTTGGGACGTGGTGGAACGGGAGATTCGCATCATGGATGTGCAGCCGACAAATCTGCGGCAACTGTGTGATGCCATCATGTCAATATGGACCAAAATCTCTGAGGAATGCTTCCAGCACCTTGTTGAATCTGTGCCACGAAGAATTGAGGCAGTTCTGAAGGCAAAAGGGGGTCCAACCCGTTACTAGCATGGTGTACCTAATAAAGTGGCCGGTGAGTGTATATATATATATATATATATATATATATATATATAGGGACTTACATTTCTGCTGTGGCATCATGCCAGCGGGTTTCTTCTGGCTGGTAGATGGATGTGTCATAGCGCGGGCCTACGTGCCCGGGAAGCCACGGAAGTTAGGTCGAACAGCCCCTGACGGAGAGCTTAGGATGACCAAGAACGGGCGGCACAGATGGGTTAGGACGGGCGCCTGCGGTTGGAGTAGGCCGCCGGGCGGCCGCCGATGGAGTTGCAGTAGACCGAGTAGGCGGGCCAAGCAGCAGGCACAGATGAAATGGCCAGCCCATGCGGGCCGCTGTTGGAGCGCTCAGGGGCGGAGTGGCCGCAAATGAAGAGGCGGAGTCAGGTGGCCACAGATGAGGTGGGCGGACAGGGGTGGCACAGGGGCCCATATTAAGGTCCCATTGCCCTAGGGAAGAATAGGCATGAGAAAATAGTGTTTATAAATTTTGTCTTGGCTGTTCATCTCGGGCCCCTGTGCCGCCTGGGCCCCGTAGCAACCACTATGAATGCTACGGCTGTTGTTATGCCACTGATCACCAACCTGGATGCAAGCACAGTCTCTGAGAGAGAGCAGTGAGAGCAGTTGCTCAGAAGACTGACAAGAGTCAGTCAGACAGACTAGTTCAGTTGGTCTCTGAGGGAGACCAGTACAGTGCTGCCAGTAAACTAGATCAGACCAGTCTAGTCAGACAGAGGAGAGCCAGATCACGGCCTGAGGAGCTCTGAGGAGTTAGTGAGAGAAAAGGGGTATCATCCTACCTTCAAGGGTGATATCTGAAGTAACCCAGGACAAGCTGAAACTGAATCCTACTAGGACACAGCTATCTCCCAGCCTGCCCTGGCATCCAGGCTGCTGATCAATCCCTGTGGTTCCCTCTCCAAGTGCATCCCCAGCATTTTCCTATTTGTCAAGATTCGTTTGGCACGTTATCCACTGTTCCTGTTGGTTCCAATAAAGAACTGTAAGTTGCTTTTAGACAACGTCTGCCTCCGTCTGCTCCCTGCTACTACGGCTGTCACCATCACGGGCACCCTATCCACTACACAGGGACTCATACTCCAGACCCCAAAAGGGTACTCCAGGGAGAACCTGCAGGTTCGCTGGAGAGAATGCTGGTACTTCTGGTTCTTCTGGTGGTGCTAGCAGTATTCTCCAACCTCCAGTGCGTGTCCGCGCTAACTCCTCCTCTCGTCCCGGGCAGCGGCTGCTAAGATCTCGCGCTGTCTAGGAGTTGTGTTCTGAACTGCTGACTTGTGGTACCTCTGCATGGTGCCTGCTATTGTGCTTGGTTATTCTGCACCATGAGGGGTTAATTCTCAGTAGTTGTCCAGCTCCTATCAGGTTCTGGAGGTGGGGTTTTGGCTGCATAAATTGCAGCCTCACTAGTCACCTGTGCCAGTGTTTGAAATCCCTTCTCTACTCGCTCAGCATTAGGTTTGACTTGCTCTGTATCTGAATCGTTGTTGACCTCGGCTCGTTTTTGACATTGACTCTTTGCCTACTGATTTTGCTATTGACGTACCCTCTCGTTGTGACTCCGGCTAGTTAACCATTCTTTTGTGTTTTATGTTTGTCAGTCTGTTTGTGTTTTCCCTTCCCACACTTAGCAGTGTATTTCGAGTCTTCAAGTAGTTGCCCCACGGTTTAGCGTGGGGGGGCTATAGGAAGGGACAGAGGTTGGGGCAAGCTCAAGGCACACTATCCCCTGTCTTTTGTGTTACCCAATCCTAACAGAACCACTATAATAGTCTCTCCCTCATCATTTCTTGCCAACACCACCTGCTGGAGACCTGCCAGGCTGTAGGACAGCCCTCCGGTCCCCATACCAAGCACCGTGACACTAGCGTGCCTAGGCCACAACCGCCAGCCACTCCGGTATCCCGGGCCTGGCTGTCTCTAGGCGCCAAGAGAAAAAAAGACTAGGCCCGGTGGGGGATGTTGCACATGATAGGGATTTTTATGCAGGGTCCCAACAGCCCTCTTGACTTTTGTAAGGTGAGTCCTAATTAACCCTTTCATGATTGAACATTAAAACTCTAACACACGTCAGTCTCTTAGTGTATGTCAAGATCTTCTCTCGTTTAATATCTCAAAATGCATAATATCACAGACAGAAGAGTAGGTGTGAATAGTATACTGTAAAACTATTGGTCATCAGCAGATTCTGGGAAAAACAATTAATTAATTGTGCTCAGTTCTCAGAGACCTTGTACACAGATATTGTTTATACTAATTTCCTGAGAAGGAGATTAGTGGGCTCCAGAATCATATTATTATGCAGCATCGAGGACAGACTGGCTTCTCATTAAATGTCAAAGGGTATTAGCTGACAGGCGAGCAAACAGGTTACATAAAATGAAGTTTGAATCATGACATTAACTTGACAATGGTCAGGGAACATGGCCGCTGTATCTAAGATGGCGGACAGTAGTCAAGATGGCGGGCCCGAAACCAGTGCGACCTCCTTAACACATATGTGTGCAAACCTCATCATCAACTAAAAACGTCTAACTGCTTCGCTTGCCAACAAGGGTTTTGCCACCAAGTATTAAGTCTTGTTTTCTAGTGGGATCAATACTTATACTTACTACAAAATGCAAATAATTTAGATTTTATATAATTTATATAATGTGACATATATATGTGGCATTAAGCAACATAAAGGTGATGATTTGTTTCAGCTCCAGCTTCACACTGTGCTCCTGAAAACACCAGTCACTCATAGTATAGTGTACCCTGGAATGCATCTATGGCCACACTGTACTCCTAAAGAAGAAATACCCCTTAGAACACCAATGACTGTGCTGTGATCTCTTCGTATAAACATACAAATAATAAATACTAAATATATTGTAAAATTATTGTAAAATTTATAATTATAAATTATAATATAAATTGCACTTGAATTTGAATGAATTGTATATCAATAGAATGCCAATGTATATGAACCCCCTCACCACAAAAACCTTCAAAATAAACAATGGGCACTTTATCTTTGTGTTATGACCAGGCCCTTGATGGCTTTCCCTTCCCAGCTAAAAGTATAATAAGCCACAAGTTGTTGGTAAGGGGCATTGTGTAGAACATCAAGGGTAGAGAAAAACAAATCCATGAAGGAAAGATTAATAGAAGCAGGAATAAGATTTTTAGAATCTGTTCAAGTAGTGACAGAGGAAGTCTGTCCATAAAAAACAAATCCAGATTTTAAAATAAAGTTTGAAACTATCCTAAAAATCCATTTGGCACCAAATACTGTAAACCTGGCAGCAGCTGCTTGGACATGGGAATATTTTTGCACCTGTAGGCTTTCAGTAAATTACTGGGTGAACAACACCAGACCATACATCTTGTTGAGAACCAGTTTTAGGTTAAACCATAGTAAAGCCATTACTCTGCTTTTGCCTGTTCTAAACAGAGATGTTTTCACTAGGGCAAATCTGGTTAGGATACCATAGTTATAAACCCTGTTACCATAGATACAGACAAACAAGCAGAATATAAAATTGGTAGCACACAGGAGTGTCAAAAAGAAATGTGAGCCCTGCACTCCCCACAACCTCTGTCCCTGCCTACTTGCCAGCCCTAAACTACAAGTGAGAACCCCTATGCTGGATAAGTGTACTGTACAGAATGACAAAGAAACATGCACAAAACAGACAACAAGTCTAATAAATTGGGTCAAATTCAATATGGCGAAAATGTACAAAATTGTAAAAGCACAAAAGTAGTCAAGTTTCAGGCCCCCATGCCACCATGCTTCCCTGATAGTTGTATGCTTAAAATGTATTTGTATTATTTTTGTAATTATGTCAATTGTTTTTGTATGATATGTCCAACTAGCTACAACCCTCTTTGGAGGCTGCTAGGATGAATCCCATAAAGATGGAAGGAGGGTGTACCTGAGGATGTTTTTATTGAGTGTGCATTAAGGAACCCCTGTCTGACACAGCACATACCCTTCTTCATTGGTTATATTGATTATGTACATTGTGCAAGAGATAGTTTTTAGATTTTTCCTATAATTTATAGTTATGCCACAAACTTTTTACCCAGATGTAGCCTCTTTACAGTATAGATGATACCTGATTAATTGGAAATCGCTTTATCAACACCTGAATTTAGTTAATAGCTGTGATGATTTGTCTATAATCAAAACGACAAGATAAACTCGTATTATGCTTTTACACTATGTGTTGTGGTCTGAGTTTTAAGCTATTTTATATAATTTCAGAAATTATTTGAGCAGGTGATACTAGTAAACTTTGTAATATACTTCATTTAGTAAAGCAACTACTAGGTGCCTTTATCTTTCAGCTGTCAGTGGAGGACAGGACAGAAAGCTGATTAACACAAACTGCTTAAATAAGGAAGAAAGGCAGGGGGAAAAGAAGGACAAATGCAAAGTTTAATGTTATCATCTGCCCTATTCATTTATTTTGTAAAAAAATTAGATATGCCTTAAAGTAAAGTTAGAAATTTCTAAATAAAGTAAACTTACCTGTATATTGCTTGTAAATAACACTTCTGCATGTCCTGATTTCCCTCTTTTAGCGGAGTGTTCTGACACATTGGTATGCAGTACATTACCACTATCATAATACCCTTAGAAATATCGGGCTGATATAGTTATCATCTCAAACCATACAGTCTTTGTTTATGCATGCATTTATTAGTAGTTGAGTGTTTTATACATTTTTTCCCTATCACTGTCCATAAAATTTCCATATAGTTTTCCATACAGGGAACAGAGTACTTTGCTGTTGGTATTTTCTGTAAGTTTGGAAAGTTTCTGTTGTTTCCTGCTCCTAGTGTTCCAACCTGATCATCGAAAAATTAAAAAGCTTTGTTGTTGACATTTATCCACAAATTCTAGAAAGTTTCTTTCGCTTACTCAAGAATATATTGAAAATGTGAGGCAACAGATAAATGCCATCATTTGCAATATTTTCACTTCATTTTTCTAGGACTAAATTTGATGTTGAAGAAGCCATTTTTATACAATTTTTATGACCCCCAATGCAGTGTTTTCTTGTGCTGCACGTGGAAAACTATAAGGTTATTTCCTGGAATAGTTCTGCATATATTGTGAGATACATTAATTCTTATAAATATTAGACCGCTCAGCATAAACTCCAGGATACTTTCTTATGGGAGAATTTTACATTCTTCAGCTACAGTGCACATACAATAAAACAAGTGATAATATTTTACTGTCGTTATCGTCACTAGAGAATACTGTGGCGGAAAATGTGTATTTTAATGATTCACCATGTTAAATTAATCACATAAAGAATATTTGTTTTAATAATTTGAATAGTGCCCACAGGGGATTTTAGATGCCAAAGTATTAATATTTTTGACACTGTCTATAATCAAAATGACAAGCTAAGCTTATACTTTTCTAATCATGTTAAGCGGTTAAACATTTATGTTTTGTGGACTATGTTTTCAACTGGCAGTAGACACTATGAATTCAGTATGGATATCCTTACAGTTTACTCAGTTGAGATTTCTTTTGCTCATTGTTGGATATATTGGTTTTACTAATTAGTGTTGTTTTAGTGGTGTTAAAAGAGCTGTGAATCTTACCATCTACCAACATCATGTCATACACTGGTATTTAGCCCTCCTGGGAAAGTGTGCGCCAGGATTTTTTTCCTTATGAATAAATTAAAGTTAATCTATGATGATGATTATTAAAATTATTACTGTGGTAACTCTCTAGGTATGTATATTTAACTGCTTCATTACTATAATATTTTGAAGTGTTAAACCAGAAAATATCTATGAATTATTGGTATGAAGAAATGCAATTGGAGGATATTCAAGTGACAGCGCAGCAGGCACAGGGCTGTGGACGGAATCAAGGCTGGTTTTAGATTAAGTGGGGCCCTGGGCAAAGCTGTGACCCTAGCACTGCTGCCCAACTGGAGCAGGGAGAGATGTGAGAATATTCTGTTTATATAACTATTTTTATATTTGGATAGATTGTACATTTTGCGACATGGGGATACTTAACATGTGTATGATGATAGTTATTTATTTTTATTTGTATTCTAGGGAAAGTGATTTCATTTTTTAAAACTTTTTTTTAACTATCCTAGTGTATTTAGATCATATAATATACAGTGCTGCACTTTAATAAACTGCTAGTCATTTTTTGTGCATCTTTTATAGTCCCTGACTCCAGCCTCAGTGTTTATTACAGATCATTCTATGGCAGCCATGGGAGCTTTGGAGGAGCTCCAGGTTGTCATAGTAATATATCTTTAAGAGGTCATGGGGTGACAATATCAACCAAGTGGTGACCATGTCACTTCAAATGTTAATACCCAAGGTTGGTGCTAGCATTGAGCATGGGTGTCAGTGATGTGTGCTTGCAATGATCTACCTATCTTTACAGGCTTAAAGGGGTTGTCCACTTTCAGCAAATATTTGATATGGTTTGTGTGAGGAAAAGTTATACAATTTTCCATTACTTTCTGTAACGATTCCTCATGGTTTTTCCTGTAAGTGGATAGAAATCTGTCCATGTGATGTGATGGACATGCATATGCACGAGCTGTTATTACCACTCCTATTACACTATGTGATAATAACGGTTTGTGCACATGCCTGTTCATCACATCACATGGACAGATTTGTATCCACTAGAAGTAAACATAGAAGCTTTCTATAGCGGGACAGCAAGCATTGATCTAGAAAACCATGAGAAATTGACACAGAAAGTATACTGGAAAAATTTTTCTTACACAAACCATATCAACCCCTTTAACCTTGCTTCACCATATTCTGAAGGTACTCACCATTAAGTTAAAAGGACTCTCATGATAGGGATGTAATGTTTATAACTCACAAAGTATCTGTTCTGCAACATCTAGGAAAATTTGCAAAGTTTTCCAGGATGGGACAGGGAAATCCACACCTCTTTTAGGTACCTTGTAAGGCAGCTTTCTAGATCAGGCATAACCTACAAGATATGATATTATGTGAGATTAAAACCAAAACACTATATCTATTCCAGAAGGAACAGATCCCCAGCTGTAGAAAGCACTGTTTTGACCTGATTAAGTTTCCTCAGTACAGCATCCCTTGTTTCACTGGGTGAGACAATCCCGTGGTAATCCCACATCAGGTCACAAGGTCTCTTGTAGGTCATTCCTGATGTCAAGGGGGCTGCCTTACATGGTAGCTAAAAGAGGCATGGTTTTCCTTATGCCATCCTGAAAAATGTTTCATATTTTCCTAGAATCCCCCTAGTGGAGCATCCATGGCTCTAAGACTCCACACGCCTACATGGTGGTCTTAATTGGCACTCTCCGTAAAGAGAATTCTTACTTCCCAACCCTAGTCACAAGCCTCTCACACAGCCAAACCAGTTCCCTATGCTGTACTGGGGAGACCCAATCAGGTTGAAACTGTGCTGTCTACAGTCAGGAGTCTGTTCCTTCTGGAATAGATATATTGTTTTGGTTTTAATACTGTATCATGTCATAAGGCCTCTTGTAGGTCATGCCTGATGTCAAGGTTGCTGCCTTACAAGGTACCTAAAAGAGGTGTAGTTTTCCTTATCCCATCCTCGAAAGCTTTGCATATTTTCCCAGAATCCCACTAATGTAGCATCCATGGCTATTAGACTTCACATGCCTACAAGGTGGCGTCAATTGGCAGTCTTTGTAAGGAGAACTCTTAATTCCCGACCCGCAGCATCTATAACAGGTAGTTCAGTTCACTCTCCAAAGCAAAAGAGGCTTCTTTGCCCTAAGAACTATGGGAGACATTTATCATATGCAGGGGTCCTTCGCTGACGTAAGCCCTCGGCCCTCTGACACCACTGGATACATCAAGTGGCTCTGACATCTTCATGTATCCAGCGGCCAGCAGTGCAGCATATATTTCTATGCCTGGTCCTACCTGGTGTAGAATTTAGAATTGCTACATTAAATAGCGACTGTACAGCTTGAACGTTCGCTAATTTTAGTGTGTGCGCAGGAAAGGGATAATACTCTCAGCGACACATTCTGCCCCTGCCCCACTTAACTCTTGATGTGAAGGTGGTGAGAGATACTGTATGTTCTGTCTCGTAGTGGACTCAGTAGCTAAACTCTAGTCACATTTCACAGCCTGGCCCCATGCATGCTAAACTAATGGCATGAAAAAAAAGCAATGTCTAAGTAAAATACTTTTTTTTCTACTTTTCCCCCATTTTTGTTTATCTTTTTTATTTTTGTTTAATACAGATATTTACTATGCCAGCTTTTCTCCAATAGGAATTAAAAGGAAAAAAAACCCTCTCTCACTTGATCAATGCTCTCAAAGTAACTGAAATGTTTAATATTCACTTTTCTTCCAAACATGAGTATGTTCTATTTTATGACCCTGAGTTTTATGCTAAAAATCTGTGTTTAATTTTATTCCCCCGTTTCAGCGTCTCATTGTGCAGAGTTATAGTTTCTAGCGTGCACAGAATGCAAATGAGCTCGAGCTTGGATTAAAGTTGGAGATCTGCTTAATCAGACACACTCTAAACTCCATTAATTTTAGTGCAGAGCCTAGAAGGGCAGTAACAGTAAAAGCATACCAGACTTAGCAGTGTGGCTTAACCTCCTTTTTTATGAGCCATTGCATTTGGGAATATTAATATATGTCCAGTGAAACAAGAAAGAATCCAGTAATTATATGTTCAATGAGAATACTTCCTACGGATTAAGCATCTCAGTTTTGGACTACATTTTTCTTTTATGAAAATATCATATTTTTGTTTTTACCATTCTTTTTAACTGATACTACAGTAATGGAATAAAAATATACTAGATATCATCAAACAATATTAATATCAACCATTTAATGATATTATATTATCATCATTTGCGCACCGATATTTCCAATAAAATATTTATGACATTCACTAGTAGTATAAAATGGTGACAATGGAGGGGGATATCTGGACCGAACTTCTTATTGTGCAATATCTGAAGATATTGCAGGCTTGACATATACTAGAAAACACCAAATACATAATTTTAGTGTTTCAGAATTGTTGATGCATATGAAATATTCAGAGATCAAATTATGAGCACCAGAAATCTGCTGTTCACTTAAAATGCAAGATAAGTTATGCAGCAGGTACATAGGGGCACCATAGAATTGTGCCATAGCCTGCACCCATTCAGGGCTTGTGCATAGACAGATGTGGACCAGCGTATGATAGACCCACCACCTCTCCATGCACAACCGGATATATGAAGAGGCTCTGGTCTCTTGATGTATCCAAATGGGGCCTGCGCAGCATCTATACCAGGTCCTACAAGACGTAGAAATAAATGCAGCTGGTAACTTTTCACGTATGAACAAAGGAACACACTGCACCATTAGTGATTATTTCAGGGCGCCCTGGTTCAGAATCCCTGATAAATATCCCCAAAGGTCTTTTGAGCTTGTTTTTGTATTTATGAAGTGTTTGCTCCACTTTTGTGTTGCACTTGTACTTTGACCAACACTTTCGAACACTGTGAACCTAAAGGTCTGTGGTAATGCTTTGTCGGAGTTTGTTTCTCATTTATTACTGTGCATCACCACAATTCTGTCACAACAGCATGAAGCATGGTGGCTCAGTGGTTATCACTACAGCCTTGCAGTGCTGGGGTCCTGGGTTCAAGTCCCATCAAGGTCAACATCTGCAAAGAGTTTGTATGTTTTCTCTGTGTTTGCGTTTTCTCTCCATTTTTCTCCCACATCCCAAAACATACTGGCAGGTTGATTAGATTGTGAGCCCCATGGGGACAGAGACTGGTCTGGCAAGCTTTGAGCAGCACTGCAGAATATGTGTGCACTATATAAATAAAAGAATTATCATTATTATTATTTTTATGAAGAAAAGAGCATAAAATGGTGTAACTGTATGCATATCCTGAAAACACACCAGATTTACTAAGAGCGTGTGCCACTATTGGATTATGTGGCACAAAGTGCCCATTACTGAGGCAAGCAGCGCTAAGCAGATTGCACCAGTTTTCATATACTTGGACCACTGCGTGAAGCCCACCAATGATTTTAGTGCTCACTGTTTGGGCTTCTGGTCCTGTCCAACCAGAACAGTTGTACATGTGTGGATCAAATAATACATATATCCATCATATAATACATATATCCATCAGGTTCAACTAGGGAATGGGAAAAGACAGTTTAAGGACGGGGGTTATGAGCCATAAATCCTATATATTCAGATGCCCATATCCCCATAGATTTGTGGTTCTGTGAGTAACAGGAAATAGAGGCTGTTAAATAAAAAGGCAGGAATTAGATCTTTATCTGTAGCTCATCTTAGACCTCTTCATATATGTGATGGTTCAGCTGTACCGGCCTACAAATCTACTGCAGACCCAAACTGGCATGCTATTGCCAGCAAACGGTATCCGACCTTAGATTAACTTTAGTGTTTAATTTCTAGTACTAGTCTTCTCATATGTGGAAGAGATGCCTTAAAATCCACATGCTCCTAGTGCAACCACAGCCCCTCCAAGTAACACCCCTGACTGATTAATGAGAGACTAACTTAAAGCCCCTTCCACACTGGCGTTTTTCACGCGCGAGTTCTGCGCGTGCATTTGACGCGCAGAACTTGCATTGCACTCTGTCCCATTGTATTCAATGGGTCTTTCTTCATTAGCGCTGTTTTGCATGCGCGTGCTTGCGTTCGTTTTCACGCGCGTCAAAATCGCAGCATGCTCTACTTTTGCGAGTCATGCGCGTTTTTCATGCCCCATTCAAGTCTATGGAGATGCATCAAGAACGCATTGCACTCGCAATCATTGCAAGTGCAATGCGAGTGCAATGCGTTTTAAACGTAAGGGTTGCTAGGTGACCAGAATAACAGTATTTCCCCTGCTCGCGAACGGTCATTTAATTAAAAAAACACAATGAAGAACAGTGAAGAATAGAATAAAACCAGTGAACACAGTGAAAACAGTGACCACAGGATCATTTAAGAGAAAAACACAGTGCAGAACACAGTGCAGAATAGATTACAGATGTTCGGCACATCTGCTTACTTGTCGGGAGATACGCGCGGAACGGTGCGCCCAAAATAGCATGTTTAAATACATCTGCAATGTGTTCTTCACACATATATATTGTTCTTCACATGCTAATTTGGGCGCACCGTTCCACGCGTATCTCCCGACAAGTAAGCAGATGTGCCGAACATCTGTAATCTATTCTGCACTGTGTTCTGCACTGTGTTTTTCTCTTAAATGATCCTGTGGTCACTGTTTTCACTGTTTTTATTCTATTCTTCACTGTTCTTCACATCTGCTAACTTGTCGGGAGATAATATACACGGGGAACAGTGAAGAATAGATCGCAGATGTTTGCAACTTATCAGAAGACATTATTTTTCAATTAAATAACACATTTTAATCCCAAACCATGGTCCCTTTGAAAAATGCTCGAGTCTCTCATTGACTCGCGCGTGAAAAATGCGCCGAAAACGCAAAAAAAACGCTAACAACACGCGCGTGAAAAACGCAAAAACGCTAATTACTCCAAGGAAAAATGGAACAAAAACGCAGCCAAAAACGTCAGTTTTTCACGCATTGCACCCTGACGTGAAACGCAACGCCAGTGTGGAAGGGGCCTTACTCTTTCTTCTTCTGTTTATACTCTGACCTTTGAAAAGGTCACAGATCTTGACCATAGCAATCTCCAAAGTAGTAAAATATTCACCTATTCAATCAGATCATGCACATATAGCCATATCAATAAGATGATTGTGAAGTAATTCAGCATATTTTTACACATTAGGAAAAATTAAAAATGTGATTTTTTAAAAATATTATTTAAAATATTGCTGTTATTCTACTTTGGAAGTCTGGAACATAGTTATTTACTACACATTTTCAAATCCATAAGGCAAACACCTGTTTCAGTGTGAATACGGATTTTTTGGGATTGTATCAGCAAAATGTTTAATGTACAGAAGATCTAATGCCAGCAAATGCCAGTTGGAGTTAGTTAAATAGAAAAAAGTTAAAAAATTTTTGAAAAATAACTGAGGGGGAAAATAAAACATGGAACTTGAAAGAAGGTGCCAAATTATAGCAGATGGGGAAGTCTTAGGGGACAGATATACAGAGACACATCCCATATATGATAAGTGAGAAATCACAATACTTTCCAGCAACAATTCAGGTGCACCGAAAATGCTACCTGGAAAATGTTCAAAGGACCCCGTCTTGTCAATTGTCCTACATGAAAAACAATAAAATTATCTAATTTAAAAGGTAACCTGGTTCAGTGCTTTAACAGGTGGTGTCTGCTAAGAGTACTTCGATTCTGGTGCTAGAAATGAATCTGACCATCCAGGAGACTGATCCAAAAAACAGAAGAATATATTAAAATACCATCTGCCTAAAAATGCAGTGACATTTTGGGGCCTAATGGGTCTCTTGAGCTGAGGATTAGATTTGCAAGAAATTACATAGCGGCTAAAAGTTAAAAGAAGACATGGTGTGGCTTCAGTTATGTAGATTGTTTCTCAAATCAGGTTCAATGCAAAACTTTGTAGAATGTATATAAAACTGGTGTAAGGTGTTAAAAATAAACTTAAAAAAAAATATTATACCTGATTCCTATATTACAATACATTTTATCAAAGTGTTGGATTTTAGGGAAATTCCAAGAAATACATTAAATGTAATTAATTAATTTTAGTAAAGGTCAATATCCTAAAATGTTATATAAAAAGTTTTTGTCTCACTAGTGATTGCTTAGCCAATTAAAATGATTTTTAATAAAAGTCATCTCAGGATGTTATAAAGTAATTGTCACAGTTCGGATGGGCGAACCATCAGAAAGCCTCTGTGGGAAGAGTCTGTGGACTCCTTGGACCACCGCAGGGGATGATGGTACTAGCCGCAACCCAGGACCAGAGTCTAAGTGGCCCCTGGTCTTCGCCAGAGCCCGCCCAGCCCGCAAAGTGGGATGGTCTAACTGCAGTGGGGTGCCACCAAGTCGTTCCACTGGTGCGACAAGGCCCGCGGTGGCAGCCAAGGTAGGGAAGCAGGAAACAGGAACCACAGGATGGCACAGGACTCACAGGGATGAATCACCGGAGTAGGAACTGCTGGAAGGATCACAGGAGCCGGACAAAGGACAGGACCTTGGCTGGATGGCAGGACCTCGGCTGGATGGCAGGACCTCAGGACGACCACTGGGATACCGGACCGCCACAGGAATACAGGACCACCACAGGAATACATGACCGCCACAGAAATACGGGACCACCACAGAAATACGGGACCGCCACAGGAATACAGGAACACCACAGGAGTACGAGGATGCCACAGGAGTACGAAAACACCACAGGAACACGGGAACACCACAGGAACACTGGAACGACACAGGAATATGGGAACGCCACAGGAACTTGGAGGAACACTGGAGTACAGACACATGGAGGAAACCTGGGAACGCTGGAACACTAAGAAACACAGGAGGGCTTTCACTTTAGGGAACTGACTTGAAGATCCGGCAGTGAGTGAAGGGAGGTGCCGGATTATAAGGGCGAGCCAGATTAGCCAGCATGCTGGCCCTTAAAATCCAGAAGAGATGGCGCACGCGCGCCCTAGAGGCAAGGGAAGCGCGCGGCCGGAAGCACTGAGAAGCAGACTTGTAGACCCTGGGGACGGGGTAGGCGCATAGCGGACCACATAGATCATGGGGGCACCCGTGACAGTAATAAATAATACTCACCTCACTAATCCTTAGCTGCTTTCAACTATGTCCTGTTCCCTGATGATCCCGACTTTCTGCTTCAATGATGACATCCTGATACCGTCAAGTGACTACTTTAGTCACTGAATGTAGTGTATCACCTCTGGTTTTATAAATAGTTCCGTAGAATTTCAGAAGAATTAATCAAAACTCTTTTTTGAATCAGAAAAAAAAGAAATGCAGTATGCTCATAAGCTCCCCCTAGTGTTGGCTGAATTAGTCAGAATTTATATCTTTGTCATAAGTCTACAGAGAGGGTGTTCAGATCTTTATATCTGTATGTCTTTATATATACTGTATCTATCTGGCATCTATGTAACCATCTTTCTATCTATTTATCCATCTATTTCTATTCATATAAAGTATGCACACGGACATACTTTATTGATTCGTGAGTGAATGTTTTTTTCTTTACCAATTGCCCTTCATTATTGTGATTTATGCTTCAGTTTTCTCTATACAAAAATAATATTTTTCTTTTATTGTTGAGTTCTTTCATTTTCTTTTATTTAGCATTTTATTGATTACGGTCTGGTAGATTTTACAAGTATGTACATAAATAACTACACCTCAAGGGAAAAGTGGAACAGTGGTCATAAATAAGATTTGGTCACTTGTGCCATATGGAGATAGGGGTAATACAATAAAAGCTGGTATGTTATAGAATATGTGTAAGAATGGATAATACACTGGAAGACACATTGACTATGAGGAATAGGAAAATTAAGTACATAAGGTTATGTCAGCGGAAGATTTAGTAAAGCTGAGAAGAGATAACCTCTATGCATTCTGTGTGAGCTCAGCCATATTCATTACACGGTCTAATAAGGAAAATGAGACAAAGAAATATAGAGCCTCATAAACTGGAAATATTCCCTGTGAGATAGAAGGAAAATATAATTGTTTACCTGATGGTGATGTGAGCAGAGGTGCAAACCCAGTCATCAAGATGAAGGCATATCAATATCACATGAACCTCGGAAACACTAAGAGCAGGTAAAAAAGTTATTCAATCCTGTGGTTAAGGTTTCTATGGAAACAATGTCCTCCCGTACGCTCGACATCCCCACTACATCTATCACACTTTGTCAATGAGATTGTACCTTGGAGCACTTAGTGGAAGTGAAACACCACTCCCCATACATCAGATTTTATACTTTTCTACAAATGAGTCAATTTTCACTGGAGAAAGTAAAGGGGAACATAAATGTCAATATATAGAGTCTAGACCGATGAGAAAATGTATCTGTGACATCACAGGATGGTCATATAACATTAGCAGGGTGACATTGAGCTTTTTTTTATATTACATTGTATTACAATATATTTTCTACATACCCATGCAGAAGAATAAGAGTCATTTAGAACATCACTGATATCCAGACACATAGTTGTTTTAATATAACATGTACCGTTCCTATAAAAGTGCCTACAGCTTTTATAGCCGATGTGGTGCCCAGAAAACAAAATCACCAACTAGATTATAATGTAATCCTGTTATAATTACAGGTATGAGACGCCTTTGGTAATGTTAAACACTATTAATGTGTATATACAAAGCAGATATTGGGGCTCATTTACTAAGGGTCCGAACGCCACACTTTTGTCGAGTTTCCCAAATATTTCCGATTTGCGCCGAATTGCCCTGCGATCGGATTGTGTCGCACCGGTGCCAGCTTTCACGTGTCAGAAATTGTGGGGGCGTGGCCGTTGAACAACCCGACAGATTTGGAAAACCAACGGAATTTAAAAAAGAATTTTTCATAACAGATTGTCGGGGTATAAACCTCGACCATTAAACCTCTTACAATGGAGCACCAGACAGGGCTCCCTCATTTGGTCCATTGACTTGTATGGAGTTCCAAATTGACATGGAGCTCAGCCGAATCCTGGAAGTCCCTGTGCTATGGAGCAGATATGGGGACATTGCGACCCCTTTTTCTGCTGATGCATAACAGCCAAGCCTCCACATTCTGATATGTATTCCCCATCCTTTGGATAGGGGATAAGTATCATTAATAGCCCCTTTAAGTCTTAGGCTTCATAACTGTTGCTATGCTTACATACCTTCTACCCTTCCACTATTGAACTCTGTTTTATGTACATAAAAAATTAGAAACATGAGATATCCCATTAAAGCAAAATGTACAAGTCTCTTTATTAGCCCATATGCCAAAAAAATCACACAACATATACATTAAAAACAGTTAAAATGGTAACCACCATACCATATTTACAGTTAAGTAAGACACTACATATGATAGTGAGTGCCCCTCTTCATACACAAACTCCCCCTCCCAATTTCCCCTTTTCAATTGAAATGAGGTTCTAGTAGTTAGACAGTGCTAACTACTCCTCTCCATGTCCCATGCCTCTCCTCAGCATGTCATGTGACCAGGGTGTTGTCACTTAAGGTCCTTTACTGAGTTACATTTGCAACCCTATGTATATGTCTGATCACAAGAAATCACAGCAGCCTGGAGGCTGAGGAGGAGTAGAAGGGCATGGAGGTTGTGATATTATGTGCTCAGTTACATACATGGCATAGACATTGCAAATGTAACGGGCCCTTAGATGACATGACCCTGGTCACATGATATTAAGTGCCCAATGAAGTAACAGAGTTCTCTCTCAATGTGCCACACAGCAGCATGTTCGAGCAGTGAGACCTGTCAATTAGGACAAGGGGTAAAGCAAGTAAAACTTTGCGGGGCTCATTTAGTGTCATAGGACTCACATCAGGGGAGTTGCATATAAGTTAAGAAACTGATTTTTCAACATTGCTGCCATGAAAAGGAACCATTTAGGGATAAGGATAATGATTTTTAACCATAGCTTTTAAAGGGAACCTGTCACCAGGAGACCCATTTTTAGCACTCCCCCAGTCCCCACAGAGCATAGTACATACACTGCCAAAGTGTTTTTGTATTAAAAATTGGTTTTACAGAAAAAAAGATATATTGTACCTTTCATTAGCATCTGCTGTGTGACTAGGCAGTTGCCTTTGGGGAGGAGCTGGAAAGGAGCAGTCCCCCCCCACCCTTGGGGAACACCTTCTCCATGTGACCTTTTCAAATATATGAAAACACCCATCACTTGGCTTAGCGACGCCCCCTGCTCCTCTACAGCCAATCATTTTCCAAGTTTGAAATGTTCTGGTTTCCAGACAAGATGTAAAACTACCCAAAAAGTTTGATAATTAACATTTACAGAATATCTGCTTTATGTTGGGATGATATTTTATGCTTCCGGTCATTTTTCTAGGATGTTATGAGGTGCAGAACTTTAGGTGCGATTTTTATTATTTTCATGAAAATTGCCAAAACTCACATTTTAAGGGGACAACTCAGCTTGTAAGTGACTTTGAGAGGCCTAAATAATAGTAAAACCCCATAAATTACCCCACTATAGAAAGTTCACCCCTCAACATATGTAAAACAACTTCTATTAAGTCTATTAACCCTTTAAGTGTTTCACATGGGTTAAAAAATATGGACCTGCGATTTAGAAACTATAGAATTTTTTTGGAAAATACATTCATTTAGGCCAAACTGACAGTTTCAGAATAAATTAAATGATGAAAGGCACTGTAACGCTTGATGCCCAATTCCTCCCGAGTTTACTGATACCCCATATGTGGTGGTAAACTTCTGTACGGGCGCACGGCCGAGCATAGAATGAATGGAGGCGCCATTCACAGCAGATTTGTATTGTCACATTGTACGACCTATAAATTTTTATTTTTTTTGGTAATGCAAACATATGAGGTCTTATTATTTACGGGATGATATACAATGTATAGATAATTCATTTTGGGAGTCTAAAGCTTATTCATGAAATTTTATTAACTATTTCAAGGGGGACACAAACAAAATCATCAATTTTTATTTTTGGATTGTTAGCATTTCCCCCCCCCCCCTCACCGTAACGTAAAAATAATATTTTATCTTTATTCTCTGGTTCACTACGATTGCGGTGATACCTCATTTATATAGTTTTTCTTATTTTTGCTCAATTTTCCTGAGCAAAACCAATATTGGAGAATATCGCATTGTTTTTACTATTGACAACTTTTCAGGGCCATAACTTCTGTATTTTTCTGTTGTCAGATCTGGTTGAGGACTTATTTTTTGTGAAAACAGTTGTTCATTTCAGTCGTATCATATTAGGGAACGTAACTTTTTTTGATCACTTTTTAGAACATTTTTTGTGATGGTGTTTGATGAAAAATTGTATATTATGGTAAGTTTTTCGAGTTTTTTTTTTACGTAGTTCACCGAGCGGGTTCAATATTGATTTAGATTTATTGTACAGATTAATACAGACGTGGTGATACCAAATATGTATGTGTTTTTGTGTTTTATTTGCATTTTATGTGTTACTGGGGAGATTATGGGACTTTTATTTTATTTATTTATTTAATTATATTATAAAAAGATTACATTTTTTTTTTAAACTTTTTAACATTTTCTACTTCTTGGCTTGAATAAGCGATCATCCGATCGCTTATTCAAGCCTTTACACTGCAATACACTTGTATTGCAGTGTATAGTGTAAGTAACTGAGCATGCCGCGCATGCTCAGTTACATACAGCCGGGTCCTGCCAGGAAGGCAGAACCCGGCAGGAAGAGAAGCAGGAAGCCCCGGGTCACTCGTCGGGACCCGGGGCAGCGGCAAGAGGGATCGCGGATCCCCCGGTAAGCACACCGGGGGGGTCCGATCCACGGGGGACACACTTGCACGCCGCGGTCATGCTTGACCGCGGCGTGTAAGGGGTTAAACACCCGGGATCGGAGTTTTTCCGATCCCGGGTGTTAGTGCCGGGTCTGGGCTGTGATATCACAGCCCGACCCCGGCACCAGCGAGACCCGGTGTCCCGAAATCATCTTCTGACGCGCCGCCGTAGAAAGGGGTACGCGTCAGAAGAAGTACCCTTAATGACCACCGTAAAAAGCCGATACGGCGGTCATTAAGGAGTTAAATGTCATGTTTTCTTTAAAGCGGATTGATAAGGATGACCTATCCATAGGTTATTATTAGAGATGAGCGAGCACTAAAAAGCTCGGGTACTCGTTATTCGAGACAAACTTTTCCCGATGCTCGAGTGCTCATCTCGAAAAACGAGCCCCATTGAAGTCAATGGGAGACTCGAGCATTTTTCAAGGGGACCAAGGGTCTGCACAGGGAAGCTTGGCCAAACAACTGGAAACCACAAATGATGGAAACACCACGGAAATGGACAGGAAACAGCAGGGGCAGCATGCATGGATGCCTCTGAGGCTGCTTAATCACACCATTATGCCAAAATTATGGGCAACAGTATGGCGATGACAGAGTGACCGAATGAGGCTAGATAGCATCTAAAACATCCAATAATTGACCCTGACACTATAGAACAGTGATTTTTCAACCAGTGTGCCGTGGCACATGGTTGGGTGTGCCGCGGGGAAAGTTCCTCATACTATGGTGTGCACAGTCACGGCTTCTTACAATGTAGGAGACGTGTACAATAACACATGTGCAAGCTTTGAACCTCGGCGACAAAATGACGTCAACGAGGCCGGCGCATCATCCTGAGAGTGGAGAGACTCTCGCATTTGCCCACTACAAAGGTAATGCCCACCAATAATGCTGACTATATGAGCTTTTACCTGAGTATATGAACTGTTGGCAGAATACTCCAGCAGTATACTGCATATAACAATGAGAAATGTAAAATGAGAAATACTATAGTCATGAGGCTGGAGTACTACAAGTACCAGCTCATATGCTGAGTATATGAGCTGGCACTTGTACTCTGGTCTCATGGCCATAGTACTTCTCATTGTACCCCTTTATTTTGCAGTATATGAGCCACATAATAATCAGCACCACATACTAAAAACAGGGAGAAACTGTGAACTGTTGAGGAAGAGCTTTGTGTGTGTCTTTCCACCATTCCTGCCAGGATATCCCTTTTGTGTTTACCGAAACAGGCCCAGGTTTCACAATGAGTGAGTAAAATAAATTTAGAATCTATATTATTAACTATATGTATAATATGACTGTTTTAGTGTCATTTTGTGCTATTTTGGTTGGTGGTGCCTCAGGATTCTCTAAGTATAAAAAATGTGCCGCGGCTTAAAAAAGGTTGAAAATCACTGCTATAGAAGACGGCATGCAGAGGCAGTGGCAGCAGTGGCAGGCTAACGACATACCCCAAATGGACTCAGGCTTCAAACCAATTTAAAAAATTCGTTTGGCGAGGATAAAGTGTAGCACTGTATGTATTAGTATTTTGGCTGGTTAAGGCGCCAGAGAGGAACCAAAGGAGGTGAGCAAGAAGCGCTGAAATGATTTCCTATGTGAACAAAAGGTTGACGGTATATTTAGTCGATAACACAGCATGGTGGCGACATAGTGACCAAGTTTCATAATGTATCTGGAGAAACACCCAAAAAATTAACCTGACACAGCTTGTTTGATAAGGGGACGACATGTAGAGGCAGCCATGGAGACAACTTCCATGATTAAGAGCGACAGTATGGGGCATCCATATTGCGCTGCTATGATTGCAACTTCAGGTCTCCAGCATGGCGGCGACAGATGGGCCGAGTTCCATTATGTATCTGGTGAAACACCTGAAAATTCTGCCTGACACAGCTCGTTTGATAAGGGGATGATGTGCTGTATTTCCTCTCGCGCTCCAGCGTCTGGGGTATAGACAGTTGAAAGTAGCGCATGGAGACATTGGTGGACACTGTGGAGGATCGTGGAGGCGAAATGGACAGGAAACAGCAGGGGCAGTATGCATGGATGCCTCTGAGGCTGCCTAATCTTGGGATGGAGCTGGCGGTCAGCTTTCACCTGTCCAAGCCCCTGTCTCTCGGCTCCTCCCCACCCAAAATGGGCCTGGGGGCCAGAAGCGTTTACTTTGAAAAAATTATAATTTTCAAAGCAGGTGGGGGCTACAAACAGCACTTCTAAGAACCTTTTGTATAAGATCAAGTGTAGTACTGTTCTTATAAGTAATTGGCTTGGTTATGGCGGGTGAGGGGAATGTAAACAGAGGCGCAAGAAGCGCTGAAATAATATCGGTAAATGATAAAAGTTTGGCAGTATATTTTGTGGATAACACAGCAGGGTGGCGACAAAGTTAACAAGTTTGATGTGGAAGCCATGAAAACAACCCAAAATTCTGCCTGACACAGCTCGTTTGCTAAGGGGATGATGTATGGAGGCAGTAAGGTAGTAGTATATTAAAGGTGCTGCAGTTAAAACTATGTTAGTTGGATCTTGGGATGGAGCTGGCTGTCCGCCGCCAGCCGAGCTTTCTCCTGTCCAAGCCCCTGCCTCTCGGCTCCTCCCCACCCAAAATGGGCCTGGGGGCCAGAAGCGTTTACTTTGAAAAAATTATCATTTTCAAAGCAGGTGGGGGCTACAAACAGCACTTCTAAGAACCTTTTGTATAAGATCAAGTGTAGTACTGTTCTTATAAGTAATTGACTTGGTTATGGCAGGTGAGGGGAATGTAAACAGATGCACAAGAAGTGCTGAAATAATATCGGTAAATGATAAAAGTTTGGCAGTATATTTTGTGGATAACACAGCAGGGTGGCGACAAAGTTAACAAGTTTGATGTGGAAGCCATGAAAGCAACCCAAAATTTTGCCTAACACAGCTCGTTTGCTAAGGGGACGATGTATGGAGGCAGCTATATGGACGATTTTTGGAGTCAGCTATGGAGATGATGTGTGGAGGCAGCTATAAAGACGACGTGTGGAGGCTGCTATGGAGACAATTAAATTTGGATAGTGCCTGTATGTGGCAGTCCAAAAAAGTTTTCAAACCAGAGGAGCAGGTAGGTGGTCCTCCTGAAAAATTAAATAGATTGAGTGCCTGTATGTGGCACTCTGTCAGTCGACAGGCGTGTACGCTTATCAGTGATGATGCCACCAGCTGCACTGAAAACCCGCTCAGGCAACACGCTAGCGGCAGGGCAGGCAAGAACCTCCACGGCATACAGCGCCAGTTCATGCCACATGTCCAACTTTGAAACCCAGTAGTTGCAGGGAGCTGTGTGATCATTTAGGACGGTATGGTATGGTCAGCTACGTACTCCCTCACCATCTTTCTGTAAAGATCAGCCCTTCTCTGCCGAGACTGGGGACAGGTGACAGTGTCTTGCTGGGGTGACATAAATCTGGCAAAGGCCTTGTAAAGCGTACCCCTGCCAGTGCTGGACAAGCTGCCTGCTCGCCTACTCTCCCTCGCTACTTGTCCCGCAGAAGTACGCCCTCTGCCGCTAGCGCTGTCAGAAGGGAAATACTGTTTCAGCTTGTGCACCAGGGCCTGCTGGTATTCATGCATTCTCACACTCCTTTCCTCTCCAGGGATGAGCGTGGAAAGATTCTGCTTGTACCGTGGGTCAATAAATCTTCCCCCGGCGTGTTCTACTGTTTTTTTTTTTTTAATATTTTCCAGTGTACAGTAATATAAAATAATACACTGCCTTCACCATAACATATTATAGTACAGTGACCGAAGAACAACATAAATATATACACTCACTGGCCACTTTATTAGGTACACCATGCTAGTAACGGGTTGGACCCCCTTTTGCCTTCAGAACTGCCTCAATTCTTCGTGGCATAGATTCAACAAGGTGCTGGAAGCATTCCTCAGAGATTTTGGTCCATATTGACATGATGGCATCACACAGTTGCCGCAGATTTGTCGGCTGCACATCCATGATGCGAATCTCCCGTTCCACCACATCCCAAAGATGCTCCATTGGATTGAGATCTGGTGACTGTGGAGGCCATTTGAGTACAGTGAACTCATTGTCATGTTCAAGAAACCAGTCTGAGATGATTCCAGCTTTACGACATGGCGCATTATCCTGCTGAAAGTAGCCATCAGATGTTGGGTACATTGTGGTCATAAAGGGATGGACATGGTCAGCAACAATACTCAGGTAGGCTGTGGCGTTGCAACGATGTTCAATTAGTACCAAGGGCCCAAAGAGTGCCAAGAAAATATTCCCCACACCATGACACCACCACCACCAGCCTGAACCGTTGAAACAAAGCAGGATGGATCCATGCTTTCATGTTGTTGATGCCAAATTCTGACCCTACCATCCGAATGTCGCAGCAGAAATCGAGACTCATCAGACCAGGCAACGTTTTTCCAATCTTCTATTGTCCAATTTCGATGAGCTTGTGCAAATTATAGCCTCAGTTTCCTGTTCTTAGATGAAAGGAGTGGCACCCGGTGTGGTCTTCTGCTGCTGTAGCCCATCTGCCTCAAAGTTTGACGTACTGTGCGTTCAGAGATGCTCTTCTGCCTACCTTGGTTGTAACGGGTGGCGATTTGAGTCACTGTTGCCTTTCTATCGGCTCGAACCAGTCTGCCCATTCTCCTCTGACCTCTGGCATCAACAAGGCATTTCCGCCCACAGAACTGCCGCTCACTGGATGTTTTTTCTTTTTCGGACTATTCTCTGTAAACCCTAGAGATGGTTGTGCGTGAAAATCCCAGTAGATCAGCAGTTTCTGAAATACTCAAACCAGCCCTTCTGGCACCAAAAACCATGCCAAGTTCAAAGGCACTCAAATCACCTTTCTTCCCCATACTGATGCTCGGTTTGAACTGCAGGAGATTGTCTTGACCATGTCTACATGCCTAAATGCACTGAGTTGCCGCCATGTGATTGGCTGATTAGAAATTAAGTGTTAACGAGCAGTTGGACAGGTGTACCTAATAAAGTGGCCGTTGAGTGTATATATATATATATATATATATATATATATATATATATACATATATATAACATATATAAACAATGAACTAAATATGAAGTTAGGTAACAGTGTAACAGTGTAGGAAGTAAAGCCTTTGCCCAAGAGGCTGATGATATACATTGATGTGAAGGTATAATGTCATTCTGTACATTGATGTAGCATTGAGTTTATCTAACATAATGAGCGCACATAGAAGACTCATTATTACACCAAGCATCTCCGTGTACAGTGTGCAGACATACCATTTGCGACTGATAAAAAATAATGAGAGCGGTGACATGGCAGTCATTAATTATAGCACAATGTGGGAGATGGAGGATCATTTTTAGAATGCCTTCTCCAATAAAACACAGAAATGGAAATGCTCCATTATGTTAAATAGTGAAGCTTCTTCTAATGAATTCATTACCATGTATGTGGCTTACTAAGCATGAATCTTTATTAATTACATGGAAGAGATGTGGCATGTTAAAGAGGTTATCTAACAAGTATTTGTAGGCTGTATATATATATATCTTTGTCAATATATGTCTTTGTCAAATTATTGTACACATAAAAAGATGGAGGAACAAAAATAAAAAAAGAAATAGGCTCTGGAATCTAAACGATCTGCTGGTGGTCGAAGTTTGTGGGTGACAAATTAGGTATATAGTATAACGTATTAATACAATACAATGGGGCAGATTTACTTACCCGGACCATTCGCGATCCAGCGGCGCATTCTCTGCACAGGATTCGGGTCCGGACGGGATTTATGAAGGCAGTTCCTCCGCCGTCCACCAGGTGGCGCTGCTGCGCTGAAAATCATCTCAACGCGCCGGAATGCACCACCTCGGACCAGGTGAAGGTAAGCGCTTCCCAAGCGACACTTTTTAGGTTTTTAAATGCGGCGGTTTTTCCGAATACGTCGGGTTTTCGTTCGGCCACGCCCCCCGATTTCCATCGCGCGCAAACCGGCGCCGATGCGCCACAATCCAATCGCGTGCGCCAAAAACCTGGGGCAATTCAGGTACAATCGGCGCAAATTGGAAATATTCGGGTAACACGTCGGGAAAACGCGAATTGGGCCCTTAGTAAATGACCCCCAATGTGTCACAGATGTGTCACAGATCCTGTCGAGACTGCCCTTTGTTAATGCACTTGATTTGTTAGTAAGTTCCTGGTTACATATTAATTTATGTTACATATTTTCTGGAGCATGTGAAGCATAAACCTTCAGATTCTTTAGGTCATGGAATCTCGGCTGTCACACCTAGTCTGTAATGTACCGCTCTTGTAAGGGTACGGTCACACGTTGCAGTTAAAACTGCATCGCAATCAGCTTTGAGGTGGTTTAGGTGCAGTTTTGTCAATTTCACAGGTAAAAGACATGAACTGAATGGGTGAATTTGATTTTTAAGGAGAAAGCTGTTCCACAAATGTCATTCACCTGTTGATTTGATGTCTTTCACTTGTTAAAATAAATAATACCACCTAAAACCAACCCAAAACGAATTACGATGCAGTTTTAACTGCAACGTGTAACCGCATCCTCAGGTATTAAAAGGGAACTATTCAATAACAAGCACAATAAACTTTACTTGCAGCCCCAATGTGCCTTTGTTCAAAATCTCTCCCGAAACTTTTTCTCCCTTTGTCTATGTTGGTCCTGCCCACTACCACAAAGCATTGCCCATCACCAAATAGCCCCACCCAGGGTGCATGAAATGGTGAGAAGATATGTAGTTTCCCACACGGTGCTCACTGCTGAATTCACCATGCAAAGAGCTATGAGTCAAAAGAAGGAGATGTGGCTCGCTGACAGCCTGGGTGAAAACTTGACTCTTTTCTTCAGAAGTTGACTCATGTCTACTCATTTGCATATAAGAAAAAGGCTGTGATTAAGGTGCAGTGCCTCAGTGGCATATTATTTTAGGTGACATGGGAAGGACTTTAACCCTTTATCAGCAGGTATCAATTGTGTGATGGGTATAATTCTGGTGAGAGGTCTTCTTTGAGGAAAATCTTCCATCAAAATCAAGCATGATATACACTTACTTATAGATAAAAGCACTGTTATTGGGGTAATCTTCTTATATTTGTTATCCATGGCTTCCTTCCTTCTAAACTCAAACTATGCTAATAAGCCTGATGGGCCCTGGGGGACATTAACAGAACCCCACAGTGCTCTGTCTTCACAGGCTGTTACACTGTGCAGGAACACTTTCCTTTCCCATTGCGTGAGTTTACAGTAGTCAGAGGGAAGTCTCAGGTAGAAGGAGGGGGGGTGGAGACAGTGTAACAGCCTGTGAAGACAGAACATGGTAGGGCTAACAACCCCCGGAGCCCTTTTTGCTCATTTTCTTAATTTGATTTTAGAAGGAAGCCATGGATAACAAATATAAGAAAATTACTAGTCATAGTGCCTGGATCTACAAGTTAGTCCCCCTGGTTTATCATGATGGATTTTAATGGTAGATTTTCTTTACATACTCTGGTACACCATTACTACATTATGCTGCTCTTCTACCTAAATATAGTGTGTAGATTGCTCTAGAAGCAATGCAATCATAATCTATTGGGAGATGCTTTCTTATGAAATCAGAGGCACATATATAAATGTATGGTATGGCCTCATAGACTTTAATGGGGGCCGTTTTATTATAGATGCTTACATCTCCATGATTGAACAGAGCCTTCCATATAAGCCATATAAATTAAATAGCCTTGACTTGCATTAATTATTCTCAATGGAAGACATTTATCCCCCAGAGCACAAAGTTACACAATAAGGGCCCTAGGCTTTAGCTAATGGAGAGGGCTTGTAGGCAGGACATACCCTAATAGGGGATATAACAAGAGGTTGCCTAAAGCAGACAAAGATGATTAACTCCATGGGGCATGCTCTTGTTTTCCATCGACAAGGCTCACATATTAAAAGTTGAGAAGCTCACATAGGAGCCCTTTGTTCTACTTCACTTTGATTTCATTGATAAAACCCACTGTGATTTCAAATGTGTCATTAATTCCTATAGCAAAAAAGGTGAAGTTCTCTGTGTAATTTATGTCAATGCTGTCATCGCGAGCTCACAAACACACCATGACGCCGCTGTTTGCTTTATTTTATTCAGCTTCCAAGCCAAGTCTTTATCCATCACGTCTAAGTGATGACAAACTAATCAAATCTGTCATCTTTTATGGCAAAAATTAGTAGCGTTAACTTTTTCCATGCTGCTGAGACCTTACTAATATCTGTATGAAATGTATAAGATCTATACTGATAGTGATATAAAACAGTAAATCCCTCTGAATTTGTATGATGCATGACAATTAGGCCAGTCAGTACTTGCCTCCAGCAAAAACAGGTATCATTCTACATCTATGAATTTAGATTCCAAAAAATGTTAGAAGGCAAGGAAACGTGGAATATAAGAAACTTTAAGTTTTCCGACCTTTAACCAACCTTTAAAAATATGCGTATAAATCTCTAAAAGGAAATCTAGCATCAAAATCCATCATGATAAGCCAGGGACACTTACTCATAGATCCAAGCACTGTGACTGCGGTAATCCTCTTATATTTGTTATCCATGGCCTCCTTCCCTCTAAAATCAACGTCTAAAATTATGAGGACTATGGGGGGAGGGGGGTGTTATCAAAGCCCCTCCATGCTGCAAATTCAAAGGCTGCTACACTGCGCTAGAGCACTTCCCCCTCCCACGGTGTCCTGAAACTTGCTGTGCTGCAGCATGTTTACATCAGGCAGAGGGAGGGGAAAGTGCTGAGGGAGCATGTGGGAGGGGAAAACAGCGTAACAGCCTGTGAAGCTACATTGGCATCATTTTGAGGAGGCCATGGATTGCAAATCTAGAGTAACTGTCCATGGTTTATCATGCTTGATTTTGATGGTAGATTTCCTTTGAATGCATATGATTTATCACTTACAATAATGTAATGAGAGCTGTTAGTCTTATATACATACTGCTTTAGGTCCTACTGTGAATACATATCTGTCACATGCCTCTTCTCTGGTGGTTCCCTCCACTGCTCCTGGCTCTACCACAGATGCAAAGAGATTTGTTTCACATGCTGAGAAGCAGCGTATAGATTTCACTAAGTAGTTCAGCAGCAGAGCAGAGTCTCACTAGAAGATCTGTGTTATGTGTACAGGCAGTCCCTGGGTTACATACAAGACAGGTTGTTTAGGTTAATTTGTATGTTAGTCGGAACAGGTATATTTTATAATTGTATCTGCAGACAACAAATTTTTGTGACTACTGGATTTTCAAAATCTTTTGATGTCATGGGAACAGGGATTATCAACAAAACTTCATTACAGCTGATCATAAGGGGCGTAACTTGAGGGGGTGCAGAGGTTGCGATTGCAACTGGGCCCAGGAGGTTTAGGGGGCCCATAAGGTGTCACTTTCCCATATGTAAAGACTATTACTATAAAACATACATTATAGTCGGGGGCCTGGTACAGAATTTGCATTGGGGCCCATTAGCTTCTAGTTACGCCACTGCTGATCATTGCAGCTTGATACGCAAGTAGAGCATCCAAAGTCCTTCACCAGAGGTCACACTGGGCAGAGAGGTCCGTCTGTAACTAGGGGTTGTCTGTAAATCAGGTGTCCTTACGTCAGGGAGCGCCTGTAAAGATGTACAGATAAGTCGATCTATTGAGCAAAATGTAAAAAATTTTAATATTTTTATGAGGCTTTATAAGTGAGTTTGGGTTATAATCCAATGGCAACTGCTCATCCTGATTCATCTACAGGGAGATACATTTCTTACATGTCCAAATCATGTTTATTATTGACTACAGAGTAACTGATGAAATTCAATTAGATACAATTCCCTAAAGCAAAGGGCGCGCTGTATGCTCACTGAGGAGCCTAAATTAAACAAAGATTGTTATCACCACATTACAGGTCACCTTAAATCTTTTCACATAATAAAGGGGCTGGCCACTTTACCCCATGTTTTTTGTAATGTGTGTAATATTAGGTAATTTACCAATACACATATAGGACCTTAATCTTATATTCATGAATGCTATCATTAGGTCCTAGCAGGGCGATTGTTCATGGACAGATAGAGATCACATGACCCTTCTTCTGCAGCCATTTAATGGGTAGGGGTGTCTGGTTGATGAGGTAAAAGACAGGAGGCTTCACTTTACATATAACTGTATATACTTGAGTAAAGGTCAACCTGAGTATAAGCCGAGGCCCCTAATTTTAACATAAAAAACTGGAAAAACCTATAGACTCAAGTATAAGCTGAAGGTGGGAAATGCATTGGTCACAGCCTCCCCCAGTATATAGCTAGCAGCCCCACAGTATATAGCCAATGCCTGCCCTAGTATATAGCCAGTGCATGCCCCCAGGATATAGCCAGTGCCTGCCCCACAGTATATAGCCAGTGCCTGCCCCACAGTATATGGCTAGTGCCTGCCCCCAGTATATTACCAGTGCCTGCCCCCAGTATATAGCCAGTGCCTGCCCCACAGTATATGGAGCAGAACTTTTAATAGATGTATAATGGTAAATTATCTAATATTTTGCCCCCCACAGTTATACACACATTACACAAAGCATGAGCTAAAGAGGCCAACCCCTTTAATCGGCTCAACTCCTGCTCTTTTACATGCTGCCTGCAAAATTGACTTGAATTTTAACCTGACAGGTTTATGTCAAACAATAGCAAGGTGTTTCATTTATTTTTATTGTACACTTTCTCTTCCTTATGAATTATGTCCACATTTCTGGTGTTGACTGTGAATAATGTTAAGAGCATATAAGACATTTATGTCCTAATTTTCAGAAACTGGTTGAATTTTGGGTGCCAATTTTAAAGAACACATCTGAAGATTAAAATGAAGAGTCACATCATAAATTGCTTCAGCATGACTACAATAAAGGCACCTTGTACTTTCCGGAGGCTGCCAGTATGGCAGAATACACTTCATAGAGTTGTCACTGAAATTAAATTCACTAAATAATAAAGGTCCAGAGTATGTTACAGCTAGTCTCCATTTTATGTCCCTTGGCCACACTTATATTTCATGGCTTGATGGTTTTTTTCAGTCTTTCGGTTATTAAGAGGATGGGGGAGGGAAAGATCTTTTCTCTGGGGTAAAGACATGGGCTACACATTATGCTTCATTGCAGATTTTGTCAGCTTTCTGCTATAATTTAATTAACAATACTCGTGTTTTATCCAATCCTAGAAAGAACATAATAAAAGCTTGTGTTAGAGTTGGTGCTGGAGAATAAAAGTGGAACATTGTAAAGATTAAGCTATAGACAGTAAGTAGGGGAATAAGCTGAAAGTGCTGCCTTTAATATGCAAATATACTGTGTTAAATGTCCTTTGTGAATATTTCAACCTTACATGGAGATCTTTACTATGTTATACATGCTTTGTTTCAGGATCAACCACAAATCTAATTTGGAGCATTGATAATAAAAACTGATTGACAAGAAATGCCATATACTACTGATATGGAGATATGGATTGCCGGATCACAGGGGGAGCTCCAGGGGCGCGCCCAGGGCCCCCACCACTTTGCCCTTTAAGGGCCGCCCGAATCACCAACAGTGTATTTGGCTCTAGGCTCCCCAGGCAGAATAATTATTTAGGGGGCTGTATATAGTTATTGTAGGGGGACTGTATATAGTTATTATATAGGGCTGTATATAGTTATTATAGATGGCTGTATATAGTTATTATAGAGGGCTGTATAAAGCTATTATATGGGGACTGTATATAGTTATTATAGGGGGTTGCATGTAGTTATTATAGGGGGCTGTATGTAGTTATTATAGGGGGACTGTATATAGTTATTATAGGGGGTGTATATAGCTATTATAGAGTTACTATATATAGTTATTATAGAGGGACTATATATAGCTATTACATGGGGCTGTATATAGTTATTATAGATGGCTATATATAGTGATTAGAGGGGGGCTGTGTAAAGTTATTATAGGAGGCTGTATATAGTTATTATAGGGGGTGTATATAGTTATTATAGATGGCTGTATATAGTTAATATAGAGGGTTGTATATAGTTATTATATGGGGGTGTATATAGTTATTATAGGAGGCTGTATATAGTTATTATATTATATATAGTTAATGCTGTGGGACTATATATAGGTAATGTTGGTGGCTGTACATATATTGGCGTTGGATCCCTAATTCTCAAGCCCCCTCCCATTTATCTGATGTGTACTAATACTTATTGTAAGGGGGTTGTATATAGTTATTGCTGGGGAACTGAATATATTTATTACAGGGAGCTGTATATAGTCATTACTGGGACAGTAATTGCTGGGGGAGCTTTATACAGTGATTACTGGGGGCTGTATATAGTGATTACTGGGGGGCTGTATATAGTGATTGCTGGGGCACTGTATATAGTGATTGCTGGGGAAACTGTATATAGTGATAGCTGGGGGAGCTGTATATAGTGATTACTGGAGAGGCTATATAAAGTTATTGCTTGGGAAGTGGTATAGAGCGATTGCTGTTCCCTGTCTGGACTACATTAATCCGGCCCTGAACATATGCAAATAAGTTTTCCAGGATGGGATAAGGAAAAACCATGCCTCTCTCCCTTGACATTAAGAATGACCTTCAGGAAGCCGTATAAGGGGACGCAAGATTAAAACCAAACCAGTATATCTATTCCAGAATGAACAGAGTCCCAACTGTAGACAGCGCTGTTTTGACCTGGTTGGATATCTTCAGTACAGTTTAGAGAACTGGTTTGGATGAGTGAGAGGCTATTGACTAGAAGCAAGAGTCCTCCTTACGGAGACATCCAATTAAGGCCGCCTTGCAGGCATGTGGAGACTTGTAGCCATTGATGCTCCACTAGGGGATTCTGGAAAAATATGCAAATAAGTTTTCCGACTACCTTTATTAGCTACCTAAAAGGCAGGAGGGTGGGTGAACATTTAAAAATAGAAATTAGTATCAGTTCACACCTGTGTTCAACATGTTGTTTCCCCTCCTGTGAAAAATAGTGCAGCAGCCAGTGGGGCAGATTTATCAAGCAGTCTGAAAGTCAGAATATTTCCAATTGCCCATGGCAACCAATCACAGCTCCCCTTTAAAATATTCATGAGCACTGGTCAAATGAAAGCTGAGCTGTGATTGGTTGCCATGGGCAACTGGAAATATTCTGACTTTCAGACTGCTTGATAAATCTGCCCCAGTGTCTTTTTTTCCACTATTATAATGAAATTGCAACAGAAGCCAACCTTGTAAACATTGAAATAAATGGGGTACGGAGGGTGAAACCAGACTTTCTGTTCACGCAGGTGTCAACTGAGCCTTAGACAGGAGAAAAGGACTGTCCAAGTCACAAACACGCCCCGGAATTGAACCTGCTTCAAAATTAGTGATTAGGACATGACCCAAAAATACATTTGGGTGCGTGTAGCCTAATGGTGAGTTTAGGTATGTCTACTAATCCAGAGTATTATCTCTCCGGCGAGTTTTTTCCTTATCAAAGTTGCTGACTGCAACTTTTTTCAATTTTTTGCCAACAAGTCTGGCCTGATCCAACACTTTTGAGGTCATGCAGTGCTTACAAATGACACTGGCTAGCTGAATTGTCATCAGTTATGTACAGCTCGGCAGTATGATAACTGATCAAAAAGATAACATTAATGACCCCGTCTGAACACTGCATAATTTACTATTTTTTGGTTACTGAACTCCTTAAGGACGTAGGCAGTTTAAAGCTTAAGGCTCAGCCCGATTTTTTGGATTCTGACGTGCGTCGCTTTATATGGTTATAACTTTTGAACAGTGTTACTTATCAAAATGATTCTGAGACTGTTTTTCCCCACATGTTGTACTTCATTTTAGTGGTAAATTTTGGCTGATAAGTTTTGCGTTTTATTTACAAAAAAAAGAAAAGAATTGCCATTGTCGAAATTCGAAATCATTGCGTTTTCAGGCAGAGAGATTTACCACCTAAATAAGTTGCTGAATAACTGTCTACTTTACATTTTCATAATTTTTGAAATGTCTGGATAATTTATTTTGATGTTGCGTGGCTTACAAATCGAATAGCGATTTTCCGTATTTTCAGGATTCACTATTTTGGGGATAAATACAGTTTTGAATGAAATTTTACATATTTAGCATAAAAAATCCCCTATGTAAATGTATCAACCCATTTTCAAATATGCACCCCTCAAGCTATCAGAAACAGCTTTTAGGAAGATTGTTAACCCATTAAGATCTTTATAGTAATGAAATCAAAATGGAGGTGAAATTTAGAATGGTCAAATTGAGCCGGTTATACGTTCATTTAGCCCTAAAATTGACACATTTCCAAAAAATAAAAAGATTACTTCCACCATTTGTTTTGCAATTTCTCCTGAGTGCAGAGACCATCCACATGTGTCTGTGACTTGTTTTATACACACACGGCGAGACACAGAAGGGAAGAAGCGCCCTGGATTTTTGTTTCCTCATTGGCCGCTTTTGTAGGCTATAACATCTTCGCTTTTTCGTTACTGGGGCCATGTGACGGCATTTTTTTGCGGGATGAGATGCTTTTTCCAGTGTTACCATTTTGGGAATGGTATACCCTATTGTTGAAAATGTAGAACTTTTTTTTGAGGGCAGGAGTAGAAAATAATCAATTCTTTACTGTATTTTTTTCCTTTTTTTTCCGCGTTCACTTTAAAGCCTAATAATCATGTTATCTTTATTCTATGGGTGGATACGATTCTGGGGATACCACATGAATATTTTTTCTTACGTTTTACTAAATTTGCCAAATAAAACCCTAATGTGGGAAAAATCTATCATTTTTGCACCACCTTCTTCCAAGTAGCATAATATTTTAACTTTTGTGGCTACAGAGCTGTTTGATGGCTTGTTTTTTGCAGGTGATTCATTAGGTAAAAATAATAGTTTTTGGCAGGTTTTTAACAGTTTTTTTTTAACGTGATTCATTGTGCGGGTTCAAAAATTATTTTGTTTTATTCTACGGGTTGTTACAGATGCGGTGATACTATATATGTGGGGTTTGTGATATGATTTAGACCTTTTTTAGCGTTAAATGTCTCTTTATATGTTATAGGGCTATTGGCCATTTTTAGGGATTTATTACTTTTATTGAAAAACATTTTTTTTACTACTTCCACCATGGGACATGAATCATCTGATTGCTTGTTCATAATAATATCCTGCAATACTGCACATGCATAGGCTGACACTCTGCCTGTAAGATGACGTCACTGACGCCATCTTACTGGCACTGCCGGCAGGCATCTCTGGGGTCACGATCGGACCCCAGAGCTGCCATAGCAATGATCAGTGCCCCCCAAAAAAGGTTCGGGGGGGCAATCGTGGGGGAAATACCCCCCCAAATGCTGTCCGCAGCATTTAATGGGTTAACACACCTCAAAACGGAGGCTGGTGGCGGCACTAACTATCCGTTCGTCACCTTCAGTCAGTTCAACTATTTATTTCATGGCATCCACATTTTGTTAGCAAGTAAGCATATTTTTCAGGTGGTGCTCAGTCTTAAGAGTATATAGATCCTTCAACAGTCCATCACAAACAAGAAAAAGGACGGCACTCACCGGTCTTCATTAAGATTTTCTTCTTTCTTTATTGTGGTATATGCATATACTTACAGGAGTGGTAGACAGGGGAGGGGGTGCAGGACGGACGCCCACAGGAGGCAACGGCCGTTTCGCGCAAACAATGTGCTTCTTCTTCTGGCCTCTGTTTCAAGTGACTACACACAAAAGGGGAGTTAAATACCCGCAGTGGGGATTGCACACATCAAACCTGCATCCAATAGCAGGGCAAAAGTGGTGAACAAGCACCAATGCCGAGTCCGTTCATGAGAGGACGTGGCTTCTGTACAAGAGACCTACTTAATAGGCTGAAACAACTCACCTCCAGCGCTTAGTCACTCACACGCCCAACAGGTGACGCCCCACACACGTATCGGGAGTATCCCTATGTGGGGTTGCAACGTCCGGAAACCGGACCGTCGCTCCTCCTACGGGAGTCTCCCAAGTGGGGTGCGTCACGTGGCCGAGTCACGCCCCCTCCTGTTCCAGATCATGTGACCCATTGCTTCAGCAACGAAGCGAGACGTCACGGCGTCATGGATTCAAGGAGGGGTGTAGAGACCCGATTGGCAGGGCAAGGACTAGATCGTGCAATACGTATAGTGAGGTGCCATAGGAATCTGGTTTTTGTATATTTATGTTTGCGTAAGTGTGTGACAATCTCTAAACCCTGTCTAGTATACAACCCCTAACAGTGATTTAAAAACAACAACAGGTCACAAGGACCTAAGATAACATAATCACTTGTTGCACATTGCATTTACGGATAATTCTACATCATTCTTCAGCATAATTCTCTTTTTATATACCAACAAGCCTATATAGTCAGAACAGTAAATGTGCAGAATGCAGGAGCGTTGTTTTCATGTACTACAAAAATATCCCAAAATCTATTTTGTCATTTAAACCTGCTGGGCCCATGGCGTTTGAGCGGATAATCCATTTGCTCTCTGCTTGTAGAAGTAAGCGGTGCCTGTCTCCTCCTCTCCTAGGGGGCAACACCGTCTCAATACCTGCAAACTTTAGAGTCGCTACATCACCCCCGTGAACCTCTCTAAAGTGTTGTATCAATCGGGGGACTCCTCGTCCTGATTTTATGGATGCTAGATGCTCTCTTATTCTCAAATATAGGTTCCTTTTTGTTTTTCCAACATAGAAACTTTTGCAGCTGCAGGTGAGGACATATACTACAAAACTGGTTTTGCAATTTATGAAACTCTTGACCCTCACATCCAAACCTCCAAAGGAAACCATTTTCCCCCCTAAATTATGGGAGCAACAACTACATTGTCCACATCTAAAGTTTCCCTGGGGTGAATTCTTCTCTAACCAATCCTTATTATCAGTGAAAAATGAACTCTTTACCAGTCCGGACCTTATTGTTCTTCCTCTACGAAAACTGACTATCGGACCCTCACTCGCTGTTATAGCCAGGTCATTGTCGTTCTCTATTAAATACCAGTTTTCTTATATGGCTTTTTTAAATTTTGTCAGCCATGAGGGAGAAACCAAAAGAAAAAGTGAACCTCTCTTGTGATCTAATCTTCTCTTTGTTCCTAAGGAGTTCTTTTTGGTCTCGTGTTCTGACTTTCTCATACGCACGATCTAATATTTTTTCGGGGTAGTTTCTTCTTTGGAGTCTTTCCTTTAATTTTCCTGCCTGTCTTTAAAATCCCTCATTTGTATTGTTTATGCGTTTAACCCTTAAAAACTGCCCATAGGGGATGGCTTCTTTTACATGTTTAGGATGATAACTATTGTAATGAAGTAGGGCATTTGTAGCCGTTTTCTTTCTATGGACTGAGGTACAGATTTTGTTTTCTTTTATTTCTACCAAAACGTCCAGGAATTCGAGTTTGCTCCTATCTATGGCATAAGTGAAGCACATGTTCATCATGTTAGTGTAGTTCAGATAATGCACCATATTTTCAAAGATTTTTTGAGTGCCTGACCACACTATAAATACATCGTCCACAAACCTTCTATACATTTGTATGCACCTCACATAGGGATTTTTTTCACTGTAAATGTAATAGTTCTCAAAAACTGCCAGAAAAATGTTTGCATAGGTGCAAGAGACAGGAGTGCCCATGGCAGTCCCGTCCACTTGCACATACCACTGGTCGTCAAAACGAAATGCATTGTGAGACAATATATAAAACAATGCGTCACACAAAAATTTGTGTAATTGTCTCCTTTTTGTGTCTTAGAGATAACCTCTCTCACCGCTGCCACTCCTTCACGGTGAGGTATTCTGGTGTAAAGGCTTTCTACGTCAATGTACGCCAACATAAAGCCTTCAGACCACTGCTGTTCATTAAGAGCTGACAGGAAATCATTTGTGTCTTTCAAATATGACGGAATATCTTTTAGGGCAGGTCTCAGAAGCCAGTCCAAGTATTGCGATAGAGGCTCGGTAATTGAACCAATACCCGCAACGATTGGCCTGCCTGGTGGGTTTTCTATATTTTTGTGTATTTTAGGTAGGAATGGGTTAAACACCCGCGATCGGAGCACATATAGCCGGCACCCTGTGTTTCCTGATGCTGGTTCGGCTCCAATCCTGAGTCACATCGCTCAGTGTCCGATATTTTGGACGCTGAGCATCAAGAGGTTAAAGGTGATTTGGCTAGGACTTACAATCATTCTTTCAGGGATAGACAAATTCACATTAGGCTTCCTTGGTAATGGTAATTCTACATATATATGTTGGTTTTTTTTTTTGCCAAACCCTAGATACTTAAATAAGGTTATATATAATATTTTACATTTCAATTGATGAATTGGTTTTCCTATCCCTTTAGTGAATATAGTTCCCCTTTGGGCTCTGACTTTTCATTAGACGTTAAAGTATTAGTTAGTGTAGGCATCCAAACAACTGAAAAAAGGGATGGTACCATCCAGTTGTCAATACTTTACTCTGAATTCTCAGAAAAGATGATCCTTAACTTTTTTATAATAATAATAATATTTATTTATATAGTGCCATCAAATTCCATAGCGCTTATCATGGGTGTTACTAATACAAACATATTGGGGCAGATTTACTTACCCGGTCCATTCGCAATCCAGCGGCACGTTCTCTGTGGTGGATTCGGGTCCGGCTGGGATTCACTAAGGCAGTTCCTCCGACGTCCACCAGGTGTCACTGCTGTGCTGAAGAGCATCGGAACGCACTGGAGTTCACTGAGCCATCCTGGATGAAGGTAAGCGTTTGTCGAGCAACATTTTTTTAAAAAAAATGTGGCGTTTTTTCCGAATCCGTTGGCTTTTTTTTCCCGGCCACGCCCCGATTTCCGTTGCGTGCATGCTGGCGCCGATGCGCCGAAATCCCGGGGCAATACAGGGAAAAATCTGCGCAAAACTGAAAAATTTGGGTATCACGTCGCAAAAACGCGAATCGGGCCCTTAGTAAAAGACCCCCATTAGATGATGTGACAGATCCTCTTTATCTCAAAGATCATAACACACAACAACAGTTTTTATTACTGTGACAACCCTAATTTTATCCACTACTCTAGTGATAACGGACTAGTCTCACTTTTTGGAAATACAGAATAACAGAAATACAATTATGTTACTTTTAAAGGATTTACAAGGGCATTGAATTATCCTAAAGTTGTTTTCTTGGCTAATTGCTCACTCGCATAAATAATTGAAATGGATATCATATTTCTTTATTTCCCAAATGATGTGCTAGTTAAGTGTACTTTTTTAGATTAGGCTTACTACCCCATCCAATGAGCATATAATACATTTTTAGCAGATTAATTGTCTTTTAATGAAATTATCTCATATATGCATGTAATGAGCTTGGTTACATTAGGAGTCTCTAGTGTTGGGATATTCTATTGTTTATAGAAACACTTTTTGAAGTAGCGGAAATGAGTTCCTGCTCATAGAGTGGCAAAATACACATCATATATTTAACATTAGTGGGACATTTTAGAAGCTTAAAATTTGAATTTAATTTCTAAGGAATTGTGACTATTTTCCTCCTAATGTCACCTCCATGTGGGCATGGATGGGCTGAAGTGTGCAGGATAGGCGCAATTTAACCCTATGTAGTGGACGCTAGTGCTTGATAAATTCCCCTTCCCTACTTTTTTTTTAAATTATAGCTTCTAATAGAAAAAAAAACAGGTATACCACAGCCTACTTGAGGTACGCTTGATGCATGTCCCTTTTCAGAATCCTTCAGTTGATTATTCACATTCTTGCTTGCAGGGGTGAAGGGTTTATGAAAAGTGATACTCTCTACAGGTTCCCAGCACCAGACAACTGATTCAGTCAGCTGCTGGGGGTTGCCTCCAGGAACTGCTTTATATACATACACAGTACCTGCTGATTCTATTTGTCTCCTCATTCCTATTCCCAGTTTTCTGCTAGTTGTTATTTTGCTATTCTATGTATTTGACCTCTGCTATGTTTTCTCAACCTCTCTCTAGTAATTTGATTCTGTGCCTTTGTTGCCATCTAGGTTTTGGCCTGGTTATGTCCAAATCTGTTTGTCTGTATCTGTTGTTTGTCCCTCTGTGTCCTTGTGTGTACACTGGTCTGCAGGGGTGTCGCTAGGTCAAAAGATCCGGGCTCGTGCCCCGTATCTTATGGCCGGTGCCCCGGATCTCCCTGGGTCATCAGGACATCAGTTCCCGGTGCCCGGGCATCCTCCTCTCTCTCTTCACGATCCTAGTGTTCACTGCTTTCCCTGCAGGACCTGTGATGATGTCACGATCACATGACCTGCAGGGGGAAGCAGTGCACGGAGCTGCAGGAGTGAGGTGAGAGGGAGAACATAGGGAGATCTATATTGGCACATAACAAGGGGATCTGTATGGGGCACATTACAGGGAGATCTGCGTGGGGCACATGACAGGGGGATCTATATGGGCACATGACAGGGGGATCTGTGTGGGGCACATGACAGGGGGATCTATATGGGCACATTACAGGGGGGATCTGTGTGGGGGACATTACTGGGAGGGATGTGTGGGAGACGTTACTGGGGGCTGTGTGAGGACATTCTTTGGGGCGTGTTCACATGTGGCAGTAGGAAGGACCTAGATTTGATCTCACATGAGTTTCCAGTGAAATGCATGTGATGGATAACGAGCGCCTGGTGTCTTGTATTTGTTTAAATGCAATTGTGTGAGCGCAACCATAGGGTGGTGGCACACGTGCTGCTTTGTCTGCATTTGAAAACGCAGACAAAGCCGCACCCACCTGGGCAGGCCGCGGGCCAATGGCATCGGCGTTTCTATAGAAACGCCTGCAATTGGGAACGAGCCGCCGGTGTTTTGCATTAAATTAATGCAGATGGCAGACGTGGCGTTTTGAACGTGTTTTTGGCCCGTTTTTAAGCTGTCCGTTTTTTAAAACGCATCCGTTTTTGACAGGTTTGATCAATTATCTAAATTCAAACTGGTCAAAAATGTAAAAAAGTAAAACGTCTTTGACAGGCTGCTTAAAACGGGCCAAAAACGTGTTCAAAACGCCACGTGCGACATCACCCTTACGGTATATTGGGAGAGTGTTAGGGGCAGCAGCAGGACAACACTGTCAGAGTTCAGTCACATGTTGCAGTTACAACTGCATCACAATCAGTTTTGAGGTGGTTTTAGGTGCACTTCCAGAAACACCGATGGGCAGCACTACAATCATCTCCACGCGTTGACTTCATAAAAATCTTCTTTATTGGAAATAATCTCACACATAGGAATGGACAATATAAAGATTGATTAAGATAATTGGGAAAACCGGACAAAAATGGATGCGTTTTTTAACTGACTGAAAATGCATCACTAAAAACGGACTAACAGCGGGTTCAAAACGTCACGTGTTCCACCACCCTAATAGCGAAGTGGATTTGTCACCTGCAGTCACTGGATGTAAGTCAGGGTTTCTCCTGTGGTTTCTGTAGCTGTGTAGCCCCCTCAGTATTTCATTAACATATCGTTACCTAATATATACATTCACGAATATACACAGCATACATCTATTTAGATGTCATGTTTGGATTTTCTTTAATCAAGAAATAGTCTAGAGATTTATGTATGATTAGTATTTATATCCATATTAGATAGTTATTTATCAAATATTTCTTTCCCCATTTGAGTAAGTAAGGATACTTTCACATTGGCGCTGCTACTTCACATCCGTTGAGTTTTGTCTCCGTTTTACTTCTGTTTTGTCTCTGTGATGCTTCCGGGTTGTCTCCATATCTGCAAAAAAAAAAAAAAAGTTTAACATTGATTAAGCCTAATTTCTCACGCTCATCAGAGAAAAAAAATAGTTGTTTTATCAGTTTTTTTTGCACACCCATAGACTTCTATTCATCTGAATATACATCCTTTCATATTTTTTCATGGGTTAGGGAAAAAATAAACCAGTATGAAAACACCCATTCAAAACAATGGGGCACATTTACTTACCCGGTCCAGTCGCGATCCAGCGGCGCGTTCTCTGCACAGGATTCGGGTCCGGCTGGGATTTAAGAAGGTAGTTCCTCCGCCGTCCACCAGGTGGCGCTGCTGCGCCGAAAATAATCTTAACGCCCCGGAATGCACCATCCCATAGCAGGTGAAGGTGAGCGCTTCCCAAGCGACACATTTCGGTTTTTAAATGCAGCGGTTTTTCCGAATACGTCAGGTTTTCGTTCGGCCACGCCCCCCGATTTCTGTCGTGCGCATGCCGGCCCCGATGCGCCACAATCCGATCGCGTGCGCCAAAAACCCAGGGCAATTCATGTACAAGCGGCGCAAATCGGAAATATTCGGGTAACACGTCGGGAAAACGCGAATCGGGCCCTTAGTAAATGACCCCCAATGGCTTTGTGAGGTCTCTGTGGAAATCACTGAACCACAGATGTGAAAAACAATGACAATGTGAAAGAGCCCTAAATCTGAGAGCGCCAGTACTAGAATATACAGTAGTTAGAGTAAAGGAGCATTTATCAGTCAATTTACCATCAATTAGGTGGATAATAGTTTCTATCTTCATTGTTTTCCCTTGCTTTTCTATACAAGTCTCCAATACTGTCATATATAATTCATTATAATTGCTGTTAAATTTATCATATTTAATGTACCTTTTTGATTTTTAAGAGTTATATTGCTTAATGGTACAATTACTTCCATTCCACTTCCATTATCATACCACATTGTCTGACCATGTAAATGTGACCCGCTTATGATACGGATTTCAGTATTATCTATGTATACTACCATGAACAACTATCACTATCTTTTGTTTACATTAAAAATAGACTGATCCTGCCGCATTGCTTTCATAGAATAAATACTTACACAAAATTAAAGATATAGCTACTGTGAGACATTGAAGGGGTTAACTGTGGATGGGCGATATGTTTCCCCTGGGTTTTCCTAATATGCAAGGTCTTAATGCGGAGGTTGTGTTTGTCCTGTTGCAAACACTGTAAATCTGGGAAGTATGGAAGTATGGAGAATATTTGTTGGAGAAGTTGTTTAAAACTGTCCAGGGACGGATTTATATGAAATGTATTCGCAGGCTGGTAGTGGGGTGGTCCATTCCACCTCATTGTTAGGCTAGGACAGGTTTTGGGTTGTTCAGCCCCTTGGACACAGGTGGTGGGGGCAGCCTAATCAGTCTGCATAAAGCTGCTGAGCAGAGCTGAGAGAGTTGGCTCTTAACCCCATAGCGCAATAAGATGTACCCTTACGTCTTGCTGCGCATGGGGGAGTATGAAGAGCGCGTGGGCGCCGCCATCTTGGCTGTGATCGTCACTCTCCGTGACGTCATCGGGGAGCGGCGATCCGTTGTTATGACAGCCTCGGATCACACAAAGATCCGAGGCTGTCATGATCGAGGCTATCTATTACAATGTGCGATCTGCACATTGTAATAGATGGTATGCAAAATCCCCCTATACTGCCATACTGTTGTATGGCAGTGTATGGTAGGATCAATTAGACCACCTAGGGTTAAAGTACCCCAGGGAGTCTGAAAAATAGTAAAAAAAATAAATAAAAAAAAGTAAAAAAAAAAAAATTATATTAAAAAAAAAATTCAAATCACCCCCCTTTCCCTAGAACTGATATAAATATAAATAAACAGTATCGCCGCGTCCGAAAATGCCCGATCTATCAAAATATAATAACCGTTTTGCACTTCGTTTTACCCCGTAGCGGAAAATAGCGCCCGAAGTCGCAAATTGCTTTTTAGCCATTTTGAAAAATAGAAAAAAATCTATAAAAAGTGATCAAAAGGTCGCACAGTCCTAAAAATAAAAGCGTTGAAAACGTCATCAGAAGTCGCAAAAAACGACACTAAAGTATGAAAAAGTTATTAGCGCAAGAACACTGTAAAATGAAGAATTGTTTTTCTGTACAGGAGGTTTTAATTTTTGTAAATGTATGACAACATTATAAAACCTATACAAATTTGGTATCTCTGTGATCGTATTGACCCAATGAATGAAGTAGATCTGTCATTTGGGGCGCACAGTGAAAGACGTAATAATAAGCTGTAAAAACCAAGCCCACAAGAAATGGCGCAAATGTGTTTTTTCATAATTTTCACTGCATTTAGAATTTTTTTCCCGCTTCCCAGTACACGGCATGGAATATTTAATACCATCACTATGAAGTGTAATTTGTTACGCAAAAAAGAAGACATCACACAGCTCTGTACATGGAAAAATAAAAAAGTTATAGATTTTTGAAGGTGGGGAGTGAAAAATAAAAACGCAAAAACGAAAAAGGGCCTAGTCCTTAAGGGGTTAAAGGAGGCTGGAGCAAGCTATGACCTTGCAGGTGACCTTATATGTCAGTGGTGAGTTAGGGAAACTCTCTGTTTAGCTAGCGCCCAGACAGGTAGGATTTTGTTTGTTTTAATGCCTGTATGTGAAGGCTGTTTTATTTTGTACCTGCTACTTAAATAAACGCAGGCAAGACCTGTTTTGGACTGTACTTTGGTGTCACTGTCTTGAACTGCATCACAAATCTCCGCTACCACAGTCTCTACCGGGCCAAATCTCCCACACTACATGCAATGAGATTGTGGTCATTTATGTGATACATTAAAAAATAACCATCATTTACCAATACTCCAGTCTTTATAAATTCCCACAAAGGTTGTCTATCTGTACTTAAAAATAACCATGTAGTCTATTCAGCGTCTTGATTATTTAAAAAAAATTGATTATTTAAAAAAGAGAACTGCTTCCTAACACAGATTTAACTGGTTCATGCCCGCCCGGCGTGTATTCACGGCGGCGGTCGGGTCGCGCTGCATGGAGAGGGCTCACGGGCTGAGCCCTCTCCATAGCCGGTAAGTCTTTGCTGCATATTGCAGCAAAGACTTACCGGTAACACCCGCGATTGGTGCTAGCACCGAACGCGGGTGTTATCGCAGCGGTTGCTGCCGGCAAAGCTGCCGGCAGCCTCAAAAAGGGCGCCGCCATCTTGCCTAGGATCGTTGCTCCCAGGAGCGATCCGTCTCCATGGAGTAGGAAAATCTCCATATACTGCCATACTGTAGTATGGCAGTATATGATAGGATCGATCAGACAACCTAGGGTTAAAGTACCCTAGGGAGTCTGAAAAATGATAAAAAGAAAAATAAAAAAAGTAAAAAAAAAAAAAATTACACTAAAAAAACCTAAAAATTCAAATCACCCCCCTTTCCCTAGAACTGACATAAATATAAATAAACAGTAAAAATCATAAACACATTAGGTATCGGTGCATCCGAAAATGCCCAATCTATCAAAATATATTAACGGTTTTTCAATGCGTTTAACCCCATAACGGAAAATAGCGTCCAAAGTTGAAAATGGCACTTTTTTGCCATTTTGAAAAACATTTTAAAAATCTATAAAAAGTGATCAAAAGGTCGTACAGTCCTAAAAAGTATATCATTGAAAATATTATCAAATGTCGCAAAAAAATGACACCACCCACAGCTCCATACAACAAGGTATAAAAAAGTTATTAGTGCCAGAAGATGGTAAAATAAAAAAAAAATTTTGTACAGGAGGTTTTAATTTTTGTAAATGTATGAAAACATTGTAAAACCTAAATTTGGTATCCCCGTAATCGTACCAACCCAAAGAATAAAGTAGACATGTCATTTGGGGAGCTCAGTGAAAGACGTAATATCCAAGCCCACAAGAAAATGGCGCAAATGCGTTTTTTCACCATTTTCACTGCATTTGGAATTTTTTTCCCGCTTCCCAGTACACGGCAGGGAATATTCAATACCATCACTATGAAGTGCAATTTGTTGAAAACAAGCCGTCACACAGCTCTTTACGTGTAAAAATAAAAAAGTTATAGATTTTTGAAGGTGGGGAGTGAAAAATGGAAATGAAAAAACAGGAAAGGGTCCAGTCCTTAACCGGTTAAACAAATCTGTGAACAATAGGGGGGGGGGGGGGTTATCAAGAGCTGGAACATTGTGCCAGTAGAAGCCTTGATAAATATCCCAATATAATATTTCAAAGAAAAAGGCATTTTGTTAACATAGAAAAAGTCTGGGATCTTTGAATTCTGCATTCTGCTCATGAGAAATGAGACGAAAAACTAAATTGTTGCATTTATATTTGTGTTAAGGTATTAATCATTAATATATTTCACTTCTTTGGAATTGTCAGCATTTCAATTATGTATATGCATCAAGTGAGTGCTAAGAGTGAATCTGTGGTTTGGGTGATTGTGGATTGAGTATATAAGTGATGGCAAGGAACTTTTTCTTAGTGTCACAATTTAAATAGCTTTTTTTTTTCCCTTTCTTTGCCTGGTCTGCTAATTGGGAGGAGTAATTAGTGTTCTCACCTGATAAATTAAGTGGAAGCAACTCAGTTTTGAGCTTGCTTGTGGTTCTAAGTGGCTTGTGAGCATGAGTGGAGACCACAGAACTGTAAGTAATGCGCATTTTATATCTCTTCATTTATACAATCCTCACAGTTTTGTAACAAGGATATGGCTAGCAAGATTGGTGGTATGCTCCAGTGCACACTCTGCCGCATGTATACACTGCTGGAGCAGGACTTCCAGTTTGAATATCGCTGTGACAGATGTGCCCATATTTTTTTTACTGGAAGCTCGTGTTAGAGATCTGGAGGAAGATATTGCATGTCTGCGAGCAGTCGACAATCCTGAGAGGAGTATACTGTTCACTAAGCAAGCAATAAGCGGGATAGAAGTGGAGGGTGGAGAGGAAAGCAAGCAGGACCAGGTGGGTAGCTGGGTTACTGTAAATAGAAGGGGTAGAAAGAGGTCCAAGAAAAGGAAGGCCAATTCCGACTCTGAACATCCGAGCAAAATTGCAAAATTGCAATGATGTAAGGACGTCAGTGTCAGAAATGGCAGCTCTGGCGGATCCTGCTCTCCCTTACAGCCGAGGGAGCAGACCAGCTAGTAGTAGGGTGGATGGGAGTGCAGATAAGCCAAGGCAGCAAGTGGTTTTAGGGTACTCTATCATCAGGAAGACGGAGAGAATAATTTGTTGCCAAGACCGCCCCAACCGAATGATTTGCTGTCTCCCTGGTGCCAGGGTTCGGCATGTGGTGGAAAGGGTGGATAAATTACTGGGAGGGGCTGGGGATGACCCAGCTGTCGTGATCCATTTTGGTATCAATGACAGATTTGATGGTAGGCGGAGGAGCCTGAAGAATAGTTTTAAAGAATTAGGTTAAAAGCTTAAGGGAAGGACCTCCAAGGTAGTATTCTCTGGAATTCTACCTGTGCCATGCGCTACACAGAGCAGATAGCGGGAGCTCAGGGAGTTAAATGCATGGCTTAGATCCTGGTGTAAAGCAGAGGGATTTGGGTTCCTAGAGCACTGGGCTGACTTTTCATTGGGGTACAAGCTGTTTTCCCTAGATAACTTGCACCAAAATGGAAGGGGGGCTGCTGTGCTGGGGAAGAAGATCCTAGCAGGGGTGGTGGAGTATTTAAACTAGGATCGGGGGAGGAGGAAGATGAAGACACCAAAGGGGTAGACAGGTCAGAGAGGGGACAGGTTATGTTGGTGGGTGGTGAAGTGGGCGAGCTTGAAGCACTGTTATTAAAGGAACAGTTAGATGTTGTTAGTGTATCAGAGACATGGCTCAATGCATCACATGATTAGGGTGTTAATATTCAAGGTTTTACACTCTTTCGGAAAGACAGGGCAAATAGGAGGGGAGGTGGTGTATGTCTGTATGTCAGAAGAGACTTAAAAGCAATTGTGAATGAGACAGTCGTCTCAGAAGAATGTGAGGAGGTTGAAACTTTGAGGGTTGAAATTTAAAACCAGGAGAGTGTTGAGAAAATAATTTTTGGTGTAATTTATAGACCCCCTAGCATCTCTGAGGAAATAGAGGATCACCTATATAAACAGATGGAGCGGACTGCACAGGAGGGGACTGTAGTGATAATGGGAGACTTTAACTTTCCAAATATAAATTGGGGTCAGGGCTCTTCTTCATCTGTGAAGGGAAGACATTTTATCAACATTCTGCAGGATAATTGTATGGTGCAGCTTGTAGAAGATCCCACAAAAGATGATGCATGTCGGACCTTGTGATTTCTAATAATGTGGACATTGTCCAAAATGGGACCCCTTGGGAACAGCGATCATAATATAATTATTTTCCTCTTAAACTGTCAAAAGCTAAAACAGGTGGGAAAATCAAAAACTTTGAATTTTAAGAGGGCTAATTTCCTGAAATTTAGGGCTGCACTACAGGATATAGACTGGGATCAAATACTGTCATGTGATGATACTAATGTTAAATGGGAGAAATTCAAATCTATCCTGGGTCATTATACTTCTAAATTTATTCCAATAGGTAACAAGTGTAGATGAGCTAGATTACCCCACACGTGGCTTACAGCTACAGTTAAAAGGGCAATTAATGATAAAAAGAGGGCGTTCAAAAAATATAAATCTGATGGGTCACCTGAGGCTTTCCCAAGACATTTTTTTTAGTATATCAATGCAGAAAAAAATGGGTCAGAACAGGTTGGACCCCTGCAGTCTAAAAATGGGGCATCGGTGACTGGAGACCAAGAGAAGATGGAGATATTTAATGGGTTTTTTAGCTCTGTTTATACAATAGAGGAACTTGACGTGGGTGGTGCCAGTGCGGGTCATGCATCCTGTAATATACTAGATTGGTTGAATGTAGACATGATCCAATCGAAGCTCAATAAAATCAACGTGTACAAGGCTCCTGGACCAGATGGGTTACACCCCAGAGTTCTGTTATTGCTGTACCACTGTCTAAAATCTTCAGGGATTCCGTAATGTGTGGTGTGGTGCCAAGTGACTGGCGTAAGGCTACTGTGGTGCCAATATATACAAAGGGCTCTAGAACTTCACCAGGCAATTACAGGCCTGTAAGCTTAACTTCCATTGTGGGGAAAATATTGGAAGGGTTAGTAAAAGACTATGTACTGGAGTATGTGACATCAAATAGTATGATAAGTGACAGCCAGCTTGGGTTTACTAAGAATAGAAGTTGTCAGACTAACCTGATCTGCTCCTATGAAGAGGTGAGCAGATGCCTAGATGGAGGAGCTGCTGTGGATATTGTGTTCTTTGACTTTGGCCTCAGAAGTGACCTGCAGATGAATAGAATGTGACCATTGTGACTTGCTGTTAGTGAACACCTCACCACTGAGACTACATGAATGTTAAAGGAAACCTACCATGAGGAATCTACTACCTGCCTGCCTTTGCCCTAGTCTGTAATTGAATAATCCTGGAACCTAACTTAACTTTAAATTGTAAATAACTTTATATGTAAATTAACTGCAGAGGCACTTGGGCCAGGTACCAGACTGGCCAGGCACTGACAGCTTAGGATAGTACACAACCCAGTAGCCTTTGCAGTTAATTTACATATTACGAAGGTTTTTAACAAGTAAGGTTAGGTTTCAGGATTATTAAATTACAGATTGGGAAAGAGGCAGGTAGGAGGAATTCACCATCAGATCTATCAGATTGTAGATTCCTCATGGTAGGTTTCCTTTAAGGGAACTCAGTGACTGTAAACAGCGTAATTTTTTTAATTTATTGATATATTTTTTTTTACACAGCCTAGATTAAAAATGTTATTCAAACAACCTCTTTAATCACATACAAACTTGATTTTCCTTTGTTTTTCTTGTTTTTCAGTATCTAAAACAGCAGATGGCACTCTGCTACATTCTTTCGACACCAAGAACCCTGCATCTGTCAAAAAGAAAGAACATAGTTGATATGAAAACGTATGTACTTTAGGCACACTGATCCTATCATTTACTTTATAGAAAACTGATTCTCAATATTATACAAATGATTTCCTATTCTTATTAGATTAATGACGGCATGCACATATCCGTAAAAGGATAAACTAGATGTTCTCAGTTGGTGCAAGGGTATCAGATTACAGCAAAAAAACATATTCCTTCTGATCAGGGACAAAGAGAGAATGTATATTTTCTGTATGATTTCAGTGACATTGAAGGGGTTTTCCCACCATAGGAAATCATGACATATACTCAGGATATCTCATAAATACATGATACACATTTAGTATTGATGTTTGCCTACAAACTTACAGTGCTTATTCCTTCAACTGATGCCATCAAGCTAATGCCTCCACCCAGGACTGGCATTAGGGGGTGGCAAACTGGGCATTTGCCTCCTGTATGTGGACTTTTGTGTGCAGAGGATGTATTAATACCCCTTGTTTGAATGCCCAAGTGAAGATTCTTATCATCTATCTCCTTTCTATGTATCTATCATCTATCTATCTAGTTATCTATCCCCTATAATTTGTGTATTTCATATCTATATATCTGTCTATCTAACCATTTATCTAGCTCTATTTATCTATATATTTTCTATCTATCTACATATCTTTTTCCTATTTATTATCTATCTATCTATCTCATATCTAACTATCCATCTAATAATCGATCTTCTATCTCTCTTCTACTGTAGCTATTTATCTAGCTATCTATATATAATGTACTTTATATTTATGCATCTAAAATTTATCATCTATCTAAAAAATTATGTATTTCTGTAATGGCAGGACACAAACAAGGACAGTGAGCCCTGACACTGAGACCCCCAATCTGTCCCTACCTACTTATTGGGTCCCCCCTAAACGTAGGCCAATAACTGGGTGACGTTCCCTCCCTGGGTAAGGTGTGAACACGTAACAATACAGACAAACAAACACAATAAGGCGAGGTATACAATCCGTGTTGGCAGCAGCAGGGAATAACAATAACCAAATCACAATCCAAATAGAGAAGTCGAGACACAGGCAAGAGATCAGAAACCAGAAATCAGAGAATACAAGAGAGCTAGAAACACAGCAAGAAAGCAGTTTGACCAGCAAGGAGTCAAAGCTAAAGTGGACACTTATAGGAAACCTAGGCCCTGCCACAGGTGGAAGGAGTGAGCAATTACAGATCCACAGTGTTAACCCTTGCAAGACAGAATTAGAGAAGGGTCTGGCAGACATCAGGTCAGACAGTAATAGAACCTAGTTCAGACTGCAGGATGATGACAAACTCATTGTCTCCTAATCCTACCAGCATGGAAAGAGGAGACAGCAGGCGCATGCGTGACAATTTCATATTTATCTTCTATCATTAATCTATCAGCTGTCTATCTACTATAAACTTTTTCTACAGTCCCATATTACACACTACAAAGTGTTATTATTGTGCAGGGCTAAAGGGAGCCTCTTACTGACTGTGACTGTTAATAAATAGTTTTATTTTGGGGTCCCAAATTTTTATTTGTCTAAAAACGGCCCTGCCATCACCCTTGCACTTTAGAAAGCTAAAGGCCAAATGCTTGTTAGTATCTATACAAAACCAAACTTGTTGTATAGATATAGTAACAGAACCATGCTTGTTGGAAAGACATGGAAACAGAACCAAGCTTACTATATAGAAACAGTAACAGAATCTACTTACTGTATAGATACAATTATAGAACTAAGCTTACAGTATATACATGAATAGAGAACTAATAAACCATGACAAAGCTGGAATAGTCAGATGGCGCAAAGGGTTGTAACCAGAAGATGAGCGTTATAATTCGGAAAGAGAAAAGCAGAATGAGTCATAGTTCTGGATTCAAAAACAGCTCTGTTAGCATGGAAATTGTATGGTTACTAGAGATGAGCAAGTATACTCGTCCGAGCTTGATGCTCGTTCCAGTATTAAGGTACTCGAAACGGCTCGTTGCTCGGACGAGTATTTCCCCTGCTCGAGATCGAGCATTTAATTAAAAAAACACAGCGAAGAACAGTAAAGAATAGAATAAAAACAGTGAACACAGGATCATTTAAGTGAAAAACACAGTGAAAAACACAGTGAAGAATAGATTACATATGTTCGGCACATCTGCTTACTTGTCGGAAGATACGCGCTAAACGGTGCGAACAAAATAGTATGTGAAGAACAATATATATGTGTGAAGAACACATTGAAGAACACAGTGAGCAGGACAGAGGCATCGGGGAGCAGTGCAGAGGCATCGGGGAGCAGTGCAGAGGCATCGGGGAGCAGTGCAGAGGCATCGGGGAGCAGCGCAGAGGCATCGGGGAGACTTCAGTGGAAGAAGAGGAGCGGATCCCAGGACAGCGTATCTCCCGACAAGTAAGCAGATGTGCGGAACATCTGCAATCTATTCTTCACTGTGTTCTTCACTGTGTTTTTCACTTAAATGATCCTGTGTTCACTGTGTTCACTGTTTTTATTCTATTCTTCACTGTTCTTCACATCTGCTAACTTATCAGAAGACATTCTTTTTCAATTAAATAACACATTTTATTCCCGAACCATGGTCCCTTTGAAAAATGCTCAAGTATCCCATTGACGAGTACTCGAGCATCGGGAAAAGTTTGTCTTGAATAACGAGCACTCAAGCATTTTAGTGCTCGCTCATCTCTAATGGTTACAGATAAGCTAAAAAAAAAAAACGGGTAGGAGGCAGTAACTACATAGAATCTGCTATTCTAATACTGATGTTTAAATATAATGTCAAAGACTGTAAGTTCTTGCAAGCAGGACCCTCTTTCCTATTGTTCCATCTGATTATGTTATTACTTTGTAACATCTTGTTTTATTTTTATTTGTACCCCATGATCTGTACAGCACGGAAGAACATGATGATGCCATATAAATAAAGGTTTATTATTCTCATGGTGTTTTATATTAGTTAAAGTTGTGATTTATATTAGTTAAAGTAGTTTAATAATCTCTTTTAGATTATTTTTGTTTTGCAATGCTTTGGTATGTTCTTTCAGTAATAGACTAATGGCAGCCATGTCCGGGATTCTTTGCAAGGCTTCCAGCTGCAATTACATTTTGCATTACCATTGATTAATTGAGATGACCATGCTCTCTCACTGGCTGCTGTTGTGGAGGAACACTTTTGAAATTGGTAGTGCCTAAGGATGTACAGAGAAATACTACATTATTGATACCTGGTCATTGGCTATTTTGAATATCACCTGTTGCTTGTTCCTTATTGTTTATAGCACACAATATAGCTACAATTTTTACAAAGCTACTGTGACCATCTGTCTTTGCTGTGACCTCCATCGAGTGATGTTACCCTCTTTGCCTCTGAAAACAGCTCTTGGCATTCCATGGTTTTGACCTAAGCCTGTTCACTGGGTTCACACCTCATTTTTGTATTTGTAAGGAAATGTCAGGTGGATTCTTGATGAGCCTTTACAATGGCACAGATGTATCCCACTGTATGCCTATATAGTGGGATACGTCACCTGGGACCCCTCCTCTCCCTTTAATGCAGAGGAGAAGTGTCCAATGACAACCCTTATGTACAATGCTTATATGGACAGTGACATCATCGGTGTCCTCTCTCCTGCTGAAGGACGTATTCACTCACTGAGCCTGGAGGAGGGATGCAATGCTTTGCATCCGCTCCCCATAAGCAGGATGGAAAGACGTAGATGATTCATAAGGTCTAAGGAACTGCCCAAGGAGCTCAGAGACAGAATTGAGGCAGGACACAGATCTGGTCGCAGTTACAAAAGAATTTTTGCAGCACTAAAAACATGAACATTAGTTGATATTATTCCTTATCAAAAGGTAGTAACATATAAAGTGAATATTTCCATTATTGGTGAGGTGCAGCAGCTCCTGTGTGCAGTGAATTCTCCCTGTAGCCTGATGGCTAATAATCTGGAGGGGGTGTACACTTCATATGGCTATATCTCTGGCTCTGACACATAGAACCTCAATTCTTTTATTTCCTATGAAAGAAGAGAGTCTTCTCTTTTATATGAATCTAAATTTGTGTTTTTTAAGAAAACAGAGATATTAACTGTTAAAATGCCGGCGGGAGTGATTTTTATATATAAAAATCGCACCTTAAATACTCACTTTAAACCTGAATATCTCCGGATCCCTGGCACCTAGAAACACAATTTTAGATTCATTTGAAAGAAGAGATTATCCTCTTTCTGGTTGCCCTGGGAAAATGCCCACTTTGCCTACCCATAGCGCCAGCCCTGACTACAGAAACAGGCACTTCCTGGTTTAGCAGCATGTACTTCTATACTGTTCTCAGCCACAGTATGAAGAGTAGAGAGACATCAGAAGCTCAAACAAGATAAACTCTGGTTCCGAAGGAAGGGGTGGAATAGCGGTGCATACTCTGTCTTATAGATTAGGTGAGATAGCAGTGTTTCATTGTGTTTTATATACATCTCATGACTCTTATCCATCTCCTTTCTCTTTTTCTATGTGTCAGTACACAGCATCTCATAGCACAGAGAAATCATGAAGTGTCTGCTGAGAGAGTCCCTGCCCACACTGACCATCACTGGGTGATAGGAGCTAAAACATAAAAGTAAGGTGTCAAAAATGATCTTTATTGTGTAGAAATGACTAGGGGATTAAAATTTGAGAACTTTTTTTATGGGCAAACCCCTTTAGCTATGCACAACATCTGTATATACACCACAGCTGCTGCAGAACATCACAACAGTCCTAGGACCTCTTCTCTTTTCTCTCTATACTGCCCCAATTGGACAAACCATCAGCAGATTTGGTTATCAGTACCATCTTTATGCTGATGATACCCAGCTATACTGTACATTTGGCATTTAACATCATTCCGTTTGCACAATCTCTCCATTTCTGTCTGTGATGTCACCATAACTCAGAGGCAACAGGCCTGCTGTCTTGGGGTTGTGCTAGACTATGACCTCTCCTTTGCACTATATATTCAATCTGTTGCTCACTGTTGCCAGGTACACCTTAATACATTTTTTAGAATCCTTACAATGCTGCACCTCCCTAACTCTCCTCTCTTATCTCAGTCTATCGCCTAACCCATTCTCTTCGATCAGGCAGTGATCTTAGATTATCCTCTTTCTTAATCCGAACCTCTTACTTACATCTCCAGGACTTCTTCTGAGCTGCACCAATTCTCTGGAATTCCCTATCCCAGTCTATCAGACTAATACCCAACCGCCAGAGCTTCAAACATGCTCTTAAAACTCTTCTCTTTAGGTAGGCCTATCACACTTACTAAGTGAATGAAACGTTAACTCTCTTTTCATTAACCAATTCTGTGTACTCCTCCGGTCTATTATCTGGCAAACGCCAGGTACCGATGTACAAGTTTGTCTGCAGTCCCATTAACCTTAGACCATGTATAGAAGATGGCGGCTGATGACTGGTTCAAGCAGCAGCATTTTTATTTATTAAATTATTTTTATTCCATTCCCTTATACAGCTGCTGAATGGGTTCCCAATACACACTGCAGCAGCTGCAGAATCTCATAATGCACATAGTGATAGTACAGAAATAATACACACAACAATGTCAGACTATAGGGATAATCGACTCAATGATATCACAGTACAGCGATAATTAACACAGTGATGTCACAGTATGGGGATAATACACACAGTAATGTTACAGCACATGAATAATATGCACAGTGATGTCACAGAACAGAGATTATATACACAGTGATGTCACAGTACAGGATAATACACACAGTGATGTCACAATGCAGGGATAACACATACAGTGATGCCACAGTATCAGGAGAATACACAGTACTGTACAGGGATAGTACACAAAAGGGACATCACAGTACAGAGTTAATACAGTGATGTACCTATGATGCCATGCCCCTCCTCTTGCTTAGCTCTGCCCCTTCTTCACACGCCTCCGCATCCTCATGCTGTCCAGCTCCGAGACCAGGAACTAAGGTAGCAGAGGGATAGTAGGACTCCCTGTACTCTATGGGAGTCAGCAGTATCACAGTCCCCAGTACTATTATACCTCTGGCTATGCAGTAGGATAGGGAGCCGGCAGAGGACCCTCTCCTCCTGCTCACTGGTGGGGGTCATGGGTCTCACGCCCTGGATGCCCACCCTATAATCTGGCCCTGCTAATCAAACATTAGTAGAAGTGGCATGTGTCCAGCTACAGATGACAATTGTGCTCCTTTGGGTGCAGAACTGCGTGAAAACTTCTTCAAGCTTGACTTATAATTGCTGAATTGACCCCAGATGTCTTTGACTCCTTAAATGCCAGAGTCACTAACAGTATAATGTGCCCTGGATAACAACACTGTGCTCCTTAATAAAATATACTCCTAACAAAACTGACTATACTGTACCTTCACATATCTAATATAATAATAAATATAAATAATATAGTATAATAATAAATAATAATTTTAATAAATTATATAGAACCCCCAGGAGGAGGGTGAGACAGTGTAACAGTCTGTAATGCCAGATCACAGAGGGGCTAGGTTATTCCCTGAGGCTCATTAGCATAATTTTAAAAGTTGACTTTTGTAAGGAAGGAGGCATGAATAACAGTCACAGTACTTGGATGTATTGGATGTATGAGTAAGTGTCCCTGGCTTATCATGCTTGATTTGAGGGTAGATTTCCTATAAGGAGTTACATGCACAAACGTTACAAGCAGCAAAAATCTGTAAACAAAATAGTCGTCACTAGTGAGTTGCACATATATTTTATGTATGTTACAACAACTTAGTGTCTGCACACAAAGTTTTATCTGTGCTTCCACACTTGAAAGTACATTTCGTACTCTTGAAAACATCGAAATAATTTAGTTTGCCAGTAAACCATTCGTATGTTTAAAGTCTGTCTTCAGTCACTGGAACATACAATTAAATGTGGTTGAGAGGTGAGGTTAGATTGTATACAAATTGTACTTGCTATTCCAATGCCTTAGGAGACTGCAAAGTGAAACCTATTATTATAGGTAATAAAATCACCATAAAAATGTGGAACTCAGGACATTTTGCTCCGCTTAAAATAGAGTGAGAAACACTTAGAATGCATTTGCTGTGTTCTGCTATGGTTGTTGTTTGGGGACTATGATGTCTGCGGACAAATGAAAAGATAGAGCTGCAGAATTATTCCTTGGACTGAAAATAAGTGATGGTCCGCAGTTTTTGCTACACTATTAGCCAATCTGTTCTGGGGTATCAGAACTTATAACAATTATATAAGGGATAAGAAACTCTGTGTGACATAATAAGGAGTTTACAAGTCACAGAGGATTTCAGGGACTACATAAAGGTCACCGCAGTCGAGGTGGCCTTGCCTGATATCAATTCTTCTTTGTTTAATAGACCCATTGTGAGAGGCACTGTTATAAAATCATACATTATACTTTTAAACTTTTAGCCCAGATTTATAGGAAAAAAATATTTTGAATGGAATATGCAGAATAGCAGAAATGTGCCTTTGTTAGAAAACCAATTCACATGTATGGACAATTACAGTGGACAAAGTGGGTGATTTCTTATTTCTGTTCTCCACAACTTTGTCTTCAGGAAATTTGCAATTTTTTGGGCTCACTTGTGGTCATTTTGTAACTTTTTTCCACGTTCATGCAACTTTTGAAAAGTGGGTGTTAATGTGCCTGTGGTTAAAGGCTGTTAAAGGGAACCTGTCATCAATAAACCTTACTCTCTTCCCACTGTGGCTTGTTGGTAAGTGCAGGCATCCCAGCTTAAATCTGCCTCCTCCTAGCAGTGTCAGGAAGTAAGAGTTCTCCTTATGGAGAGTTTGCCAATTATGGCCACCTTATATGCATGTGGAGACTTAAAGGACACCTGTCATCAGGTCTGTGTCACTTGTCCTGTCACTACTACCTGTTGGAGCAGCTCACAAGGATCCCATCCCAGCCTTTATCTAGTAATTTCATACATTAATCATTATAAAATCATCTTTTCTTTATTATGTAAATGAGGCTGGTCACATGATCAGAGGCAGTGATGTCACTCCTGTTCTCCCTCCCCTCTCCTCCCCCTGCTCATGTCTGTGTGTAATGTATAGTAAAGCATTGCTAGTGTCTGTGCTGCATCTGCTGACATGCTGCATCCTCCTAATACACAGACATCAGCTACACAAGTACCTGACATGTTCTGCTATAACATGTATGAGACACAGACATCAGCTACACAAGTACCTGACATGTTCTGCTAGAACATGGCTGCAGCCTGGAGCTGTTGTATCTTTCACATACATACACACACATGCACACACAGGCTGCAGGAGGCGTGGCCACCAGCAAGCACATGGAGCAGCCATTACATGGAGCAGCTGTCAGTCAAGCACTGGGGGTGTGACTGTCCCTCCAACTCATGAATAACCTGGACAGCTTGAATATGCTAATGACTCATTGGACATTTCACAGGTCATTTGCATACAGCTTTAGGACCTCATTGCTTAAGTTTACAGGCATGTAGAGGGACAATGAAGGGATAGAGGCAATGCTTTCTAATGGCAGTTTATGAAAATATATTTAGATTAGGGGGGTTATTTTGCATGGCGGGTTCTCTTTAAAGCCATTGATGCTCCACTAGGAGAAATATGCAAATACATTTTCCAACTCTTACTCCTTGACCCTAGTCAATAGCCTTTAACTCAGCCAAACCAGTTGTACTGAGGAGACCCAATCAGGTCAAAACAGTGCTGTCTACAGTTGGGAGTCTGTTCCTTCTGGAATAGATATGCAGTCGGTCCCCTACTAAAGAACAACCGACTTACAGATGACCCATAGTTACAAACGGACCTGTGACAATTGGTAATTTACTGTACTTTAGCCCCAGGCTGCAATAAACAGCTATAACAGTTATTAAAGGTGTCTGCAATTAACCCCTTAACGCCGAAGCCACTTTTCACCTTCCTGACACGGACCATTTTTTAAAATCTGACATGTGTCTATTTAAGTGGTTATAAATTTGGAACGCTTTAACATATCCAGTTGATTTTGAGATTGTTTTTTCGTGACACATTGTACTTCATGCTGGTTGAGAAATTTAATAAATATATTTAGTATTTATTTATGAAATAAATGGAAATTTGGCAAAAATTTTGAAAAAAACAATGTTTTCCAAATTCAAAATTTTCTACTTTTTGGAAAGTTGGTCATATCACTAAAATAACTTGATAACTAACATTTTCCATATGTCTGCTTTAACTTGGCATCATTTTTCAAACATCCTTTCCTTTATTTTGGATGTTAGGAGGCTTATAACTTTAGGTGCAATTTTTCAGATTTTCACGAAAATCATCAAAACCTACTTTTGGAGGGTCAATTTAGTTAGAAGTGACTTTATAAGGCCCACATGACAGAAACCCCCCACAAATGACACCATTTTAGAAACTACACCCCTCAAAATATTCAAAACAACCTTTGGGAATTTTGTTAACCCTTTGAGCGTTTCATGAGCGTGAAAGATAAATGAAAGTGAAATTAGAGAAATGTAATTTTATCTTACTATAGATTCATTGAACACTAAAATTTGCACCTTCACAATGGATTAAAAAGGAAAATGCATTTTACAATATTTAGGGCAATTCCTCCTGAGTATGCCAATACCCATTTTGTCACTGTACCCTGCTGTACGGGCACAGGGGGGCACTTGGAATGGAAAGAGCGTTGTTTCGTTTTTGCAGGGCAAATATGGCTGAAAAAATTTACATGTGTCAGGATGCATTTGGAGAGCCATAATGGTACCAAAACAGAGGAAAGCCCCAACATGAGACACCATTTTGGAAAGTACACCCCTTGGAGAGTTTAGCAACGTGTAATTTGTGTATTTTCCCCAACAGGTGTTTGATTCAATTAGGCCCCAAAAGGGAAAAAAGGTGAAAATTTTCTCAAAAAAGTCACTTTTACCCCAAATTTTTGTAAGCCACAAGGGATAAAAGATGAAACAACCCCATAAATGTGTAAAACTATTTCTCCTAAGCACAGAACTGCACCACTTTTGCATATAAAGTGTTGTATGGGTGCACAGTAGGGCTCAGAAGGGAAAGAGGGGCTTTGGCCTTTTAGAAGCCAGATTTGACAATCATCCTTTACATGTGTCAGGATGCATTTGGAGAGCCCTAGTGGTACCAAAATAGAGGGGAACCCCAACAAGTGTCACCATTTTGGAAAGTGCACCCTTTGGAGAATTCAGCAAGGTGTAATATGTGTATTTACCCCTACAGGTGTTTGCTTCAATTAGGTCCCTAAAAGGAAAAAGGTGAACATTTTCCCAAAAAAGTCACTTTTACGGCTAATTTTTGTATCCCATAAGGCATTAAAGATGAAACAACCCCAAAAAATGTGTACTAGCATTTCTCCCGAGTATAAAATTGCCCCACACATGCAAATAAAATGTTGTATGGGTACGCAGTGAAGCTCAGAAGGGAAAGAGGGGCGTTGGCCTTTTAGAAGCCAAATTTGACAGTCATCCTTTACCTGTGTCAGGATGCATTTAGAGAGCCGTAGTGGTACCAAAACAGAGCGGAACCCCAACAAGTATCACCATTTTGGAAAGCACACCCCTTAGAGAATTTAGCAAGGTGTAATATGTGTATTTGTCCGTAAAGGTTTTTGATTTAATTAGGACTTAAATAGATAAAAGGTGAACATTTTCTTATAAAGGTCATTTTACTCCTAATTTTATATAGCCACAAGGGATAAAAAAATGTAATAACCCCTCAAAATGTGTAAACCTATTTCTCTCGAGTGTAGAAGTACCCCACATGTGTATATAAAATGTTGTATGGGCGCACAGTAAAAGGAAAGGGGAATGTTTGCCTTTTAGAAGCCAAATTTGACAGAAATGTTTGACATGCATTTGGAGAACCCTAGTGGTATAAAACAGATAAGAATCCGAAAAGTGACCCTAATCTTTGAATGCACACCCCTTAGAGAATTTTGCAATGTGTAATATATGTATTTGCCCCTACAGGTGAATGATCCAATTAGGCCCGAATCATTAAAAAGGTGAAAATTTTCCTATAAATGTCACTTTACCCCTAATTTATGTAAGCCACAAGGGATAATATATTAAATAACCCCAAAAAAGGTGTAAAACTATTTCTCCCGAGTGTAGAAGTACCCCACATGTGCATATAAAATGCTTTATGGGCGCACAGTAGAGGAAAAGAGGGATGTTTGTCTTTTAGAGGCCAAATTTGTAAGAAATCCTTCACATGTGTCAGGATACATTTGGAGAGCCGTAGTGGTACCAAAACAGAGGAAAACCCGAAAAGTGACCCTAATTGTTGAATGTACACCCCTTGGGGAATATAGCAAGGTGTAATATGTGGTGTAGGGTAATACACATGGTGAAATGAGCATTTTGAACATATAGGTGGTTTCCAAATATGATGTGCAATGGAGTCCAAGATGGAAATTTCAATTATTTCTGGAAAGTTCAGTGCCCATTATGTGGCGCCCCTTATGAAATAATGGAGGGGTATAGGGAGCAACGGGACATAACAGTTGTTACAATTATTCATTTTACCGAAATTAATTCACAATAGGTTGGGCGTGAATTGTGAATGTCTAGTGTATAAGGAGGTAGAATATACCAGGGGACCAACTAAACTTTTGTCACTCTGGAGTTGTCGCAGGTCTCTTAGTAGTATGTAGTGTCCATCCTAAACCCTCTTTTGGAACAGACTCTTTATTGAGTCCTACCATTAGAAGCAGCAGAATTCACCGGGAAAATGCTGTCCTGGCAAAACACAGGAACATCTAAACCAGAGGTACTGGGGCTCCGTCCTTCTTGTCCCAATATTAGTTTCCTAATATCTTCCTCTTGAAAACAGAGAAATGATACGGCAGGACATGCACATTGGAACAGCTCGTAAGAGTTGTACACCATAATCTGTACAATGTACACAGCCAGCACTTGTACCAAATCTTCGTTTTAGTAGGGAAATTATCACCAAGTGTTGCTTTTATTCACCCTAGCGATGCCCATTGTGATGAATATTGCTGCTTTTGGCTGGACCAAATCGACCAGCCAATAGCGGCAAACATGGACAGAGGGGGGCAACAAAACCCCTCTGGACCGCAAGGCAAAATTAGTGGCTGTCAGGAACAGCCGCCACCCTGCCCCGATCACCGTGTCTATAGACATGGTGACCGGTATTACTGACGTCATAAGTAAATTCGCTGCTATCGGCTCGTCTGAATTGATGAGCCAGTAGCAGCGATAATAAACTGGGGGTGTGTGGGGGGGACGTAACCCTTCTGGTCCATCGGGCAGGATGGATGGCTGTCAGGAACAACCGCCGTCTTACCCCGATCAGTGAACAGCCGCCGTCTTACCCTGACCGGTGTTGGAAAGTCACTACCCGCCGCACCGTTCTATAACAACGCTCGTTGGGAATAGGCTATACAATCTTTATTTATTTTTTAAGCAATTTAGACAAATAAGGGCTTATTTTTTGCGAGACGAGATGCACTGTAAAAAAAACTTAATTTTAGTGGGTTTTTAGCTTATTGAAGAAATTTTATTAACTTTTTACGTGTGGAGGAAAATAAAATCATCAATTCTTGTTTTGGATTTTTAGCATTTTTTTGGGGGGTTGTTCACTGTAGCATAACAATAATATATTATCTTTATTCTACGGATCACTACGATTACGGTGATACCTCATTTATATAGTTTTATTTTTATTTGTCCAATTTTATTGAAGGAAAACTAGAATAGAAAAAATTGCATTTGTTTTAGTATTGCCATTTTTATAGTGGCATAATTATAGTATTTTTTGGTTTACGGAGCTGGTTGTAAGCTTATTTTTTGCGTGACAAGTTGCTCTTTTTATTGGTATCATTTTGGTGCTTGTAACTTTTTCGGATCACTTTTTAGAACATTTTTTGTAAAGCAATTTGATAAAAAGTTTTAATTTTTGGCAAGTTTTTTTTTTTTTTTTTACCACGTTCACCGGTCCAATTATGATTAGGATTTATTGTACAGATTGTTACGGACGCGGCGATACCAAATAAGTGGGGTTTTTTCGTGATTTAGTGTTTTTTATACTTTATTACTTGTGTAAAGGGAAATGTGGTGTTTGGGGGGACTTTCACTTTCTTTTATTATTTATTTTTACTGTAAAAAACCTTTATTTATTTATTTTTCCTTTTCTTACAGTTACTGACATCTAAGCTTGAACAAGTGATCTTCTGATCACTTGTTCAAGCTTTTTTACAGGTTACACAGTGCAATACAGATGTATTGCACTGTGTAATGTAAAACACTGAGCATGCTGCCAGAAGGCACGAACCCGGCACCGAGAGGAGGATCGCGCAGCCCCGGGCACCGGCAGTCCCGGGGCTGCGATCGGAGGAGCGGACCCCCCCGGTAAGCGCCGCGGGGGGTCCGATTCAACTTTAAATAGCTTTAAATGCCTCTAACACACCGCGGTCAGCGCGACCGCGGCGTGTTAGGGGTTAACACCCGCGATCGGAGAAATCTCCGATCGCGGGTGTTAGAGGCGGGTGTCAGCTATAACATATAGCCGACACCCGCAGCTTCTGGCCCCGGCTCCTGAACAGGAGGCGGGGCCAGAAGCTTGACGTAATAGTACTGCATTTTGCGGGAACGCACCTCCCGCGATGCAGTACTATGTCGGGAAGGGGTTAAGCTTTACTGTTGATACTGTATTTTATGGCAATCCAACATTTCTAAAATCCAATTGTCACAGAGACCAAAAAATATTTGTCTGGAGTTACAATTATAAAATATACAGTTCCAACTTACATACAAATTCAACTTAGGAGCAAATGGAACCTGGGGACTGTCTGAACTGGTTTGGCTTAATCGCACATCATGTTATTGGACATTAGTCATGCTTGGTATTAAGGGGGCTGCCTTTCAATGTATCAAAAGGAGGCATTGTCCTCCCACCACTAAAATCCTTCCCCAAACATTTTTTCTACCTTTATGTATGTTGGCTCCACCCATTGGTGTGATAGCTAGGCCCAATTTAATAATTTACTAAGGGGGCACGGTACACTTTCATTTATCATGATGGTAATGTATATGTGTTAAGTCAGTGCCCTCTTGAAATATATTAACCTCTTGTCCTGATGTCCTCAGTAGGAGGGATTAGACTCATATTCTTAGCAACTTACTTGGTCAATTTTCACCAGAGCAGTTGAAACTTCAATGTTCACATTACTGTGCTGTATCTTTGCTGTTAGTTATCCATTTACTGTGTCTCTTACTGTGTTTATTATTATTCTTTGATGTAACCATGTTTATTATAACAACATTATAACCGTGTTTATTATTGCAGTACTGTGATGTCACTGTATCTACTGTGACCTGCATTTATTTTTGCTGTGATGTGATGTCATTTTGCTTATTATCCCTTTACTTTGACAAAGCTGTTTTATTGTCACTGCAATGTGAACGGACTGTGTTTATTATCCTTGTATGATTTATCTAATCACTGCAGTGTGATGTCACAGTGTTTATGACTCCTGTACTGTGACATCACTGTATTTGTTAATAACGTATTATAAGCGCACTTTGATAATTATTGCTGTACTATGACATCAATGTATTTATCACCGTTGTACAGTCACTAGGGGGCATGTATGAATTTCTTATTGGAGTAGGAAAAAGACCAAACCATTGGTTTACATCTTTTTTCCTCAGTTTGTTTTCCTTGACACATTCAAAAAGAGGATGTGTGAGGGTGGAGAATTGACAGAACTATTAGTCTCGGCTTTGAGAATTATCGTTCAATTCATAAAACTGGAGTCAACTGTAGCAAGGCCTACCGAGCCATGAGCTAAATTTCAATTGACGCCTTCACCTTGTAATATACTGGAAATACACTGCACTGGTCTAAGGGATTATCAAGGCCGACAATGTGTTTAATGTGCTGTCACTGTGTTTATCATCCATGTACTGTGACATTACTATTATCATCACTATCCTATACAGTGACATTACTGTGTTTTTTTATCCATATGTTAGAATATTATTGTGCACTGTGTGGGGCTGTCCAACTATAAGATATTATGGTCATGATTCTTATCCCCTTTCCTAGGAATGTTATTTCCTAATTTGTCTTGCTATTTAAATTACAGCTTATTTAAGTAATAACTACTGATTATGTTTTCCGGACCTACCTTTTAATCTAGAACATTGATTTTTTTCCTTTTAATATAAAATGTCAATAAGATCAATGTAATTAGAGTGAAATATTTGGATTAAGACATGTTCTAATTTTCTGTAAAACTCTTATGTTTGATTTAATTGGATATAAATGCAATTTCTCTGTTTGTTTTAATGAGTCCTCAATAGGTTTGTTCAGCAACTGAAATTAAGATCTATAGTTAACCTTTTTCTACAAACTTTTGTTATGCAAAGAGACATGTCAGCCATATAGGTAAAATATAAAGGTAAAAAGTGCCACATAAACATTGTTGCATGCTACAAAATTTTAAGGTCCCCTGTCACCTACTTTTACCTCACTAAACTACTAGCCCCCTCAGGTAGGGTATAAAATGTAATTTCTTGAATTCTCTCTTTTATGTGAAATATCACCCATGTACTGTGAAGTCATGTCAAAATATTTTGCCAACATAACCCCTTAATTACTGTCGTATTGGGTTTTTACGGCGGCCATGAAGGGAACTTCTTCTGTTGCGCCGCCATTCTACGTTGGCGCGTTTAACCCATTACATGCTGCAGTGAGCTTACCGGGGGATCCGAACCTTCCTGCCACAGCCATGGAGTCCGGTGTGTGCCCCAAGGCTGTCGGTTCCTCTGCACGCTGGGTTCCGCCTCCTGGCAGGACCTGACTGTAACTAACTGCGTACATTGTACACTGCAGTACAAGTGTATTGCGGTATAAGGGCTTGAACAAGCAATCGGATAAACGGTTGTTCAAACCCAAGTGTGGAAAAATTTTGAATTGTTACAAAAACAGTAAAAATAATTTTATAATTAAATAAATAAAATAAAAGTCCCATAATCACACCAGTTACATATAAAATCCAAATAAAGTATATAAAACACATAAACACAAAAAAGCGTATATATTTGGTATCACTGTAACCGTATTAATCTGTACAATAAATCTAAATCAATATTGAACCTGCTCAGTGAATTACGTAAAAAAAGAAACAAAAAACTTCCCCTAATATACAATTTTTCATCAAATACCTCACAAAAATGTTCTAAAAAGTGATAAAAAAAAAAGTTATGTGCCCTTATGTGATACAAAAAAAAAGAGCAACTCTCTTCGCAGAAACATGACCAGATCTGTCAACAGAAAAATGCAGAAGTTATGCCCCTAAAAAAATTGTGGATAGTAAAAAAATGTGCTTTTCTCCAATATTGGTTTTGCTCAGTAAAATTGAGCAAAGATAAGAAAAACTATATAAATGAGGTATCACCACAATCGTAGTGAACCAGAGAATAAAGATGAAATATTATTTTTATGTTACGGTGAGAGGGAAAAAGTGCTAAAAACACAAAATAGAAAGTTGATGATTTTGTTTGCGTCCCTCTCAAAATAGTAAATAGAATCTCATTAATAAGTTATAGAGCCCGAAAATGAATTATCTATAATTGTATCTTACCGCACGAATAATAAACCCTCATATGTTTACAATATCAAAAAAACCAAAAATTAGTAGGCTGTACAATGCTGATTGGCACGGCTTCCATTCCATGCCCGGCCATGTGTCCATACAGCAGTCACGACCACATATGGGTTATTGGTATACTCAAGAGAAATTGGGCATCAAACTTTGCAGAGCATTTTATTATTTAATTCATTAAGTGTCAGTTTTGGCCTAAATGAATGTATTTTCCAAAAAATTCAAAAGTTTCTAAATTGCACTTCCATCTTGTTTTAACCCATGTGAACACTTAAAGGGTTATTAGACTTAATAGAAGTTGTTTTACATATGTCAAGGGGTGAAGTTTCTATAGTGGGGTAATTTGGGGGGTTTTACTATTATTTAGGCCTTATAAAGTCAATTGAAAGCTTAGTTGAGTTGCAAGTTTTGGTGATTTTCATGAACATGGGAAAAATCACACCTAAAGTTCTAAGCCTTCTAGAAAAATGAGAGGACGCATAAAATATCATCTCAACATAAGGCAGACATTCTGGATATGTTAATTATCAAACATTTTGGGTAGTTTTACTTTCTGACTGGAAAGCAGAACATTTCAAACTTTGAAATTCTTTACAAACTTTTAACAAATTTTCATTTTTTTCAGAACAAAACACTTAAATTTTAAAACTAACATGAAGTACAAGGTGTCACAAGAAAACAATCTCAAAATCACCTAGCTATTCTACAGAGTTTGGAAGTTATAACCAATTATATTGACATATGTCAGATTCTAAAAATCGAGTCTGGTCACTGAGCTGAAAACAAGAGTCGGTTATAAGGGGTTAAAAGACACCTACCATCAGATTAGCTGATGGTAAATGATTACAACTCACCTCCCCGTCCCTGCAGGTGCACTAATCTTCTTTTATTATAACTTGCAATGGCCGCATTTAGGAGAAATTCAACTTTATAAAATATGCAAATGAGCAAAACATGCTCTGAAGAGCACCAATGTGCTCTGCTGCTATATAATTTATTCATGCCCCCGACCATACTTGGTCCTCCTACGTAGTGTACAGAGAGACGGTGACATCACCAGGTCACTAGGTCATTGTAGTCTCAGTTTACATACCTAGAAGAGCCTAGTACTGGAAGAGAGAAAAGTATTTCTATATTTCAACCCCTTGGCCACATTTCCTACAAATTCCCTGACTCTCACAACATAGGTAATATTTCTGAAAATCAGTAGGTAGACCTACCGACTAATTTTCACTGGTGGACCCCAGTCCGACCCTGACACAGTATACACCACACCCATCACACCTCATTCATCCCACCACATACACAGTACAAAGTTTGCAAGTTACACATATTTTATAGAAAATTTTCACTCAAATTAACTTACGTGTTGCAGTATTTATAGGGAAATCTGTGGAAACAGCCTCTGCTCAGCCAGCAGTGAAGGTGACAGCAGTTTAAATCCTCTCCCATCTCCTGTGTTCTGACTGCTATTACTTCCGTGTGAAGAAGAGATGGGGAAGAGGATTTTAAAGTGCAATTGGAATTTTACAGCACTGAAACTGCACAGGCACCTGTTACAGTGAACTCTGCCTGAATATTTTACTGCCCCCTGTCTGCCTCTCGTAGGGGCAGTATGCCAATGGCAGGGAGTCCTATGGACATGGGATCTATGGACAATTGTCCAACCCTCCTCCAACAACTGTGACCGAGCCCATCCCCCCTTCCCATGCTGTCTTCAGCAATACTCACAGGCTAAGAGAGGGGAGATAATTCACAGCTCAGGGGGTGGAGATAGTAATCACACTGTCATTTTGTGGTGTCCATTAAAAGGAAATAAAAATGATACTTTCATAATTAGTTAAAAACATGTGTCTGAGCATCTATCCATCATACTCTAGGTGTCTTGTTATTGATGCGACATAATTGATCTCTAGCAATAACTGTGAGAAATAGATTTCAGAGGCATTAAGGACAAGGTTAGTATGGTATGCCAAAAGCACATTGATGGATAATATAATGGATTGTTCTGTTACAAAATGTATTCAAAGTGAAAAAGAAAGAAAAAGAGAGTAAAATGGCTTGTTCCCTTATTTTTACTCATACGGCCACAACAGGGTTATATAAGTCGCAATTACAAAAATTGTCTGAGGATAGAACTTTATAGACAGGGGATATCTTATTTTTCCATGAACAAGAATTTACATTTATTGTTGAACAAAAAAATCAACTTTTCTAACATCCTTACGACTCTCCAAACTCTGAATTACATGCTGTATTTCTTGTGACTCCATTTGTATTAGAATCATGGGCCCCAAATTCTCATGTTTAGTAAAAACACTTTCCATAAATGACCCTCCTTATCCCGGTAGCTGCTGGTATCACATTTGCAGCACAACAGTCAGTGATTTACTTCCATGAATTCTACCCATGTCACAACCTTTTGCAGTACCTAAAAGATGTACTAATACTAATGTATGGGGTGGCGGCCGCTAGGTCTTATTTACAGGGGAGGCCTTATATTTCTAAGCCTGAACAAAATTGTACTAGGTCTCATTTTCGGGGGATATCTTATTTTAGGGGAAACAGGGTAATAGATGACTTGCTTAAATATTACCTAAGGGGATACCAAAACCCTGTGCAGGATCACATATCCAAGGGACCTATGGCATCAAGGAATGCAGCTGTGAGAAAACTTGGTACCAGCATGATGATGTCCTAAAATTGGATTTTATAAATCTAGAGCTAATGGACATCTTGTATTTTAGTGTAAATATTTTTTCCTGCTGTTTAAATGAAAGTTCAATCCCCAAGTCAACTTCCAAGTTCAGCAAATGTGCCAGAAAGCACTGGTCTTGTGGCAAATGCAATATAAACTGTCCCTAAAAATCTTTTCCCCAGGTACAGCTCCTCTAATAGCTTATTTGTATGCACAATGTAGACCTTTGGTTAGATGCTGATCAAAAAATAATAATACAGTAGAGCCCAATCCTATCCATCAGGTAAAGTTGATGCAATCTAGCCTGTAATCCAACAAGCCAGCAAAGGGTGAACAGTGGGATCAAGTTGAAGCCTTGATTCATCGGCACCCAAGGGTTTATTTATCTGTGGCAACACCAGTCTGTGATTTGAATAAGGTGGGAGGCAATATAATAGATTTTAATATCAATGAATCTATATTTCGCCCAGTCCTTTGGATGACAAAGCAGTCTACCCACTCCAGTTTGCCCTGAATGTTCAAAAGGAGTAGGGGAAGTTTATAGCATACTCCGGGACTCCCACATTAGGTAAAACAGAAAGACCCCCGGCAGGGAGACAAAAAAGATCAAGTTGTTGGCTTGTGCCTCTCCTATGTCGTATATATTCCTGAAGTCTAACAGAATATAACTTATTCTGTGTTCATCTTCCCCAAAGCTGCCAATCAAGTGCTCATGAAAAACCTTTCTCAATGACTGTAGATGTAAGCATGAGGTATACCATCAATCCTGGCTCTTTCTATAAATTATGTCCATTCTGCACATCATGATATCACAAGCTTCCTTTTCTGCAATAAACCACAACTGGTGCAGGTGAATGATGGCTGGAGACATCCTGGAGATCAAGATCTTAGTGAAGGTTTTTAAATTAACATTCTGCAACAAAAATAGCAAGTAGCTACAACATTAGGATCTTGTAAATCACAGAGATATCAGCTCTTAGGCAAATACTATGGGAAGAAGGCACCACAAAAGAGGGTTTCAATATGGACCCTAGCTGTGACCTGTGGATTTTTTTGAAAGTTTAAAATAAAGCAGTCCGTGCCTTACCTGCTTGACACATATCCAGTTGGACATCCTGATCCTTGATTAAGGACTCAAATGGCGTTCACACTTGAGGCAGTACAAGACAGTTCCATAGGTTTATTCTTAAGTTGAATTTGTATGGAAGTTGAAAAAAAATTATATTTTATAATTGTAGCTCCATACAAATTTTTTTTTGCCCCAGTGACAATTGGAATTTCAAACTTTTTTGCTTTAATTGGATCAAGGATTATCAATAAAGCTTCATTACAGACACTTCACATCTGATTATTGCAATCTGGGACTATAATAAAGCATCCAGAGAGCTTCACCAGAGGTCACAGTGGGCAGAGGGGTCCGTCTTTAACTAGATGTCATCTGTAAGTCGGGTGTTCTTAAGTAGGGGGCCGCCTGTATATGTCTGCTGGATGGGAATACCTGATTCTATAAAAATGGGACAGTTTTTTATCTATAAAGTATTTACATTGTAGCCTTATATATCTTCTTTCTATTGAAAACCCATTTAATAATTTTTGCGGCCAGTTAGACATTCTGTCCCTTGTAGTCCCCTTGGTTTCCTTTATTCTTCCTGGATGTGGCTTATTGACAGCCTGACATGATATAAATATGTTTAAAATGGAGACCAACACAGTGTAAATAGAAGGTGTACTTGGTAGAAGTGTCAAGCTGATAAAACAAAAAATTTGTGAGGCTTTAAGTTCGGCAGTGAAGTATAGGTGAATAGTGACTGGCTGCTGAAGATCTCAGAGATTAGGATGCAGATGTCAAGAAGCAGCTGTTTCTCCACATTAAAGATGCAGAAAAGTAGCAAAAAGTAAAAAAGAAACATTTGGGCATTAGGGATTTATATGTAAGTTTATGCATCTTGTATGATTTCTCCATCTCTGTGCTCCTGTGGGCACTATAATCCCCTTAGTTTTGTTTTACATTTCTCTCACCTAGGAAAGCACAAGCAGACATTTTATAGTCAGCAGAGACGTATAAACGCGACTATAAATGTATATAAATGTCAACACTCAATATATATTTATTTACACAAAACATAGCTCAAGTTCTGTTCTGAATTTTTATCTTAGAAAGTCAGAAAGACAATGGATATATACACAATCCTTGCAAATATGCAAATGATAGAAACAGATTTCGGTACTGGATATTAAGGAGGGATTTATTCTTGGCATGATAACAAACTCATTAATATGTGGCACTGCGGAAATATGTCAGCTGCATTAAGTGCTCTAATTGAGATAATGTATTTCTCTATGACATGTAGGTTAATACTCATGTATCCCAATAACACAACATGTTAACAAAACCTTTGAATAGCTGCACTTCACAGCATGAAAACTAGGTGGCCACATGTAGGTGAGAGGGAATATCATAAAAATCGTAAAAAAATTGCTAATTATATGAAACTCATATCTGGAATTGTCAAGCAAAGAGTAAAGATAAAGAACTAAAGTATTTTCACAGGTATTCTTGGATCTCTGTGGCTCAACATAGAAGTCCTGACCATCTCACAAGATAACCAGCTTTTAAAGACAATGGTGCAGACATATCAATCTGTCATAATTTGCTTATATTCCTCGCCCAAAATAAGTAAGCATTCAGAAAGAGGGGTTTAACTTAAAATAATGCAACTGTATCACAATTTTGGTGCATTTTTCTAGGGTAAACGCTAGGACAGTACAAAGTTAAAAGGGTTTTCCCTGATCAGCAAGTTAGGCCCTATCCCATGGATAGGGCCTAACCTTTGTTTGTGGGAAAACCCTATTAGCTTCATTAAACACTGCTGAGACTGCCACAAATCACAAAAAGGAGGAGTCTGATGGGGTCCCACGTCCGTCCGTTGGACTCCTCGTCGCTCTGTTAGACTAATAAAACAGACGGTCGCGCATGACCAAGCTGGGCGATCTCTGTCAATGCAGCAGATCTGTCATGTGCGGCCGTCTGCTCCATTAGACTGACAGAGCGACGAGGGGTCTGCCAGAGGTATGTGGGAACCCATCGGACCCCTCGTTTTCGTGATCTGTGACAGCTTCTCATGGATATCTCCAAAGATGAATATCCTTATGTATATCTCATCTATATCTTCTCATGGTTTGATAAAAGATTGAAATCCTAATTAAAATGAAGTTTGGATACAACTGTATAAGGCATTTATAGATCATCTAGATCTGGATTTACATTTCATGAATAGATTATAGAGAGAATAGAAGGATAAAAATTGAATTTATTCTTTCTATTCTATGGGCTCCTGTTCTAGTTATAAAATGTTCTATACAAAAATACCCCAAAACAGCGAAAAGAGTTAAAAAATGGAGCCTTAAAAATATAATGGTAAGAAAATTCTTCTAATTTAAATGATATGGCTATTACTTCACTGTTCTAATCCTTAACGTCTTATTATTATGCCAGACAGGCATGCAATCTGTCTCTATTGTGGAAAAGAAACAATTTTCACAGTACTTTGGTAATAGCTAGATTTATTCTAATTTACATTGAAAGTTTATGGTTAGTAAATTATTTTACTTTGTACATTAAGGAATGGAAAGTGTAGCAATCAGGAAGGTAAGTAGTGACTTATAAGTAGCATTGCTATACCTAGAACATATTGCATTGTCCAGTGGGACGATGGAGTAATCTTGAGAGGAGAAGAGGCATGGAGTTTGTTTTTTCACTGGGGTTTTACTCAATGGTTAAGTGCAAACACCTGCTGAAGTAGTGCTAATTAGTAGGTAATTAGTAGTTAATGTTCTTAGAATTTTAAAAGAAAGCTTACATAAGTAATTACTTACTATTTCTGATAATACACCGCCTGCCCTGAGAATTTCTATCCCCTGGAATATTTGCCAAGTTGCTGTTTCCTTTGTGTACTAAATTGTTTAATAATTACCACTTATATTACCTACACTAAAGGCAAAATGTCGGAAGACATGGAGATGAACCGAATCTGCATCATTTGTGGTTTCCATTTAAAAAAAAACAGTTTCAGGATTGTGTTAGAATAAATGAAAGCTGGTTTTGTTACCTCCATACCTTTGGGTGGAAGCACACACAGCACTCTAAGTGGGGAAACCACAATTGGCTGGAGCACTATGTGCACCACCACAATTATACAGTAGTGTTATAACACAAGTACTAGTGGCCATATAACACCATGATATACTGATGATTGAAAGACGATGGGGTGCATTTATATAATAATTTATATAACGTATAATAGTGTCAATTGACCAGGCCCACAGCAGGGGCGCCACGCAGCGACCCACTGAGCTGCCTACTGCGCCCCCTTCACATTTGACGTGGATGTGGTGTACTGGGGGAAATAGGCGCGATTTTTGGCTGTGCGCCAGGATTTGTGCTTTTTTCAGGGCTTGTATTTCAGATTTCAGATGTACAAGCCGTGATACATGTGGCCCATTATACACTATTGACATAAGAAACCAAGAGAGAGGACTCATAAGGTAACATTGTTTTGGAAGATTAGCAATGGTGCAGATGTAAACGTACTCACCTCAGGTATTTATGCATATTGCAGGCATAGCTTGGTTTGATCATATTGTAGATATATTTTCCTGGTTTTCTGCCTTTCTGTAAGAAGTTACATCAAATGCGAATATCAAATTGCTCTGGATGGTTTGAGGAATCAAGTAAAAATGAAGGTGCAAAGAAATGGAAACTTGATATAGGCTTTATTACGTGGTGAAAATAAACATTTCAGGCTTACATATTTTCGGGGTTAAACCAACTCCTTCAAGGGGTCTCTCTCCACAGACGGAGAATTAGAGTCTCGTTATCTTGAAAATGGGATATGTTTTAACCTTTTGTCCACATATAAAAGAGTTCCAGAACCCTATATTAAGTTTATTTTTTTTGCAACCCTACTTGACACTCCTGAAATTGGTTTTTAAAACAAACTAAATCATATGTAATGCAGTATTTGCTGTAGGTTTTCCCATTACTTTTGTCTTTTTTACATTTTTATTTTTTACAAAACCTATGCTTTAATAATTGAGATATCCTTCTTTGCAGAAAGACTTTTTATGGCACCTACAAAATATTGGTCAGAAAAGTCTCAATGTAGCCAAAGGGTCCTTTAAAAGTCACACCAGTTGCCCTAAATTGCTGTTTACACAAGGGGCTGTGCTGGCAGTGGTGACCAAAGATGATTTTTAGATGTACATAAAATAAACCATCAGTGATAATCAATAGAATACATGATCATTCAGACAGTTGTCTCCCCACTTTCAACTTTCCATTGAGACCAGGGAGAGTCTGTGGAGGTACAAACTGTAATTCAGAAGCTGTGGCCGTCAATGAAAAATTCTTCTCAGCCGTTTCACCCTTTGTTTAGATTGACTTTGCTGTAGAGAAACCTCCAGGTCTCTACTTATTGGACAAGTCTCTGTTCCGGGGCACTTGACCCTTGTGAGTTGAGAGATAAGCAGTACCGTGAGGACAAACAGAGACAGGGTCATGAAGCCAGAACAACATCAATGCAGACAGATGTCAGGAAAGGCAGGTTACAAAAGTGGAGGTCAGACAAGTAAAATGCGTAATATAGACAGGATTATGGTGAGCATAAATGCAGGACACTGAGTATCTTATTGCTCTTGCAATTTCATATTGAGGGAGGTGCCTTAAGTAACCTGGGGTGTGTTAAGATTGGTGCATAAAGGCCCAGTGTGCATAGTATGGCCCTTTCAGAAGCAGGTAGGGCACCTAGAATCCCGAAAAATACAAATGGTGACAAATACTGCCAATTCCCAGATTTACAGAACAATGTTATATGGTGCATGACTATTGTGGAACCCAAGTGTGCCAGAAGGGGTAACAATTTTAAACATACTGTAAATCTCTTTAGATTGCCATGTTCTTAAGCTAATAACTTTTTCATACTTTGACTTAAGGTGTCCCTTTTTGCAGGTTGTGATTGCGTTTACATAGATATTATTTGTGGGACTATACAACTAGAGATGAGCGAACATACTCGTCCGAGCTTGATGCTCGATCGAGCATTAGTGTACTCGTAACTGCTCGTTGCTCGGACGAGTATTTCGCCCGCTCGAGAAAATGGCAGCTCCCGCCGTTTTGCTTTTTGGCGGCCAGAAACAGAGCCAATCACAAGCCAGGAGACTCTGCACTCCACCCAGCATGACGTGGTACCCTTACACGTAGATAGCAGTGGTTGGCTGGCCAGATCAGGTGACCCTGGGATAGACTAGCCGCTGCCCGCGCTGCTCGGATCATTCTCTGTCTGGATGCCGCTAGGGAGAGAGCTGCTGCTGGTCAGGGAAAGCGTTAGGGTGTTCTATTAGCTTACTGTTAGGCAGGAGTGATTCTAAAAGAACCCAACAGCCCTTCTTAGGGCTACAATAACGTTATAATTTTTTTTTTTTTTTATTTGCAGCTAGTACCATATTGTGAGGAATTAGCAGGGGGACTTGCTACCGTTGTGTTTAGCTCTTAGTGACACACATATCCACCTCAAACACCAAAGTGGGAAAATTTATTAGGGGTTTGAGTAGAATTAGGCACAGTCTGCCAGTTTCTTTTTATTTTACGTTTATTGTTTTAATAACTCAGTGTCATCTCATCTGGCATAGTAGTGTGCTGTAATACTTGGCTAGAAAATAGCCATAGGAGAATACAAACGGCTTAATTACGCCTACAGTAGCGTTATATATATTTGTTTTCTGGTTGATCTGCTGGTGGCTGTAGTTGTTGCAGTGCATCTACTAGTAAATTGTGAGCAATTTGGAGTCAGACTTGCGACCACTGTGTTTTAGTGACGCACATATCCATCGCAAAGACCGAAGTGGGAAAATTTATTAGGGCCCGGGGTTGTATTTCAATTAGGCACAGTCTGCCATTTCCTTTTTTATTTTACGTTTATTTTTTTCATAACTCAGCGTCATCTCATCTGGCATAGTAGTGTGCTGTAATACTTGGCTAGAAAATAGCCATAGGAGAATACAAACGGCTTAATTACGCCTACAGTAGCGTTATATATATTTGATTTCTGGTTGATCTGCTGGTGGCTGTAGTTGTTGCAGTGCATCTACTAGTAAATTGTGAGCAATTTGGAGTCAGACTTGCGACCACTGTGTTTTAGTGACGCACATATCCATCGCAAAGACCGAAGTGGGAAAATTTATTAGGGCCCGGGGTTGTATTTCAATTAGGCACAGTCTGCCATTTCCTTTTTTATTTTACGTTTATTTTTTTCATAACTCAGCGTCATCTCATCTGGCATAGTAGTGTGCTGTAATACTTGGCTAGAAAATAGCCATAGGAGAATACAAACGGCTTAATTACGCCTACAGTAGCGTTATATATATTTGATTTCTGGTTGATCTGCTGGTGGCTGTAGTTGTTGCAGTGCATCTACTAGTAAATTGTGAGCAATTTGGAGTCAGACTTGCGACCACTGTGTTTTAGTGACGCACATATCCATCGCAAAGACCGAAGTGGGAAAATTTATTAGGGCCCGGGGTTGTATTTCAATTAGGCACAGTCTGCCATTTCCTTTTTTATTTTACGTTTATTTTTTTCATAACTCAGCGTCATCTCATCTGGCATAGTAGTGTGCTGTAATACTTGGCTAGAAAATAGCCATAGGAGAATACAAACGGCTTACTTACGCCTACAGTAGCGTTATATATATTTGATTTCTGGTTGATCTGCTGGTGGCTGTAGTTGTTGCAGTGCATCTACTAGTAAATTGTGAGCAATTTGGAGTCAGACTTGCGACCACTGTGTTTTAGTGACGCACATATCCATCGCAAAGACCGAAGTGGGAAAATTTATTAGGGCCCGGGGTTGTATTTCAATTAGGCACAGTCTGCCATTTCCTTTTTTATTTAACGTTTATTTTTTTCATAACTCAGCGTCATCTCATCTGGCATAGCAGTGTGCTTTCATACTTGGCTATAAAATAGCCATAGCAATAGGATAGCATCGTTTGGTTTTAAAAACTAAAAAACACAAAAAAAAACAAAAAAAAAAAAAAAGTTAAAAAAAAAATTCAAGTTATAACTCTCATTTTCAAAATGTTTAACCCGAGGACTAGGGGTAGAGGACGAGGGCGGGGACGTGGGCGTCCAAATACTGCAGGGGTCAGAGGCCGTGGTCCTGGGCGGGGTGAGACACCACCTGCTTATGAGGGAGCAGGGGAACGCCGCAGAGCTACACTCCCTAGGTTCATGTCTGAAGTTACTGGGAATCGTGGTAGAGCACTGTTGAGGCCAGAACAGTGCGAACAGGTGATGTCGTGGATTGCCGACAATGCTTCGAGCAATTTGTCCACCAGTCAGTCTTCCACGCAGTCCACCCATGTCACCGAAATCGGCACTCCTCCAGCTCCTGCACCTCAGCCTCCTCCCCCCCAGTCTGCCCCCTCCCAGCAAAATTTGCCATTTGAACCGGCATACTCTGAGGAACTGTTTTCTGGACCATTCCCACAGTCACAAACCACTTGTCCGGTTGCTGATGAGCAATTTTCCGATGCCCAGGTTTTCCACCAGTCGCAGTCTGTGGGTGATGATGACCTTGTTGACGTACTGGAAGAAGTGTGTAAAGAGGTGTCCGACGATGAGGAGACACGGTTGTCAGACAGTGGGGAAGTTGTTGTCAGGGCAGGAAGTCCGAGGGGGGAGCAGACTGAGGGATCGGAGGATGATGAGGTGACAGACCCAAGCTGGGTTGAGAGGCCGGGTGAACACAGTGCTTCTGAGACGGAGGAGAGTCCTCGACCAGAACAGGTTGGAAGAGGCAGTGGTGGGGCCAGACGGAGAGGCAGGGCCAGAGCTGGTGCATCAGCGCCAAATGTGTCAACTAGTGAAGCTCCCGTGGCAAGGGCTCCTGCGGCGAGGGCTAGATTTTCAGAAGTCTGGAGGTTCTTTAAGGAAACACCGGATGACCGACGGACTGTGGTGTGCCACATTTGCCAAACCAGGATCAGCAGGGGTTCCACCACTACTAGCTTAACTACCACCAGTATGCGCAGGCATATGAATGCTAAACACCCCACTCAGTGGCAACAAGCGCGTTCACCTCTGGCCGTGCACACCACTGCTCCTTCCCCTGTGTCAGCTGATAGTCAGCCCCCTGCCCAGGACCCTGCCACAAAAACCCCATCGTCGCCTCCACGATCCTCCACAGCATCCACCAGCGTTCAGCTCTCCATACCCCAGACGCTGGAGCGGAAACGCAAATATAGTGCAACCCACCCGCACGCCCAAGCCCTTAATGTGCACATCTCCAGATTGCTAAGCCTGGAGATGCTGCCCTATAGGCTAGTAGAGACCGAGGCCTTTCGCAGCCTCATGGCGGCGGCCGCCCCTCGGTATTCGGTCCCCAGCCGCCACTACTTTTCCCGATGTGCCGTCCCAGCCCTGCACCAGCACGTGTCAGACAACATAATCCGTGCCCTGACCAACGCCGTTTCTGACAAGGCCCACCTGACCACGGACACGTGGACGAGTGCTGCCGGGCAGGGCCACTATATATCTCTGACGGCACATTGGGTTAACTTGGTGGAGGCTGGGACCGAGTGTGACCCTGCGGCTGGTCATATACTGCCGACGCCGAGGATTGCGGGGCCTACCTCGGTCCAGGTGTTTGAGGCCTACTATGCCTCCTCCTCCTCCCACCCCTCCTCCACCTCCTCCTCCGAACGACCATCCGTGGGCATGGCGCCATCAGTCGGTAGCTCTAGGCACAGCAGCAGTGCCGTCGCTAAGCGACAGCAGGCGGTGCTCAAACTGCTGAGCCTAGGCGATAAAAGGCACACCGCCCAAGAACTATTACAGGGCATCACGGCGCAGACTGATCTGTGGCTGGCACCGCTGAACCTGAAGCCAGGCATGGTTGTGTGTGACAACGGCCGTAACCTGGTGGCGGCTCTGCAACTCGGCAGACTGACACATGTGCCATGCCTGGCCCATGTGTTAAATCTGATAGTTCAGCGTTTCCTCAAGACATACCCCAATCTGTCTGATTTGCTCACGAAGGTGCGCCGCATCTGTGCGCATTTCAGGAAGTCCAGCACAGATGCTGCCACTCTCAGGGCAGCGCAGCGCCGCCTCCAACTGCCCGCTCACCGACTGTTGTGCGACGTGCCCACGAGGTGGAATTCAACACTGACCATGTTATCCAGAGTTTACCAGCAGCGCCGAGCGATTGTAGACTGCCAGATGTCAACTTCCACCAGAACTGGTAGTCAGGTCAGTCAGCTTCCTCAAGTCTACAATGAGGAGTGGACGTGGATGTCTGATATCTGTCAGGTGCTGAGTAACTTTGAGGAGTCAACACAGATGGTCAGTGGCGATGCCGCCATCATCAGCCTCACCATCCCGCTGCTTGGCCTGTTGAAAAACTCTCTGGTCAGCATGAAGTCGGAAGCTTTGCGCTCCTCACAAGAGACGGGGGAAGAAGATTCCCTTGTTGATAGCCAAAGCACCCTTAGGTCTGTTTCTCAGCGCATATCGGAGGAGGTGGAGGTGGAGGAGGAAGAGGAGGAGAATGTTGGCGAGACACAAGAGGGGACCATTGTTGAGTCCTTCACTGTTGAGCGTGTATGGGCAGAAGAAGAGGAATTGGAGGAGTTGGAGGAGGAGGAAATGGACAGTCAGGCCAGTGAGGGGAGCGAATTCTTACGCGTTGGTACTCTGGCGCATATGGCAGATTTCATGCTAGGCTGCCTATCCCGTGACCCTCGCGTTCAAAGAATTTATTCCAGCACCGATTACTGGGTGTTCACTCTCCTGGACCCACGGTACAAGCAAAATCTTTCCACTCTCATCCCTGGAGAGGAAAGGAGTGTGAGAATGCATGAATACCAGCAGGCCCTGGTGCACAAGCTGAAACAGTATTTCCCTTCTGACAGCGCTAGCGGCAGAGTGCGTAGTGCTGCGGGACAAGTAGCGAGGGAGAGTAGGCGAGCAGGCAGCTTGTCCAGCACTGGCAAGGGTACGCTTTACAAGGCTTTTGCCAGCTTTATGTCACCCCAGCAAGACACTGTCACCTGTCCCCAGTCTCGGCAGAGTAGGGCTGATCTTTACAGAAAGATGGTGAGGGAGTACGTAGCTGACCATACCATCGTCCTAAATGATCACACAGCTCCCTACAACTACTGGGTTTCAAAGCTGGACATGTGGCACGAACTGGCGCTGTACGCCTTGGAGGTTCTTGCCTGCCCTGCCGCTAGCGTCTTGTCCGAGCGGGTTTTCAGTGCAGCTGGTGGCATCATCACCGATAAGCGTACACGCCTGTCGACTGACAGCGCTGACAGGCTGACGCTTATCAAGATGAATAAAGCATGGATTTCTCCTAATTTCCAATCTCCAGCAGGTGAAGGAAGCTCAACCTGAATAATTTATCCACTCCTCCTCCTCCTCCTCATTTTCCTCCTTCTCCTGCTCTTTGTACAGTAAAGCAGAGGAAACTGGCTATTTTTTGACAGGGCCCACTGGCTCTACCTATAGTACTTTATGCATTTAATTTTTCTGGAGGGCCACCGACCCGGTCCTCTGTTTTAAACAATTTTTTGGACTGCCACATACAGGCACTCAATCTATTCCATTTTTCTGGAGGGCCACCTACCTGCTCCTCTGGTTTGAAAACTTTTTTGGACTGCCACATACAGGCACTCAATCTATTCCATTTTTCTGGAGGGCCACCTACCTGCTCCTCTGGTTTGAAAACTTTTTTGGACTGCCACATACAGGCACTCAATCTATTCCATTTTTCTGGAGGGCCACCTACCTGCTCCTCTGGTTTGAAAACTTTTTTGGACTGCCACATACAGGCACTCAATCTATTCCATTTTTCTGGAGGGCCACCTACCTGCTCCTCTGGTTTGAAAACTTTTTTGGACTGCCACATACAGGCACTCAATCTATTCCATTTTTCTGGAGGGCCACCTACCTGCTCCTCTGGTTTGAAAACTTTTTTGGACTGCCACATACAGGCACTATCCAAATTGAATTGTCTCCATAGCAGCCTCCACACGTTGTCTCCATTGCTACCTCCAAAAGTCGTTTATATAGCTGCCTCCATACATCGTCCCTTTATCAAACGAGGTGTGTCAGGCCGAAATTTGGGTTGTTTTCATGGATTCCACATCAAAGTTGTTAACCTTGTCGCCACCCTGCTGTGTTATCCACAAAATACACTGGCAAACTTTTACCATTTACGGATATTATTTCAGCGCTTCTTGCGCATCTGTTTACATTCCCCTCACCCGCCATATCCTAAACTTATAAGAACGCTACTACACTTGATCTTATACAAAAGGTTCTTAGAAGTGCTGTTTGGGGAGTAGCCTAGAGACAGGGGCTTGGATTGGCGAAAGCTCGCCTGGCAGCGGAGCGCCAGCTCCATGCGCATCATGCGCTTCTTGCGCATCTGTTTACATTCCCCTCACCCGCCATATCCTAAACTTATAAGAACGCTACTACACTTGATCTTATACAAAAGGTTCTTAGAAGTGCTGTTTGGGGAGTAGCCTAGAGACAGGGGCTTGGATTGGCGAAAGCTCGCCTGGCAGCGGAGCGCCAGCTCCATGCGCATCATGCGCTTTTTGCGCATCTGTTTACATTCCCCTCACCCGCCATATCCCAAACTTATAAGAACGCTACTACACTTGATCTTATACAAAAGGTTCTTAGAAGTGCTGTTTGGGGAGTGGCCTAGAGACAGGGGCTTGGATTGGCGAAAGCTCGCCTGGCAGCGGAGCGCCAGCTCCATGCGCATCATGCGCTTCTTGCGCATCTGTTTACATTCCCCTCACCCGCCATATCCCAAACTTATAAGAACGCTACTATACTTGATCTTATACAAAAGGTTCTTAGGAGTGCTGTTTGGGGAGTAGCCTAGAGACAGGGGCTTGGATTGGCGAAAGCTCGCCTGGCAGCGGAGCGCCAGCTCCATGCGCATCATGCTCTTCTTGCGCATCTGTTTACATTCCCCTCACCGCCATATCCCAAACTTATAAGAACGCTACTACACTTGATCTTATACAAAAGGTTCTTAGAAGTGCTGTTTGGGGAGTAGCCTAGAGACAGGGGCTTGGATTGGCGAAAGCTCGCCTGGCAGCGTAGCGCCAGCTCCATGCGCATCATGCGCTTCTTGCGCATCTGTTTACATTCCCCTCACCGCCATATCCCAAACTTATAAGAACGCTACTACACTTGATCTTATACAAAAGGTTCTTAGAAGTGCTGTTTGGGGAGTAGCCTAGAGACAGGGGCTTGGATTGGCGAAAGCTCGCCTGGCAGCGGAGCGCCAGCTCCATGCGCATCATGCGCTTCTTGCGCATCTGTTTACATTCCCTTCACCCGCCATATCCCAAACTTATAAGAACGCTACTACACTTAACTTGGTGCAGGCTGGGACCGAGTCTGACCCTGGGGCTGGTCATATACTGCCGACGCAGAGGATTGCGGGGCCTACCTCGGTCCAGGTCTAAAAAAGGCCTACTATACCTCTTCCTCCTCCCACCCCTCCTCCACCTCCTCCTCCTCCTCCGAATTACCATCCGTGGGCATGGCGCCATCAGTCGGTAGCTCTAGGCACAGCAGCAGTGCCGTCGCTAAGCGACAGCAGGCGGTGCTCAAACTGCTGAGCCTAGGCGATAAAAGGCACACCGCCCAAGAGCTATTACAGGGCATTCCACATCAAACTTGTTAACTTTGTCGCCACCCTGCTGTGTAATCCACAAAATATACTGGCAAACTTTTATCATTTACCGATATTATTTCAGCGCTTCTTGCGCATCTGTTTACATTCCCCTCACCCGCCATATCCCAAACTTATAAGAACGCTACTACACTTGATCTTATACAAAAGGTTCTTAGAAGTGCTGTTTGGGGAGTAGCCTAGAGACAGGGGCTTGGATTGGCGAAAGCTTGCCTGGCAGCGGAGCGCCAGCTCCATGCCAAGGTCCAACTAACATAGTTTTAACTGCAGCACCTTTAATCTACTACTAGTTCACTGCCTCCATACATGGTCCCCTTATCAAACGAGCTGTGTCAGGCAGAATTTTGGGTTGTTTTCATGGCTTCCATGTTAACTTTGTCGCCACCCTGCTGTGTAATCCACAAAATATACTGGCAAACTTTTATCATGTACCGATATTATTTGAGCGCTTCTTGCTCACCTCCTTTGGTTCCTCTCTGCCACCCATTGGTTTGAAGCCTGAGTCCATTTAGGGTATGTTGCCATGACACTCTCTAGCCTGCCGCTGCTGCTGCTGCCGCTGCCTCTGCATGCCATCCCCTATAGTGTCAGGGTCAATTATTGGATGTTTTAGATGCTATCTAGCCTCATTCGGTCACTCTGTCATGGCCATGCTGTTGCCCATAATTTTGGCATAATGGTGCGATTAAGCAGCCTCAGAGGCATCCATGCATGCTGCCCCTGCTGTTTCCTGTCCATTTCCGTGGTGTTTCCATCCTTTTCTGAGGTTCCCAGGTGTTTGGCCAAGCTTCCCTGTGCAGAGCCTTGGTCCCCTTGAAAAATGCTCGAGTCTCCCATTGACTTCAATGGGGCTCGTTACTCGAAACGAGCACTCGAGCATCGGGAAAAGTTCGTCTCGAATAACGAGTACCCGAGCATTTTAGTGCTCGCTCATCTCTATATACAACCTTTTAATGACATTTTAATAAAATTCTATTGCGAATTACAAAAAAGTGGCATTTCGGACATTTTACTGTTTATTTTTAGATCAGTTCTAGGGAAAGGGAGGTAATTTGAACTTTTAGATTTTTTAAAACTTTTTTTTATCTTTAACCCTAATTTGTTTGATCAACCCTAGCATATATATGTATATATGGGAATTTTTCACATAATCTGTTACAAAGTGACACTGGTACATTGTAATAGATCTTCAGAAATGAAAAGTCCTCAGATCTTATAAACACCCAAGGCTATTATGGCGACAGATCATAGCTCCCTAATGATCTCATGGGGAGTGACAATCACACCCAATATTGCAGTGACCATGAGATGCCAACACCTATTATGGGTGTTAGCACTGGGTTTTTTGCTGCAATATACAGCAAACACTCAGTCTGTGTTGAGAGGGTTCAGCTCTCTCCATAAACCCCCTTGCCGCTTATTATTATGTCAATTTGTGGCAACCGGTTAAAAAACCGTTAACTAACTATCTGATGCACAGAACTGAGTATATGGGAGCGGGCATGAAAACTAAGCCCCTTCTACTTCTTGCAATCAATCTCAGAGTCCTGGCTGCTAATGTTTTCCACTGGGAAAACATTAAAAAAATGTTATTTTGGTAAATAATTTTGTTCCTCATGAGTTGGCTGATAAAGGAGCACAAGTTTTCAGCAACAAAAAGCTCAGTGTAAGGTGGATATCGGCATGCATTACTTGCTGAAATATTATCGGAATATAGGTGTGAAATACAATTAACATCCCATAAAGATTTTAAAAACATGGTAGATTTTATTTTTGCTGAATAAATTCAAATTGGAGCTTAACTTTAGCTTTTTAGTTTTACAGAATAGCAATGTATTTTGAAGAACTTCCCTGTTTGTCATTTATTCAAGTTTTTGTTTGAAGAGGCTGTTTACTACACAACCACATTATCCATAAGTTTGTGGCACCTGTTCTCTGCTGTGTTCTTAGAAAGTTCAGGAAAGTTGGTAAGAAATCTTTTTTGCTGTAAGATTTTGCATCATAAATAATAAGCAAATCTGCAAAGTAGAAAGTAATGAAGTTCTACTAGTTACTGGTGTTGTACGCTGATGAGGAAGCCCTATGTCAGTGGTGGCGAACCTATGGCACTGGTGCCAGAGACGGCACTCAGAGCCCTTTCTATGGGCACCCAGGCCATCACCCCAGCATGAAGTTCACCAGACAGGACTCAAAGAATCTTCCTGCAGATTCTGCCCTCCTCCTTTTAACTGTGTTGGTGTCCTTAAGAGGCTGAACTATTGAAAGTTGTCAAAGAACAAGGAGAAATAAATTACTGCTTAAATTGCTGCGCTGGCACTTTGCAATAAATAAGTGACTTTTGGTTGACGTTTGGGCACTCAGGCTCTAAAAGGTTCGCCATCACTGCCCCATATGATAAAAGAATCCAGCAAAATCGTAATAGAGCAGATCGGGAATGTAGCCTCTTGAGTTGTGGAAATGTCTTTTTAAGCCAATGCCAGGATTTAGTAAGTGGGGTTGCAAGGAAAACAGAAAATCCCATTTTATAAATCATCAGAGTTAATGATTAAGCTATTACTCTGTATATTCTCAACATCTGAGATTTTAAAAACAGTCATCAGAATTCCCACCAGTCAATAGAACCCAAACACCCTCATCTTCTTAATTAAGATATGAAATAAACAAAATCTGTGACCCTGGTGTCTACCAGCAATTAAGAGCTGTTGCTTAGTTAGGTCTGATAATACCTCATTTAAATATGCAATTAAGGAATAATTGCATCCAATCAATAAAACTTTTAAGTATTTTGCTGCGGCTTCAATTATTTCTGCAAGTCTATTCATAATATTCATGTTAGAAAATAAAACCATACTTTTTGTTGGGGCAACAGACAATATAATAGTCTTATTTACCAACATGTGTGAATAGACAAGGCAGAAGTTGTTGTCCTCTCTTCACATCTCTTCTATGTAATTTGTTTGTTACAGGTCCATTATATACTACATAGAGGGTATCACTATAAAAGTTTGCTATAAATTAAAGTTAGTGCCAACAGTTGTCCCAAAAATTCAGATTGTCCTGTCCAGAAAATGACCAGAGCTTGTGCAAACATTTCTCAAAATTGTGTTTGTTCTCAAAGTTGTGGTTGTTCAACTTTGATTTCCACATTTGTATAATTTGTATGATCTGTATTAATGCATCCTATAGCTAAGGAAACCAATTCCTATATGAGTTTCCATTCATTTTGCTCTGGAGAAATTTATTGAACTAAAACAATATTATAAGAAGCCCATTGATACAACATTGATTCTAAAGCTAAGATGAGATCTCACAACCTTGAATCTAACTCTGCATTCCCATAGCACTAGAGTAACAATTGTATTCACTAGGAGAGTGTTAATAATCCTCCAACTACTATATGGTTCGTGTTTGTCAGGACAGGAAACTCTTTTCAAAAATGTTTTATTTCATAAAAATGTGCATAAAGTTGAGCCTAAAATTCCACCAAACTTCCTTACTGTATTCTACACCCCCAGAAGGAGGCTACAAGTAGGCCATTTCCTAAATACTCCCTAATCCAACTTCAAGGTTCTTGGACTAAAAGATTGATGACCCTTGACTTCTTCCAATGCTTAAGGAATTATAATTTTGGTGGCAAAAAAAAACTGAAATTGGGTATCTCTGTCCCCTTTCCTATATGTCTTCCAAACAATAGCCCATATCAAAATGCCAACTGATGTGAAATAAAAGGAAACTGTTAAGATCTACGTACACCATGTCACGGAATTATTAGGAAAATGATATTTATCTCTTATTTTCTTAAATGGTCGATGCAAATGACAGTCAGTATATTAAGTCATCACTAGAGATGAGCGAGCACTAAAATGCTTGGGTACTCGTTATTCGAGATGAACTGTTCCCGATGCTCGAGTGCTCGTCTCGAATAACGAGCCCCATTGAAGTCAATGGGAAACTCGAGCATTTTTCAAGGGGACCAAGGCTCTGCACAGGGAAGCTTGGCCAAACACCTGGGAACCTCAGAAAAGGAAACCTCTGGGAACCTCTGAGGCTGCTTAATCGTACCATTATGCCAAAATTATGGGCAACAGCATGGCCATGACAGAGTGACCGAATGAGGCTAGATAGCATCTAAAACATGCAATATTTTGCACCCTGACACTATAGGGGACGGCATGCAGAGGCAGCGGCAGCAGCGGCAGGCTAGAGAGTGTCATGGCGACATACCCTAAATGTACTCAGGCTTCACCAAAGGAGGTGAGCAAGAAGCGCTGAAATGATTTCCTATGTGAACAAAAGGTTGACGGTATATTTAGTCGATAACACAGCATGGTGGTGACATAGTGACCAAGTTCCATAACGTATCTGGTGAAACACCCGAAAAATGAGCCTGACACAGCTCTTTTGATAAGGGGAGGACATGTGGAGGCAGCCATGGAGACGACTTCCATGATTAAGAGCGACAGTATGGGGCATTCATATTGCGCTGCTATGATTGCAACTTCAGGTCTCCAGCATGGCGGCGACAGATGGGCCGAGTTCCACTATGTATCTGGTGAAAAATCTTAAAATTCTGCCTGACACGGCTCGTTTGATAAGGGGATGATGTGCTGCATATCCTCTCGTGCTCCAGCGTCTGGGGTATAGAGAGTTGAAATGAGACATTGGTGGACGCTGTGGAGGATCGTGGAGGCAAAATGGACAGGAAACAGCAGGGGCAGCATGCATGGATGCCTCTGAGGCTGCCTAATCTTGGGATGGAGCTGGCGGTCCACTGCCCGGCGAGCTTTCGCCTGTCCAAGCCCCTGTCTCTCGGCTCCTCCCCACCTAAAATGGGCCTGGGGGCCACAAGCGTTTACTTTGAAAAAATTATAATTTTCAAAGCAGGCCGGTTCGTTTGAATATTACACCTAGGAATAATGGAATAGCATAGTGGTTCTATTTTTAATTGTTTTTACGGAAATGGTTCCATGATTAAGAGCGACAGTATGGGGCATCCATATTGCGCTGCTATGATTGCAACTTCAGGTCTCCAGCATGGCGGCGACAGATGGGCCGAGTTCCACTATGTATCTGGTGAAACACAGCTCGTTTGATAAGGGGACGATGTATGGAGGCAGTGAACTAGTAGTAGATTAAAGGTGCTGCAGTTAAAACTATGTTACTTGGATCTTGGGATGGAGCTGGCGCTCCGCTGCCAGGCGAGCTTTCGCCAATCCAAGCCCCTGTCTCTCGGCTACTCCCCAAACAGCACTTCTAAGAACCTTTTGTATAAGATCAAGTGTAGTAGCGTTCTTATAAGTTTGGGTTATGGTGGGTGAGGGGAATGTGAACAGATGCGCAAGAAACACTGAAATAATATCGGTAAATGATAAAAGTTTGCCAGTATATTTTGTGGATTACACAGCAGGGTGGCGACAAAGTTAACAAGTTTGATGTGGAAGCCATGAAAACAACCCAAAATTCTGCCTGACACAGCTCGTTTGATAAGGGGACCATGTATGGAGGCAGTGAACTAGTAGTAGATTAAAGGTGCTGCAGTTAAAACTATGTTAGTTGGATCTTGAGATGGAGCTGGCGCTCCGCTGCCAGGCGAGCTTTCGCCAATCCAAGCCCCTGTCTCTAGGCTACTCCCCAAACAGCACTTCTAAGAACCTTTTGTATAAGATCAAGTGTAGTAGCGTTCTTATAAGTTTGGGTTATGGCGGGTGAGGGGAATGTAAACAGATGCGCAAGAAGCGCTGAAATAATATCGGTAAATTATAAAAGTTTGCCAGTATATTTTGTGGATTACACAGCAGGGTGGCGACAAAGTTAACAAATTTGATGTGGAAGCCATGAAAACAACCCAAAATTCTGCCTGACACAGTTCGTTTGATAAGGAGACATGTATGGAGGCAGCTATATGGACGACTTTTGGAGGCAGCTATGGCGATGACGTGTGGAGGTAGCAATGGAGACAACGTGTGGAGCCAGCTAAAAAGACGACATGTGGAGGCTGCTATGGAGACAATTTAATTTGGATAGTGCCTGTATGTGGCAGTCCAAAAAAGTTTTCAAACCAGAGGAGCAGGTAGGTGGTCCTCCAGAAAAATTAAATAAATTGAGTGCCTGTATGTGGCAGTCCAAAAAAGTTTTCAAACCTTAGGAGCAGGTAGGTGGTCCTCCAGAAAAATGTAATAGATTGAGTGCCTGTATGTGACACTCCCAAAAATTGCTTAAAACAGAGGACCGGGTAGGTGGCCCTCCAGAAAAATTAAATACATAGAGTACTATAGCTAGAGCCAGTTGGCCCTGGCAAAAAATAGGCGGTTTCCTCTGCTTTATTGTACAAAGAGGAGCAGAAGGAGGACAATGAGGAGGAGGAGGAGTGCATACATTATTCAGGTTGAGCTTCTTTCACCTGGTGGAGAATGAAAATCCCGAGAAATCGGAAATCGGATATGTGTGTCACTAAGAGCTAAACACAACGGTCGCAAGTCTCCCAGCAAATTCCTCACAATATGGTACTAGCTGCACTACTAATTCCAGCAAGCCCAGCCACAAGCAAACAAAAAAAAGGAAAATATAACGCTATTGTAGGCCTAAGTAAGCCGTTGGGGTTCTCCTATGGCTATTTTCTAGCCTACACTGAAAGCACACTGCTTTGCAAGATTACTTTGGGCTATAAAAAGAAATAAAGGTAAAAAAAAATAAATCAGCAGACTCTGCCTAATTCAAATCAAACCCCTAATAAATTGTCCCACTTCGGTGCTTAAGGTGGATATGTGTGTCACTAAGAGCTAAACACAACGGTCGCAAGTCTCCCAGCAAATTCCTCACAATATGGTACTAGCTGCACTACTAATGCCAGCAAGCTCAGCCACAAGCAAACAAAAAAAAGTAAAATATAACGTTATTGTAGGCCAAAGTAAGCCATTGGGGTTCTCCTATAGCTATTTTCTAGACTACACTGAAAGCTTACTGCTTTGCAAGATTACTTTGAGCTATAAAAAGAAATAAAGGTAAAAAAAAATAAATCAGCAGACTGCCTAATTCAAATCAAACCCCTAATAAATTGTCCTACTTCGGTGTTTAAGGTGGATATCTGCGTCACTAAGAGCTAAACACAACGGTCGCAAGTCTCCCAGCAAATTCCTCACAATATGGTACTAGCTGCACTACTAATGCCAGCAAGCCCAGCCACAAGCAATTAAAAAAAAATGAAATATAACGCTATTGTAGGCCTAAGTAAGCCGTTGGGGTACTCCTATGGCTATTTTCTAGCCTACACTGAAAGCACACTGCTTTGCAAGATTACTTTGAGCTATAAAAAGAAATAAAGGTAAAAAAAAATAAATCAGCAGACTCTGCCTAATTCTAATCAAACCCCTAATAAATTGTCCCACTTTGGTGTTTGAGGTGGATATGTGTGTAACTAAGAGCTAAACACAACGGTCGCAGGTCTCCCAGCAAATTCCTCACAGTATGGTACTAGCTGCACTACTAATGCCAGCAAGCCCAGCCACAAGCAAACAAAAAAAAGGAAAATATAACGCTATTGTAGGCCTAAGTAAGCCGTTGGGGTTCTCCTATGGCTATTTTCTAGACTACACTGAAAGCACACTGCTTTGCAAGATTACTTTGAGCTATAAAAAGAAATAAAGGTAAAAAAAAATAAATCAGCAGACTCTGCCTAATTCAAATCAAACCCCTAATAAATTGTCCCACTTCGGTGTTTAAGGTGGATATGTGTGTAACTAAGAGCTAAACACAACGGTCGCAAGTCTCCCAGCAAATTCCTCACAATATGGTACTAGCTGCACTACTAATGCCAGCAAGCCCAGCCACAAGCAAACAAAAAAAAGGAAAATATAACGCTATTGTAGGCCTAAGTAAGCCGTTGGGGTTCTCCTATGGCTATTTTCTAGCCTACACTGAAAGCACACTGCTTTGCAAGATTACTTTGAGCTATAAAAAGAAATAAAGGTAAAAAAAAATAAATCAGCAGACTCTGCCTAATTCAAATCAAACCCCTAATAAATTGTCCCACTTCGGTGCTTAAGGTGGATATGTGTGTCACTAAGAGCTAAACACAACGGTCGCAAGTCTCCCAGCAAATTCCTCACAATATGGTACTAGCTGCACTACTAATTCCAGCAAGCTCAGCCACAAGCAAACAAAAAAAAGTAAAATATAACGTTATTGTAGGCCTAAGTAAGCCGTTGGGGTTCTCCTATAGCTATTTTCTAGCCTACACTGAAAGCACACTGCTTTGCAAGATTACTTTGAGCTATAAAAAGAAATAAAGGTAAAAAAAAATAAATCAGCAGACTCTGCCTAATTCAAATCAAACCCCTAATAAATTGTCCCACTTCGGTGTTTAAGGTGGATATGTGTGTAACTAAGAGCTAAACACAACGGTCGCAAGTCTCCCAGCAAATTCCTCACAATATGGTACTAGCTGCACTACTAATGCCAGCAAGCCCAGCCACAAGCAAACAAAAAAAAGGAAAATATAACGCTACTGTAGGCCTAAGTAAGCCGTTGGGGTTCTCCTATAGCTATTTTCTAGCCTACACTGAAAGCACACTGCTTTGCAAGATTACTTTGAGCTATAAAAAGAAATAAAGGTAAAAAAAAATAAATCAGCAGACTCTGCCTAATTCAAATCAAACCCCTAATAAATTGTCCCACTTCGGTGTTTAAGGTGGATATGTGTGTAACTAAGAGCTAAACACAACGGTCGCAAGTCTCCCAGCAAATTCCTCACAATATGGTACTAGCTGCACTACTAATGCCAGCAAGCCCAGCCACAAGCAAACAAAAAAAAGGAAAATATAACGCTACTGTAGGCCTAAGTAAGCCGTTGGGGTTCTCCTATAGCTATTTTCTAGCCTACACTGAAAGCACACTCCTTTGCAAGATTACTTTGAGCTATAAAAAGAAATAAAGGTAAAAAAAAAATAAATCAGCAGACTCTGCCTAATTCAAATCAAACCCCTAATAAATTGTCCCACATGGTGTTTAAGGTGGATATGTGTGTCACTTAGAGCTAAACACAACGGTCGCAAGTCTCCCTGCAAATTACTCACAATATGGTACTAGCTGCACTACTAATGGCAGCAAGCCCAGCCATAGGCAAACCAAAAAAAAGTAAAATAAAACGTTATTGTAGCCCTAAGAAGGGCTGTTGGGTTCTTGTAGAATCACTCCTGCCTAACACTATTTTAATAGAACACCCTAACGCTTTCCCTGACCAGCAGCAGCTCTCTCCCTAGTGGCATCCAGACAGAGAATGATCCGAGCAGCGCGGGCAGGGGCTAGTCTATTCCAGGGTCACCTGATCTGGCCAGCCAACCACTGCTATCGACGTGTAAGGGTACCACGTCATGCTGGGTGGAGTGCAGAGTCTCCTGGCTTGTGATTCTCTCTGTTTCTGGCCGCCAAAAATCACAACGGCGGGAGATGCCATTTTCTGGAGCGGGGGAAGTTTTCGTCCGAGCAACGAGCAGTTTCGAGTACGCTAATGCTCGAACGAGCATCAAGCTCGGACGAGTATGTTCGCTCATCTCTAGTCATCACCCATTAGAGTATAAATCCAATTTATTGAACAAACCTCCCAATAATAAAAGTACATTCTTCAAGATTTAAAAAAAAAACTAAAAATGCACAGTTCCAAATTATTATGCACAGCAGAGTTTAAAAACTGTTATAGGTTGTAAAGAATGTCAGAATAGCCCCCCAAAGCTGCTGTTTTGATGTGAGTTACCTCCCACTCTCATAGATTTTTTGCATGATGACAGGGCTAGGGGTAGGATTGGGGTCAGTAGGCCCAGAATACATGAAGACTAATTTTCAAACATTCTTGTTTACTGATTAGTTTCATGCAACACTGGATCATCCACATATATGGAGTAGTGGATGGCCACCATTTCCAACAAGGCTTTGACGTTAGCAATGAGGTGGCAGAGTCATGTTTTGGGCCAGAATCGTGGGGAGAGAGCTAGTACGACCCTTTAGGGTTCCTGAAGACCTTGGCAAAGTATATAGAGTTTCTCACTTTCTTCCATGGTCCAGAAAGAAGATTCTTGACTTCTGGAGCAAAATCATCTTCATGCATGCACCATCTCATGCTGCAAAGAGATCTCTGTGTCACTGCCTGCTATTGGCACAAAGGGAGAGAATCTCATGGTGTGGCCACCATCTTCCCTTGACCTCAACCCTATAGAGAACCTTTGGAGTATCATCAAGCAAAAGATCTATGAGAGTGGGATGAAGTCCAAAACAAAACAGCGGTTCTGTGAGGCTATTCTGACATTATGCAGAGAAATTCAAGCAGAAAATCTCCAAAAAAGTCACAAGTTCACTATGCTTATATTACATGTAACTTGGCCTGTTAGGATGTTTTGGATTGACGTAGCTTTTTAATTTTAATTACAACCTATGAAATTTTTTGAAACTCTGCTCTGCATAATGATTTAGAACTGTGAGTTGTTTTTTTAATGTTGAAGAACATACTGCTATCATTGCAAGGTGTGTTCAATAAAATTTGATTTATACAGGTGATGACTGTCATTTGCATCAACCATTGTAACGTCGCACTATCCGCAGTTGGCGGTATAGATGGCGTTTATTTGTGTGTGAACTGTGGCTTACTGCTTGTAGTTACTGGATTAACTGAGCCGCACCCTGCTCCTTGCATTTCAGCCCTGCCCAGCAAGGGTTACTAGCCTGATGGACAGTTCCCCAGTGTCCTGCTGGAGGCGTGGCCTTATATACCTGCCAATTCCCATCATACTTGGGTGGTTATTCTTCATGTCCTTAGCGGTATATTTCTTTCCAGTGGTCATATGGAAATATGCATTCTCATATTATCACACGAAGATAAGAAAATCACAGCTCACCCTTGGTCTAGATGTTTTCGGTGGAATCGCTTTTCTGTGTGAACGGTGCCCAGAGCCAAAGAAAATCCTGTGTCGATGCAGGTAGGGATCCACAAAGAAAAAAATAGTAGTAGCCGGCACTCGTTGTAAGTAAGTATAAAAATGATCAAAAAGCTTTATTTAACAGGGATAAAATGCTGCATGGAGCAGTAGCATAGAAAAGAAAAACAAGTGGAGTAGCAGAGCTCCACGTTAAAAAGCGGTAATCAGACCTACGCGTTTCGGACGCTATGCATTCTGGTCCTTAGTCATGGTCTACCTGATACCGCTATGAGGATTCGTTTAAAAGAAGGCTGTATGCATTACGTCACATTGTGGGAACGGGCAAGCTTGCACCAGAAAAGACATAGAGGTACATAGGTAACATAATATATTACATAACAATTGATAGAAAGATCAATAAAAGTACATGGTATCTGTTCTCTTGTTTAGACCATATGGTATCCTAGTGTTCATTTTTAAAATCCAATATATTTCCCTGTTCCGTAGTATATGCATTTTGTCTCCGCCTCTTGCTGGGGCGGTAATCTTTTCTATTGCTATAGCTTGTAGCAATAGAAAAGATTACCGCCCCAGCAAGAGGCGGAGACAAAATGCATATACTACGGAACAGGGAAATATATTGGATTTTAAAAATGAACACTAGGATACCATATGGTCTAAACAAGAGAACAGATACCATGTACTTTTATTGATCTTTCTATCAATTGTTATGTAATATATTATGTTACCTATGTACCTCTATGTCTTTTCTGGTGCAAGCTTGCCCGTTCCCACAATGTGACGTAATGCATACAGCCTTCTTTTAAACGAATCCTCATAGCGGTATCAGGTAGACCATGACTAAGGACCAGAATGCATAGCGTCCGAAACGCGTAGGTCTGATTACCGCTTTTTAACGTGGAGCTCTGCTACTCCACTTGTTTTTCTTTTCTATGCTACTGCTCCATGCAGCATTTTATCCCTGTTAAATAAAGCTTTTTGATCATTTTTATACTTACTTACAACGAGTGCCGGCTACTACTATTTTTTTCTTTGTGGATTCTTCATGTCCTACCTGTGTATCTAGTGCTCTTGCTATATCTTGTTTGGTAATCTGTGTTTTGTATCCGATTCTGTACCTTTGCAGCCATCTTGGTTTTTACCTGGTTTGTTTTTCTTCACTTGTCTGCCTATATCTGGACCTGACCTGTACATAAGTTGTTTGATCTGGACCTGACCTGTATATAACCTGTTTGATCTGAACCTGACCTGTATATAACCCGTTTGATCTTTACTAGAGATGAGCGAACATACTCGTCCGAGCTTGATGCTCGTTCGAGCATTAGCGTACTCGAAACTGCTCGTTGCTCGGACGAATACTTCGCCCGCTCGAGAAAATGGCAGCTCCCGCCGTTGTGCTTTTTGGCGGCCAGAAACAGAGCCAATCACAAGCCAGGAGACTCTGCACTCCACCCAGCATGACGTGGTACCCTTACACGTCGATAGCAGTGGTTGGCTGGCCAGATCAGGTGACCCTGGGATAGACTAGCCGCTGCCCGCGCTGCTCGGATCATTCTGTGTCTGGATGCCGCTAGGGAGAGAGCTGCTGCTGGTCAGGGAAAGCGTTAGGGTGTTCTATTAGCTTACTGTTAGGCAGGAGTGATTCTACAAGAACCCAACAGCCCTTCTTAGGGCTACAATAACGTTATACTTTTTTTTTTTTTTATTTGCAGCTAGTACCATATTGTGAGGAATTTGCAGGGGGACTTGCTACCGTTGTGTTTAGCTCTTAGTGACACATATATCCACCTCAAACACCAAAGTGGGAAAATTTATTAGGGGTTTGATTTCAATTAGGCACAGTCTGCCATTTACTTTTTATTTTACGTTTATTTTTTTAATAACTCAGCGTCATCTCATCTGGCATAGCAGTGTGCTTTCATACTTGGCTAGAAAATAGCCATAGGAGAATCCAAACGGCTTACTTACGCCTACAGTAGCGTTATATATATTTGATTTCTGGTTGATCTGCTGGTGGCTGTCCTTGCTGCAGTGCATCTACTAGCAAATTGTGAGCAATTTGTAGTGAGACTTGCGACCGCTGTGTTTTGCGCTTAGTGACGCACATATCCATCGCAAAGACCGAAGTGGGAAAATTTATTAGGGGTTGGATTTCAATTAGGCACAGTCTGCCATTTCCTTTTTTATTTTACGTTTATTTTTTTAATAACTCAGCGTCATCTCATCTGGCATAGCAGTGTGCTTTCATACTTGGCTAGAAAATAGCCATAGGAGAATCCAAACGGCTTACTTACGCCTACAGTAGCATTATATATATTTGATTTCTGGTTGATCTGCTGGTGGCTGTCCTTGCTGCAGTGCATCTACTAGCAAATTGTGAGCAATTTGTAGTGAGACTTGCGACCGCTGTGTTTTGCGCTTAGTGACGCACATATCCATCGCAAAGACCGAAGTGGGAAAATTTATTAGGGGTTGGATTTCAATTAGGCACATTCTGCCATTTCCTTTTTTATTTTACGTTTATTTTTTTAATAACTCAGCGTCATCTCATCTGGCATAGCAGTGTGCTTTCATACTTGGCTAGAAAATAGCCATAGGAGAATCCAAACGGCTTACTTACGCCTACAGTAACGTTATATATATTTGATTTCTGGTTGATCTGCTGGTGGCTGTACTTGCTGCAGTGCATCTACTAGCAAATTGTGAGCAATTTGTAGTGAGACTTGCGACCACTGTGTTTTGCGCTTAGTGACGCACATATCCATCGCAAAGACCGAAGTGGGAAAATTTATTAGGGGTTGGATTTCAATTAGGCACAGTCTGCCATTTCCTTTTTTATTTTACGTTTATTTTTTTAATAACTCAGCGTCATCTCATCTGGCATAGCAGTGTGCTTTCATACTTGGCTAGAAAATAGCCATAGCAATAGGATAGCATCGTTTGGTTTTAACATCTAAAAAACACAAAAAAAAACAAAAAACACAAAAAAAAGTTAAAAAAAAATTAAAGTTATAACTCTCATTTTCAAAATGTTTAACCCGAGGGCTAGGGGTAGAGGACGAGGGCGGGGACGTGGGCGTCCAACTACTGTAGGGGTCAGAGGCCGTGGTCCTGGGCGGGGTGAGACACCACCTGCTTATGAGGGAGCAGGGGAACGCCGCAGAGCTACACTCCCTAGGTTCATGTCTGAAGTTACTGGGACTCGTGGTAGAGCACTGTTGAGGCCAGAACAGTGCGAACAGGTGATGTCGTGGATTGCCGACAATGCTTCGAGCAATTTGTCCACCAGTCAGTCTTCCACGCAGTCCACCCATGTCACCGAAATCGGCACTCCTCCAGCTCCTGCACCTCAGCCTCCTCCCCCCCAGTCTGCCCCCTCCCAGGAAAATTTGGCATTTGAACCGGCATACTCTGAGGAACTGTTTTCTGGACCCTTCCCACAGTCACAAACCACTTGTCCGGTTGCTGCTGAGCAATTTTCCGATGCCCAGGTTTTCCACCAGTCGCAGTCTGTGGGTGATGATGACGTTCTTGACGTAGTGGAAGAAGTGTGTAAAGAGGTGTCCGACAATGAGGAGACACGGTTGTCAGACAGTGGGGAAGTTGTTGTCAGGGCAGGAAGTCCGAGGGGGGAGCAGACTGAGGGATCGGAGGAGAGTCCTCGACCAGAACAGGTTGGAAGAGGCAGTGGTGGGGCCAGACGGAGAGGCAGAGCCAGAGCTGGTGCATCAGCGCCAAATGTGTCGACTAGTGAAGCTCCCGTGGCGAGGGCTCCTGCGGCGAGGGCTAGATTTTCAGAAGTCTGGAGGTTCTTTAAGGAAACACCGGATGACCGACGGACTGTGGTGTGCAACATTTGCCAAACCAGGATCAGCAGGGGTTCCACCACTAATAGCTTAACTACCACCAGTATGCGCAGGCATATGAATGCTAAACACCCCACTCAGTGGCAACAAGCCCGTTCACCTCCGGCCGTGCACACCACTGCTCCTTCCCCTGTGTCAGCTGATAGTCAGCCCCCTGCCCAGGACCCTGCCACAAAAACCCCATCGTCGCCTCCACGATCCTCCACAGCATCCACCAGCGTTCAGCTCTCCATACCCCAGACGCTGGAGCGGAAACGCAAATATAGTGCAACCCACCCGCACGCCCAAGCCCTTAATGTCCACATCTCCAGATTGCTTAGCCTGGAGATGCTGCCCTATAGGCTAGTAGAGACCGAGGCCTTTCGCAACCTCATGGCGGCGGCCGCCCCTCGGTATTCGGTCCCCAGCCGCCACTACTTTTCCCGATGTGCCGTCCCAGCCCTGCACCAGCACGTGTCAGACAACATCATCCGTGCCCTGACCAACGCCGTTTCTGACAAGGTCCACCTGACCACGGACATGTGGACGAGTGCTGCCGGGCAGGGCCACTATATATCGCTGACGGCACATTGGGTTAACTTGGTGGAGGCTGGGACCGAGTCTGACCCTGCGGCTGGTCATATACTGCCGACGCCGAGGATTGCGGGGCGTACCTCGGTCCAGGTGTTTCAGGCCTACTATGCCTCCTCCTCCTCCCACCCCTCCTCCACCTCCTCCTCCGAACTACCATCCGTGGGCATGGCGCCATCAGTCGGTAGCTCTAGGCACAGCAGCAGTGCCGTCGCTAAGCGACAGCAGGCGGTGCTCAAACTGCTGAGCCTAGGCGATAAAAGGCACACCGCCCAAGAACTATTACAGGGCATCACGGCGCAGACTGATCTGTGGCTGGCACCGCTGAACCTGAAGCCAGGCATGGTTGTGTGTGACAACGGCCGTAACCTGGTGGCGGCTCTGCAACTCGGCAGACTGACACATGTGCCATGCCTGTCCCATGTGTTAAATCTGATAGTTCAGCGTTTCCTCAAGACATACCCCAATCTGTCTGATTTGCTCACGAAGGTGCGCCGCATCTGTGCGCATTTCAGGAAGTCCAGCACAGATGCTGCCACTCTCAGGGCAGCGCAGCGCCGCCTCCAACTGCCCGCTTACCGACTGTTGTGCAACGTGCCCACGAGGTGGAATTCAACACTGACCATGTTATCCAGAGTTTACCAGCAGCGCCGAGCAATTGTAGACTGCCAGATGTCAACTTCCACCAGAACTGGTAGTCAGGTCAGTCAGCTTCCTCAAGTCTACAATGAGGAGTGGACGTGGATGTCTGATATCTGTCAGGTGCTGAGTAACTTTGAGGAGTCAACACAGATGGTCAGTGACGATGCCGCCATCATCAGCCTCACCATCCCGCTGCTTGGCCTGTTGAAAAACTCTCTGATCAGCATGAAGTCGGAAGCTTTGCGCTCGTCACAAGAGACGGGGGAAGAAGATTCCCTTGTTGATAGCCAAAGCACCCTTAGGTCTGTTTCTCAGCGCATATCGGAGGAGGTGGAGGTGGAGGAGGATGAGGAGGAAGAGGAGGAGAATGTTGGCGAGACACAAGAGGGGACCATTGTTGAGTCCTTCACTGTTCAGCGTGTATGGGCAGAAGAAGAGGAGTTGGAGGAGTTGGAGGAGGAGGAAATGGAGAGTCAGGCCAGTGAGGGGAGTGAATTCTTACGCGTTGGTAATCTGGCGCATATGGCAGATTTCATGCTAGGCTGCCTATCCCGTGACCCTCGCGTTCAAAGAATTTATTCCAGCACCGATTACTGGGTGTTCACTCTCCTGGACCCAAGGTACAAGCAAAATCTTTCCACTCTCATCCCTGGAGAGGAAAGGAGTGTGAGAATGCATGAATACCAGCAGGCCCTGGTGCACAAGCTGAAACAGTATTTCCCTTCTGACAGCGCTAGCGGCAGAGTGCGTAGTTCTGCGGGACAAGTAGCGAGGGAGAGTAGGCGAGCAGGCAGCTTGTCCAGCACTGGCAAGGGTACGCTTTACAAGGCTTTTGCCAGCTTTATGTCACCCCAGCAAGACACTGTCACCTGTCCCCAGTCTCGGCAGAGTAGGGCTGATCTTTACAGAAAGATGGTGAGGGAGTACGTAGCTGACCATACCATCGTCCTAAATGATCACACAGCTCCCTACAACTACTGGGTTTCAAAGCTGGACATGTGGCACGAACTGGCGCTGTACGCCTTGGAGGTTCTTGCCTGCCCTGCCGCTAGCGTCTTGTCCGAGCGGGTTTTCAGTGCAGCTGGTGGCATCATCACCGATAAGCGTACATGCCTGTCGACTGACAGCGCTGACAGGCTGACGCTTATTAAGATGAATAAAGCCTGGATTTCTCATAATTTCCAATCTCCACCAGGTGAAGGAAGCTCAACCTGAATAATTTATCCACTCCTCCTCCTCCTCATTTTCCTCCTTCTCCTCCTCTTTGTACAGTAAAGCAGAGGAAACTGGCTATTTTTTGACAGGGCCCACTGGCTCTAGCTATAGTACTTTATGCATTTAATTTTTCTGGAGGGCCACCGACCCGGTCCTCTGTTTTAAACAATTTTTGGGAGTGCCACATACAGGCACTCAATCTATTCAATTTTTCTGGAGGGCCACCTACCTGCTCCTCTGGTTTGAAAACTTTTTTGGACTGCCACATACAGGCACTCAATCTATTTCATTTTTCTGGAGGGCCACCTACCTGCTCCTCTGGTTTGAAAACTTTTTTGGACTGCCACATACAGGCACTCAATCTATTCCATTTTTCTGGAGGGCCACCTACCTGCTCCTCTGGTTTGAAAACTTTTTTGGACTGCCACATACAGGCACTCAATCTATTTCATTTTTCTGGAGGGCCACCTACCTGCTCCTCTGGTTTGAAAACTTTTTTGGACTGCCACATACAGGCACTCAATCTATTCCATTTTTCTGGAGGGCCACCTACCTGCTCCTCTGGTTTGAAAACTTTTTTGGACTGCCACATACAGGCACTCAATCTATTTCATTTTTCTGGAGGGCCACCTACCTGCTCCTCTGGTTTGAAAACTTTTTTGGACTGCCACATACAGGCACTCAATCTATTCCATTTTTCTGGAGGGCCACCTACCTGCTCCTCTGGTTTGAAAACTTTTTTGGACTGCCACATACAGGCACTCAATCTATTTCATTTTTCTGGAGGGCCACCTACCTGCTCCTCTGGTTTGAAAACTTTTTTGGACTGCCACATACAGGCACTATCCAAATTAAATTGTCTCCATAGCAGCCTCCACACGTTGTCTCCATTGCTACCTCCAAAAGTCGTCCATATAGCTGCCTCCTTACATCGTCCCTTTATCAAACGAGGTGTGTCAGGCAGAAATTTGGGTTGTTTTCATGGATTCCACATCAAAGTTGTTAACTTTGTCACCACCCAGCTGTGTTATCCACAAAATATACTGGCAAACTTTTATCATTTACCAATATTATTTCAGCGCTTCTTGCGCTTCTGTTTACATTCCCCTCACCCGCCATATCCTAAACTTATAAGAACGCTACTACACTTGATCTTATACAAAAGGTTCTTAGAAGTGCTGTTTGGGGAGTAGCCTAGAGACACGGGCTTGGATTGGCGAAAGCTCGCCTGGCAGCGGAGCGCCAGCTCCATGCCAAGATCCAACTAACATAGTTTTAACTGCAGCACCTTTAATCTACTACTAGTTCACTGCCTCCATACATGGTCCCCTTATCAAACGAGCTGTGTCAGGCAGAATTTTGGGTTGTTTTCATGGCTTCCATGTTAACTTTGTCGCCACCCTGCTGTGTAATCCACAAAATATACTGGCAAACTTTTATCATGTACCGATATTATTTGAGCGCTTCTTGCTCACCTCCTTTGGTTCCTCTCTGCCACCCATTGGTTTGAAGCCTGAGTCCATTTAGGGTATGTCGCCATGCCACTCTCTAGCCTGCCGCTGCTGCCGCTGCCTCTGCATGCCGTCCCCTATAGTGTCAGGGTCAATTATTGGATGTTTTAGATGCTATCTAGCTTCATTCTGTCACTCTGTCATGGCCATGCTGTTGCCCATAGTTTTGGCATAATGGTGCGATTAAGCAGCCTCAGAGGCATCCATGCATGCTGCCCCTGCTGTTTCCTGTCCATTTCCGTTGTGTTTCCATCCTTTTCTGAGGTTCCCAGGTGTTTGGCCAAGCTTCCCTGTGCAGAGCCTTGGTCCCCTTGAAAAATGCTCGAGTCTCCCATTGACTTCAATGGGGCTCGTTATTCGAGACGAGCACTCGAGCATCGGGAAAAGTTCGTCTCGAATAACGAGTACCCGAGCATTTTAGTGCTCGCTCATCTCTAATCTTTACCTGACCTGTGTATAACTCGCTTAAAGTCCTGTTTGTTCCTCTGTACCTCCTAGTGAACACTGGTCTATTCCTGTATTCCGCTTACCTGTCCTCTCCACCATCCAGCAGCTGCCAGACAAAGTAAGACTTCCTGTCATCTTGTAGAGTCACTCAAGGACCGTCAGTTAGGTTCCTGATAGTGGGTTCGCCCTTATCAGGGAGGTTCATCTGCTTTAGGCAGGGCCTTAGCCCGCAGGGACGTCGCAGGGTGAGTTCGCCACCACTTACCTAGTCTGACAGCTAGCGCCAAGCCTGGTTGTGGTTTCGTGGTTTGCTGTACAGGCGCTGACAACCATTTTAAAAAAATCAGAGATTAATATCATTTGCTTAATAATTTGGAACGTGGTATAGTCTTATGCGTTTGCATTTGTTTTCAGATCAAGATAGTCAAATGCTTGTGACCCCTCTAACGCCTTTTGTTTGGTACTCAATCTGCCCCTCTCCCTTTCCTGCTAATGGTCAAGAGTCATCTTAGACTAATTATCTCCAACCCTTACTTATTTCTGCCCATATTACTTAACTATCTGAATCACTTGAGGGCTCAAACTTGGTAAATTTTAAAAAATAAACGGGCAGTTTAGTGTGGTAAAACCTCCATAACTTGCAATATTGTTTCCTTGATGTCTGTCCTATACAGTATTTATTGCAATCGTTACATTATCTCCAGATTTCACATAGAGCAAAAATAGAACACATTTTGGTCTTGTTTTACTTTATCACACATTGTAAGGAAGGCTGAAAAAGACGCAGATCCATCAAGGTCAAATCATTATTTTGATGCTGCACTGATATCGACAAAGTAACAGTGCAGATCAATAAGCCCAGTGACTACCTATTCCAGATAGTATCCTTAATGCAGAAATCTGAATATAATACAAATGAGTAAAATAATGCTAGTCCATATCAAAAATTCAGAGTGATAATGCGTCAAGGTCTGTAAAATATGAAATAGAATTGTAAGCGTTAAGAAAATAAAGACATGTTGCTATTCCTATCATTATTCAAAAAGCAAATCACTGCTGCTGAATGTCTGATGAATCTGCTGCCTGCAAGACAGTGTGTAATGATCCTTTGGTCTGTGCTATAATGGGTTTAGTCTGACATACCATTGGGAATTGAGTACTTCCTTAACAGGAAAATACTTGTTTCATTATCTTTAGTGCATTGGACTTTCTCAACAATATAATCGCAATAGTACAGCTACATAAAGTTACATACATTGATCTAATGATAATGCTCTACATCAGAGAACAAAAACAATGATATTACCCCCCTGAGAGAACACTGCACAAAAATGGAGATACACTGTCAGAGAGAAATAATGGTTACAGTTGCCAGAGAGGAAATAAGTAAACGTATTGCTAGCGATGATAGCTGGAATCCAGAATTGTACCCATTAAAAAGTGTTCTTCCTCCAAGCAATATGTTAAGTAATTAACTGTCTTGCTTATATCTTATTTATGTAAAAATATACACGTTGTAAAATGAATTCATCTTTTTTACATTATTATACATAATTTTCTTCCAATGTGTAGTCAATTGCTTGTACTTGGAAATTCATAGGTAAAAACACTCTATATAGTCATCTATTTGTATCCAGTCACGTATAAGACTTACAAGTGTTTGTGTAGACTCAGATCTTTCCTTATAATCCGTGTAAGCAGAGAAACAAACATTTATGCAGAAAAGAGAGCAGTCAGGAGTTCTATGCATATGTATGGGGACGTATATCACATATTTCTATTGGAAGTACATATTTGCATATGTGAATTGAGCAATATACTTATTTATTCTTTTCCATCCACTTGTGGCTGCACCTTATGTGTATGTGTAAGGCCTCATGCACACAAATGTATAAAATGGGCTGCATATACGGCCATATATACATGTAGCATACGGCCCCATTCATTACAATAAGCAATACGACCCTCCATTTACATGACCATATTGTCCACCATACTGTATTGTACTGTGAGCGAAACATAAAAAAGTCTATAAGAACGTATAAAATACGGGTTGTATACGTGTTGCATACAGTTGTGCACAGTATGCTTCTGAGACACTCTCATATTCTGCCCCCTGATATTGTGGCCCTCAGTTTCCCCTCATATTGGGGCAGATTTATCAAGCTGTCTGAAAGTCAGAATATTTCTAGTTGCCCATGGCAACCAATCACAGCTCCACTTTGAAATATTCATGAGCACTGGTAAAATGAAAGCTGAGCTGTGATTGGTTGCCATGAGCAACTAGAAATATTCTGACTTTCAGACAGCTTGATAAATCTGCCCCAATGTGCCCACCAGCAGCTCCACCTCATATTATGCACCCAAGCAGCTCCCCCTCACTTTGTGGCCCCTCATATTCTGATCTTCCTCATATTGTTTACCCAGCACCCATTAATATTGTTGCCCCCTCATATTGTGTCCCCAGCAACTTCCGCTCCCCCTGTTATTCTTGGAGCATTGTTTTAACTTTTTTGAACTTTTTTGAAGTGTTTTTTTTGTTTTAACTTTTCAGCTGCCATCAAAATATTATACTATATAAATATATTTTTATCATTCGTATACTGTACACGAGATGTTGAAACATCTAAAACAACAAGCCCATATAACGCGCTTTTGGAACATTTGATTCTGCATATGACAGAAACCAACAACCTACCTAAGGTAATAGCTGTATAGAAGTGAAAAATCGTATCAAAAGTTTAATAGTTTCCAATAAAGAAATGAACGTAAAACAGCATAAAATTATAAAGTTTAGCAAGTACAATGCGAAGTAGTACTTGCGGCTTTAATATATGTAGGTCTTAATGACTACTTACAAATGAGAGGATTAAATGTGGAATCTGGTAGTCGGGCTAGCTGGCAGGCACTGATTGCCATTTGTCTGGCATTGCTGTTGTTAGCCCCCCTAGGTACCTTGACCACTCCTATCAAATTTGCATTTCCTGCTGTTTCCTTTGTGATTAGGATTGTTGAGAATGTTTTCCATGAGAACCTAGTGGGCATAGTTCAAGGAAAATAGATTTTAATTTAAATAGCATAAAAAGGCTTTAACTATGCTCTCTAATTTACAATGGAAAATGTAAAAGTTGCTTCTTTTATTGCTGACTGCATAAAATTCTATTAAACGTTAGTATTAACATTTGACTTGAATTGCGTGTTGCAGCCATTTGTGATAATTACAATGTTCTACATGTAGACCTTTCGCGGTAAACTTTTTCCATTTTTGTAATAAACTAGTTTTAACAATATTAACTCTTTGGTTTCAACTTTTTATTAGACCATGGGTGGCCTGAAAGTGATGAGGATCCCTGAGCATGATAACCTATTGGCATTGAATCAACCTCTATAACTGTGATACACTATTTATAGCTTACACAATTATGTGAAAATGAAGCCATATAATTCAGAATATACCGTATATACTTGAGTAAAGCCGACCCGAGTATAAGACGAGACCCCTAATTTTGCCACCAAAAACTGGGAAAATATATTGACTTTAGTATAAGCCGAGGGTGTAGTGTACAGCCAGCCAACCCCCCGTAGTATACAGCCTGCCCTGCCCCAAGTAGTATACAGCCTGCCCTGCCCCAAGTGGTATACAGCCTGCCCTGCCCCAAGTGGTATACAGCCTGCCCAAAGTGGTATACAGCCTGCCCCAAGTGGTATACAGCCTGCCCCAAGTGGTATACAGTGTGCCCCAAGTGGTATACAGCCTGCCCCCACTATGCCAAGTTAATAAAAAAATAAACTTATTACTCACCTTTGATACTCGGCACGGCTCCCGGTCCTCCGCGGCAGCTTCTCTTTTCTTTCTTCACTAGCCGGCAGTCGCACCCACAGGTCCAATGGTTTATTATCCAAAATCTCCTATGCATTTGCACAGTAATTCAATAAACTGTGCACCTGGGCTTCATTGTGCAAGCGCCAAAACCAGGGCACATGATTAGTGAAGCTGGGGAGTGGTGCGGTGGTTGATGGTATCTGGGGACCTTCCAAAGGGTGATTTGGGACACTAAACCACAAATCCATAAGCACCTGTGTGGGTGGTATAGTGTCTCAAATCCCCCTGAAAGGTCCTCTTTAAAGTAAATTTTCTACAACTCTAGAGACTACTTTCTACAGCAAAAGCTATGTTAGTATTTAGGATGAGGGTGAATAACACAATGGCATTGCTTTTATGGGCCTCATGTACTAAGGGTCGCGCTGCACACTTTTGCCTGACTGTGCACAGTTTTCCGGGTTAAAACGGCTTGCACAGGTATTTAAGAAGTGTGTGTGCTGGGATTATGGCACACGCAACCCTTTTGTGGCACAGCTGCATTGGCTTCCATGCGTCACAGATTAGGGGGTGTTCCGTTGGACGGTCTGACTGATTCGGACCGAGCGCCGTTTTTAACTTTTAAATTATGTCACACGCCCTTTTGTCGGGCCTTAGCGGGGAATCGACAAAATCATGATTTCAGGCGCACGATCTTAGTGAATAGCTGCTCGCTGCATTATAGATAGACGGTGACCCTGTAAGTAAATGTGCCCCTATGTGTATGTGGTTTATGGTATTTTTTTCTATTCAGTATCACATCAGTAACAATGTGAAAGGGAAACTGTATTTGAAGGATGTGCTGTAAAACCAGTATTTAATATGGATGCAGTATAAGGCACTTCACAATGTCAGCCTGATGTAGGGCCAGGAAGGACTTGTTCATGTTGCGATTTAACCCCATGACGTACCCCAAGCAGGTTAACCCAGAGTGCTAACGGGCTGAGCCCTCTTCATGCACAATGGGTGTTTGCTGCATATTGCACCCACCGCTAACACCCGCAATCAGTGCTGGCACCAAAAGCACGCATTGCATGCTGCTGGCAAAGCGGTGTTTATGTAGACTAAACAGACTACTCCTGCTTATTGTATGTCTACATTAAACCTTAGATTACTGCAGAAAAATCCAGGGTTTGCACCATACACCCTTTAACTGCCTGTACGACAGATACTTGTCCTCCAAAACTTCATCCCTCAGTTTCTCATTATATACTTGAGGAAAGTTCTCAGCGGCACAATTGCAAAAAAGTGGCGGGTGCAAACTACCAGGGCTAGGTAAACAGGTCCTCCAAAATATTTACAATGAAAAAAACAGCACTCCAAGGTGAAAAGGTTGTGTTATGTAATAATGGACACCACATTTTCACCTTATATCAACTGTTGGAGTGCTGCTCTTTTCCTTGTACACATCTCTCAATATATATATATATATATATATATATATATATATATATATATATATATATATATATATATATATATATAATATGTGTGTGTGTTTTGTGGTGTGTGTCTCTGTATATATATGAATGTGTCTAATATGTTTCATGTACACTCACCGGCCACTTTATTAGGTACACCTGTCCAACTGCTCGTTAACACTTAATTTCTAATCAGCCAATCACATGGCGGCAACTTAGTGCATTTAGGCATGTAGACATGGTCAAGACAATCTCCTGCAGTTCAAACCGAGCATCAGTATGGGGAAGAAAGGTGATTTGAGTGCCTTTGAACGTGGCAAGGTTGTTGGTGCCCGAAGGGCTGGTCTGAGTATTTCAGAAACTTCTGATCTACTGGGATTTTCACGCACAACCATCTCTAGGGTTTACAGAGAATGGTCCTAAAAAGAAAAAACATCCAGTGAGCGGCAGTTCTGTGGGCGGAAATGCCTTGTTGATGCCAGAGGTCAGAGGAGAATGGGCAGACTGGTTTGAGCTGATAAAAAGGCAACAGTGACTCAAATCGCCACCTGTTACAACCAAGGTAGGAAGAAGAGCATCTCTGAACACACAGTACGTCGAACTTTGAGGCAGATGGGCTACAGCAGCAGAAGACCACACCGGGTGCCACTCCTTTCAGCTAAGAACAGGAAACTGAGGCTACAATTTGCACAAGCTCTTCGAAATTGGACAGTAGAAGATTGGAAAAAAACGTTGCCTGGTCTGATGAGTCACGATTTCTGCTGCAACATACGGATGGTAGGGTCAGAATTTGGCGTCAACAACATGAAAGCATGGATCCATCCTGCATGTATCAACGGTTCAGGCTGGTGGTGGTGGTGTCATGGTGTGGGGAATATTTTCTTGGCACTCTTTGGGCCCCTTGGTACCAATTGAGCATCGTTGCAACGCCACAGCCTACCTGAGTATTGTTGCTGACCATGTCCATCCCTTTATGACCACAATGTACCCAACATCTGATGGCTACTTTCAGCAGGATAATGCGCCATGTCATAAAGCTGGAATCATCTCAGGCTCGTTTCTTGAACATGACAATGAGTTCACTGTACTCAAATGGCCTCCACAGTCACCAGATCTCAATCCAATAGAGCATCTTTGGGATGTGGTGGAACGGGAGATTCGCATCATGGATGTGCAGCTGACAAATCTGCGGCAACTGTGTGATGCCATCATGTCAATATGGACCAAAATCTCTGAGGAATGCTTCCAGCACCTTGTTGAATCTATGCCACGAAGAATTGAGGCAGTTCTGAAGGCAAAAGGGGGTCCAACCCGTTACTAGCATGGTGTACCTAATAAAGTGGCCGGTGAGTGTATATGTACATATTCATGTGCGTATAACATTCATTGTATTTATGTGAATGTGTGTAATACATGTCATGTGTTCATATGCATATGTATGTAACATTTGCATGTGTAGTGTAGTGTAGTATTGAGCTTTTGACATTTAAATATTTATCCTATGCAAACTGAGCACTTCTTACTTTATTTTACATCAACTTAATCTAGAATGTTTTGTAATGTACATTGTTTATTATTACTGTTTCTGTATAGACTAATAGAAAGCGTTAATTATCACTGAGAGACATTTCTGACTATGTGGGGCATATTTATCAGGACCTCTGCGCCAGGCCAGCCGCTCAGAGGCCCTGAAATAATAGCAAATGCTAGCTTATTGTTAGCACTTGCGATTATTTGCTCTGATCCATGAAGGGGCGTGAAGGGGCGGAGCGCGGCCGGCCGAGCGGAGGGCGTGGCCGGCCGGGAGTTGGCCGGTGCGGGGACAGTAACGCACTCGCTGCTGCCAGCGAGTTTTCATATGTGGTAAAAAGCCTCTTGATGTATCCCGCTGCGAATATGCAGCGGTGGGGCTATCATACGCTGGCGCACGACTGCCAGGGTACGATAAATATGCCCCTGTACCTCTATCTCTCAGAAGTCAGTAATTTTCCACAGATTGTTTTGCAGAAGAAAAGCAGACTTGTGTACCAGACAAACAGCCAGCCTGACCTTTAGAATGACAGGTGCTGTCTAGAAAAGTTGTTTATACTTTTGAAACTGTGCCATAGAATATTATGGGGACTCTATGTAAGTCTATGGGAAAACACTATATTATTTTGTTTGTGCTAAAATATAACCAATCCTCCCGTGGAAGAAAGTATATAAGGAAAATACTCCCAGTCCATAGTGTCTGCAGTTAAGGAACATAGCTTGGAGGAGAAGACTACCTAAGCAACTAGAAAAGGAATCACAGACGAGGATACTCTGCCATAGACCCTGTGCTCCCAGGGAACCAGACTTCTGAGAAAGAGAGGGACAGCTAGACCAGGCCTTTCCTCAGCATTAACCCTTCTTCTGCCAGGGAGGAGATTGTACGAAATTAACTGTTCACTGCAGACCCTGACTCTCTGGACCTATTTTCCAATGGGGTGCACCACGCCTTGCCATCACTTTCGGAGATCACAACACGTGGTGACACATCGACGGGCACTGCACATGTAAGTGATATGTGTTCGGTATCTGTGTAACTTTTACTCATAGTCTGCCTTGCTAGCACTTGCTATTATTTGCCCCGATCCGCCACCTTCACTCCAGTGAGTCGTGAAAAAGGGGGGGGGGGGCGCGGCCGGCCGATGCAGAGGTCGTGGCCAGCTGGGAGTTGGCCCGGCGCGGGGCGTTACTATCCCCGCGACTGTGCACTCGCTGCTGCCGGCGACTTTTCATATGTGGTGAAAAGCCTCTTGATGTATCCTGCTGCGAATATGCAGCGGTGGGGCTATCATACGCTGGCACACGAGAGCCAGGGTACGATAAATATGCCCCTGTGTCTCTATCTCTCAGAAGTCAGTAATTTTCCACAGATTGTTTTGCTTGTGTCTGTCCCTGGGCTGAGGCTGCGATCATACGTAAATTAATACATGTGGATTTGCATAACAGAAATGCCACAGATCTTCAGTGTAATACAATAGCATTGTAGTTTATGGGACAATGACATCCCATAAACACAAGGTGGAAAAAACATTTACATCAGTGTCAAATATGTGATAGATACAACTTGGATAGTACTTGGATAGAGAAGAAAGGTGATACTTGGACGTTTGGTTGTATTTTCACCTCACTGCAAGTAAGGCTGCTTATATGTATGCTACATGGTCCGTAGCTGCAGGATCACACACCAGGGTCCTCAGCTTCACTCTTATCTCCTCCCCAGGTTAAGATTTTTGAGTGCACAAAGTCTGCAGTCAGGGACTAGGACTTACAAGCCAAAGCATTTTATATTTGGTTACATTCCTCACGATTCAACCTATGAACTATCCGGCTTGATAAAAGTAGAGTGGTTACGTATTGTTCTTTTTGTTGCAAGCAAATGTATTTTATACCACTATTTATAGACAAAAGCAACCTAGATGAAATCTATACCACTATTAAACTAGACAGGGGGGATTTATAATTATGTAAATCAGTTTTGACTTAATGATGTGCAAAATCTATCAACATCTAAGATGATACTCACATTCTTTGTGACATCTTTTACTCACTGACTACCATGCCCACTTTACCACTCACTATTCATGGGGGTAGAGCTCCGAACAAGAAGGCAGACATTTTTGCTGAAGTGAGACCAAAGAGTCACAAATGTCCTATTATTTTTAAACTTTTTAAAGCTAGAATTCTGGAGTATATGAATTCCAGTATACCACCCAACTTTGGCTCGGTTTAATTCAGTTGTGTAACATAAGAAGAACATGGCTCCTTTCCTCTAGAAATATTGCAGGACTTGCATCTCAATACCAATCAAAAAGTAATCATGTTTATGGAGTAAAAGCAAGGCCTTTCTTCTAATCATATACATCCCCTTAATGTTTATTACATTCTTTTCTAATATAATCATTCTAATCCTGGTTTGTGTATTACACTTACTTTATTACTTCCCTATATCATACTGAGATAAATACACTGTTAAAGCAATAGTTGAGATATGCACACAGCCATACGCTAGAAATAGTTAGGTACTTGTAATGCAGAGGATTAGTAGAAAAACCACAGTCTCCTTGTCCAGCACGCTGTACATAAAAGAGAGCAGGATGGGCAGAGAAATAAAGTTATTCACAGGGGTGGCGAGGAGCAGATTCACTAATGTAGTTGTTGGGCCAGCTTTTTATTGACTCCAGTTGCTGTTTTTCAGAGGTCCATGTTATTGCTCCCATGGTCAGTAAATCCGAGGGCTATTTGCAATACTGTCAGTGACTCAGATTTTATATGCATGAATGCTTAACTAGTAACATGAATGAATAATTTCCAAATGATAAGGAAATAATTTGCCAAAACTATAAATCTGTAGTGGGCCTTATGGGATATCTTATAGGACAAATAGCTTACAACAGCTGCATATCCTTCCCAGCTTTAATAATTATTCTCCATTTCATAAACACTAAAATGTAAATGTTGTCCAAAAGCACCATGAATATTATTTAATTTGCCAACCTAAAATTTTAGAATATTTTTTTATTGTCACAGAGTCTGTAGAACCGTCAAACTATTCATTTTATGCTTTGTTTTGGAAATTAAAGGCGCCTCTCAGTTTTTATTTTTAGATTTATTACAACTTTATAAATTATTATACCTGTGTTTCTAAAATCCATAGCAGGTTCACTGTTTATGTGCATGACACTGACATCCTCATAATTGTATGCAAAAAAATCTTGGTGATGCATAGAGAGTACAACTAAAGGATTATAGGTCATGGTGTAAAATTTCCGCTTTTACACTTACCTCAACTTCTTTGTGACAAAAGTAAAACCAATGACCGTCAAGTGGATCAGGAAAAAATATTTTAAAATAATAAAGGGGTAATTAATAGAGATGAGCGAGCACTAAAATGCTCGGGTGCTCGTTATTCGAGACAAACTTTTCCAGATGCTCGAGTGCTCGTCTCGAATAACGAGCCCCATTGAAGTCAGTGGGAGACCCGAGCATTTTTTTAATAAAACTGAACAGTAAAAGAACAGTGCAAAAAAAAAATTTTCAGATGTTTGCAGATGTTTTACTTGTAAGAACACATTGAAATAACACTATTCTTCATTTTGCAGGTGTTCGCGCGTGTCTCCCACTAAGTTAGGAGATGTGCACGAACATCTGGAATGTGAAGAATATTGTTCTTTCAATGTGTTCTACACTTAAATGCTCCTGTGTTCACTGTTTTTAATGTTTTAATTCTATTCTTCACATTGCAGGTGTGCGCGCGTGTCTCCCGATAGGCTCGGAGATACGCGCGCACAGCTGCAAAGTGAAGAATAGAATTAAAACATTAAAAACAGTGAATTCAGGACCATTTAAGTGCAGAACACATTGAAAGAACAATATTCTTCACATTCCAGATGTTCCGAACATCTCCGAACCTAGCGGGAGACACGCGCGAACACCTGGAAAGTGAAGAATAGTGTTATTTCAATGTGTTCTTACAAGTAAAACATCTGCAAACATGTGTAATATTTTTTTTTTACAATAAAAATACTTTTATTCAATTTATTTTATTAATTTACTGCTCGATCTCGAGCCGGCGAGATACTCGTCCGAGTAACGAGCCGGTCCGAGTATGCTAATACTCGACCGAGCAGTATACTCGGACGAGTATACTCGCTCATCTCTAGTAATTAACCCCTTACCGCCGAAGCCACTTTTCACCTTCCTGACACGGTCCATTTTTTCAAATCTGCCCTGTGTGGCTATAAGTGGTTATAACTTCGAAACGCTTTAACATATCCAAGTGATTTTGAAATTGTTTTCTCGTGACACTTTTTACTTCATGTTAGTTAAAAAATTTTGGTGGTTTGTGTTGCGTTTATTTATTTTAAAAAAACCCAGATATTTGGTGAAAATTTGGAAAAAGTCTCAGTTTTTGAAATTGAAAATGTCCTACTTTTTCCATATGTAGTCATAACAGCAAAAAAACTTGATAACTAACATTAACCGAATGTCTGCTTTATGTATCCATTGTTTTTTATGCATTTTCTCATTTTTGTAAGATTTTATGGGGCTTTGAACTTTAGGTACGATTTCTTAAATTTTCATAAATGGAAATTTCCCGTGGAGGGGATAAGGGATGCGTCGGCGCCGCGTGGATCCAAAACACTACCAGATCATAGTGAGATACAAAGCTTGTTCTTTATTACAGTTTAAAAATAAATAAATAGATTGCTACGCGTTTCGGTCCTGGACATGGGCCTTTGTCAGGCATACTGAAGTGTGGTATACATCTTGCTTAACCCCTTAACGCTGAAGCCACTTTTCACCTTCCTGACACGGCCCATTTTTTCAAATCTGCCCTGTGTCACTATAAATGGTTATAACTTCGGAACGCTTTAACATATCCAAGTGATTTTAAAATTGTTTTCTCGTGACACATCGTACTTCAGGTTATTTGAAAAATTTTGGTGGTATGTTTTGCATTTATTTATGAGAAAATCAGATATTTGGTGAAAATTTGGAAAAATTTTTGATTTTTGAACTTCAAAATGTTCTACTTTTTCCATACATAGTCATAACCGCAAAAAAAAACGTAATAACTAACATTCACTAAATGTCTTCTTTATGTGGACATGGTTTTTTATGCATACTCTTATTATTGTAGGATGTTATGGGCCTTTGAACGTTAGGTGCGATTTTTCCCATTTTCATAAAAAACGCAAAATCCTGCTATTGAGGGACCTGCTCAGGTTTTAAATCACTTTGAGAGGCCTAAATAAAAGTAAAACCCCATAAATTACCCCATTATAGAAACTACACCCCTCAACGTACGTGAAACAACTTTTATGAAGTTTGTTAACCCTTTAATTGTTTTACAGGGGTTAAAACAAAATTGGATGCAATTTTGAAAGTAAAATTTTTTTGGCTAAATTAATATGTTTTTCAAAAAATGTACAAATTCTCAGTGGATAAAATACCAAAACGCTCCACAAAATTTGATACCCAATCTCTCCCATGTATAGTAATAACCCATATGTGGTGGTAACCTGCTGTATGGGCACACGCCAGGGCATCGAAGGGAGCTGCGCCATTCAGAGCAGATTATGCATTGTCAATTTTTATTGGCTATACAATCTTTATTTTTTTGGCAATTTGGACATATAAGGGCTTATTTTCTGCGACATGAAATGCACTTTACAAATACTTCATGTTAGTGGGTCATTAGCTTATTGATGAGATTTTATTTACTCTTGAATGTATGGGTGAAAAGAAAATTGTCAATTTTGGTTTACTTTCTTTTCGTATTTTTTGGGGGTCGTACACCGTACACTAAAAATATTATATTATCTTCATTCTATAGGTCACTACGATTACGGTGATACCTCATTTATATAGTTTTTCATTTATTTTTACAATTTTACTGGATAAAAACTAATATAGAGGAAATCTCATTTGTTTTTGCATCGCCATCTTTTCGGAGACGTAACTTTAATAGTTTTTGGTTGACAGAGCTAGTTTAGGGCTTATTTTTTACGTGTTGAGTTGTTCTTTTCAGTGGTACCATTTTAGCGCACATAACTTTTTTTGATAACTTTTTAGAACATTTTTGTGTAGAGATTTTATGAAAAATGTACATTTTTGGCGTGTTTTTCGGGTTTTGTTTTTACGGCGTTCACCGAGCGGGTCCAATAATGTTTCTGATTTATTGTACGGATTGTTACGGACGCGGAGATACCAAATATGTGGGGTTTTTTGGCGATTTTGTGTTTTTTTCACTTTATTGCATGTGTATAGGGAATATTTGTGTTTAGGGGACTCTAACTTTATTTAATTAATTATTTTTATTAAAAAATTATTTTATGTAGTTTTTAACATTTTTATTAACTTTTACAGGTTAGCTTGAACAAGTGATCCACTGATCACTTGTTCAAGCTCTTCTTCACATTACACAGTGTAATACAGATGTATTACACTGTGTAACGTAACACACTGAGCATGCTGCGCATGCTCAGTGTGTTACAGCCGGGTCCTGTCAGAAGGCAGGACCCGGCTCCCGGCAGGAGGATCGCGCAGCCCCGGGCACCGGCAGTCCCGGGGCTGCGATCGGAGCAGCGGACCCCCCCGGTAAGCGCCGCGGGGGGGTCCGATTCTTCTGAAATGCCCCTTGCACGCCGCGGTCAGCGCGACCGCGGCGTGTCAGGGGTTAACACCCGCGATCGGAGAAATCTCCGATCGCGGGTGTTAGAGGCAGGTGTCGGCTATAATATATAGCTGACACCTGCAGCTTCTGGCGCCATGATGTCGGGAAGGGGTTAAATACAAACTGGGAGATAGCCCGGCAGCAGAGTTAGCCAGATATATAAGGAGGTGCAGGGACGGGGATTACATCATACACTGGCACACAATGCATCAGTAGGTGATTAATCCCCTGCAATGTACCTTTGGTCCTCCATAATAATAATTCTTTATTTATATAGTGCACACAGATTATGCAGCGCTGCACAAAGCATTCAAATTGGTCCCTGTCCCCATGGGGCTCACAATCTAAACAATGTACCAGTATGCTTTTTGACTGTGGGAGGAAACCGGAGTACCCGGAGGAAACCCACGCAAACATGGAGAGAACATACAAACGCTTTGCAGATGACCTGAATGGGATTTAATCCCAGGACCCCTGTGCTGCAAGACAGAAGTGCTATTCACTCAGCCACCGTGCTGCCCCTATCCAATAGTAATGACGTGCCTTACAGTACAAGCAAGTGACCTCTGCAGCCAGTCACTATAGTAAGGGTCCTTGATTTATCATGATAAAAAACTCAAAATGAAAAGGAAATCTACCAACAAAATTTATTTTATTTTTCTGTTCTTGAACGTCCACTTGGTGGATGCTACAGTATTTTATTGACTGCAAAATCCCTTTAAAACTTCTTGACAGGAAAATTGCACTTTAATTACCTGTGCCATGCAGCAAACTCCCCTGGAAGCCCTGCACTAAGCACAACAATAATGGACAGTTTTAATTTTTTTTTTTATCTTAACATATTTGTCGTATTCAGTTTTTCTGTTGATCTGCTTTGTTATAGGAGCAAAACCATAAAATAAATATAGGGCTGAAATATAAAATGAAGGGAACAGCAGCTCCCAAAACATTTCATTGGCTATAATAGGGTCTGTTGGGTTTATGTTTGAGAGTCCATAATTTTGCCAGAATAAAATACCCTGTGTACAGTCTTGTTCAGAAAGGACCATAATAGGGTAATTCCTTCTTGTGCAATCTTCAAAACTGCCTGTCAGGCTCCAAGGGCACTGGACCCCCATGGAGGATGACATAAGCGGACACCTGGGACCGGAGTCTAAGTGGCACACAGTTTTCACCAGAGCCCGCCGCAAAGCGGGTTGGACTTGCTGTGGTGTGGTACCACCAGGCCGTTCCACAGGAGCGATCCAGTCCGCGGTGGCAGTCAAGGTCCACAGTTGTTAGGCAGAATTGTAGTCTGTGACAGGCAGGAGGTTGATTCGGGCAGCACGGGATCAGAGTCGGGGACATAGCAATCAGTTAAGGCAGGCAGCAGAGGAGTGTAGTCAGGAACAGAACCGGAGTCACAACGGGAAAACACACTAAAAGGGTATGGGAGCAAGGTTTTTCTATGGCATAAGGCACGAAGATCCAGAAGGGTGTGCAGGGAGAGGCTGGTTTATATGGGATTCTGGGAAATGGCCAGCGCCAATTAACGATGTGCTGGCCCTATAAATTTTCTGCAGCTGGCGCACACGCGCCCTAGGGGATGCGGACACGCGCGCACGCCTGAGGAGCGGGAACGGGGGCAGGTAAGGGGCACGGGTGCTGTGCTTGCGGACAGCGAGGGTCACAGGTGAGCCCACGTGTCGAGATACACACTGCTGTATATATATAGGGGTTGGCGTGTGGTTCCCATTCATGGGTAAGGACTCATGTGCTAATTTATTAGCACTGTACCGTTTTTTCATCTATATATACGAAGTGACCATTATATTATTTCTTTTTTCCTTCCCATGTGTATATAGTAACTCTTGTTTCACTTGAAAACTACATAGCAACAGAATTCTGACTTGTACCCATGCCGTTTCTAGCCAGGGATATTGTCCCCTGAGCATCTGTCTAATTGCATTAATGATTTTTAGATATACTAAATAAAGATTTTTTACAATTTCAAGTGACTATATTGTGGTGAAATCTTCGATTTTTTGGTTTGATTGTTGTTCGCATGTTCCACGTCTATGACGTATTTTGCTATATTATTGGCAATTTTTGGCAAGAGATGCAATTGTTGGTACACTGCTGTATATGTAGACGCACACAGGCTGAACACTATAAAGGCTTGTAGAACATGTGTAATTTTCACTTTAATTATTTTAGATTATCAGTAAATATTGTCATTTTTTGCAAATGTTATATAAATGACCAATATCTGTTTGGCTTGTACATGCAGGTGCAAAGATACATCATGATATAAAATATATTTTGGGGAAGTGTGAGGCATCAGAAACAGTTGATGATATAGCCTGAGGGATGCCAGGGGCTCCGGGGAAATATTCTCTTGCCATATTAGAAACAGTGAAGATCAGCATGTCAAATGAATGCAAGGTTGATTATTAAACAGGATGGTGCTGAGTTGATGTTTAATAAAAAATAAGTATAAAAGAAATGCATATGATTTAGATCTTCAATTTCACTCTTCCTTTTTTTTATAGTAAAACTGGCTTTTTAAAAAGAAAGATAAGTTTGATCAAAGTTTACCTTTTCTTTATACAGACCTGTGTCCCTAGTCCCATGGGAGTGGCCAGTGATGAATGGGGCAGACATGTAATACATCCTGTAGGGGGAGGTGACAGGGGGAGGACATAAGAGGGACATGGGAGGGTTTTTTTTATTTGAACGATACATGCAACACACTAAGCTCAGGGCGAAGGCCCTTTATGGCCCGTAACCTGAGCTCTCTGCTTTGATCAACAGCTCCCTGATTTACCATTGTAGTCAACTCTGTCTGCTACTTGGAGACGTAGACAGAGTTGACATATAGGACATACCTCCATCCACCTTGAATAAATCCTTAAAGGGGATCAGATAGTAACTTGATGAATGAACTATTGCTGTAAGTAGTTGTCTTAGAGTACTAATTAGGCTTTAGGAGGCATTGCAGGGAAGGTTGACTTAAAGGATCTGTCATTAGAATTTGGCCTAATAAACCACTACTAGTATGTTGTCAAGCAGCTTACCTGGTTCTAAATCATGTTTCTTTCATGTCCCTTGTTGGTGCCATCATCCAGAAAATCAACTTTGAAGTGAGATGTAATTTAGATGTATAAAGTCAGGGTGGTGGAGAGTTAGAGGGGTATTCCGGGAATGTGAACGTCTGAGACGAAAACCCATAATGCTATAAATAAATGAATGTAACAAAATGTAATGTTATTAGTCACAAAATGGAGCTTAAATAGTTTGATTTTATGATTCACAAAATTTTATGGCCTCTCTAAAGTTATCACCAAGATGGCTTCCACTTGAAACTACAAGTCCCAAGATCCTTTAGTGCTCAGTAACTCCTCCTACCTCTTATGCTCTGCTCCCAGTGATGATCTAACAGGTTTTCTTGCTCTGTTACCATAGTAATGATGTGTAACTGCCATCACCACATCACTGTCCATACTGGATGCACTGCAACCAACCAACTACAGCCAATATTAGTGATGATCACATGACCTGCCCAGGCAGGTGCAGGACATGTGATATGGACATGTGACCAGCGGCCATCTTCTGTCCTGTGTATGCTCTGCAACGGGCCACGCGGAGGAAATTAACGGACTGATTAAAGGGCCAATAGCATTTTAATTCTTGATTAAGTCTATGTCAGCAGCATTTTTCTGCTAAGGAGAGCAAAATTTTAAATAACAAATAATCACACATCAGATTATATTTTAAGAATCCATTTGTATATGAATTATGCTGATTCATTTTTCACTCCCCATATTCAAAAATCTATAACTTTTTTTTTTCCCCATGTACAGAGCTGTGTTATGGCTTATTTTTTGGGTAACAAATTACACTTCAAAATGGTGGTATTTAATATTCCATGCCATGTACTGGGAAGCAGGAAAAAAAATCAAAATGCATTGAAATTGGTAAACAAAACGCATTTGTGCCGTGATCTTATGGGCTTTGATTTTACGGATTATGGATGCGCAGCCATCTTTTTGCAGCCGCTGGCACCCTCATCGGCGGAGATCAGCGGGAAAACACCCACGATCGGTGCTGGCAATATGCAGCAAAGACTTACAGGTTATGGAGAGGGCTCAGCCCGTGAGCCCTCTCAAAGCACCCGCACCCGGCATGTGACGTAGTATTACGTCACATGTCGATAAGGGGTTAAATTGCCAGCTCATTCAATGGGGAAGTTTTATCATAAGTCTCGTAGAGCAGAACTGTTCTAGTTGCCCATGGCAACTATGGCTCAACTTTCATTTTCCTACAGCTGTTTATAAAATCAAAGCTGAGTTTCCATGGGCATCTAGAACAGTTTTATCTCCGAACCCTGATGATAAATCTCCCCCTGTATATTTGTAATTTACAAGTTTGCCATTCATGTTGATAAGATTGGGATTATATATCCTTGCACTTTGAGTCTTCATTTCTTCAGTTACCTGTAGGCAACTCTGCATTTTAAATTAACTCACATTTGGTTTTACTGTTCTGAATAAAGCTTTTTTTTATATTTCATTGTAAGAGCTTGGCAATGCCTCTTTTGATGTTGTAGATATAGATTGCAGTTGTAGTGGATATTTGATGTTCTACAACTGTTTCATGAGGCCTTAAAAAGGGAAGCAAAAACAAAATGAAAAGAAAGATAGTGCCTTCAGTCTCTTGGAAAAACAGAATCATAACTAAGAACAACTGGATATAGCTGAAAAGAAAAGAAACAAGCAGCAATACTAATGCTATAACTCTTGCTGAGTGCTTATAATGACAAGTGACAGGTAAATGTAACATTCCTTTTTAAAGGCATCAAACTGAATTATTGTGTACCGTCAGTAAAAAAGACTCAAAAATGCTCTGAGATTGGCTTGAACAGAACCTAACCCCCACAAATATTGTTTGTAAAAACCTTTTTTTTCTTAGTCCCTAGGGAACATTCATACAGCATGATCCCAGCCAGAGCGGATGCTTACATCAACCTTTTTATACATCCTGTTTTGGGCATTTTATTTCTATTTTTAAATTTTTTTTATTTTGAGATAAGATAATGTGTAAAGTAATCATCATAATTTGAGCCTAAACTTACCTAAACTTACATGTCATTGCTGGTCTCTGTATGCAATACATGCAATCTCTGACATTTCTCCCACTCTGCAGACAGTGTCAGGTAGCAGCCAAGGAGATATATGTAAACATACCTTTTTGTGTGGTAAAATTATATATTTCAGGATTGTAGCTGGACTTGAAGCATTCTTGTACACTGGTGTAAGTGAGATTGCTTCCCTTAACCCTCTTCAATTATTAACAACAGTAGTTTTCAAATAGAAGACCAATACAGAAGGTACTCATAAGGATTGGCATACTTTCACGAAATATTAAAAAACAGTGAACCAGGGTGCTCTTGTTACAGCTACAATCCTGGAATATAAATGCAATTTTTTACAGCCCTGCAACTAATGAAAGTCCTCATGGCTGCTAGCTAACACTGCCTGTAGCTTTGTATGGACAAAACAGTTGAAAGATTCCCTTTAATATTACATAAAATGTATGTGTTACGTCCATGTTTGGGTCTTTCTCAATTTTAGGAAACATTAGCTTTTCCTGTGCTTCTACTTTTGTATGCCAGTGTGAACTATTTTTCTAGTGGCTGGCTGTGAGGTGTATTCCCCACACCTGTCTCTCTGCACACAGCTCTGGACCAGCAGGAGTTAACACTATATAACAGTGAATTACTGCTCCTACCACCTGGGGCGGAGTTCCTCCTCATTATACATATACTGCAAGTAGCTCATTCCTAGTTGTTAAAATTCATTTATTTCATTATGGTGTTTTTCTGTGTGTTTGTGTCAGGTTCGCTAGGGAGATTGCTGGGACTTCTGGTTCTTCTGGTGGTGCCAGCAGCGTTCTCCGTACCCCGGCGCGTATCCGCGCAAACTCCACCTCTCGTCCTGGGCAGCGGCTGCTAAGATCTCGCGCTGTCTAGGAGGGGCTGGGACTTTGAACCTCTGCTTGGTGCCTGGTTATTCTGCACCGTGAGGGGTTAATTCCCAGGAACTGTCCAGCTCCTATCAGATTCTGGAGGTGGAGTTCTGGCTGCATAAATTGCAGCTTCACAAGTCTCCAGTGCCAGTGTTTGAAAATCCCTTTCTCCACCTGGTTGCTGCTAGTTTGTATTGCTCTGTATCTATATTGTTGCTAACTCGGCTAGTTTTGGACTTTGACTCTTTGCTTACTGATTCTGCTTTTGACGTACCCTCTAGTTGTGACTCCGGCTTGTTTACGATTCTTTTATGTTTTATGTTTGTCAGTCTGTTTGTGTTCCCCTTCCCACACTTAACCAGAATATTTCGAGTCTTCAAGTAGTCGCCCCACGGTTTAGCGTGGGGGGGCTATAGGAAGGGACAGAGGTTGGGGCAAGCTCAGGGCACACTATCCCCTGTCTTTTGTGTACCCAATCCTAACAGAAACACTGGCCACACATAGGTCTGCATCCTGTATCCGACCTGCTACATTCTCTCCTTCCATGGAGCCTTTGTCAGCTGTGGTCGCTCAGGTCCAGACCCTAACTCAGCTTGTTCAGGATCTAGCTTCCCGTCTCCAAATTCAGGAATCTATGCAGGTTCCACGGCAGACACCACCGCAGGATCCACTGCCACCCACGCCTGAACCTAAGGTTCCTCTCCCTGACGTGTTTTTTGGTGACCGTAAGAAATTTTTTTCATTTCGGGAGGGCTGTAAACTTTACTTTTCTTTACGCCCTCGTTCATCGGGCACAGAGATTCAAAGGGTGGGCGTGGTAATTTCCCTGTTGCGTGGGGATCCGCAAAATTGGGCTTTTTCTCTCCCACCTGACTCTCCATCCCGTTCTTCTCTTGACGCTTTTTTTTCTACTTTAGGCCAGATTTATGACGAACCTGACCGCCGAGCACTTGCAGTTTCCCACCTTAGATCTCTGTGTCAGGGAAAACGGACAGCAGAAGATTATTGTGCCCAGTTCAGACAGTATGTGACTGACTCGCAATGGAATGACTGCGCCCTAAAAGACCAATTTATGTCCGGACTGTCAGACCGAGTACAGGACTTAGTCTTAGCTTATGCCGAGCCTCAGACATTAGATGATGCTATGACTCTGGTCATCCGAGTTGATCGTCGCCTAAGATCCAGGCGATCACCTCGGGTGTTCTCGGACTGTCAGCCAGCGGCCAGTCCGTCTCCAGGTAGTCCAGAATTGGAATCCATGGAGCTGGATAGCATCTCTCCTGCACAGCGGAAGCAACATCGAATAAGACGCCATCTTTGTTTCTACTGTGGAAGTCCTGATCATCAGATCAACACCTGTTCCAAGAGGCAGCAGCAGGAAAACTTCCGCTCCTAAGCAGTAGTCGGGGGGACTGCTTAGGAGCTCAGGTACTCCCTATTGTGTCTAGAATGTATTTACCTTGTACGGTTAAGTTTCAGTCTGTTTCCTGCACTGGTCGCGCCTTTTTGGATTCAGGTGCTGCGACTAATTTAATCGATTATAATTTTGTCTCTCAGTTTTGCATGTCATTGATTCCATTGTCCACTCCTATCCAGATGTCGGGTGCGGATTTGACCCCTCTACAGGCAGGGTTGATCAAATTCCGAACCCCGCAGATAAAGCTTATGGTAGGAGCTATGCATGAAGAATGGTGTTCTTTTCTAGTTATGGAAAACCTGTCTGAAAATGTCATTCTTGGTCTACCCTGGCTCCGGATCCATAATCCGGTAATTAATTGGGAAACTCTGGAGCTGGTTCATTGGGGTCCTCTCTGTAAGGAGCACCTGACCAGAGTTTCACTATGTACAGTAGTGACGGAAGATCAGAGTCTTCCAGGTTTTCTCTCTGACTACTCAGATGTGTTTTCTAAACCCTTGTCCCAAGTCCTTCCTCCTCACAGGGAGTTTGATTGTAAAATTGACCTTCTTCCTGATGCTAGATTGCCAAAGGGTCGTATATATAACTTGTCGGTACCAGAACGGGAGGCACTGAAGAGTTATATTGATGAGAGTTTGGCAATCGGACATATTCGTCCCTCTGAGTCGCCCACTGGGGCCGGGTTCTTTTTTGTTGAGAAAAAAGATGGTGGTTTACGGCCGTGTATTGATTATCGAGAATTAAATAAGATAACGGTAAAAAACTCAGGTCCCCTCCCCTTGATCCCGGATCTCTTAAATCAGGTTTCTGGGGCCCAAGTTTTCTCTAAATTAGATCTCAGAGGGGCTTATAACCTGATTCGGGTCCGAGAAGGGGATGAGTGGAAAACCGCATTTAATACACCTTTGGGGCACTTTGAATACCTGGTTATGCCCTTTGGTTTGAGTAATGCCCCAGCGGTTTTTCAAGGCTTTATGAACTCCATCTTTCATGATTACATCGGTGTGTTTATGGTGGTGTATCTAGACGATATTTTGATTTTTTTCTCCTGATATGGTTTCTCACCAGCAACATCTCCGCCAAGTACTTACCAGGTTGCGCAAAAACCACCTCTTCGCTAAGCTGGAAAAGTGTGTTTTTTGCGTCCAGAAGGTTTCCTTCTTAGGTTATGTTGTGACTCCCTCTGATGTACAGATGGATCCGAGTAAGGTTCAGGCGCTCACGGACTGGGTTCGGCCTACCAATCTTAAGGCCCTACAACGATTTTTAGGTTTCGCTAACTATTATCGGAACTTTATAAAGAACTTTTCTGTGATCGCCAAACCCCTCACGGATCTAACCCGTAAGGGTGCTGATCCAAACAACTGGTCCCCTGCCGCTTGCTCAGCGTTTGAAACTTTAAAAGCGGCATTCTCGTCAGCCCCAGTTTTGGTTCAACCTGACCTCTCTCTACCGTTTGTTGTGGAGGTTGATGCCTCCGAGGTAGGAGTAGGTGCAGTGTTGTCTCAGGGGTCCTCCACTCTCACCAGACTGAGGCCCTGTGCATATTTCTCTAGAAAGTTTTCCTCTTGTGAGAGGAATTATGATATTGGTAATCGAGAGCTCCTTGCCATTAAGTGGGCATTTGAAGTCTGGCGACACTTTTTGGAAGGAGCTCTTCATCCGATAACTGTGCTCACAGATCATAAGAACTTAGTATATTTGGATACTGCTAAGCGTTTGAACTCACGTCAGGCTAGGTGGGTCTTGTTTTTCTCTCGCTTTAATTTTGTGGTCACCTACCGACCTGGGTCAAAAAATGTGAAGGCTGATGCCTTGTCCCGTAGCTTCGGGACTCCTGAGCTTCCAGCGACTACGGACAGTAATATTTTGTCTCCAGGTGTTGTGTTGGCAGCTGTCTCCTCCCACCTCTCCTCTCAAATTTTAGCAGGACAAAAATCTGCACCCAAAGACCTTCCGGAAGGCAAATTATTTGTTCCTCTTTCTTGTCGTTTGAGAGTGTTGGAGGAGACGCATTGCTCAGTATTGGCAGGTCATCCGGGAATGCGGAGTACCTTGGATCTCTTAAAGAGAAGTTACTGGTGGCCTCACATGACTAATGATGTGCACGCATTTGTCCAAGCCTGTCAGGTCTGTGCGCGAGGAAAGACTCCCAGGAGACGTCCTGAGGGGCCTCTTCTTCCGCTTCCAGTTCCCACCAGGCCATGGTCTAAAGTGTCAATGGATTTTGTCACTGATCTGCCAGCATCTCAAGGCTATACAGTGATTTGGGTGGTAGTGGACCGTTTCTCCAAGATGGGACACTTTGTTCCATTAGAAAAGTTACCTTCAGCTGAAGAATTGGCTGATTTGTTTATACAGAATATTGTACGCCTCCATGGTATACCAGATGATATTGTGTCTGATAGGGGCGTACAATTTGTTTCCAAATTTTGGCGAGCATTTTGTTCTAGACTGGAAGTTAATCTGTCGTTCTCCTCAGCGTTTCATCCTGAATCTAATGGTCAGTCCGAGAGAATGAATCAGGAGATGATTCAATATCTGCGACTCTTTGTCTCGGACAGTCAGGACCAGTGGGTGAAATTCCTTCCGTTGGCAGAATTTGCTATTAATAACCACTGTAGTTCGTCCACACAGGTATCTCCGTTTTTCTGCAATTATGGTTTTCATCCTCGTTTCTCTTTTTCATCTGTGCCTGTCTCTAATATTCCTCGAGCGGAAGCTATTGCATCCAAGTTGCGCTCGCTCTGGTCACAAGTTCGGGAGAGTATTCGGAGGGCACAAAATTCTATGGTCCAACAGACTGAAAGAAGGCTCACTAACTCTGATACGTTTGTGGTGGGGGATAAAGTGTGGTTATCCACGAAAAACCTTAAATTGAAGGTTCCCTCTTTGAAGTTTGCGCCCAGGTTTGTGGGTCCGTTTGTTGTTACTCATATGGTTAACCCGGTTTCCTTTAAGATTACACTTCCAGCAGGGTGGCGGGTCCATAACACCTTCCATAAGAGTCTTTTGAAGCGGTATGTTGAGCCTGTTTTGCCTCTTCCTGACCCTCCTTCTCCATCTATTGTGGAGGGGAATCTGGAATTTGAAGTGGAAAAAGTGGTGAATTCCAGATGGGTAGGTAACTCCCTGCAGTACCTGGTCCATTGGAAGGGTTTTGGTCCTGAGGATAGGTCTTGGGTTCCGGCTAGAGATGTTCATGCTCCACGGTTACTCAGGTTGTTTCATCAGGCCAACCCTCAGAAGCCATCTTTAAGATCTAGGGGTCCGAAGGCCCCCCGTCAGGGGGGGGGTACTGTCAGGTTCGCTAGGGAGATTGCTGGGACTTCTGGTTCTTCTGGTGGTGCCAGCAGCGTTCTCCGTACCCCGGCGCGTATCCGCGCAAACTCCACCTCTCGTCCTGGGCAGCGGCTGCTAAGATCTCGCGCTGTCTAGGAGGGGCTGGGACTTTGAACCTCTGCTTGGTGCCTGGTTATTCTGCACCGTGAGGGGTTAATTCCCAGGAACTGTCCAGCTCCTATCAGATTCTGGAGGTGGAGTTCTGGCTGCATAAATTGCAGCTTCACAAGTCTCCAGTGCCAGTGTTTGAAAATCCCTTTCTCCACCTGGTTGCTGCTAGTTTGTATTGCTCTGTATCTGTATCTATATTGTTGCTAACTCGGCTAGTTTTGGACTTTGACTCTTTGCTTACTGATTCTGCTTTTGACGTACCCTCTAGTTGTGACTCCGGCTTGTTTACGATTCTTTTATGTTTTATGTTTGTCAGTCTGTTTGTGTTCCCCTTCCCACACTTAACCAGAATATTTCGAGTCTTCAAGTAGTCGCCCCACGGTTTAGCGTGGGGGGGCTATAGGAAGGGACAGAGGTTGGGGCAAGCTCAGGGCACACTATCCCCTGTCTTTTGTGTACCCAATCCTAACAGTTTGTCTTGTTACATGGCTACACTGTAGCCTAGGGAGAGAATGTCTTCGTGGTTGTCCCATATTGATATTATGATATGCAGAGGCAAGCAGGCATGGCTGTTGGTAGCTTGGAGTTTAGGGTTCACTGTCCTGGGTTCTCATTAAAGTATGTGATTGTGATACATTATAATTGAAAACTGAACACATAGATTCAGTAAATAAATGTTCCAGAGCGATTGAGGTTTGCATTTTCTCAATTGCTTAGGAAAAGTATGAGTGGTGGATGAGTGGAAGTTGAGTCAATGGGGGCTTTTTAAATGACACTTTTCCATATATCTCTTATGAAGGGAAAACAATTATAAGCTTTGGATTGCATTCTCATGATGCATTTGCATTACAGACACTGTTAGTATACACTGAGTTTTAACACACAGCAATAGTCACCAAATTAAATGCCCAAATACCACAAACAGAATATTATTTCTCCATTTGTCCAAAAAACTACATTTTCCCTTTTCTAAGATGCAGTCCAGAAGGTGGGGAGCATTTGCAGTACAACTGTGATCTTGGCATCGGCACTGCATGTACCGTGTCGGCTTTGGAGGTGCACTGCTTACATCTAACTAACCAAAAGGTGTTCCCATGAGGTGTAAAGTGGCGCATGCGTGAGATCTCCAAATAGCCGGAGCCTGATGTTGGCAAGTGGAGGAAGCAGTGGGAAGTGCCAGATCCCAACAGGAGGTCGAATGGGCAGTGCAAACAATGGCCAGGAAGCAGGGTAGCTTTACGGCTTGATCGGGCTTCTCGCCTTCTTGACTGTATCTGAGGAAGAAATAAAATAATTTTTTTGGACATGCTGAAACATTAAAAGAAAAGACCTCCTATAGGCTTACAAAAAGTGGAATAAAGTACTGGTTGGGGGTATTAATGTAACTTTTCATCCAGAGCTGTTGACAGGAGACATGGACATGGACATCTACCACCAGGATGAAGGATTGTAAACTAAACACACTTACATGCTGGTGTGGTGTGGTGTGCCTGGAGCCCCTCAGAATCATTTGCATAATTTTTAAAACCTTTATTTCTTAAAAACAAGGGCATAAGAAGCTAGAAAAAGAGCAGATCCTGCCAGGGGGGCACACACCAGTATGTCAGTGTGTTTGGTTTACAATTCCTCATCCTGGTGGTAGATTTCCTTTAACCCAACAATCCTCCATACACCAACCCTCAGGCAAATTCCTATACTATATATCATAGTGCATATTCTATATCCATGCTGTACATATTCTATATCCATACTGTAGATATTTAGCTTAAAATGCAAATATATATAATTTTATATTTTTATTAAAAGTTCATGCAGAGTGTCCAATTGCATCAGCTGCTGCCACTGGGGAGGATGTGATCTACTGGTATAACAGGGGGATGTTTTGGGTACAGACATTATACAGTAATACAAAATAATTGCAAAAGTCAATTGTTCTTAAAGAACCCCTGATATGGCAGAAAAATGGAAATATTATTATAATCATTAACAATTTATAAAGTAGAAGTAGACATAGATGCACTGGTGCAGCTCAGGCTGACAGTATACAATACATCAATAGTTTTTGCTCATATACAATTGTGGTATATTTCCATCTAGATTTCCCGCACAATACATGGCATGTTAATCAGGCAGTAAATTGCTCACAGGTGATTCCATTCAGTTAAACAGCACTTCTTGTAAAGTCTAATCCTGTACCCAGATTTTTATGTGCTTGTTCTTCATTAGCCATCTGTTCAGGAATGTGATTTTCTGTGGTTTCTGAAAATTCCAGGTGCCAGACTCAGTAACATAGGTAAAGCTGGAATGAGAGGACTTGTTTATTATGATACTGAGGGCGACATCACAGTAAGGCATATATAAAGGATAAGCAGCTGTCTTAGCAGCATTGACATAGGTTAGATAGGTTTGGTTGGCTTACAAAACAGTACACAGTGTTACCAAAATGTATTTTAAGGGTGAATGTAATTTGTTTAAGAAATTGGCAGCCCCATAACATATAAAGAGAGATATAACACAAACCCCACATATTTGGTATCACCTCATCCGTAACAACCCATAGAATTATAGTAAATAATTATTGAATCCGCAAGATGAAAAAACTGTATGGTATCCCCGTAATCGGATTGACTCATAGAATAAAGATAACATGATTAGGCTATATGTTGGGCACCAAAAAAAAAAGTAAAACATCCAGTACAGAATTGATGCTTTTCTACTCCTGCTCTCAAAAAAAAGTTCCTACATTTTCAACAATAAGGGATACCAACCCAAAAATGGTAACACTGGAAAAAGCATCTCATCCCACAAAATAAATGCCGTCACATGGCCCCAATAACAGAAAAGCTAAAATGTTATATCCTGCAAAAGGGACCAATGAGAAAACTAAAATCCTGGCAGCTGCAGGGCGCTCCTTCTCTTCTGCGTCTCGATGTGCGCCCATAAAACAAGTCTCTGTACTTGGGAGAAATTGCTTAACAAATTGTAAGGTGGGTTTTCTCTTTTTATCTTTTGGAAATGTGTACATTTTAGGGCTAAATGAACGTATAACCGACAAAATTTTACCATTCTAAATTTCAACTCCGATTTGATGTAATTACCATGAAGATCTCAAGGGGTTAACAACTTCCTAAAAAGAATCAAAATAGTAAATTCAGAAAATACGGAAAATCAATATTCGATTTGTAAGCCGTGCAACATCAAAATAAATTATCCAGACAAAAATGATGAAAATGTAAAGTAGACATGTTATTCAGCAACTTATTTAGGTGGTAAATCTATCTGCCTAAAAACACAACGATTTCAAATTTCAAAATGGCAAATTTTTGCAAAAATTCATAATTTTTTCTTTTTTTGTAAATAAACGCAAAATTTACCTGCCAATATTTACTAATAAAATGAAGTACAACATTTGAGGAGAAAACAATCTCAGAATCGCTTTGATAAGTAACAGTGTTCAAAAGTTATAACCATATAAAGCGACGCATGTCAGAATCCAAAAAATGGGGCTGAGCCTTAAGCTACAAAATGTCTGCGTCCTTAAGGGGTTAACTGAGATCAGATGTTTATTATGCCCTAAAGCATAAAATCATGGTTTCGAATGAGGGTGTATTTCTCATAACTGTATGTTCACTGCATATTTGTAGGTTGGATATACACTGGGAGAGGTTATGGCTTCATCTTAGCTTAAATGACTTGTCTTTTCCAATTTCTATATTTATTACATTCATGTACATAAACTGAACAAAAACAAAATATAAATGTTATATCTATCAGAATAAGAAACATTAAAAAACAACAATTTTAATGTTTTTTGTTTATAAGAAGTAAATACTTAAAAGTTTAAAATTTTACTGACCAACAGAATAAAGCTAAATTTTTATTACGGTATATAGGAAGAAGCTCCAAAATGTAAAAACAAATATCAATAGCAGCTTTCACCAAAAGTTACATCGAATTTATCAGGAATACAATTACAAATAAATACATGAAAACAACTTTGCAAAAAAAAACAAACATTGATATGCCCACATTAAAGGGAACCTGCCATCAGGAGCCCTTTTTCTGCCCCCCCCCCCCCCCCCCCGATGTCCCCATAGAGAATAGTGTGCACATTGCCAAAGTGTTTCTATAATAAAACTGACTTTTTCCTATAAAAAAAGAAAAGTTAGATGAAAGTTTATCTTTCTGTATGCAGAGCTGTGTCCCTAGGCCCCTGGGAGTGGCCATTAAGGAGTGGTCTCCCCACCCTCGGGAAACCAATCCATCATGTGTCTTTTTCAAATTAAAATATTCCCTACTATTTGAATCTCCTATCCTTGTCCTATTTCCCAGATATGCAATTTATGAAGAATACAGTGGGTACGGAAAGTATTCAGACCCCTTTAAATTTTTCACACTTTGTTTTATTGCAGCCAATTCGTAACATCAAAAAGTAATTTTTTTTTTTGCTCATTAATGTATACTCTGCATCCTATCTTGACAGAAAACAACCAGAAATGTAGATATTTTTGCTAGTTTATTAAAGAAAACTAAAATATCACATTGCCATAAGTAGTTTTGCTATGATACTCAGCAAAGAGGTTGTCCGAGTCCGAGACCATAACAAAAAATACATTGGTGGCCAGGAGGGTGCTGCTTAAAAAAAATAAACATTTATTTACCTCTGCGGTCCCTCCCGGTGTCCCACGCTGCTGTCTCTCCTGTAATCACACAGGGCCACAGAAGCTGTGTTGTGTTTCTGGACGGCCAAGGTGGCCAGCCACACCCACCCTTCCCTATTCCTTGCGCTGTATAATGGGTGGGCGTGGCAGGCCAGCCGTAAGCATAAGCTATCCATGCCCCTGTTTGTTTATATAGGGGTTCAACTTTCAACTCTTTCTATGTTGGATATTTAAAAAAGAATGCAAATCTGACATTATTTTTTTTGAATAAAAAAATTCGGCCTTGATTGTCAATCCTACCATAAAAACTTTTTTCTTTATAGGGTTTGTTTTTTCTTTTTAAAAGAGCTTCATTTGAATAATGAAATACTTTTAGGGAAAAATAAAAACTTTTTACAACACCACCTTCCAAGCTCCATAACTTTTGCATTTCTTTGTCAATGTGTGAGGACTTATTTAGCGAAAAGACCTTTTAGATTTTATTTGTACATTCCAGGGGGTTCATAAAGTTTTTGGATTGCGATGAATAGATTTTTTTTGTGTTAAGGATGGTTAAAAATTGTCAACTTGGACATTGTTTTGTTTTTTGTTTTTATCATATGGGATACATACTATTATAGTCTTGCAGTCTGGGTTGGTATGGTGGAGGTATAAAATGTGTGATTTTTTTTAAAGGGACAGTATTTTTGTGTGTTGGTGAGTTTTTTTGCAATTCTTTTAGACTTTTTTTTCATAAAAACCTTTTTTTATGATTTTATATCACTTTGTCCCACAAGGAGACACTAACATGAGATAGTTTGATCTTTTACATAATGCATTGCACTACTTATGTATAGACGGCTGGCTGCCGTGCGACACTATCGGCACCACACGATTACAGCTGCAGGGTGCCCATGGGTGGCAGAGAGCTCACTCCCACTGCACCCTCTTAGGCACTGCAGTCCATGTTTGACCACACAAACGTAATAAGATTTTTTTCCGATCCCAGGTGTTTGTGCCAGGGCTAGGTCCTGCGATCTTCTTCTAGTGTGGAGATGTATATGTTGCAGGACACTTGGCAGCTTTATCATTATGCTCTGATAAAGTGACTGTACCAGTCAAAAAATTTACCTTTATGCCTCTTGTACAGCTTTAGGACTCTGTATCCCCGCATGTTTGTGCCTGTAGGCTACTTTAAAGTACGGAAGGTCCTACTTTATATGTCACATCAGTGATTCCAATGTCTAGGCAATAGTAGCAGTGGTGAACTGCTATTGTGCTCATATACAAACAAAACGTGTGTGCCTTTTAAGGTGGCTGCCATAAAACAGCTTTAGAAATGCCAGCGCTTATACTGGAAACCGCACTGATATATAAAGTATTTCTGCTTTCACCAATAATCAATAGGCTTCTGTGCAGTGGATGGCTGTCACTTTTCATGTAACTGACGGGGATACATTGGTCTTGACTTCCTTCTCTTTTAGTTTCACAATGGATTTATTGAATGAACTGCAGAACAACAAATGTAAATGCATTGCTCAAAGCTCAGCAGTGTACATAGAGCGGTACTGAAGTTCATTTGTTATGCAGGTACTACATCTCATAGACACTAGAAGTATAGGAATATATACCATAAATATGATCAAACATTAAACAAGAAGGCAGGGAAAGCACGCACTAAAAGAGGGTAACTGGGGGAAGATTCATTTTCATGGCTTTGCAATACAGAAACTGCTTTACTGAATATTGTATTGGACCTTGGTGGAGCAAGTAGCTGGGGTTAAAGGTAGTAGCCTAGGTCCAGGATATCCAGGGAGTTTAGAGGTGTTTAGTGTTTAAGAGTATGGTGTTAAATTTATCAGGTAACATTATCTTATAAAATTCGGTTATGACCTCGTAGTACTGGATAGTAGGAAGTCTCCATCAAGAGGTCACGTGAATTCTTAAAGTCATGAGAATAAACCGATGCAATTTAATAGGAGTATGGTGAAACTGTAGTGGATTCCAGTAGAAAGATTTCAGCAACCAGTTGTAGGTTGGTGTATAAGAACCACCACCAAAAATTAGGTCATCCGTACAGGACAGTAAAGACCATATGTCACCAAAGTATGTGATAGGGGATTCCAAGACCCCATGCGATCGCCACTGCTTGTGGCTTTCTCAGGGTTAAAGAGGACATAATTGTGTTCAGCTCAGTAAATAAACATAGGTGGACTCATAAGGGGAAGTAACCTTGACATGTACTGAGGAGATGGCATTGTAAAAGATGGCAGATCGCTCAGACACGAGGCTGCACATACTCAGTTCCCCAGTGGCCTTACAACCGCATAATCAGCGGTGCCGCACGCCATCTTTCACAGAGCCATCTCCTAAGCACATGTCAAGGTAAATACTACACCTTATGAGTCCACCTACTTTAATTTCTATCTAAACTGTACACCATTATATCCTCTTTACCCTGAGGAAACCACAAGCCAAACCTTTGCTCTGCTGACATATGGTCTCAATTGATATGCATGTTATTGCACTTTATTGTGTTCTTTATCACTGGAGCAGTGTGTGTCTTACGTGACTTGGGGTTTTTGGTATATTATACCAAACCCCTGTGGTCATACATGCTTTTTTGTGTGCTTTTAATTGCTTTAGGTGTACTTAATTAAGATTGATATTTTATTCATAACCTTGTTTGGGAGTAGTACATATACACAGTATTTATTCTGCTGTTCTATTTCAGATATTTATGGTGTGTGCCATAATTATGGGTATGATTGGATATAGCCAGTTTGATTCATGTTTTCCTTCAGGGCTTGATAGCCACTAAAGCACTGAGGTGGCAAATATGGTGTGATCCATAAAGAGTTCTTTAGATATTGCAGACTACCCTGAAGGAAGCATCAATCCAATTTGCAATGCCACAGTCCACTTTCCTTGCCATTGGTTAAGGGGTAGTTTCAGGCTTAGCTAAGACTCCCATATAATATATATTATATTATATTATATAAATGCAAAAAGGGTCCATAGTGGCATTGCTTATAAACAGTAAGTTTGGGTGCTAGCCAATAAGGCCACACATGGCTTTGCATAGATAAATTCAAAAAAATGGCAGCACTCCAGCGATTTCAAGTGAAAAAAAGGGACTTTGAAATAAAGTCCACCTTCTTTCAGTTGAAATCGCTTGAGTGCTGTCCTTTAAATATATATATATATATGAAATGGGGCCCTGTTCACTGCCCTGTGGAGGCGTAGTTGGAGAGCGGAGAGTGGTGTGAGACACTTAAGTTTCTTTTAAAGCAATTCACTCCAGAAAAAAATAAATGTGACTTGTATATAATGTTGCCGCTGCTACACTGCTGTGATGAATTATCATAAGTGGCCTACATACAAACAAATATGGTCAGCCCGATGCAGTCTGGAGAACTGGTTACAGGTGGTTGGGATTTGATTTCAAATGGTCTCAGTATGATGGATATATTATAGTCAGACAGAATAACCGATGACCTCAGACAAGTAGCAGTGCAGGACTTAGTACTACATGCTGATTCACTTGCTTACAGAAACATGCATATGCTTTTTATATAGTTTCTGAATCTCCCCTGTATTATGCAAGAGCAGAAAAGCTAATAGCACAGTGGGTAATCATGCCATTATCAGGTTACAATGTAGTAAAGCCTATTCAAACGATGATTACATATGTTAATGAGCGTTGTTATAATGCACTACACAGCACATTACCTTCATAAATATAATTGTTTATGCACTGTAATGAGGGGATAGAATGCCCCAAAACTAATGGCATTCATGGAATAGTTATTTATTGCTATAAAAGACTGCCATTAGACAAGAAAATCTTCGAATACCTCTTACTGTATGTGTTTTAAGTATTTTTTAAAAAGCTGCCACTCAGCTCTCCCTCCTTCTGACACAGAGAAGGAAAAGCTGTGAGACTTTACAGAGAATTCCATCTTAATGCTTCGCTCTACCTGCAGAAGCAGGAGGTGGGTTCATTTACAGAGTTTAATGAAGGTCATTAAGTTTTACCCCTCAGTCAGGGTTAATGCATTACCTGGCAACCAAAATCAGATCTCACATCAGAACCTTGGCTGCAAACCAAACTACTCAAACACAACCATCGTATGAAATGGCCCACTGGGAAGGTTAAAAAAAAAAGAGTTGAAATCAGCATAAATGTAATCTTAGTTGTGACTATCTATTCACGCATAACTAGAACAAGCCTGTAATGTTAATAAATGGTTGCATGGATTCCTTACTGAAAAAAATCATTGCATCAATTAACGGGGTTGGCCTCTTCTAGAATACATTAACAGTATAAAACCCTTAATCGAGTCTCCCGTACACTACCTCTAATACAGTTTACCACATGTAGCTGTGGGTTCTGGTGGATGGAGAGGAGTGCCAAAGACATCCTTGTACCCCAACAACCATGAATATGATTATAGTTATCCAGGATGGGGTGTGGAGACAGTAATGAGTGCACAGTCCCCTCCATCCACTATAATGTCCCTGGAAGTCCAGAGTCCTACTGCCAGGAGGTCACTGGACACCCGACTAATGGCAGAAGATCTTATACTTACCCTGTTAAAGTATTATATATGTTGCCAATCCCTTTAACAATTCATCCGAAGGATTGGTTAACAATATCAGAATGATGAGGATCCAACACTCTATTTTTATCATGAAGTATGAAAGAGAGGACAAGGAATAAATCACTAATGGTGTGACAATATATGGGTCAGAATATGAATGACAGGTTGATAGGTGCTCGCTGTTTGTGGTTGTGCTCTGATGTAGGCACAACTTTACTGAGAGCTTTTTCGTCAAATATCATCTGGCGCTGCCCCCGGACTATGAAGATCAACTGTTAATCAGTAGCCACACTGAACAGGATCATTGGGGTAGAGAATCAAAAGGTGGTCTGATTGTTTGGCATACTCATATATAATGAACGGACATGGATGGTGGAGAAATAATGAATATTCAATGCTGGTTTATTGGGAGTCTTTAAGACTACTACACAAAAGAATTACTCCAAATAACGTGACATTCGTCCAAATTAGTTTCATATGAAGGCGGTTCAATAAGTACCCGTGACGACAGGGTGCGTTCCTGAGAGAAGTTAGTGTTATCATCATGTGCTGCCATCTATCAAACGACGGCAAAACAAATTGCAGACTGATTGATAGGTTCGTTTGAATTTGCAACCATTTGAGTAAGACGTGTTTCGTGTGATTTTCGCTAAGATGGAAAAGGAGCAGTATCGTTCTGTAATTCACTTTTGTTTTTGGATGGGAAAAAATGCAGCTAAAAGCAAAGTTGGATGCTGTTTATAGGGACACTTCGCTCTCTATGACCACAGTTAGACCAGGACACCCAGCAGACGTGGTTACCGAGGAAATCATTCAAAAAGTCCACAACATGATACTCACTGTTCAACGAACGAAGGTGTGCGAAGTAGCAGAAGTCGTAGGTGAGTCAACTGGAACGGCAATTACCCGTATAAACTCGAGTATAAGCCGACCCAAGTATAAGCTCGGCGCCTAATTTTACCACAAAAACCTGGTAAAACCTATATTTTTTTTACCCAAGTATAACCCGAATTTGAGTTTTCAGCACATTTTTTTATGTTGAAAAACTAGGCTTATACTCGAGTATATATGGTAATATTGATACATGGTTGCCGCAATTTCTCACGGTGGACAACAGGTGGATGCGTCTGTTTACTTCAAAACAGTGTTTGAAGCAATTTAACCCCTTAACGCCTAAGACACTTTTCACCTTCCTGATACGGCCCATTTTTTCCAATCTGCCCTGTGTCACTATAAATGGTTATAACTTTGAAACGCTTTAACATATCCAAGTGATTTTGAAATTATTTTCTCGTGACACTTTGTACTTCATGTTAGTTGAAAAATTTTGGTGGTATGTTTTGCATTTATTTATGAGAAAATCAGATATTTGGTGAAAATTTGGAAAAATTCGCAATTTTCAAACTTCAAAATGTTCTACCTTTTCCGCACATAGTCATAACCGCAAAAAAACTTAATAACTAACATTCACCGAATGTCTTCTTTATGTGGATATGGTTTTTTATGCATACTCTTATTTTTTTAGGACGTTATGGGGCTTTGAATGTTAGGTGCGCTTTTTCACATTTTCATTAAAAAACGCAAAATCCTGCTATTAAGGGACCTTCTCAGGTTTCAAGTCACTTTGAGAGGCCTAAATAAAAGTCAAACCCCATAAATTACCCCATTATAGAAACTACACCCCTCAACGTACGTAAAACAACTTTTATGAAGTTTGTTAACACTTTAATTGTTTTACAGGGGTTAAAAAAATTCGGATGCAATTTTGAAAGTAAATTTTTTTTGGCTAAATGAATGTGTATTTCAAAAAATGTACAAATTCTCAGTGGATAAAATACTAAAACGCTCCACAAAATTTGATACCTAATCCCTCTCGTGTATAACAATACCCCATATGTGGTGGTAAACTGCTGTATGGGCACACGCCAGGGCATCGAAGGGAAGCTGCGCCATTCAGAGAAGATTATTCATTGTCACTTTATAATGGCTATGTTTATTTTTTTGCCAATTCGGACATAAAAGGGCTTATTTTTTGCGACATGAGATGCACTTTACAAATATTTCATTTTAGTGGGTCATTAGCTTATTTATGAGATTTTAATAACTTTTGAATATATGGGTGAAAAGAAAATGTCAATTTTGGTTTCCTTTCTTTTAGCATTTTTTGGGGGTCGAGCACCGTACACTAAAAATACTATATTATCTTTATTGTATAGATCACTACTGTTATGGTTATACCTCATTTATATAGTTTTTCATTATTTTTACAATTTTACTGGAAAAAAACTAATATAGAGGAAATCTCATTTGTTTTTGCATCGCCATCTTTTCAGAGACGTAACTTCAATATTTTTTTGTTGACGGAGCTCATTTGGGGCTTATTTTTTACGTGTTGAGTTGTCCTTTGCAGTGGTACCATTTTGGCGCACATAACTTTTTTTGATCACTTTTTAGAACATTTTTGTCCAATGCTGAGTTATTGTACGGATTGTTACGGACGCGGCGATACCAAATATGTGTTTTTTTTGGTGATTTAGTGTTTTTTTTTTTACTTTATTACATGTGTATTGGGCAGTGATTTTCAACCAGTGTTCCGCGAAACATGGTTGGGTGTGCCGCGGGGAAAGTTCCCCAAACTATGTTGCTCCCTGTGTTTTGTTTCCCGGCAATACGCAGCGATGCGCAGTCACGGCTTCTTACAATGTAGACGTGTACAATAACACATGCGCAAGTTTGAACCTCGCACGACAAAATTACGTCACCGAGGCCGACGCATCATCCTGAGAGCGGAGAGACTCTCGCATTTGCCCACCGCCAAGGTAATGCCCACCAATATAACAATGAGAAATGTAAAATGAGAAATACTATAGTCATGAGGCTGGAGTACTACAAGTACCAGCTCATATGCTGAGTATATGAGCTGACACTTGTACTCTGGCCTCATGGCCATAGTACTTCTCATTGTACCCCTTTATTTTGCAGTATATGAGTCACATAATAATCAGCACCATATACTAAAAACAGGGAGAAACTGAGAACTGTTGAGCTTCGTGTTGAGCTTCGTGTGTGTCGTGTGTGTGTGTCCACCATTCCTGCCAGGATATCCCTTTTGTGTTTATCGAAACAGGCCCAGGTTTCACAATGAGTGAGTAAAATAAATTTAGAATCTATATTATTAACTATATGTATAACTATATATGTCATTTTGTGCTATTTTGGTTGGTGGTGTGCCCCAGGATTTTTGAAGTATAAAAAGTGTGCCACGGCTCAAAAAAGGTTGAAAATCACTGGTATAGGGAATGCTTAGATTTCATGTGATTAGATACATACATGGGGTAAATTTTGCAAATGTAAAGGGTAAAAGACCTTAGATGACATCATCCCCATCATGTGCACCATTTAAAAAAATTTAACAACCAGAGCTTTTACATGTCTGTAGTTGAATATTGAGTATTTAAAGAGACACAGAACTGTCAGTCAGAATAAGGGAGTGTGGTTAACTGGTAGCCAGGGAGCCATATCTTGAATGAAAGACTTAAGTATGCTAATATGCATTTCAGTAAATAAGGTCCACTGCCTCACTGGCAGCTAATTTTAAGTGACATGGAGAGTACCTGTAATTCTTTACCAGCAGGTATTGTTGGTTTGGGGGGAAAATTCTGGTGATAGGTCTACTTTAAAGGGAACCTAAAACCATGGATCTACCTATAAAGGTAGAGCGGGTGATAGGTGCATCTATAGGACGTGAGGATAGCCCTTTTAAGGGCTAATCCTCACATCCACGCAATCTTTTACTAACTTTAAATTCCCTAATATGTAAATTTTCTAAAGAGGCTACTGGGGCATGGAGTAGCCGGAGCTGAGGCTCCACAGCACGGCTACTCCACGCCCCAGTAGCCTCTTTGATCCTCCTACCAGAAATGTTTGACGCACAGCTCCTCGTAGCTGCGCGCCCTTGTCCGTGAAATCTGTCGTCTGCACATGCGCAGAGCAGTAGGCCCACGCAGCGGCTGCATGCTCCCGGAATCATGTGTCTGCAGTGCTTGTCCCTGCCCACCACACAGAACACAGCGTACTCAGCCCATTACAGAGGAGTCTCTTCTCTGACACCATCCGAAGCTGATTGGATGGTGTCAGAGGATTCTAGCTGATAGTCAAACCCCCCCCCCTCCCCCCATGCTGCAGCTCCTTCTTTCTGACCATATAGCCCTCAGACTCATCAGATTCCGGGGCTCCTATCTCTGGAATGGAGTGGGCTAGGAGGAAAATTCCAAGTGCCCCAGAATCAGGATGCTGCTGGTATGTTCAGTTTGAGAATTCTGGGGTGGTGAAAGGTCCTCTTTAAAACACAATAAAACCTATATAAATTTGGCATCCCCACTATGGTATTGACCCAAGAATAAAGGCTTTGAGGCACACAGTGAAAGCTCAAAAAAAATTGAGCCCATGGAGCAAATGCGGTTTTTCACCAATTTGGAATTTTTTTTCCACACAAATTTAATCCCTTCCTACACTATTATATAACTGTCATCATGGTGTGGTTAGAGAAGAATGGAGAGGGGTGTTGTTAACTGGAGCAATCAAACCTGTACTGTACAACTGATGCACAAGGGTCCTGCTTTATTGCTTCGTCAGAGGTTGGTTGCTATCATGTAGTATTGCAGTATATTGTATCATTGGTCAAATTCCCTTAGAGGTATATTCCGGGAATATGAACATCTGATACAAAAACCCATAATGATATAAATAAATGAATGTAACAAAACTCCATGTCATTAGTCACAAAATGGAGCTTAATTAGTTTGATTTTATGGTTCACAAAATTTTATGGCCTCTCTAAAGTATAAAGAGTTATCACCAAGATGCCTGCCACTGGAAACTACAAGTCCCCCTTTAGTTCTCAGTAACTCCTCCTACCTCTTAAGCTTTGCTCCCAGTGATGATCTAACAGGTTTTCTTGCTGTTACCATAGCAATGATGTGTTACTGCCGTCACCACAACACTGGCCATACTGGATGCACTGCAACCAACCGACTAAAGCCAAACTTAGTGGTGATCACATGACCTGCCCAGGCAGGTGCAGGACATGTGATGTGGACACGTGACCAGCGGCCATCTTCTGTCCTGTGTCTTCTCCGCACCGAGGAAATTAAAGGACTGATTAAAGGGCCAGTAGCACATTCATTCTTCATTATAGTCTATGTCCACAGCATGGGAGAAAAATTTTAAACAACAACTAATTACATATAAGCTTGTGTTTTAAGGACCCATTTGTGTATGAATTTTGCTGATTCCTGGAAAACCCTTTAAATATTAAAAATGAGTTTCCCTAGAATGCGTTTTTATATATCTAATATATATTTTATTTCTAAACAAATAATAAACATGTTAGGTATCCCATCTAAAAGTGCCCAATATTAATCTAATTATACCATTTGGTGATCATTTTTCACCATTATACCAACTATACAAAGTTGGATAAAAAGTGATAAAGCAGATATCAAACAGATAACTAAATATGAAGTTACAGGTAGGAAAATGTACAAGGTGTCCAAATATGGCATAAAAAGGAAGGGTTTAAATTTTTTAAGTATTTAAGGTTTTTAGGTATTTAAGGTTGTATTCCCACAAAGACAAGTTTCTTAAATATACTCAGGATAACAAAATATCACATTCATTAATATAGTGCTATTAACCAAAATACAGCATTTTTTCAAGGGTGTGCTCTTGAGTGAGTTGGATTTTAGCGAATAGGATGTGGCAGAATTATTAAGGAGCCTGTTAATAATTTTTACGCATCTCGCACCAGCAGGTCAGCACTAACTGTGCCTCAAATGTAAATATAAGGATCTTTTTATCAAGTTTGAAAGTAAAAGTGTGAGTAGCATGGTGGCTTCACAGAGAAGTAATCAGTGCAACAATCTAATTACATTATGTTTTACTCCTAAGAATAATTTGTTATTTACACTTGTTATTATATATGTTTTTAGCTTCATTAGTCTGCAATACTGGAAAAAATGATACCTCCAAGTCCTATTTATCAAATTAATGGTGCAATTTCACTGTGACACTTTTCACATTCATTAAAGCAAGTAGAGCAAAATACATTTCCATTAGATTAGTGTTATGCAATAAAGATCCTGAGAGTGGCAATATGTTGTACTTGTTGGGAAATATTTGCATATTTCAGAAAATAAGTTTGGTGTGATGTTAACAGCTGCTGTAATTGCTGGAGTGTGATTTCTGTCTCTGGAATGCAGTCAGCTATACAATCACATGTATGTCACCATATTACAAGCTAATATTATTTTGAAGCTGACATTTCCCTCACTAAAGTCTCATTCTCATGTGCATTTGGTTCCTTTTTTTACCCTGAATAGTAATTGAAAATTCAGATATCAAAAAGTATGACAATTGACCATGTGTTTTTCACATACACCTGTATAATATTTCAAGGAATTTTATAGGACTACAAAATACTGAGCAGTAGATACCAATGAAAGAGGTTACTCGAGGGTTACAAATAATTACCTGCTTATTAACTGTGTCTTATATTATAGCCAATCTACTTCAAGTGTTAATGGGGTTGAGGTTCAATACTGACATAGCCCATGACAATTTCTCTAGGAAAAAACCTATGTTTTTTTAAAATTAAATAACATAGTAAAGGTAGCATAATAACCTCACTATTTCTATTGACCTCACTCTTTAAATCAAAAACATGTGACCTGTCTGTGATTCTCACTCCTCAGCTCTTGGCCCACACCTTTGTGGAAGGGAGGAGCTGCATAGAAGCACAAAGGTGGGGGCCAAGATCTGAGGAGTCTGCAGCACAGACAAGTCACATGTTTTTTTTTAAATGCATCCAAAGCAAAGGCGAACCCCTAGGACTACTCAAAGGATTTTGTCAGGGTGTATTGTAAGTTATAACACACAATTATAGGGCTTTTTGGGCTTTTGGTGAAAATTAGGTCCCTGGTGACAGGTTTCCTTTAAGCAATATACAGGGTTATCTTTGGTATCCTGTCACCAACCATCAGCAAACAAATTTTGACCATCACCATTATATAAACTTCTATAAGACTTTCTTAGGTAACAAATCCAATTTTTTGCAGGCCATTTATTTTGCAGTTCCATTTGTGCTCATGGGTGAAGACCTAACTGCTGTAACTCACTATTCCCCATCTCATCTGTATAGAGCTTCTATTTAATCTGAACACTCTGAGAGCTTCTGTCTGTTTTACGAGAATGGCAGAATTCAGCAAAGATTTCAGAGAACAATGCAGATTAGAAAGTAATAACCGGAAGGATGCCAAGAGCCAAAGAAAGTGGACAAGGATAATGTGATAAGATATATTACAGAATTTTGGCATTAATTTTTTTTTTAATTTAAACTTTTTTATTATTCATTTTTACAAAAGCCTGAGGACAAGTTAAGAGCCATTTAATAGCTCAAAAATAGTATATATTCATATTTACTGGATTATTCACTATGCCCATAATGTTGCCTCTCGATCGTTCTTGGTAATTTGCTAAATCATCATAAATATTCCAAGAGGTAATGGCTTGGTGACCTCCTTAGAGCAAAGTCAGTGTGAGAAAGGGTTAATACAAAGGTGGTCACTTATAATACACTTTTAAGAGCAGCCCCAAGTCAGACCAGTGAGCTGATATTGTGGGGAGATTTATCACCAAGTTCTATGGTTTCTTGTGCAACTTAAAAAAATTTTTTGTCTCAGTTAAGACTTTTCAGTCTAAATGGAAACAAAAAAGTCTCCAAAAGTAGTTTAAAGGAACCACAAAACTTGTTGTATATCTCCCCCAGTATGTCTACATTCTGTGTGCTATCATTAATTTAATGGACTATGATTTTTTGTCAAACAAATTAGATTCACAATTATGTTTTATACATTAGATACATATATACTTATTTCAGGAAGAAACTCTTAAAAGTTAACTGTAAAGAGTATTTCTTTCTACTGGATCTTGTATATAAAACAAAAGGGGTACATTTCTTCAATTGGCATTTTCTGAACACTGGAAATCATGAGACCAGAGTTACCAGAAGAGGCTTTAGAGCTCGGTGAAGAAATAATTGAAGTTTAGAATGCTTTTTCAAGTCACATTGTAATTGTAGTGCAATTTCTTTCCTGAAATACATTTACACACGAGACATAGCGTCTTCATAGCAAATCCGCACAATGAGTGCTTATTGCCTTTGCTAAGTGGTACTTTATCATAGCAACATAAACCTAAATAGCTTTGACCTGAAACAGGTTCTCTTATAAAGAAAATATGTTCAAATGAGATAATCTACTAAAAGCAATCACAAGGCTAAATTATTTATTGTATTTATTATTAATTCATTCTGAAATAGCTTTGCACCTATACAACAAAAACCCTGAACTTCTATATCATGTGTGTGACTTAATATGAAAATATATGGAAGTAAAGCATAGGTGTGTTTTTTTAATCTCCTATTCTCAATTTTTTGAAAAAGATCTTTATGAAAATTGACAATGGTTTTTGTATCCATCTGGAATCCATTTCATGCATTCAGCTAAATATAACAAGAATCTGACATCTCAAACTCTGAGGTACACAGGATATTGCTAATTATTTAAGATGGCTTCACCTGGCCTGAATATTGATGACCAAACCTTAGAATAAATCATCAATATCAGATCAATGAGTCTCTGACACTCCACATCCCACAAATCAAAGCTTTGTAATGTGGTATTCTTCAACCATTACAGTAATATTTGCCAGACATAATAATTGGTTAAAAATATAGTTTCTCTATTAAAATGTTATCCAAACTACCATGAAATATGTTATCAATTTCTGAAATTTTGTATTGAAAATGTTTTTTGTCAATATAAATACTAACAATCTTCTAGTAATATGAATGGGTACAAAATGGAATTACAGTTTTGTAATATACCATATAAAAAATATATGATGCAGTCCTTTTCATAATTTCTGGTGCTGTAACAAAATTACAATGTAGGTATTTAATCTTAAATGTTTCTTAATCATATTCACATAGTAATTCCTATGATATTTCCTCCTTTAACTGAAAATGCTAAAACCAGGTTATACTTTTTTTCTCATTTCTTTTATTGTTTTTGTTCTCCTTTTGATAGATTTGATTGAAGCCTATATTTGGTTTAATTTAAATAATATTAATGCATAACCCCTTAACGCCGAAGCCCTTTTTTTTTCCCGTTTCCATTTTTTCTCCCAACCTTCACAAATCTATAACATTTTTTAGTTTTCCATGTAAAGAGCTGTGTAAGGGTTTGTTTTCTGTGTAACAAATTGCGCTTCATAGTCATGGTATTTAATATTCCATGGCGTGTACTGGGAAGCAGGAAAAAAATTCCAAATGCAGTGAAAATAGTGAAAAAATGCATTTGCGCCATATTCTTGTGGGCTTGGATTTTACGGCTTTCACTGTGCATCACAAATTACAAGTCTACTTTATTCTTTAGGTTGGTACGATCACAGGGATGGGTGATTTAACCCCTTAACGACGCGTGCCGTACTATTATTAGGAATAGTAATATTATTAGGAATAGTAAGGCACGCTTTGGGTGTGGGTGCATGGAGAGGACTCAAGGGCTGAGCCCTCTCCATAGACGGTAAGTCTTTGCTGAAAATTGCAGCAAAGACTTGCTGGTAACACCTGTTATCCTGTCAATTGCCGGATCTTCAAAAAGATGGCGGCATGAACGTCACCGGGGAGCAGTGATCGGTCGCCATGACAACATCAAGACTTCTAAAGACCCGAGGCTGTTTCGTTTTAACCCATTCATTACAATATGGGATTTTCACATTGTAATGAATGAGGAGAAAAATCCCAATATAATGCCATACTGCCAAATCACCCCCTTTCCCTAGAACTGATATAAATAAACAGTAAAAATCATAAACACATTAGTTATTGCCACATCCTAAAATGCCTGATCTACCAAAATATAATAACAGTTTTCACTGCGTTTAACCCCTTAACGGTAAATAGCGCCCAAAGTTAAAAATGGCTCTTTTTGCCATTTTGAAAAATATTAAAAATTCAATAAAAAGTGATCAAAAGGTCGTACAGTCCTAAAAATTGTAGAATTGAAAACATCATCAAAAGTCGTAAAAATTGACATAAACCACAGCTTTGTACACCAAAGTATTAAAAAGTTATTAGCGCCAGAAGATGGCAAAATACCCCCCCCAAAAAAAATTTTGTACAGCAGGTTTTAGTTTTTGTAAATGTTTGAAAGCATTATAAACCCTAGACAAATTTTTTTATCCCTGTGATCGTACTGACCCAAAGAATAAAGGAGACATGTCATTTGGGGCACACAGTGAAAGCCGTAAAATCTGAGCTTACAAGAAAATGGCGCAATGCGGTTTTTCACCATTTTCACTGCATTCAGATTTTTTTTCCATGCTTCACAGTACATGGCATGGAAAAATAAATACCGTCACTATAAAGTGCAATTCGTTATGCAGAAAAAAGTTATAGATTTTTGAAGGCGGAGAATGAAAAATGGAAATGAAAAAACAAAAAAGGGCCAGATCTGCTTTTTTTTCAACACTGACCTTTGTCACTTAATATGTTAATAACTGTTAATAATTGTGTGGGTGCACATTATCTTGTTAATCCTGGATCACCCATTCCAAGTCATAACATTGAGGCAGCTCTCCAGATGACATTGAAGCAGCACTCCAGATTATGGTCAAAAAATTAAGAGTGTTCATTATTCACCCAACATAGCAAAGTTTCAACTTGACAAAGACTTGATGTCAAAACGTTACTTTGCTATGTGAGTAAAGGAAACTCTTATTTTTTTTCTCCATCAACTGGATTGTTGCTGGCTTCTTCTTTTTTCAAAGCTTGGATGAAGCAGTCAAGAGAAGTCAATGTGATATCAATGACACATAACCTCTGAGACCTGTGACTGTATGCTGTGGTTAGCTGCCATGAATGTCCCGTCACTGCTACAGCAAGGTAAATAAATCCTGATTAAGGGAAACGGTAGTAATGGTGCAGGAGCAATTTTTTTTTTGTCCCCTTTCTCTAAAACTACACATTTTTAAAAAACCAGAAGTATTCGAAATGATAAATACATAAAATACACAATTGCAATGCTACATTATATATAGATTCAGTTCCATCAAAATGTGGCCGTCTAGACTGTCATGTTACTCCAGATCGATAGTTTCTCCTTTTATGTGTGTAATATATTTACAGCAAAACAAATGGTTTCTGTGAAGCTATTCTTTGCTGTTACACTGTTGTTGAAAAGGATTTTCTTGCTCTTTTGGTAATCTCTGTCTTGTATTGCACAAAGGATAGTGTTCAATAAGAATCCTTTGACAATAAGAGGTTAGGTTAACAAAAAGAGAAAGAGAACAACACTTTAGAGAATAAAATACAATAGAAAGCAAAATAAATCCTGCTGTTGGGAGCCACTTATGGATTATTCTAATTAACCCTTTAAAATCACCTGTCCTTTTGACATGATTCTAGAAGACTATTATCGACCCAATCCAACTTTTCTCCAGGTCTGTTACACATATTTCTAATGAAATTAACTTGAGTAATTCCATTTGATTTACAGATTTAATAAGTATTTGGCATCCATGATGAACAGTGGAATAAAGACTTCTAACCGCAATGTCAAGTGGTAAAGGAATGGTGCACAATGTACATGTGATCATAGCATAATACAGCTTTATCACACACATTGTTATTATTGTGACATAAAGGGGAGATATATTAGACATGTCTGAGAACAGGACTGTCCTAATTGCCCATGGCAACCAATCAGAGCTTGTTTCCATGGGCAACTAGAACCGTTTTCCCTCAGACACTTCTGATAAATTTCCCCTAAAGTTTCTAAATAACACAAAGAGGCATATTTATCAGGACCTCTGCGCCACGCCAGTGTATTGGGCTGCGAACTTGCAGCGGCGGGGCTATGCGCCAAATATCCCCCAAAGTGTCTATAGATAAATTTGAGGAAAAGTCCATGGCAACTAGTAAATTAATTTTTGCTGATGATATTTTAGGATAAATTTATCATTAGGCAGGATTTGTGCATCAGTTTAGACTAGGGGGCGGGGTCCTGCCCAGCGTTTATTTGTATGCCAGATCCTGCCTGGTGTAAAAATTAGCGCAGTCAGGGACTTTTCACCAGCTAAAGCAAGTGCGCAGGCATGGGGACAGGAACACCCTGCGCCAGCCCACTCCCAACCAGCAGAGCTCATCCCCTGCCAGCTGTGCGCCCCACATTCACGCCCCTCTCACGTGAAGGTGGCAGTTTTGGGGAAAATAATCACTATAAGTTAGCATTTGCTAAATAGCTATGTAGGAGCTCATCTGTATCTAATATATATCTTAGACTGCTTGTTAAATCTGGCATATCAAGGTTGCAAAAAAAGTCACACAATTTTTCACACAGATTTCAAACTAGGAGGGGACTGGAGCAGTTTTGTACCAAAATTAGCAATTTTGTGAACCATAAATCAGACAACTCAAACATATGGATGATTTTAGTGATGAATAAGACACATGGTAGGAGAATTGAAAAGTGAGAGTATGGAAAGTAGGCAGATGTGACAATTTAGCGACATGAAAACTTGTGCCGATTCTTACATAAATTTCCTCCACTGAGTCACCGGTTATGAGATTTACAACATTACTTTTGTAGTCACTGATGAAGCAAGTTCAGTCCAAAACCAAATTTAGAACTGCAGGATGAGACCGTAGTCCCATGTGGAGACAGAGACTCTCTACATTATAGATGACTATAACGAGTCCAAGTCTCCAGACAGTGATCAGTCTGAGAATATGTTTGGCTACTTTGATTTTAAGGTTTTACTATTGCCAGTGCAGACCCATCTAAATTGTAATTTGTAATATTGTCGTCTGTTATTATTTAATATAACTGAAGTTACAAGATGTACTTATTAGGTCCTCCACCTCAATATTACACTCTCTTACAGATTCTTATTTAATAGAACAGGGTATTATTATTTTCCTTATGAGATTGTGTCCATCCTCTATTTGGAGTCCATTCATAAATCAGCCTATTCTCTATATGACTTAAATCAGACGCATGGTATCCAAGGACTCAAATTATATGGTTCCTATTATTTATTTCATACCAATTGCAAAAAAATTGATATTTTTTTTATAGAATCTAGAGACTATAGGACATAAGTCTCCATATGATAAAATGACTGGTTTAGGAGGACATCTCGCCATAATACATAGGTTGACACCACATAAGCTGAACTTATCTGAAAAACCAAGGTAATTGCTACTTTAGGGATGCTGATTCCAGTCTATAGCATTATTATACAGGATACTGTTATCTGGGATTTGCCTGATCTCTGCTGAATCCATCAAAGTTCATCTTATACGAGGTCCCATTTGATTATGAAGCCAATTTACTTATTGCTCTTCTTTTCAGAAAGTTTCCCTTTGTATTAGAAATACATGCTTACCTATTTCAAAAATGCCATTATTGTGACACAATTTATGTTAGAATGAGCCGTACTCCGTGTAACATTATTTAAAGAAAGCTCTTTGAATTTAGAATAATGGATACCTGGTAGGCATTAACTCACTTGAGAGATCTACTTAAGAAACTTATTGCTATCACTGGCAGCTCTCTGGGGTATTGATGGTGTTTTTGCAGAGCTGTTTGCTGTGGAATAAACAGACAAGTGCTCCATATATCATTTTAAGTAAGACAAATAAAGTTCTTTTTCTGCCTTATACTGATGTCATTGTCAGTGGTATAGAAATAATTCTGAGCTACACTTCACTTTTAAAGCACATTGACCTAATTTAATGGATTGTATAGTATGAATAAGTGCCATTTTCTGCCCGGGCTGGCCATGATATTCCTTTCCAGTTTGTTCTACGGAGAATCATATTTTGTTCACCTGCATGAGCTATTTATCTTGCCTCATTACTGGAACAGAACTGCAAAGAAATTCCCAACATTTATAATGTTCATAATGGACTCAATTTATTTTACTTGATAATCATTTCAATAAGACAATTTATCGTGACATTATTATCTGCAAATGGGAGACCATTTAAAGATGTTTTTGGGGACCAAAAATATTGATAAAATTGTACTACATTCTAAATTACGGTAATATAAATTTTTAAAGGGCTGTCAAAAACGGCTGTGAAACTAAGAGTTGTGCTGTGAAAGGAACACTAATAGGTGCAGAAACATATTCTTATGACCAAACTGATGAAGCAATGAAGGGATCATTTGTTAGGCATATTTAAATCAACCTGCATTCATACTGGGAATGGGTTGGTGTTACATTTGTTATTGGATTTGTTGTCGAAGGACAATACACTGTAAGCCAGTTGTAGTAGCATCTCCATGATGACATAATAGTAATGGGCTATGACTGGCTGGGCCACTGACATATGTAAACATGCAATATATGCAGTAGTCAGTGTCAGACTGGAGTGCCTAGGGCCCACCGCTAAGATCTTTTAATGGGGCCCACCACTGTACAATGTAGCTTGTTTTTTAGCCATTGCTTTGGACCGTTATGGTCTTAGGAACCCGTCAGTAACCTGCTGACTGAACTTTGTCTTTAACTTAAGCCATCTTAGCTCTGTGAGTCAGCAATATATGCCCATTAAATAGGGCCTGCGGGCCCACCAAGCTCAGAAGCCCACGGGTGAATCTACCTGTTCACCTGTGGGCCAGTCGGAGCCTGGCAGTACTGTATATACAGAGAAGCCAAATAGCCATTTTAATAAACACAAAAGATTTTCCTCAAAGAAAGGAAAAAAAAACATTTAAAAGGTAAATTGTAAATACAAAATTTAAAATAGAGATCTCAGGGTTTCTTCTAATCTTCTTAATAGGATAATAACTGCCAGATGCCATTTACATTTGCCCAAATAAAGCAAAGCAAAGAATTCCTTTCACTATAGGGTATAATAATTTCTTGCTATTTTCTTATATATATTACAGAAAAGAACATTAAACACAAGGATACTTGTCAGACACAGACGTTAGATCAGGCCTTCAGCTGCCATAGCAACTCCATGGCACCCTGAGATCACATTGAGGAGGGAAACTCCTTCCTTCTAACTCCTTAGCTGTCGCTGTTTTCTTTGATTGTGGCAGTTAAGGGGTTAAATTCCCCTGAATACAGGGAAGATTAAGCAGGGGCAATGCTATTTGGTATAGCCGATCCCCTGCTGTTATTCGCATGGGAGCAATTACAGTACCCCTGCAATCTGCAGGCTTGGGGGTGTTGCATTGTAAACTGATAAATTGAACATATGTTGGTAAGTTACATAATATACATATAAGGAAATTACATTAAATTAAAGTGCCCAACCCTTTTGAGGGATCTATAATGACAAACTCGGTTACAGAGGGCTAGCACATAGTAATTAGGGGTCCAATATTAAAAAGGAATCCAATATTGAAACCATAAAAAGGTAAAACTGTAAGCAATAAATGTATGATGATAATATTATTTCCATGGCTTTTCCCTTTCACATACATAGTTTAGAGAAAAATGAATTTAAAAATATTTAGTCATTGATGCCTTGGCTAGAAAAACTGTTTATGATTTAGCTATTTTATCCCTTAAGGACCCAGCTAATTTTCACCTTTAGGACACAGCCTGATTTTTCAAATCTTCCCAAGTCACAATATTGTGAACGCTTTACCTCATCGAGTTTATTTTCAGATGGGGGTTCTATTTGGAATATGACATTTTGATACTAAAATAATTTTTTTGCCCTAAAATTTACTTGTTCATGCAGAATAAAATGAGAAAACACTTCTCAGATTTTGTTGTGCCATTTCTTATGAGTAAGGCAACACACCACATGTGAATGTAAACTACTTTAGGGGCCGACAGCTGAGAACAGAATGGAGGGAGCGCTTGGAGGGCAGATTTGGATGACGTTGTTTTTAGGAACAATTTGACACATTTGAAAAGCTCATGAGAAAAATCAACAGTGAACCCCCCCTCCCTAAAAATTTTTGAAACTACACCACCCAGACAATTTGTCAAGAGTTATGTTGAGCTTTTTATGACCACAGATGTTTTGTAGAAAATATTTACATTGACTTGTGAAAGTCTTTTTCTAAAAAAAAAAACTTTTTCATGTGTGACTTGTTCTACAAAATAAAAACTTTAGAGAGAAAAAACCCTTGATTTTGAATTGCCATCTACCAGGCAGCATAACATTTTTATTATTTTCTTGATTGAGCTGTTTTAGGGCTTATTTTTTGCAGGATGAGTTGTACTTTTTATTGGTATCATATAGGGGTACATTTCAGTGGTGTAATTTGAAGCTGATAGGCCCCAGTGCAAAGTCTGTGCCAGGCTATAATGTATGGGCCCCCTTAATCCTCTTCGGCACATTTGTGACCGCACACTCTACACCCACAAACTCTCAGAAGAAGATCCTGTGCATGATGTTGGGGTACAATATAGTGGCAAGCTCACAAGCTCACCATGACGTTCTCCAATGTCATGTTGGCTAAAGGGGTTAAGAGGGTGTTGAATATTTCTCTGTATACAGCATTCAACTATAGTTCTGAAGAAAGCTAACATATAGGTGCCATTTATCCTCTGTTCTCTAAAAGAATATGCAACACAGAATGATAGGTAATGTAACATATGTGCTAGTGTCATACTCTGTCCGTAAAGTATGCCTGATCATGTGCTAATTGTGTCATTGTGTTTAACTCTGACATTGCTGATGTAAACATTGGCTTATACTCTCTGCCAAACTTGATTGTTTTTGCACCATACCCATATGTCTCCTGCTAACTCTGCTCTGGTTCTCATAGAGTTAACCCGCTGTGATTGGCAGAATTTTTCTCCAATAACCTTCCTGACTTGGACTATGGTTCTCATATAAGATCTGTACTATTTGTCTGTTTTAGAGATAAATATTTGCAGGCTCTTGATTTCCCTGTTTTTCTTGTGTATGTATCCTAGTATTTTGAGCCTTTTGCTCATATTCAGACTTTCCTCCTGCCTTGTCAATTTGTATTACATTTCCCCTCTTTGTTGTGACCCGGCTCTGAAGACTTCTTTTTTGTATTTTTTTGTCTTGTCTGCTAGCATTTTGCACTTTAGCAAAGGGAGGGGAATGTCTGCTAGTTGTCTAACCACTTCCTAGGGTGCATTAGGAAATTGGTAGGGAAAACTGGAAATGGGATTAGTCTCAGGGCCCACTGTCTCTCTCTGTGTCATTGGGTCACAGTTACCAGTAAGAACCTCAAGGGGCCATACTATTGTTGACATTTTTCCTATTGACCTCATAGATGTTTTACAGAGTAAATTTTAATATATTAGAGAGGGATTTGTGTAAGCTGGAGGCTTAACCGAGACATTTTTAATGAGGGTAGAGGGCCAAAAAGCTAGAAACTGGCCAGGACAAAAGACACACGAAAGCCATGTCTAACCACTTTTGGAACTTTTTCTTGAATCATTCCACAAAAGACAGCAAGTAGATTTAACTCTCCCAGCTGAAGGTGAGTATATGTAAAATGTGTATTTAACTTCTCGACCTGTGTAGTACTATTATGTCCTGCCTCAGGTATCGACTCACATCGTTAGTTCAAATCAAATAGTGAAAAATTAAATAAGCAATTAAATTAAGGGAAATTCCTCTAACCAGCAACATTTCCCATACACTCTTAATAAAGTACAAAAATTACAAAATCACAAAAAAACCCTCAAGTGTTTGCTATCACAGTGTCCAAAACAATCTGCGCAACAAATCATTTTTGTCTCGCTCGGTGAGCGCTGTAAAATAAAACCGAAAAACTTGCCAAAAATATACATTTTTTTAACAAATCCCTTCAATAAAACGTGATAAAAAAGTTATATGCACCAAAATGGTAACACTGAAAAAAACAACTCACCACACAAAATTATGTCTCCGAAAAGATGCGATACTAAAACAAGTCAGATTTTCTCTATATTAGTTTTTCTTCAGTGAAACTGTAAAAATATATTTAAAACTATATAAATGAGGTATAAAAATGTGAAAAATATACGAAACCACCAGATTAATTGATTTTCTTTTCCTCCATACATTTAAGAGTTAAAATGTATTAAGTATTTGTAAAGTGAATCTAATCTCTCAAAATATAAGCCTTTATATGCCAAAAAAACCCCAAAAGATTGAATAGCCTTTAAAAAGTAACAATGCAAATCTGCTCTGAATGGTGCCCCTTCCCTTAAATGCCCTGGCGTGTGCCCATACAGCAGTTTACCATTACATATGGGGTATCGGTACTCGAGAGAAATTGGGTATCAAACTTTGTTTTGGTATTTTTTTGGTATCAAATTTTTCAACTAACAAGAAGTACAATGTGTCACAAGAGAACAATCTCAAATTCACCTGGATATGTTAAAGCCTATCAAAGTTATAACCACTTTATCTGACACATGTCAGTTATGAAAAAATGGCCCGTGTCAGGAAGGTTAAAGCGTTAAGGGTTTTCATAAGAACAGGGTAGGATAGCAAAAATTTACTATAATACTGTAACCCCTCGAGAAAGTTCCATTGGTAAATCTAATGTAATTTTTAAAATAAGACATTTTTTAAACTGAATTGCTTAAATAGTTTGTCATAATATATACAGTAGGTCATACATAAGTGGTAATGCAAAATATATAAAAATGCAATATTTACAGTTTTTTAAAGTTTTTTAGAAAAAGACAAAAGAAACTACTTGCTGAACAAAAGTGTCATGATGCAATCTGATGGAATGACATGGTGCTACAGCAAAAGTCTCCATTGTGGCTTTTATAAAAAAAAAAAAAAAGCTGCCACCCTGGAAAATGATGATAGAAGTTCCTTTAAGCTGCAAAATCCAAGAACGAGAGTTAAAACCACTCTCTCCACACACATTCTTTGTGATAGATTGTCTAGCAGGAGAGAAAGTTGAGTGATCGGCGCTCTGTTCGAATTTCTTTGCCAGGAGCCTGAAGAGAAAAGGCCCACTGGGTCCTGTTATTGTAACTATTTCTTTGTTAGATATGGACTAGAAAGGAAAAGGGAAATAGAAAGAAAAGGCTTGGAGGAATATCAGCTACTAGTATCAAACTAAGGAAAAAACAGCATGAAGAAGAATTATTTAACAAACAAGGGAATTTCACAATATAAATAGGTTACCATAAACATGTTGCCACTAAAACATTTACAAAAATTATATATATTTTTCCATATAATTGGAGAAACCATAATATATGATATAATATTTCTGCTTTACTATACAATAATAAATTACATATTGAATAACTATAGTATAAATAATGGGGAACATGTATTAAACGTTTTGCTTGCCTTTTTTACATTTTAAATTTTACATTTTATGTGACTTTTCAAGGCATATGTGCACATTTGCGACTTTTTTTTTACGCCAAAGAAGTCTTCCTTCAATGTCTAGTTTTCTGCAGTGTTCCCTGCGTTATCACCTGAATTCAGATGTGAAAGTTGCGACTTTTCCATGGATGCCCCTGACCAGGCGTGTAAATTAGCTTATAGCTGATTGCGACTTTTAGAGACTTTTCAATTCACCACTGACCAGCAGAAAAGGGGAGCAAAAAAGGGGGAAAACCTGACTACATGCTACATGTGCCTCATTATGTTATGTCTGATTCTACAACGCATATACTGTACTTTGGGTAAGGAAAATAACCTAAGAATTCACAGGGGTTTTTTTACCATTAAGATATTCAAGAAGATATTTTAGATTCATTCCTAATTAATTAAAAGAGTATTCCCATCCAGACATTTAGATATATTTAATTAATCTGCTATATTGTTCCTTAGAATCTAGATAACTGTCTTTGGATGTGATCACCCCCTCACCCTGGCAGCGGTGATCAGACATGCGGCATTGAGTCCAGACTGATAATTTGGATTCAGCATTTATTACCCCAGGATTGTTTTGAAAAATACTGTAACTCCCATGCAAAAACTATTTGTTTGTTTGTGCAATCACACCAACAGCAGTGGTCGTATCCAAAAACAGCTGTGTTTCATTTGTAAGGGACCATATGACTAAATTTATGGGCAATTATCTTTACACCGGAAATTTTTTAGTAACATCTAATTGAAGAAATGTATGTATAAAGCAGATGAATTAAATTAAAGGTCATTGCCCAGACAAGAATATCCCATTAGGAATGTCCATCACATCAGTAATACGTGGCTATGGCTTACTTTACAAGTGGTAGTAAGCTTTTTGGAACTGTGATAAATTGTATCTTGTTACACTCTCCAGTATAAAGTCTGCTGATAATTCTAAAATTATATTAATTATGTTTGTCCTTCTCTACAACAAAATAAACATTAGGATTATTAAAATGATTTTTAATTTTATAAAGGTATAAAATTTGAAGATTTTTTTTTACTCCGGACACGTGTAGTTTCTTGGTTAAGTTTTGTCGTGCTACAGATTATATTTGTTATCATGTTCGTCTTGTTCTGTTGTAGGAGAATGAGAGAAAGATATTTGGCTTTAGGAATGATCAGATGTCTGAAGTCAAAAGGCAGTTACCTTCCCTCACCATGCATCTGAGGTGATAACAGCATGTTTTGTGGGGTTGTCATGACAACAACACCTCACGCTGAGAGTAAATAGCTATGAACAGTGTCACCTAATGCTACTCAATGCTTCTGTCACCTTTCCTTTAGCTGCTGATAATACCCCTTCCCATCATAATAATAAAGCACGCACACAGACAAAAGACTGCTACAAGAGTTAAATGCCAATATGAAAAAAGTAAAGATGTAAAGACAACGCAGAATAAAAAACAGATGAGACATGAAAGGCATGTACTTTTATAAATATATATACAGGCAGTCAATGGGTTACATATAAGAGAGGTTCCATAGGTTTGTTCTTAAATTGAATTTGTATGTAAGTCGAAACTGTATATTTTATAATTGTAGCTCCAGACAAAAATTATTTTTTGGAAATTGGAGTTTCACATTTTTTTGCTGTAATTTGTCCAAAGATTATCAATAAAGCTTCATTACAGACACCTTACAGCTGATCATTGCAGTTTGGGACTGTTATAAAGCATCCATAGAGCTTCACCAGAGGTCACAGTAGGGAGAGGGCTCCGTTTGTAAGTAGGGTGTCCTTAAGTAGGGGGGAATGTAGGTTTATTTATGTATTTAACACCATAATTTCACCCTTATGTGTCAACAATGAGACACTTAATTACATTACTCCACTCTAACACAATAGATGCTGTATGTTTTGGTGTGGAAAGTCACACTATAATGATAAATATATATACTACCTTTCATAATCGCTTAACCCGTAAGGAGCCAGGTTCGCTAAGTTTGGCCAAACCTGATACTGGTAGTTTAGGTCAGGAACTCTAAACTGAACGCTTACCCCCACTGGCATCGTCCTCAATAGGTGCTGGCTATCCCTGCAGCATTAAAATATAAGCCGTGCATGTACGGCACCATTTTCTTTAGGATTGTTGCTTGCATGACGTCATCTGGAACTGACGATCCTAGGAAGAATGGAAGACATTTGAATGGCGGTGTTCCACCAATGGGCTATTACGGAAGCATTTATACATTTAACACCCACAATCTTTGCCAGCAGGATCATGTGTGTTACCATTGGGGGATTGAGCCTAAACATCGAACCCAAAATGTCTCAGACATTGCAGGTTCATTCCTATTAAGAACTCAACATTCTCCAATGACATACTCTGACTGTACCTATGGAATCACCAGGACATGAATCTGTCACCAATTATCACTCCTAAAATCCTTGAAATCCCCAATGGGGCTTAAGGTAAACAGACCATAAATGCCTACTTTTACCTGCTCTTGTCCTGGTACCACACTGCGGTGGTTTTCAGTTGTTATGAGGCCTCAGGAGGCTGTGGTAATGGTAGAAAAGAAGAAAAAGTTTCAATGCTCAAATATTCAATCTAACTGCCATATTTATAAGAAATCCAGTGAATTACTTTGTTGCCATAGGGAGATAAGATGCTCTCAGAAGCTCTTAGGCTGCGTTCCCAAGTTCAGGATTTCTTATGCAGTTTTTGAAGCAAAAAGGTGTGGATTTTAATGGTCAGAACATATCAGTTAGAGATGCCATTACTTCTCTTTTGTCTGACAGATACTTGTCCCATCAAGGCACAGTTTGGTCAGTGAAATTCAACCACATGATTATGTGCAGAGGAAATATCATTGTTATATCAGCGTCACCCAGCTGTAAATATTGCTGCCTACTGATACTATCCTATTAAACTGGCAACATACAAATGCTTAAAGTCCAGGGATATGGAACCCCCACGGATCATGAGAACAGGGGTCAGTTGTACCCTTGCTGAACAGAGCAGAAAGTCCCGAATGCACCAGCTGCACTATTAGAGGATCAGGTGTTGTCATTATCAGTGGGGGTCCCATCGCTGAGACCCCTGCGATCAGTTGTAGATGTTGTGCTGGTTGATATTTAGATTAATGTAGGGGTAATTGCAATGAATATAATAAAGTTCAGCTTACATTTGACACTTCATGTGTACATGTATCTGTGTTTTTTTTTTCGGGCAAAATTGACCTTTTTGCCAAAACCGTTTGTTAGGTCTTTTTTTGTGTCTTATGTATGTTCATGTCTTTTTTCTTGTGTTGCATATTTAGTTTTTCCGGTCCTGGAAGGTACAACTTTTGGGGGTTTTTTTGAGACTTTTTGTTACAAATGTCACAAATCCACAGGTAAATTTTGGACATATGCACTTGAGGCAGTGGCAAAAGTAATCTGTAACTTAAGGCAGACTGAGCAAAGTGCCAACATAGGTGTGCCCACTCTGTCAGAATCCACTTTTCTTTAAGCTTCTTATGCCCTTGTTTTTAAGAATAAAAGGCTTTAAAATTATGCAAATCACCTTAGGAGCCCCAGGCTCCATTAAAACCTATGTAGCCTGGAGCCCCTCAGGTCCATTTGCATAATTTAAAAATCTTTTTTTTGTAAAGATCAGGGCATAAGAAGCTAAAATAAGAGCAGATCTTCAAAGAGCAGATCTTCAAGAGGGGGTGCACACCAGTATGTCAGTGTGTTTAGTTTACAATCCCTCATCCTTGGGGTAGATGTTCTTTAAAGGAAATGCTTTATAGTCCTCTATGTTATAGTCCATACTGCTATTTCCCACAATTCAGCAAAATCAAGTAATATGATCTGACCAACAAAGGAAAAACATTGGAAAAAGCAGTGGTTACTCTGAGTGAATAGCACTTTATATCATTCTGTGATTTCTTGGTTTCTTTAGTTTAAGAGCTATATACTGTACATATAACTTACTGTATATTAGGTGACAAGCATGTCTCATTAAAATAAGCTAATGGTATAGAATGACTGACCCATTCTTTTTATAGATCACTATAGGAAAAGAGTTTTCTTGTACCCAAAACTATTAATGTCCTTTTCATAGAGTAGGCCATTAATGGGTGATTGGTAGGGGTGGGACATCTGACAACCCACTGCTCAGCTGTTTTTACACTACAGAGCCATAAGCATTGCAGCAGTCACCTTTGTTCACATCGGACACCACATTGAGTAGTGAAGCGGCAGCACCATCACCACTGCACTCGGCTGATCAGTGGGGTATCAGGTGTCACATACTTACCGATCACCTACTGATGGCCTATCCTTTGGGGCCATTTAAAAAGGATTCTAATTTTTGCCACTGACAGTTTCAAAGATTACATATTGTACAAGACACCATTACCAGAAAAGCAAGGTGTCGACAACATTTTGATACTGGACCCCCCAACAGACAATAACAACATTGCAAATCACATTGTAGGTATTTATGTTCTTGGACTGCAATGCTCTCCAATGTGACAGCAGTGAGTTTATATATTGAGGAATAAAGGCATGTGCAAGGAAAAAACTCTGGAAATGGGTTATGTGTATGTACTTTATTCATCCCACAAGATACAAAATTGTTTAATTCATGAACAGAGGAAAACCTATAAAGTTGCTGTGAAATTCACCCTTCAGGCATATAAATCACTTGCTGAGAGCACAGCACCTCCAGTTTGGAGTTCTATATCTTTATGTAAAATAAAGACAAAACTCTGTCTGTTATCTCACATTCCTTGGAAAATGATATTGTTATATTTAATAGAACATTTTTCCTTTTATGTTTCCTTTATATTTGGAGCTCATTTTTCCAATTATTTATTTATTAAATGAATTGTTATACTTTGCTTTGCTTTGTAAAGAAAATGAAGACTCCCGAATCATGTTGAATGATCATCAATCACACCAGAATTTATACAGAAAGCCTAAAATCAATAAAATATTGACCAACAACATGTTGTAATAGATATTTGCCAAAAATGCTATAAATGAATAAGTGATAATTTAAAGTTTCAAATATGTTCAAACATTCTAACATCTCAGCCAAGGCCTAGATTTTTACCCTTTGCTTATGAAAATTAGTTTATTTTTAAAACTTTCTAGTTTAAAATGATGAATTACGGTATATTAATTCCTGTATTGTGCTGCCTGCTACATCTTATAGAAATAGTATCATAGTTTATACGGTTTATACGGTCTAGTAAGCTGAACAGCATGTAAGACAATGAAGCCCAATGTTTCAAATGTTGCAAGCCACTTTAAAATGCTAAACAGTAAGGAAAAACTCCTCCCTATTCTTGGCTAGTTCATCTACAAGTAGTGGGGTTGGGGGGAGGGCCTCAGACTTAAATAAAATCTACCATCAAAATCTTTCATGATAAACCAGGGGCACTTACTCATAGGCACCATGACTTTGGTAATCTTCTTATATTTCTCATCCATGACCTCCTTCCTTCTAAAATAAACCTTTAAAATTGTACTTATTAGACATTCAGTGAAGCCTTTTCACTAGTAATGAGCAGAACATTTCTATCCTCCCCCTGCTCTCTCCCTCCTTTCTCTGCCTGTGTAATCTAGTAGCAGCAGGAAGTGCAGGGGGGGGGGGTGACAAGTAAAAAAAGCAACAAGTAAAAAAAGAAATCACTGAAGAGCTCTGGAAACAAAGCCCCTCAGGTTCATTAGCACAATTTTAAAAGTTTACAGAAGGAAGGAGGCCATGGATAACAAATATAAGAATATTACCACGTTCACAGTATATGGATCTATGAGTAAGCGTCCATAGTTTATCATGATGGATTTTGATGGTAGATTTCCTTTAAATTCAAGGTTTCACACAACTGCAGTTTGGTCATAATTTGTGTATTGTAGATTCAATTATTGAAAGCGGGAAGTTTTACCATCACATCTTGTGGTCAAAAAATATTAACCCCCACTAACCTCAGACTTCTGTAGTTCTATTTTTAAGAAGAGTATTCCACCAGTTTTGACAATATAGGGCTGCAGACAAAATGTCTTTATATGTGTTATTAGCAGCAGGACTGTGCAAAATGCATTTATTTTCCACAACTGTAGCTGGACTTGGAGCACACTGGTGCACTAGTGTGTGAGATCTCTTCATTGAACTGCTCAACCACAAGCTTTTGACCGTGCATTGTATAGTTGTATAATATTGTATCACATATTGAATTCTGCTTCTTTAGCAGTTTTCTCCTTTAAAGGCTCTTTCTCTAAATCTGAGTCAACTCCAAGTTTAGGGAATGGGACTGTTTTTACATACTGTTTTCACATACTACCCATAGATAAAACAGTATATTCTGGTATTACTATAATATTTTTCCTTATCTCTTTTATTTGTTCCCCTTACATTTTATAACGATCTTTAAGTTCGGGAGGTTTCAGTGTCAGAGTTTAGCGAGCTGAAGTGTGGGAGGAGGAAAAGAGCCTGAAAAGTGTAGAATATGTTTCTTTTATGAGATATATTGCAGTTTCCTATATTCCTGTGTATTTTTCTCATATACCAAGGTGGTGGAAAAGTAAACTCAGGTGTTAGTGATATATACATATAACATGAAATATTACTAATAATCTGCTGATGTATATTTACCCATTAGCAATGGTCTGATACTCAGTGTAAGCAAAAATACTCAGTTTATGCCGATCAACTTATGTCATATTCTTTCCTTTTGTGAAAATGTGTTTGCCAATAAATGTATCATCTCCAAACCAGTAAAATGTTCTAATCTGTCTTACTCTGTTTCTGAATTGATGCTGTTCCCTGCTGGGTTATTTTTCTCTTTATAAAGGTAGGAAGGAAGTTGTAGCCTGCAATAAAATCAGAGAAGTTATTGTAAAATGTAATCTGTAGCAATAACAAACAGGGGCATGGCTAGAAATGACTAGCTGCAATGAAAAACCACTAAATTGCTTTTGACTGCTCATATACGGCACGGAAAACTGGGGATTGTAAAATAAAGAAATAAAAATGTATCTGTTGAAATCCTGACAAATAACCTTTGATGATCAATGAAAGCTAGTGGAATGGAAAATCGGAGGACATACTCATAGCAACCAATCAGATTTCAGCTCTCATTTTTTTAAAATAGTCAGTTAGAAAATGAAAGCCAAAATCTGTTTGGCTACAAACACATTGGGGGTCATTTACTAAGGGGCCGATTTGCGTTTTCCTGACGTGTTACCCGAATATTTCCGATTTTCGCCAATTTTCCCTGTATTTTTGCGCACGCAATTTTTGCGGATTGTGGCGCATGGGCGCTGGCATGCACGCGATGGAAATTGGGGGGGAGTGGCCGAATAAAAACCCAACCGATTCGGAAAAACCGCCGCATTTAAAAAAAAAAAAAGGGTCGAGGAGCTTGCACTTACCTTTACTAGGAATAGGCCGGTGAACTTAAGTGCATTCCGGGGAACTTCAGCGCAGCAGCGCCACCTGGTGGACGTCGGAGGAACTACCTTAATGAATCCCGGCCAGACCCGAATCCAGCGCAGAGAACACGCCGCTGGATCGCGAATGGACCGGGTAAGTAAATCTGCCCCATTATCTGCTTCACTGTTTGAGATAAACCTTATTCTTTATCATTTATGAGTTCAATAAAAGTTTGAGGGCAATATAGATATATAACAGACGCAGGACTACTAGTACTCACTAGAGCAAGGTATTATACACACATATGTTTGGAATCGCTATTGTATCTGAGTTGTCCATTGGCAGCACCCAAAGCACCATGTATCATAGTAAAAATTGCAATTCTACTTGGTTGCAGCAGATAAGAGGGTATCAGCAAATTTGGACTGTGTAATAATATATTCTCATAGCATTTCATCTATATATCCCATGATGCCATTGCTGGCAGATGGTACTAAACTCAAAATGTCATTAATCTACTGTTTTATTGAAAGGAAGGAACCCAGAGACTGATTCAATCCTGACTCAAAGCAGAGCAGCTTGAATTTTGCAATAGGCACTCAGAAATGAATTAGGGGCAAGTATTGGTGCCCAAGACCAGGTTTTTAAAATGTAAAATGTAGCCCTCTAACTCTGAGGTTTAACATGATATTTCTATTTTTAAGTCTCCATTCAATACTTTAGTTTGAGTATCAGTACATAGAGTTACATCTGGGTAATTGTACAGACGTCTCCTGATAACACTGACCAAGACCCTTTCATTCGATAAAAATGATGGGGCTTCTACTCCTTATTGTCACCCCTGTACTATGATTGTGATGTGCCAAATCATTCTCGCTCTAGTTTGATAATACTTCTAGTAGATAATACTTCCTTGGTATACTTCCTTGGTAATCCCTGATTTCCCCTATGTCCCCTACATTAAGTATTGTGAAATAAAGTTTTAAAAAATAACACAACCACAAAGAGATAAAACATAACATATATGAATATGAATTTAATTCACATAGGGGCACATTTACTAGGGGGCCGAAAGCAGAAAGCATTTTCATAGGGTTTCAGGTTTTTTTTCCGTTTTGCCATAATTTGCCCCGGGTTTTGGGTGCACGTGATCAGATTGTGTCGCACCGGCTTGCATGCGACACAAATCGGGGGGCGTGGGGGTCGGACAACTCGACTGAATCGGACAAACCGCGGAATTTAAAAGGCAAATTGTGTCACAAGATCAGCACTCACATGCACGGGGAAGAAGGTGGTGAACTCTGGCGGACCTCAGTGGGGGAGGCGGCACATGCAGGAAATTGGACGCACGATCTTAGTGAATCGCGGCAGACCCGAATCCTCATCAGACAACGCACGGTGGGGATCACGTCGGGACGGGTAAGTAAAAGTGCCCCACTGTGTGACAATAATTATTAAGTATTATTTTTTAAAGTTCTTATTTTGTATATCAAATACATGTTACTATCTTGTAGATTAAATCCTATAGGGTATGGGATTATGGTGATTATTAATAAAATAACAGAATACTGTAGTTTATTCTTACTATATTACTATGATCTGTCACATAGTTTAAAAGTAAATATATATATATATATATATATATATATATATATATATATATATAGTACAGATGAAACTTAAAGAACAACATACAATTTCTGAAATGTTAATGTCATTGTGTAGTCCTATGTGACTATATCCTAACATGTAAATTGTTAATGTTAATCTGGCACCTGGTGGTAATTTCCTTAATTATCTGACAAACCTTAACTGGCAGGCTAAGTTTCCAGTTTTCACTGACTTTGCAAAAATAGTGCACTGAAAAAGTGACTGAAGCCATCCGGCAGCAGGTTGTCCAGATGAAGGCAAGAGCCATAGCAAGAGAAGTTGGTTGTTCCAAGTCTGTGATTTATAGAATATTGCACATCATCACAGACTCATTCAAAAGCCTCAAGAAGGCTGGTCCCCCATGAATTACAAATGCAAGAGAAATCAGGATTTTTCTGAGAATCTCCATAGGTAAACGTTTAAACGCTGTAGCTGGAATTGCTCACCAGTTCGGCACTGAAAAGGGTAAGGATCTGCCTCATCGTATAGTTTCTTAACATTTAAAGGACATCTTCCACCAGATTTAATGCAGTCCCCACTCAGATTTTTTACTTCAGGGGATACTGGGCACCATTTTCTTTATTGGAAGCTTCTTTTAGATGAGAAAATGACTTTATATAAAAAATATGTTATTGAACCGGAGGCGCTCCGGCTCACGTCAGCCAAGCGCCTTCTGGCTATGTCCACTAATCAGTTATGTGTGCCCCCACATTTAGTATTCACTGCCCTTCTCTGCTTGTCATGTGCAGTAACATTGTCTTTGCGCAGCCATCTGGAGACCAGTTGCGCAAGGAAAATGTTGCTGCACAGAAGAAGCTATTGGAGAACAATGGATTGTTACACTTCCAATTGGATAATGATATATTTTCAGGTGGCCACTGCTGCTTTGAGTTGCAGTAAAGTTTCAGAGCAAGCCCAAAAACCTTTGTTTGTTAAGGTGATTATATTGTGAAGATGGTGGTTGTGGTTTATACTATTCCCCACTTAGTGGCATGTGGAAGGGTTACATCCATTGCATGTCAGTATGTGACTTTCTTGTAAAGGAGAAATACTGGATAAATGGTTTAATCAAAGAAGTGATTTATCTTCATTTCCCATGATAATCCTGAGCTTTGTGTACTTGTATTAAAAAACGGATTGAGGTGGATTTAGTTGTTAAAGAAAAATGATGTGATAGTTTTAGTCCTGTCTGGATGTACTTTTAGAAGGGTTTTTCCATGTACAGGCTGATATATAAATGATTTAATGAATTAACACCACAGCTACAATCTGACTCAAGGTGCATGCATGTATGCTTAGTGAACGTCAAAACTTTTGTCATTTTCTGCATTATGAAATTGAAGAGGTGAAAAAATTACTTTCCTTAAAACATAAGGGGAGATTTATCTTTTCTTTTTTTAGTTTTCTAGTTGTCTAATTCTTTTTGTCTTGTTTCTTAGTCTAATTTGTGTTAGGTGGAGTCTCCTTGCACCTGTGACAGTTAGGGTACATACACATAGCCGTATGCTGTGCGCTGGTGACCCCTCCCTCCTCCATAGAGAAAAGCGGCGCACGGTTGGTTTGGAGAATGAGACTTTTTAAACAAAAGTTGCAAATTATTGTGCAAAAAAGTCTCACAATCGGCAGTCCAATAAATCTCCCCCTTTCTTTATACTATGATTTTGGTTATTTTGTGTCCATATTGAAGCAGGTTGCAGTGTATTTTTTTGTTCAAAAATAAAAAGATTTAAAAAAAAAAAAAATTAGCAATCAGGAATTTTGTCCATTTGTTAAAATTTGCACAACATTTGATGTGTCTAAATAAAGCATTTTAGATCCAAAATGTTTTTAATGTGTTTTTACATTGCTGTCTAAAATACATTTTTTACATTTTTGTTAAACTGAATTTTTTTATTAAGGTGGTGAAGTTAGACAGGTCAGCGCTTTCTAGCATTTGCGACTTTTTAAAAAATTCCCCATTGGCAAATACATCTAACTTTAGTCTAAGCAGCTGGATTTATTAGTTAAATACAACAAAAGGTGGTCTTCACCTTAATTTTTCACTGGGTATTGCAAATACAGCAAACTACTGACTGTAGTTTGGGGGCTTTTCAAGCATTAATTTCTTGACAGGACACATAATTACAAAATGTCTTTGGCAACCAAACTGTTAAATGTATGTCCATCATCACTCATTAAGAGTATTTCCATGTTTAAGATTGTGGGGAAATGAAAGTCCAGTGATAGATTTATTGGAACTTTTCCCATGTGAACCTATGGAAGACTTTTCTTGATTAATTAAAATGCATATAACGACTCCCACTATGCGTGGTCACTAATGGAGGCTGTGAAGGAATTAATTGCAATAGTTGTCATATATATTACGGAGTTGGTTAGATTTTCTTGGGAGCTAATTAAAAAAAATGGAATGTTGGAGTGCATTGTAGAAGATGTATTTCTTTTCTATAAGCCAGAGAGGACAGGGAACTGTTAAGAAAACATGAGTGGAGGCACCGGGCTAGTGAGTTATTACATTGGGAATGTAACAAAAGAATAATAAATTGACTCCAATATCATAGAATAAAATCATCTTCTGCCCAGAATTATATAGGAGGGAAAAAAGAACAAATGACAATAGGAGGGATTGAACGGTTCAAGAGAAAGAGAGTATTTTGACATATATGTTACATTAGGTTTTGCGATAAACTGTGACATGTGCTCATATGTTTCATGAGGGATGTTTTATTCATTTCATCCTTCTCTTGCTTTCAAGGTAAGAAATGAGTTATTAACACAATGGTGGCATATTTTATATCATTGTGAGATCAAGCACAGATTTTTATGGTAGACAAATCTGGAGGTATTGTACAGATAAACTAAACCTGTGGAATAAATGAATTAAAGGTTGATGAGACGGATAACAAATCATCACCCCCTCTATCTAACAGTTTGTATTGTGCAGTTGGGTTTCACACAAAACAGGGGCCTGTCTTGTGGTTTGAGCTGTCAAGTGGTTTGTTTAGAAGTAACTTTGTAAAATATATCCATGCCGATTCTAGCTTATTTCCTGCCTGAAGAGAATATTAAAATTCTGCCCACCCCCCCTCCTGTTCCATTGCCCGCTCCCCGTTCAGTAAATGCTGAAAACTTTACTAACAATTAACATCCCCACAGACAGGCTCACTGACACTGTGTGACTAACTACAGGTTGTGAGTGGCATCTATTACCTTATAATTGACTAGCTTTTCCATCAGGAAGAGGACTATATTCCGGGTACTCCAATCCATGGCGTATCAATGCTGAATTCACGGCCAGATATCTTCAGCCCCGTGCAGCACATCTCTACCTGGTGTCCCTAAAATACCACAGTCACTTACAGTATAAAGTCACACTGTGCTCCTAAATAATATATACACAACACAACTGACCGCACTCTCCCCGCATATAACATATCCCTTCAATATATATAATCTTCTGGAATTATAGCATGCACAGCACCAATCAATATACAACACCCCTAATTCATTAATACAGACCCCAACATTTGGTTTACATGATGCAAAGTAATGTATTGTATCCTATAACTAATATATCCCACCCTGTTATTATGTTACATATGATTTTATATACAGTGCTACCCTGATCAATGTAAATATATAGCTCCCCTAGTGAACATATACTGTATAAATATATAATTTATTTTTATAAAGCCCTGCTATCATATATTTAAAGGCCTCCTTATTCACCCGCCAATTAAATTATATACAGCTCCCATATACAGATCCCCTCCAGCTTAAATAAAATCTTTTACCACATATACAGCCCTCACAGCTTAATAATATACTGTATCCTATATACAGCCCTTCCAGTTTAGTAATATACTGTACCCCATATACAGCCCCCCAGCTTAGTAATATATTGTATCCCATATACAGCCTCCAAGCTTAGTAATATACTGTATCCCATATACAGCCTCCCAGCTTGGTAATATACTGTATCCCATATACAGCCTCCCAGCTTGGTAATATACTGTATCCCATATACAGCCCTCCCAGTTAGTAATATACTGTATCCCATATACAGCTTCCCAGCTTAGTAATATCTGTATCCCATATACAGCTCCCCGGCTTAGTAATATACTGTATCCCATATACAGCTCCCCAGCTTAGTAATATACTGTATCCCATATAAAGCCCCCCAGCTTAGTAATATCTGTATCCCATATACAGCTTCCCAGCTTAGTAATATACTGTATCCCATATACAACCCTCCCAGCTTAGTAATATACTGTATCCCATGTACAGCCCTCCCAGCTCAGTAATATACTGATTCCCATATACAGGAAAAAAGGAATTTGGCCCCACATAAATATACATAACACCCCCCAAGGAAAAATGGATTCTGGTTCCATATAAATATATACAGCCCCATCACCAGGAAAAAAGGAATTTTGCCACTCTTTAAAGGGCTCTGCATTCTGTCGCCTGAGGCGAGATTTTCATTGTCAGATGCGGCCCTGGTGCTGCCATATGCTTTTTGGAAAGATTATACTTTCTCCTGGCAATCATTCATAAACAAGCCACTCTGAACATGCTACCTGACACATGTAGAGTCTGAGATGTAGCTGCAACATCTACTCATGAATAGATTGTCAGCTATGTTGAATGTTTTCTACACACTAATAATTTTTCTCACTTCAAATGTTTTCCAAATGGACCTTCCTGATATAAAACTGTTGGTGGGCTCCAGACAGATCCAGTGACATGGTAACTGACTTCAGCAGTGACATTTTCTATTCGATTGGCTGCAGTGATCATGTGCAAGAGGGAATTGTACATGACATCAAAGCAGAGGGCCATGCACATATCCCAGTGGTGCTGAAGCTGAGATTTAACAAATTTAAGTTCCATAAATGTAAAGTATTGTATGCAAACTGAGTCTGAGTGTATAACAGAGGAGAACCTGCCAATAAATGGGGAAGTATTTAAAGAGAATCTACCGCCAGGATCAATGATTGGGAACCAACCACACTGACATACTGATGTGTACCCCCATTGGCAGGATATGATCTTATTTTAGCTCCTTTTAAATTTATGAAAATGAGCCTCAGGATAATTTGCGTAATATCTAAAGCCTTTTTTTCTTAAAAACAAGGGCTTCTAGTAGAGCAGATCCTGCCAGATGGTGCACACACCAGTATGTCAGTGTGCTTGGTTTACAATCATTGATCCTGGTGGTAGATTTCCTTTAAGTTAACTTAATTTTATCCTATTTCTGGTTCATAACTTATTTTTCCAAAATTCCATTAATTTACCTCAGCAGAACAATATATACCACCAAGTATTCTTTGTAAAATATGTTGACTACTACATAGGGACACAAAGTTGACCTTGATCTAAACACACAAGCAGTGATCTCCACAAGCAGAGATCTCTTTGACATGCAGAATACAGCAAGTCACCACCCGATCTGTATTTGTAATCAAGCTTCATACTTCAATTAAATGAACTTTCAAAAGTGCAGATAATTGCCAAAAACCAGTGAATGTTTTTTGTGCCTTTTTAACTGCTTACTACATAAAACGAGCATTTGGACATTCAATTTGTAAGTATACTTGAATGTATTAAGCAAAGTACCTTTGTCTTAGCCCTAATCATCGTACATTCAGTTTGATGTATGTATATTTATTATGTTACAGCCAGGTTCTTACTCTGACTTGATGTACATTATGAAAAGATTGTAGCCACTTGTTATTCTTTGTAATTTTACTTTTTCTTGGAATAATTGCCATAAGCCAAATTTCCTTCCTGTAGTTTCTGAATTTCCTAAGGATCTATTCAACCACTCTTAAAGCTGATTTACATCTCAGGGTATTTAGTGTGTCTACATGCTGCGTAATTGACCTTCAAAAATGGAAACAGGCAGGGAAAAAAGTCTTCGGTTTTCTGTTTTTGTTTGACAAGCTTAGAACAACAACTCAACTTTAGTTGTAAAACCTAAATGATGAACTTAACTGCTTTCAATCACTTCACCATGTTTTTATGTCCCAATTGCCAAGCAACAGTGACAAAACTTATTGAATCTGTTCAGTGAGATTGGTGTGGGGCCTGCCCCTTTCTCACCATACTAGATACCCATCACAAGTGAAGACGGAGAAGCAGGGTAGGAAGTAAACCCATTTGATGCCACAGTGGCTATTGATCTGGCATCCAAGGGTTTTGACAGATCAACTGTCACCTATATATCAGGGTTCTGATGGGCAATGATAAATACCAGGAATAGGCCTTGGAATACAGTCTATGTAAGCCTTTCATTTTAAAACATTATTAATTACAGTTGTATTATTGTAATATATAAGGACTTAGGCGGAATTCACACGAACGTATGCGGGACGTGGCATCTATGGAGCCCAGTATGGTGAGCACACGTTGTGGACTGCTTATTGAATTCACTACACCCATCTCTTTACAGCCTTTCTCTGGATCCCAAACGGTTAACGCACTGTGACCAACAGTGACAGTTTAGGGTGATCAGTTCTAGGGTTCACTGTCCTAGTCTGTCTCTGGCCATCATAGTTTCACCAACCAAAAACTTTTACATACAGTAATGGCTGAACCAGTGAATCACATGTAGGGCCTAATATAGTATAACTGGTGCCTGTCCTATAGTGGGTTTGTCTCTAGATCAAACTGTAAAAAACTAACTATGTTACTATGGATTGTTGTTGGATTTGATGGATGCTTTTCTTCATTTTTTTAACTTTATTATGATAGTAAGCTACAAAGGTAACTCTCTTTTACAAACTAAATATTTTGGAACATGCGTATCATTTGGCAAACAGGCATAATGCTTTATGAGAATATTCATAAAACATACTGCAAAACGTGATGTTAATCTATCATCAAATGTACCCATGTTCATGTTTAGCAGAATAAATTCTGTTTATATCTAAGCCATATCTATTGGATTAATGTCTCAACATACACTCACTGGCCACTTTATTAGGTACACCATGCTAGTAACGGGTTGGACCCCCTTTTGCCTTCAGAACTGCCTCAATTCTTCATGGCATAGATTCAACAAGGTGCTGGAAGCATTCCTCAGAGATTTTGGTCCATATTGACATGATGGCATCACACAGTTGCCGCAGATTTGTCGGCTGCACATCCATGATGCGAATCTCCCGTTCCACCACATCCCAAAGATGCTCTATTGGATTGAGATCTGGTGACTGTGGAGGCCATTTGAGTACAGTGAACTCATTGTCATGTTCAAGAAACCAGTCTGAGATGATTCCAGCTTTATGATATGGTGTATTATCCTGCTGAAAGTAGCCATCAGATGTTGGGTACATTGTGGTCATAAAGGGATGGACATGGTCAGCAACAATACTCAGGTAGGCTGTGGCATTGCAACGATGCTCAATTGGTACCAAGGGGCCCAAAGAGTGCCAAGAAAATATTCCCCACACCATGACACCACCACCACCAGCCTGAACCGTTGATACAAGGCAGGATGGATCCATGCTTTCATGTTGTTGATGCCAAATTCTGACCCTACCATCCGAATGTCGCAGCAGAAATCGCGTCTCATTTGACCAGGCAACGTTTTTCCAATCTTCTACTGTCCAATTTCGATGAGCTTGTGCAAATTTTAGCCTCAGTTTCCTGTTCTTAGCTGAAAGGAGTGGCACCCAGTGTGGTCTTCTGCTGCTGTAGCCCATCTGCCTCAAAGTTCAACATACTGTGCATTCAGAGATGCTCTTCTGCCTACCTTGGTTGTAACGGGTGGCAATTTGAGTCACTGTTGCCTTTCTATCAGCTCGAACCAGTCTGCCCATTCTCCTCTGACCTCTGGCATCAACAAGGCATTTCCGCCCACAGAACTGCCGCTCACTGGATGTTTTTTCTTTTTAGGACCATTCTCTGTAAACACTAGAGATGGTTGTGCGTGAAAATTCCAGTAGATCAGCAGTTTCTGAAATACTCAGACCAGCCCTTCTGGCATCAACAACCATGCCACGTTCAAAGGCACTCAAATCACCTTTCTTCCCCCATACTGATGCTCGGTTTGAACTGCAGGAGATTGTCTTGACCATGTCTACATGCCTAAAAGCACTGAGTTGCCACCATGTGATTGGCTGATTAGAAATTAAGTGTTAACGAACAGTTGGACAGGTGTACCTAATAAAGTGGCCGGTGAGTGTATATGATAGAGTTCAGATAAGTCTTATGGTTAAAAACACATAAGAGAAAAAAGTTCTCAATTGCAAATTATCTTTCTAGTTATCGTATAGAACCCATATAGTAAAACATTAGACAGGTATGATGGGTGCCTGGAAGTGTTTTTTTTTCCAGAATAGTCATCCTTACTTTGCATCAATGCATTTTCTTCATTAAATTCAATGAGGGAGATGTAACATTGTGGTGCAGGCTCCATGTCAGGCTCATTTGCATACCGTCTTTCATCCTGGTGGTAGGTGTCCTATAAAACTGTTGTGGTGCAAAGTCTTAAAATATTTGGCACATGGGTTATTTTAAAACAGACCATGTACCCATTTCATGAAGTCACACCCGTTTTCCACAGGCAATGCCCACTTAGTGGACAAGTTGGAAAAGTGTCGAAAACAGGTCTAAAAACCTTGATAAATGTGGCAGAAAGCATCGTCTGTCGCAAATTAGACCAGAAAAAATTGTCTTAGTCTCTCCCACCACTTTCATTATATGATGCTTTTGGCAATCAGCAGTTTTGTCCCTGTTAAAATTGGCACAACTTTTGATCTGTCAAAATAAAGCATTTTATATCCAAAATGGTTTTAAATGAATTTTTACATTGCTGTCTTTAATGAACTTTTAAATTATTTTTTTTTATTTGAAATTATTTTCATGGTGGTGAAGTTAGACAGGTCAGTGCTGTCTAGCATTTGTGACTTTTTATATCCCAGTTGGTGAATACATATAACTTTAGTCTAAACAGCTGGATTTGTAAGATTAAAACAGTGAATCCATTGAAAAAAAAGTGCACCATGAGTTGAGGTGCAAGTGTGGAAAAGTCGCAAAAAGATATGCAAACAAGTCTCTGTGCCAAAATGTGCGACTTTTTTGCACTAACATTTAAAAGAAAAGTAATGATAAATCTCCCCCATTATTTTTAGTGAAAGTTTATATAGATGCTGAAATTGTTGTTTACTTGATTTCAGAATAGTTACACTATGTTTATAAACTGTCCCTTGGAACATACCTGCTGAGCCTGATGTACTTGGAAATATTTTTGTATTATTAATTTAAGAGGAAATATTAGAACCGAGTAAAAACAAGGAAATTATTTTTTGTATAGTTTTTTAGTATACAGCATTCAATGAGTAAACTGAAGAGCACATTGTACTGGTATTTCAATCCACAATATAGCAGCAAGTTCACAGGAAAGCTTCATACTGTGACTGTTCATAAAGGGAATTCAAACACAACTTTAAAAAGATTATGCAAATATAAAATGCTAGTTATTTGGGGATCTAATTGATTTGTTTGTAATGCCTGGTGTGTATAGTATTAATTGTCAGAGTGTTTTTATTAGAAATCAGCAAGGAACAAGGATGTAGGAATTAAAACAATTAAACTGGTAAGATTAGTAACTTTAGTGGATCGATAATCAAAGACATACCTTTATCTATTATTTATCCATCTATTTTCTATCTATCTTATATCTATCTCTCACAAATCTATCTATTCATCAATTGCAAACCAGCTAACCTATAATGTTGTCTGTTGCCTGCCATCATTTTAATCATGGGTGTAACTAGAAGAGGCTGGGCCCAATATCAGATTTCTGCATGGGCCCCCCTTCCCCGTAAAAAAATAAACATGTTTATAAAATCAATCACATGTATACACTCATATATACACACATTTCTATACTTATACACCCACATAAAGTTCTACACTCATACACTCACTTTTATATATTTATAAACACATACATGTATACACTCATACACATACATTTATGCACTCATATGTACATTTATACACTAATACATACAGTATATACAATCTCAGGGTACATTCACATGACTGTCTGGGGGGCTGCATATACGTCCCCATAGACAGCAATGGCAGTATGGTGCCACACATATGTATTTAGATATGGTATACATGCATCATATTCTTAGACATACAGTATACAATCACCACATATACACATACATGCAGTATAAACACACCATACATACATACATACAATGCATACATACATCATGTACACACATACATACAGTATATACAGCATAAACACACACATACAGCATTTACATACATATAAACACCTTATACACTTATACTGCATATACATACATATATACTCGTACAGAATATACATACCCATGTAAACCATATACACTCATACAGCATATGCATACACACACATACACCATATACACTCACACAGCATATACATACACCCACATACACCATATACACACATACCGCGAATAAATATACATACATATGAATCAGGTACTTGAAATTTATTGCAGCAAGCTAGTGTCTGTGCCGACAGGTGGGTACCGGCAGGAGAGGAGAAGGCAGCTGAGTTGGGCTGGCATGGTGTGCGGGTGGGCGTCTGTGCCAGCAAGTGGTGATCTGTGCCAGCAGAGGACGTCTGTTCGGCTGTGCGGGTAGCGCCACGGTGGGCTGCAGTGCTGGCAAGCAGGCTGATGAGACCATGTGGGGGTGGCTATGCTTGCTGTCAGGCGGCTCTGCGCGCAGGTGGCTCTTCCAGGAAGTGGGCGGTTCTTTTTGTGTGCGGGCGGCTGCATGAGTGGGCCTTAGACGAGGTGTGCAGGTGGGCCTGGTCAGCACAGCAGGGTGTCCCCTGTTACTGCTGTGCTGTTCCTACCCCCACATACCTCTGTCAGCAGAGAGGGTATAATAGCAGAACAGCATTAATTAATTTAGGTTAGGACTAGAGATGAGCGAGCACTAAAATGCTCGGGTACTCGTTATTTGAAACAAACTTTTCCCGATGCTCGAGTGCTCGTCTCGAATAACGAGCGCCATTGAAGTCAATGGGAGACTCGAGCATTTTTCAAGGGGACCAAGGCTCTGCACAGGGAAGCTTGGCCAAACACCTGGGAACCTCAGAAAAGGATGGAAACACCATGGAAATGGACAGGAAACAACAGGGGCAGCATGCATGGCCATGACAGAGTGACCGAATGAGGCTAGATAGCATCTAAAACATGCAATAATTGACCCTGACACTATAGGGGACGGCATGGAGAGGCAGCGGCAGCAGTGGCAGGCTAGAGAGTGTCATGGCGACATACCCTAAATGGACTCAGGTTTCACCAAAGGAGGTGAAATGATTTCCTATGTGAACAAAAGGTTGACGGTATATTTAGTCGATAACACAGCATGGTGGCGACATAGTGACCAAGTTCCATAACGTATCTGGTGAAACACCCGAAAAATGAGCCTGACACAGCTCTTTTGATAAGGGGACGACATGTGGAGGCAGCCATGGAGACGGCTTCCATGATTAAGAGCGACAGTATGGGGCATTCAAATTGCGCTGCTATGATTGCAACTTCAGGTCTCCAGCATGATGGTGACAGATGGGCCAAGTTCCACTATGTATCTGGTGAAACACCTGAAAATTCTGCCTGACACAGCTCGTTTGATAAGGAGATGATGTGCTGCATATCCTCTCGTGCTCCAGCGTCTGGGGTATAGAGAGTTGAAAGTTGCGCATGGAGACATTGGTGGACGCTGTGGAGGATCGTGGAGGCAAAATGGACAGGAAACAGCAGGGGCAGTATGCATGGATGCCTCTGAGGCTGCCTAATCTTGGGATGGAGCTGGCGGTCCGCTGCCAGGCGAGCTTTCGCCTGTCCAAGCCCCTGTCTCTCGGCTCCTCCCCACCCAAAATGGGCCTGGGGGCCAGAAGCGTTTACTTTGAAAAAATTATAATTTTCAAAGCAGGCCGGGTCGTTTCAATATTTTACCTAGGAATAATGGAATAGCATAGTGGTTCTATTTTTAATTGTTTTTTCGGAAATGGTTCCATAATTAAGAGCGACAGTATGGGGCATCCATATTGCGCTGCTATGATTGCAACTTCAGGTCTCCAGCATGGCAGCAACAGATGGGCCGAGTTCCACTATGTATCTGGTGAAACACCTGAAAATTCTGCCTGACACAGCTCGTTTGATAAGGGGACGATGCATGGAGGCAGTGAAGTAGTAGTAGATTAAAGGTGCTGCAGTTAAAACTATGTTAGTTGGATCTTGGGATGGAGCTGGCGCTCCGCTGCCAGGCGAGCTTTCGCCTATCCAAGCCCCTGTCTCTCGGCTACTCCCCAAACAGCACTTCTAAGAACCTTTTGTATAAGATCAAGTGTAGTAGTGTTCTTATAAGTTTGGGTTATGGCGAGTGAGGGGAATGTAAACAGATGCGCAAGAAGCGCTGAAATAATATCGGTAAATGATAAAAGTTTGCCAGTATATTTTGTGAATTACACAGCAGGGTGGCGACAAAGTTAACAAGTTTGATGTGGAAGCCATGAAAACAACCCAAAATTCTGCCTGACACAGCTCGTTTGATAAGGGCAATATGGACGACTTTTGGAGGCAGCTATGGCGATGACGTGTGGAGGTAGCAATGGAGACAACGTTTGGGGGCAGCTAAAAAGACGACGTGTGGAGGCTGCTATGGGGACAATTTAATTTGGATAGTGCCTGTATGTGGCAGTCCAAAAAAGTTTTCAAACCAGAGGAGCAGGTAGGTGGTCCTCCAGAAAAATTAAATAGATTGAGTGCCTGTATGTGGCAGTCCAAAAAAGTTTTCAAACCAGAGGAGCAGGTAGGTGGTCCTCCAGAAAAATTAAATAAATTGAGTGCCTGTATGTGGCAGTCCAAAAAAGTTTTCAAACCAGAGGAGCAGGTAGGTGGTCCTCCAGAAAAATTAAATTGATTGAGTGCCTGTATGTGGCACTCCCAAAAATTGTTTAAAACAGAGGACAGGGTAGGTGGCCCTCCAGAAAAATTAAATACATAGAGTACTATAGCTATAGCCAGTTGGCCCTAGAAAAAAATAGCCAGTTTCCTCTGATTTAGTGTACAAAGAGAAGGAGAAGCAGGACAATGAGGAGGAGGAGTGCATACATTACTCAGGTTGAGCTTCTTTCACCTGGTGGAGAATGGAAATCCTGAGAAATCCAGGCTTTATTCATCTTGATCAGCATCAGCCTGTCAGCGCTGTCAGTCGACAGGCGTGTACGCTTATCGGTGATGATGCCACCAGCTGCACTGCAAACCCGCTCGGACAACACGCTAGCGGCAGGGCAGGCAAGAACCTCCAAGGCGTACAGCGCCAGTTCGTGCCACATGTTCGTGCTGATAGCACATTGTAATGAATGGGTTAAAACTAGACAGCTTCGGGCCTTCGTGAGGCCTGATGCTGTCATGGCAACGGATCACCGCTCCCCGTGACGTCATCGGGGAGCGAAGATCCGCGCCAAGATGGCGGCGCCCATGCGGCGCCATCTTTTTGAAGCCTCCGGCAGCATTGCCGGCGGCGATCGCGGTGAAAGCACCCGCGATCGGTGCTAGCACCGATCGCGGGTGTTACCGGTAAGCCTTTGCTGCAATATGCAGCAAAGACTTACCGGCTATGGAGAGGGCTCGGCCCGCGGGCCCTCTCCATGCACCGGGACCCGGCGCGCGCCGTACTAGTACGGCGCGCGTCGGGAAGGGGTTAAACAGAAATAAACATAAAAAAAAATCAGCAGACTGTGCCTAATTCAAATCAAACCCCTAATAAATTGTCCCACTTCAGTGTTTGAGGTGGATATGTGTGTCACTAAGAGCTAAACACAACGGTCGCAAGTCTCCCTGCAAATTCCTCACAATATGGTACTATCTGCACTACTAATGGCAGCAAGCCCAGCCACAAGCAAACCAAAAAAAAGGAAAATATAACGCTATTGTAGGCCTAAATAAGCCGTTGGGGTTCTCCTATGGCTATTTTCTAGCCTACACTGAAAGCACACTGCTTTGCCAGATTACTTTGAGTTATAAAAAGAAATAAACATAAAAAAAAAAAAAAATCAACAGACTGTGCCTAATTCAAATCAAACCCCTAATAAATTGTCCCACTTCGGTGTTTGAGGTGGATATGTGTGTCACTAAGAGCTAAACACAACGGTCGCAAGTCTCCCTGCAAATTCCTCACAATATGGTACTAGCTGCACTACTAATGGCAGCAAGCCCAGCCACAAGCAAACCAAAAAAAAAAGGAAAATATAACGCTATTTTAGGCCTAAATAAGCCGTTGGGGTTCTCCTATGGCTATTTTCTAGCCAACACTGAAAGCACACTGCTTTGCCAGATTACTTTGAGTTATAAAAAGAAATAAACGTAAAAAAAAAAAAAATCAGCAGACTGTGCCTAATTCAAATCAAACCCCTTATAAATTGTCCCACTTCGGTGTTTGAGGTGGATATGTGTGTCACTAAGAGCTAAACACAACAGTCGCAAGTCTCCCTGCAAATTCCTCACAATATGGTACTAGCTGCACTACTAATGGCAGCAAGCCCAGCCACAAGCAAACCAAAAAAAAGTAAAATAAAACGTTATTGTAGCCCTAAGAAGGGCTGTTGGGTTCTTGTAGAATCACTCCTGCCTAACACTATTCTAATAGAACACCCTAACGCTTTCCCTGACCAGCAGCAGCTCTCTCCCTAGCGGCATCCAGACACAGAATGATCCGAGCAGCGCAGGCAGGGGCTAGTCTATTCCAGGGTCACCTGATCAGGCCAGCCAACCACTGCTATCGACGTGTAAGGGTGCCACGTCATGCTGGGTGGAGTGCAGAGTCTCCTGGCTTGTGATTGGCTCTGTTTCTGGCCGCCAAAAATTCGGAAGTATTCATCCGAGCAACGAGCAGTTTTGAGTACGCTAATGCTCGAACGAGCATCAAGCTCGGACGAGTATGTTCGCTCATCTCTAGTTAGGACCATCCCTGTGCAATGTGAGCCCTGCAGCAGCTGCTGCGGCAGCTACGGCTGTTGTTACGCCCCTGATTTTACTTAATCAAGTGAAAAGATGTTTTTTTATATCTTGTTAATGAATTTGTGACACAGATATGAATAATGTCTAAATCATATATATATTGTCCAAAGCTTCCTCTAGTAGCAGCTTCTGACAGCCACAAACACATAAGCTAAGGCACCAGAGAAAAAAAACGTGACTGTACCTATGCATTCATAGGCATAATTAGTCAACGTAGCTGGTGCCCTCTTTGCTATATTCACTTCCCCTTTTAACCCCATTGTGCACCACAATGTATTATTGCAGCAGAGCTGCTATTAACAGAGCTGCCAGTGGGCACCGCCATCATGGATTGTCGATCGGTGCTCCCTCCAATGATGTCATCGGAGAGCCCTGATTGGTTTCTTTGGCAGCCTGCAGTCTCATGGAGACTCATAGGCCTGCCATGGATAGTGATCTCTAATAACCTGCCACTGTCTCCAGATTTGTACTGTCAATACTTCTGGTAAGCTCTATTTGAGAGGTGACTCTCTTTGTATAATATGTTAAAAAGCGCCAAACATTAGAAGTATTCAATTAAGTGGTAGTTGTGCTTAGCTGAATGCTGTGTCACTTTGGATATCAGTAGGGTACAAACGTTCTATGAGAACAGCCATTGTGCCGCTCAAGGCAAAAGTGAATAAATAGAATCACAGCTGAACAGTAACCTGGGCTTCAACTAATCAAACTTCTGTTGTAGGAATGACAGCTCATCGTTAAGAGTTACATTAAAATATAATATTGCTGAATCCATTTAGGAATTAAAGAAACAAAATTAAAACTATGACAGAGGGTTAGTACTTAAGAACACCCAACTTACAGATGATTCCTAGATACATAAAGACCTCTCTGTCCACTGGGACCTCCAGTAAAGATCTACAGATGATTTACTTTAGTCCCAGGCTGCTATGATCAGCTGTAACGTGTCTGTATTGAGTTTTTATTGATAATCATTGCGTAGGAAGGGGGGGCTTGGATCACTGAGAAAGACCAACAGGACAGTGAGTCCTAAGCTGAGCCCCTTAAACTGTCACCTGCTTACTTGCTGGCCACACCCTGGGGTGGGAAATAACTGGGTGCTGTTTCCTCCCAAAGTCACAGACACAAACAAGACTGACAAACAAACAACACAGAAAGCGTCAATAGTACAAACCCAAGAGTAGATAACCAAAAGAAGCAATAGAATTAAGATAGAAAGTGCAACAACCCTGCCAAAAGTGTCCCTCTCCATATCAGTAGATATCTGGTGACATTGATCACTGGGTCATTGATCATTAGGAGCTCTCTAGCATGGCAAACTTGGTGATTGCAGCTGTAAGCCTCTCTAAGCTTCTCTATTTACTTCCAGTGGTTAGAATGGTGATGTGATGCACAAGCCGTTATTATCACTGAGAGTAATAGGAGCTGTGTGATAATAATGGTTCGTCCAACGCCTGTCCATCACATCACCATGTACAGATTCTATCCACTGGAAGTAAATAGAGAAGCTTTCTACAATAGCAAAATAATCAGAGATCTAAAATAGAAAGTTAATTGGAAAATTGGATAACTTTTCCTTAAACAAACCAAATCAATTATTTGCTGAAAGTGGACAACCCCTTTAATGGTCCTAACCAATGATATGCTCTGTAATTATTGTAAGGAAGGAGTGTGCTTGTTGGACAGGTGCTTGCTACCTCATAAGGGGGGACTTTAGAAAAACCCCTTATGGGTGGGAGCACAGGAATAGGAGAAGTCCAGACTCGGGGGGTCAGTTCAGAGAAATGTGCAGAACAAGCCAATGCTGCAATGTCAGTGTTCCAGATTAGGAAGCGGAGGAATTACCTGATCACCCTGGTCAGTCACAACAGACTATGCCTTGAGGACAGAGATACACCATCAGGACTTTGTTCCATTTTCACCAGACCAGCCTGAGAACAATCACCTTCCTGCGGACCTGTTCCAATAAGTTATTCTACACCAACTTTCCTCCGAGTGATCCCTGGATCAGCATCACAGGCTCCCCATCTTCCATCACCAGTGGTTCCTTATACACATGGGGATTGCCCCAGGGAGAAACTTATCATAGTATATAAGGCTGGAAAAAAAGTCCATCAACTCCAACCTTTAAGATGCCTTTCTCTCCAGAAAGGCATCCAGCCCTCTCTTGAACATGTACATAGTCTGCCATAACAACCTCCTGTGGCAGAGAGTTCCATAGTCTCACTGCTCTTACAGTAAAGAACCTTTGTCTATGGTGATGGTAAAATCGCCTCTCCTCTAGGCGTAGAGGATGCCCCCTTGTCCTGGTCACAGACCTAGGTATAAAAAGATATTTGGAGAGATCCTTGTACTGTCCGTTCAGGTATTTGTACATTGTAATGAGGTCTCCCCTCAGTCGTCTTTTTTCTAATCTGAATAATCCCAAATTTTGTAATCTGTCATTGTATTCTAATCCCCCCATTCCCCTAATAATCCTGGTTGCTCTCTTCTGCGTTTCAGCTCTACTATATCCTTTTTATACACTGGTGCCCAAAACTGTACACAATATTCCATGTGTGGTCTGACCAGGGATTTGTATAAGGGCAAAAGTATGTCTTTATCATGAGAATCTATTCCTCTCTTGATACATCCCATAATTTTATTTGCTTTAGCAGCAGCCGACTGGCTCTGGTCGCTAAAATTAAGTTTACCATCCACCAATACCAAGTCCTTTTCAGCTCCAGTTTTACCAAGTAATTGACTGTTTAGAACATAATTATACTTTTTGTTTCCATGGCCCAAGTGCATGACTTTACATTTATCTACATTAAACCTCATCAACCATTTCTCAATCAAGCTTCCACAAATCCATCTGTAATGCTAAACTATTGACCTCAGTATTTATTACTTTACACAGCTTAGTATCATCTGCAAATATTGAAACTTGACTGTGTAAACCCACTACAAGGTCATTAATAAAAATATTAAAAAGAAGTGACCCCCAATACTGACCCCTGTGGCACTCCACTGGTAACGTCAACCCAATCTGAGAATGTGTCATTAATGACGACCCTCTGTTTTCTATCACTAAGCCAATTACTTACCACACAGATTTTCTCCTATTCCCAGCAGTTTCATTTTATATAACAACCTTTTATGTGGCACGGTGTCAAATGCCTTTGAAAAGTCCAGATATACAACATCCACAGTGTCCCCCAGATCCAGTCTTGAACTTACCTCCTCGTAGAATCAGATTAGTCTGACAGGACCGATCTCTCATAAACCCATGCTGACGCTGGGTTATAAGGTTGTACACAGTGAGATACCCGAGGACAGCATCTCTAACAAACCCCTCAAATATTTTCCCCACCACAGCAGTTAGACTCACGGGTCTGTAGTTTCCAGGATCGCTATTTGATCCTTTTTTGTATATTGGTACCACATTTGCGTTACTGATGTCATCTCGCAAGACAGGCTTTTGGCAAGAATTCACATATAAACAAACCCCTCCCCCTTTTTGATTTATATGATCCTTTATAAAAAGACTATAACTATCTATAGTAACCACCCAGTCATAGCTACTGTCTAGCCATGTCTCGCTGATTCCCACTATATCATATTTCCGTTCCAACATCAAGTGTCCCAGTTCCTCCATTTTGTTTGTGAGGCTTCTGGCATTTGTGTACATACACTTTATATGGTTTTCCCTGTCCGTATTCCTTTTGTTCTTATTCCCCAATCTCATTCCAGCCTCCCTTCCTCCCCCATGGACTATGACTCTACCCAGCTCTCTATCTACACTGTCTATTTGCCCTGCACAAGTGTAGTTGCCCTCCCCCCAGGTCTCTAGTTTAAACACTCCTCCAACCTTCTGGCCATTTTTTCCCCCAAAACAGCTGCACCCTCCCCATTGAGGTGCAGCTCATCCCTACTGTAGAGCCTGGAGCCAACAGAAAAGTCAGCCCAGTTCTCTATGAACCCAAAACCCTCCTTCCTACACCAACTTTTGAGCCACCTATTTACCTCCCTGATCTCCCGCTGCCTTTCTGGTGTGGTACGTGGTACAGGTAGTATTTCGGAGAAAACTACCTTTGAGGTCCTTGCCCTGAGCTTATGGCCTAAATCCCTGAAATCATTTTTAAGGACCTTCCACCTACCTCTTACTTTGTCACCAGCCCCTCCCAGTAATCGGTCAACCCGATCCACAACATGCCGAACCCGAGCACCTGGCAAACAACACACTGGGGCAGATTTATCAAGCTGTCTGAAAGTCAGAATATTTCTAGTTGCCCATGGCAACCAATCACAGCTCCACTTTGAAATATTCATGAGCACTGGTAAAATGAAAGCTGAGCTGTGATTGGTTGCCATGAGCAACTAGAAATATTCTGACTTTCAGACAGCTTGATAAATCTTCCCCACTGTTTGGTATGCACAGTCTTTATGACAGATTGCCCTGTGTTCCCCTAATAATCGAATCTCCCACTACCAGCACCTGTCTGACCTTGCCTGTGCTCCCATTACCCTTCTTACTGGAGCAGACAGTCCCCTGGTTGCTAGAGGCCACGTCTTGCTGCAGAATTGCTACCCCAGAGCTGATATCCCCCTCATCCGCCAGCCTGGCAAACTTATTGGGGTGCACCAGATCAGGACTAGACTCCCTACAACTCTTCCCTCTACCCCGCCTTCTACATGTTACCCAACTAGCTGCCCCCTCACTCTGCACCTCCATACTTCCCTCCCCACACCAATCTTCCCCAGAGAGTTTGTGCTCCAGGAGCAGCAAACTTCGCTCCATATTGTCAATTGCCAGCAGCCTTGAAACTTGCTCATTTAGATCCAGAATCTGGGCTTCCAAATGAGCAATTTTCACACATCCCACACAGCAGTATTCCCCCTCGAACGGCTGTTCAAGGAAAGCATACATGGCACAGGATGTACACTGTGTAACAATGCCACTTATGGAGTCCATTGTTCTAATGGGGATTACAATAGAAATATGCACGGAAAGAAGAATTTACAGTCAAAGTAACACAAAATACAGCAGTTACCTGCTAAAGTCCCTCAAACTTAAGTCCCTTAAACGTAAGTCACATTTAGGACACTGCACAAACACGCGCTCGCTTTTCTGATGCTTTTTTAAGCCACAAAACTCTGCTGAGCTCACTGCAACAAGATCTGGCTTCAAAAACTTATTCAATCAGCCTCTCCCTCCATTTTCTCACAGACCACCTGCTGTACACCTGCCAGGCTCTGGACAAGACCTCCATTCCCGCATGCCAAGCACCATGACCATTGCATGCCTGAGGCCACAACACCCAGCCACTCCTGTATTCCGGGCTATGGCTTCATCCAGGCCAACAGAAAGGCTGGGCCTCGGTGGGGGATGTTGCAAAAACACAGGTGAGAAATAAGCTGAGATATGCAGTATAACCAGTAAGATCAGACTGATCAGGCATATACAGTAGATCCTGGATCTCTGGGAACTCTCAGAGGTATTGGTCTGAGAATTATCTCGCATAGCCTTATGCACTGGATGAAATAAACTGACATCCTTTTTCTTGGGGCACTTAGACCTCAGGGAAATATCAGTCTCACAGTTGGCACTGCAGACTTTTTGTCCAAAACTTTAACACAATCCAGAGTATACTTTCCCTTTATTTTAATGGTAGAAATAAGCAGGGAAGTACAGTTATAGGAACAAGTAACTCCCCAGAACACCAATTAAAGACAGGTTTATGCAGTGCCAATCATAGGAAACCCAAAATGATATCAGAGGACAAATTCTAAAATATAAAAAACTTGATCTGTTCAGTGTGAACTGAATCAACCTGCATGGAAACCTGAAAAGGCTTGTAATAAACTTTACCTCCCCTTAAAGAGGCAGAACCCACTCCAGTAACCAGCTATGGAGGATCAAGTTTAACTCCATGCCTATAGTAGATACAAATGCAGAATCAACAAAATTAATGACAGCCCCCCAAGCTGTCCGCTGACTACTTACTGGCCCCACCCTAAGTGGTGGGCAGTAGCTGGGCGCTGTTCCCTCCTGAAGTTACAGTGCAGACACGATACAAGACTGACAAACAGCACAGAAAGAAAAGTCAAAGGGCCGGGTCACAACGAGATAGCAGGTATAGTACAGAATTGGAGTCCATAGGGTGTAGTCGATAGTTCAAAGCCAAGATCAGATAACCAGTGGAAGCAATAGAATAACAATAGAAAGCACAGGTGAGAAATATGCTGAGATATGCACTATAACCAGCCAGGTCTGATGGGACTGAGCAGGTATATAAAGCAGATCCTGGACACGCCTCCAGCAGCAGACAGCTGTCTATCAGACTTGTAACCCTGAGGGCGCTTTCACACAATTCGTTGTGTCGCGTATTTTGATGCGTTTTTGACGCATTCCAAAAGCTTCAGCCTTCAGCACATGCTGAGGTTACACTGCATTTTAGCAGATGCATTGGAAACGCAATGTAACCTCAGCATGTGATCAAGGCTGAAGCGTCAAAAAACGCATCCAAAAACGCATCGTGTGAAAGCACCCTTAGCTGGGCAGAGCTGAGCTGAAGAGAGCAGGGTGTGGGTCAGTTAATCAAAACAGCAGAAAACTAAGCCACAATTCACACACAGACAAATTACACACAAACAAATTAACACACAAACAAATTAACGCCACCTAATCTGCCAACTGTGGATAAAGGGACGTTTTGGCATGGACATTACACCTTGTTCCCATGATGGCACAAAATTTTTAGTCACAGGGACAAAAATTTTTGTCTGGAGTTATGATCATACAATATACCTGTTCTGACTTACATACAAAATCAAAAAAAGAAAAGCTAAAGAAGCTGTCCCTTACGTTACCAGGGGACTGCCTGTAATTGTTGAGTCTACTGTTTTCTTTCTATCTACAAGATCTATACAAAGAGACAGATGTAATATACGGAATAGTATTGAAAGGGCTGGAAAGTCACCGCCCTCCATGCAGTACTATTATGGAAAGGGTTAATGTAAAAAATTAAGATGTTTAATGCTATAGTAGAGCATCACTATTCTTTCATACTTTTCATAAATTGAACCCATCCCAATTATATTAAGGATATAAAGCAATTTATCAGATAAATATCAAAAAATGTTTCTTTATTTTCAACATATGTTGTACAAATAGACTACAATGACAGTTAAAGGGGTATTTCCACAAAGTCAAGATTATTAAATATACTCAGGATAACAAAATAACACATTCTCTAATTCACTGTTATTAACAAAAATACAGCATTTTACAGATATTATTCCAACTTGTCTCTATCAGTCCTGGTGTATACAATTTTGGTTGCCTCAAGATCCAACCGTAAATAAGATGTCTAGGGTCAGGCAGGATCTGCATCGGCCACCCCCTACCGGCAAGATAAGGTCTTAATCCAGGGGAGGGATACATATAGCAGTGCTGATACTTTATATCTTGACTGAGATAGCAGAGCTGAGAATGTCATAGATATGCATCTTGCGGATCTCATCATCTGTCATCTCTGATCTGCCTCATCTCTCTTTTTTCTCTGTGTCAGATACTAGTGAATGTCGAGAAGCTAAATGTAGTGTAAATAAACCATGTACCCTGATAATCTAAGCACATTGTCAGCAAACAGCATCTCACAGCACTAGAGGGATCATAAACTGTCTGCCTTTTAAGTTTGATTTTAAGAAAATATAAATGATGAAAAAGGTATCAGGCGAATATAAAATTATTTAAATAATATACTATATTATTTTACTGTTTTTATACATATAATTACAGAATAGTTAAGCTCATTATATTAATATAATTTATTTTATTTAAAGGGTTTTTTAGAGGTTAAAATATTGATAACTGCTGGTATTGTAGTTCAGTTACATTCACTAATTGGATGGAATGACAGGGGGTTCACATCTGCTCCAGGTTGAGGTCTGGCTGCCGATTCAACTTTAAACTCAAAATAACAATCAGTTTTTTTAAATTGATTGTTAAGTTTAACTTTTTGGGGGATTGAAGTGGGGGATTCTGGTCTGTGTTTTATTCATCTTTCAAATTGATCAATTGTCTTTTTAAAATGATTTCTAAATTTCAACTTTTTTAGAGGTGGAAACACTCTTATGGCCTATGCGTAGGATGGCCATAAAATTTATCCAAAGCAGTCCCTTTCATTGAGGTATTCACCACTTTTTTGTGGGCTTTACTCTAGGTTGTTATATACTTTTCTCTTGGTCTAGGTAGAGATTGTGGTGTACTCCCGACGGTTTACGGAGGGTGCACCTGAACTGGTGGATGAGGTTGGGAGTAGAAGGGTTAACACCCTGTATAGCACTTTAAGGGGAGGAGGTTTACTGCGGTGCATTTGCCTGCTCCCCTTTCCTGTTTTGTATTTAAGGTGGAGTCTCCTCCTCCTTCCTCTCTGGACTGCGCCACACAAGAAGCAGTCTCTACCTCCCTCCCTAATTTAAGGCTTGTTTTAGTTGTTTGATAATTATGTTTGTATTTTATAAGTCACAGCTGGCGGAAAATGGAGAGCGGAGAGTGTTGCATTGCTCGTCTGGCCGACTTGCCACCTGGGAGTCCAGATGGGCATAGGGCAGACGCTTTTCTACCTTCGGATGAAGAGTTCGATAAAGTGCCTACTGTTCTAGAATTATGTTTTGGAAAATTGTTAAATAATATAATAAAAGCTGTGATCGGTTTTCCACCACCCAACTCGAGCCTCGGTTTAAATGTTATGCGTGTTTAAATGATAAGTGGTTTTAGGTATTTTAATGTTAATAAAAGTGCTGTGTTTGACATAAGGTGAGGTGGCGTACGATTAGCATTCCACCAGCTAGGACATTGTGTGGCCAATATTTTTTTTGTGGCTATTAGCTATTGGCTACTGAGGGCTGTCTGAATATTCGCTGCTGGAAGGTGCGTAACTATTGACTACTGGGGGCTTTGTGGCTGTTCAGAGACCTGCCAGAAGAAAGCCCCTGCTTCAACAGTTTGCCCAATAGCATATTCGTCCAATTCTCACAATTATAATATCCTGTAAATACAGACATATGTGGTATCTATTTTAAAGGATGCATCTTTCTGTATATTATTTTAGTTATGCAATCCTTTCTCCTGGATTTGAATTTTAAAATATTATTCCATTCTATTCAGATAATTATTACACTTCAGTTGCATTTTTATTTTCCACCGTTTTGATCAATAGGATCTTATGAAAAAAAAATCGGAAAATAAAACTATTTTTGGTGGTAAGGTTTCCTGTGTAGTTCAAATGGACATATTAAAAAAATGGGAATTTCTTTTTATAGACAGTATTCTTTAGTGTGTAGCCAGAACATTTTATTTGGGTTTAAAGCCCTTTTTTGTCGTATTGCTGCTTTTAGCTGGGGATTCTGATGAAACTCCCTCCTGTGCCATCTCTTACTTTGCCTTGTATGCAGAATAAAAGCAGCTTCATTTAGGAGAGCAGTCTCCAGTAGTTTTTTGCATCATGGATCCACACACCCCATTACTGTGTGTAAGCTCATGCCTATCTTGTTTCTACCTCCTCCACATGAGCACTCAACAAATTACACAATGGCACTGGCAGTACAAAAGGCACTTTATAATGTTATACTTTTACAAACAGATCTGTACACCGCTGTGAACCCTGGACAAAATGCTGCCGCTCTTTATTTAAGAGTAGGAAGAAGTACCAAACAAAATGTATCTATGTGATGAAACAGAGGTAAAAAAGCGACTCAACCATATAAAAATTTTAGAAAAGATTAAATGCAGACAACCACCATTGATGGGGAATCAGGCTTGGTGTTTATTATTGGGTTTTTAATTTATTTTTCCATTATACTATATACTTTGATTTAAGAGAGTAAATATTTTAAAATTCAGATATTTCCCAGCCTTGTTAAGATATAAAGAAGACATCCCTACACTGGAAATGATTAGACCATGTCACAGGTGATCCTGCGACCCATATTGCGCACCTTACCTGTCCCAGCTTCTGCTCTGTCTTCCTCGGCTGTGCGCGCCGGCTTCAAAATATTTAATAGGGCAGCGCCCTTTAAATCTATTTATGCCTGCCTCTTCCTGCAAACCCTGCCAGATCTTTGAGCTTATGCCATTGAGACAGCTCCCATGCGATATTCCTGCGTTCCTGTGTGTTCCTGCTCCTGAGTTCCTGTGTCCCGATTCCTGTGTTTCTGCATTCCTGTGTTCCTGTCCCTGGCCTCAAAACTCTCCTGGAACGATGCAGTCCTGTCCGCAACTTTCAGAAAAGGTCTATCTGCTCGTGACTGCTCGTGACCTGCTGTCTACACTGAGTGGTCTCATCTCCTTAGCCACTCGGATTGACGTGCTGTTTAGGGAACGTACTGATGAGTTATGTCACCAGTAACATCCAGTCTGTCCACAACGTTTATCTCGCCTAACCCCTGCTTTCCAAAAGCCACTCCAGCCTAGGTGTGAGCAAAGCTTCTCCGCTCATGTCTATTCTGGTGCTCCTCAGCATTGGCTCCTACACCCAGATCCAGGTCTTGGCTTTCCTGGACTCCGGTTCCTTGGGGAACTTTGTGGAGGCTGCTCTGGCCTCCTGGCACCACATCCCGGTGGTCCTTCTCGAGAGGCCTTTGATCATATCCTCAGTCAGTGGACAAATCCTTTCAGATCCGGTCAGGTATCCCACTGAGCCAATTTCTCTGCAAAACTGAGCTCTGCATGAGGAAAGATTGTTCTTCTACATGCTGCCATGCTCAACCTCGTACCTCCTGCTATGTCTTCTCTGGTTGCAGCTCCATGCACCTGACCTTAACTGGGTGACTGGGGAGATTCTGCGTTGGGGTCCCGAGTGTCTGTCCTGCTGTATGGTAGCATCGTGGCCAGTACCCATCTCGGTCTCTTCTGGGACTCCCTGGACGGCCTACCAACGTGTTACCCAGACTTTGCCGATGTGTTCTCTAAGAAGCAGGCACAGACATTGCTACCACACTGTCCATACGATTGTCCTATTGATTTGTTGCCGGGTAACTCTCCTCCCTTAAAGAGAACCCGCATGTTTATACATAAATACTCCTCTCCAGCTGGTGCAGGGTTCTTTTATTTGACCAAGAAGGATGGCTCCCTCTGTCCTTGCATAGATTATCGTGGACTTAACAAGATCACGGTTAAGAACCGCTACCATCTGCTGTTGATCACTGAGCTTTGTGACTGCCTACGTGACTCCAAGATTTTCTCCAAGCTGGACCTTCGTGGGGCCTACTACCTATTTCGGATCCGCAAGGGTGATGAATGGAAGACAGCGTTTAACATTTCGAGTACCCTATGATGCTATTTGGACTTTTCTCATGGTTAAAGTCTGCTTTTGCCTCGGCTCCTGTTCTCACCAGGCCTGACACGGAGAAGGCCTTTCATCTCGAGGTGGATGCACCCTTCAGAAAGGGTCTAAGGGCCGAACACTCTAGAGCAGTTTCTTATCAAAGACCTTTTCTCCCACAGAGAGAAATTACTCTATTGGGGACAGAGAACTGTTGGCCATTAAACTTGCCCTGGAAGAATGGTGATATCTTTTGGAGGGAGCTAGCATCCGATTTGCGCATATACAGACCATAAAAATCTTTTATATCTCCAGCCCAATGTCTTAACTCCAGGCAAGCCCGTTGGTCACTTTTCTTCTCACGCTTGAACTTGTTGATCCACTTTCGACTGGTGGAGAAGAATATCAAAGCGGATGCCCTTTCCTGTGCCTCCGCTGTCATTGGAGAACAGCTGTTTCCTCAGCATATTATTTCTCCGGAACAGTTGGTTGTTGCTGCTCCAGTGAATCTTTGACTGTTTCCCCCTGGAAAGACGTATGTCCGACCTGGACACTTTGGAGTGACCCTCATCTCCCGCTATTACTGGTGGCCTGACTTGGTCAAAGATGTTCGTGACTTTGTGGGATCCTGCACTTCCTGTGACTGTAATATGGTCTGGTCTCTTGCTTACATTGCCGATACCCAGATGTCCGTAGTCGCACGTGGCTATGGACTTTGTCACTGACATTCCACCTTCCTCTGGCAATACCATCATCTGGGTGGTGACGGACCAGTTTCCTGAGAATTCTCTTATGACTCTCTGGTCTCTGAGGCTGCCAAAGCAGCTCCTTTCTTTATTGTCTATGGATGAATTCCTCCGCTCCCTCTGGCAGTTCCTTCAGATGTCCCTGCGGTTGAAGACTGGTTTCAGGACCTCAAATCTGTCTGGTAGCAGACCCGCCAATCTCTTCTACAGGCTTCTGCTTGCACCAAGTCCCAGGCGGATAAGAGACGTAAGGCTCCTCCTGTCTTCTCTCCGGTGACAAGGTGTGGTTGTCTTCTAAATATGTCCGTGGTTTCTTGGTCTTTTTGTGGTGTTGAAGCGCATAAATCCTGTGGTGTATAAGCTCTGCTTTCCTCCCACTATGCGCATCCCGAACTCCTTCCATGTCTCCCTTCTGAAACCTGTCATCCTAAACAGGTTTTCTTGGCAACCTCCTCCTCCTGCTCCAGAGGCTGATTCAGCAGATGTCTATGAGGTAAAAGAGGTACTGGACATGAAGACCGTTAGAGGGAAGCGGTTCTTCCTTGTTGACTGGAAGGGGTTTGGGCCCGAGAAAAGATTTTGAGAGACTGAGGAGAATATCCTGGACCATAGCCTGCTACAAAGGTTTCTTCAACCTAAGAAGAGGGGGAGGCCGAAGAAGGGGGTGCTGTTACAGGCTTACCCGTGCTTCTATTTCCCCGCTGGCACGTTCCCGACTCTTAGGGCGCACGTCCTCTGGCTTCAAAAGATTTAAAGGGCCAGCGCGGCGCTGATTGGTGCTGGCCATTTTCAGGAAAGCTATTTAATCCTGCCTCTTCCTGCAAACCCTGCCAGATCTTTCAGCCTATGCCATTGAGAAAGCTCCCCTGCGATATTCCTGCGTTCCTGTGTGTTCCTGCTCCTGAGTTTCCATGTTCCAGCATTCCTGTGTTCCTGCATTCCTGTGTTCCTGTGTCCCGTGTTCCTTTGTTCCTGTTCCCATCTGCCTGGACCTCCCATTGCTGACCCCGGATTGGACTTGACCTTGCATCTCTGCCACCTTCCCTGACCCTGTGCCTGAACCTGACCACGAGAGCTAAGGTACCTCAACCTCGGCTGACACCGCAGCCTAGTTGCACCTGTGGTGAAGACCAGGTGCTACTTAGATTTCGGTCCCAGGTGTCGGCTAGTACCACCTCCCGCGGTGCTCCAGAGGATCCACTGATCCCGAATCCTGACAGACCAATAGAACTTTTGGGGAACAATTAAAGTGAATGTGTCACCAGAAAAATAATGCATGTCAAATAGAAAGAAAAAAATTTGAATCAGAAAATATATACACATGAAAAAAATTATTTTAATATCTGAAATACGGATGTCTGTTTTCTTAAATGTAGCATCCAGAATAATTTTCCATAAACAGAGACAACTCTGATCAGGCACCATAAATCCCTCAGATTCTGCAGTTGGATAATACCACTGAATCTGTGAGATTAAATTCCCTATCAATGACAGTCAAAGTTATATAACAGTTCTTCCACGAGGAATATTCTGAAGGCTCCTAGGCATGGCTATCATATATTAGGTCTGTTTACATTGCTGCTTGACAAGGAAGAAGAGAGTTTAAACCATGCCTGGTTTGCTCTGTTTCTCTCAATCATCTCAGTTCACATCTATAAAGCTTGCTTGGGACTTGGGACCTTTTTTTCTGCTTTCCTGTGTTCCCATCACCTCAATACATCATTAGTGGAGGATTGAGAGTAATAAAGACTTTATTTACTTCCAAAAATAGGAAAGAAATTCCAATATAGGATATCCCTTCCTGTGTTACAATGATATTCCATTGGAAGAATTCAAAGAGATGATGCATTTAAATAAAAAGACAAGTGCTGAATGCACTACTATTTTGCCACACTAGTCAATGTAAATATCTCACACAGAATAACATCATATTTTTCCTTTACTTTGCAAGTACAGGCGGTCCTCTACTTAAGGACACCCGGCTTACAGACAACCCATAGTTACAGACGGACCGCTCTGCCCACTGTAACCTCTGTTGAAGCTCTCCTGATGCTTTACTATACTCCCAGATTGCAATGATCAGCTGTAAGGTGTCTGTAATGAAGCTTTATTGATAATTCTTGGTCCAATTAAAGCAAAAATATTGAACTTGTTGATCCACTTTCGACTGGTGGAGAAGAATATCAAAGCGGATGCCCTTTCCTGTGCCTCCTCTGTCATTGGAGAACAGCTGTTTCCTCAGCATATTATTTCTCCGGAACAGTTGGTTGTTGCTGTTCCAGTGAATCTTTGACTGTTTCCCCCTGGAAAGACGTATGTCCGACCTGGACACTTTGGAGTGACCCTCATCTCCCGCTATTACTGGTGGCCTGACTTGGTCAAAGATGTTCGTGACTTTGTGGGATCCTGCACTTCCTGTGACTGTAATATGGTCTGGTCTCTTGCTTACATTGCCGATACCCAGATGTCCGTGGTCGCACGTGGCTATGGACTTTGTCACTGACATTCCACCTTCCTCTGGCAATACCATCATCTGGGTGGTGACGGACCAGTTTCCTGAGAATTCTCTTATAACTCTCTGGTCTCTGAGGCTGCCAAAGCAGCTCCTTTCTTTATTGTCTATGGATAAATTCCTCGCCCACCGCTCCCTCTGGCAGTTCCTTCAGATGTCCCTGCGGTTGAACTTAAGAACAAACCTCCGGACCCTATCTCGTATGTAACCCGCGGACTGCCTGTATATAACTTTTTCAGTGTACAAATCAGACATTGTAAGCTATTTTGCATTTATCATAAGTAAGAAATAACAGTCTACAGAAAATCTCAGCCGATTTATACACAGACTTTCCATATAGCATATTCAAGACATCCATAGAACTATAGAATGCACTCCCACAGGAACTGGTATTGGCAGACACCATAGAAAAATTCCAAAAGTGCTGGACATTATCCTACAGCAACAGAATGTACAGGTCTTCTGACATTAATAATACAATATGGAATACTGATGTACAGATCTTTCAGATTGCCAAAGTGGGGTTAGAAAGGAATTTATCTTGTGTTATTTAAACATATTGGAAAGTTATATTCCAGTGATTTTCATTTCATCTGGATCAACTCTTAGGATAACTTTCTAGAACAAAAAGAACAAGAATATTAATAAGTATTTAATGTGCTGCCCAAAATAATGAAAAGATGACTGCCATACTTGAGCATGAATAGTGTGTTGTATTTCAGGTTAGCTCCATTATAGGGGTTGTCAATTTTTTTTTAATGATAACTATTGTTTGGATAGGCCAGTGGTGGCGAACCTATGGCACGGATGCCAGAGGTGGCACTCGGAGCCACTTCTCTGGGCACCAAGGCCGTCGTTCAAGACAGAGTTCACCAAACTCACCAAATCTTCCTGAGTCCCAGGCAGCTTAAGAGATGTTGCTCTTAGTGCTATTTTAAAGCGACAGTCCATTGGCTGTTTGGAACTGCAGGAAAAGTGAGAGGATTTTGACAGAAGTGCATTATCTTTGGAGGTCACTCTGCTAGACCTACTATTCTTTCTTCTACAGAGAGACCCTGGAGAGAATCTACAACAAGAGTCTGAATTTGCCCTATTTCTTTCAACTGTATTGGTGGCCTCAGGCGGCCGATACGATTGAAAGATGTTGAAGAGCAGGTAGCAACAAGTTACTACTTAAAATGCAATGTTGGCACTTCACGGTAAATAAGTGGATTTTGGTTGTAGTTTGGGCACTCAGTCTCCAAAAGGTTCGCCATCACTGGGATAGGCCATCAACATCCAATGAGCTAGAGAACTACAGGGAAGACTAGAAAGGATATTTCATACCTTACATGAGGGGGGTAGTAGTTTAGTGGGATAAAAGAGGTTGCGGGGTGACACAAACCTACACACAGTCCATAATAAATACTTACCATATATACTCAAGTGTAAGCCATTTATTTCAGCACAAAAAATGTGCTGAAAAAACCTTACTCGCCCTAAATTCGAGTTTATTAAAAAAAACTCTGTACTTACCATTTCGACACCCCCCGCAGGTCCTCTTCTTTCTAGCATGGAGCTGGAGATGGAGCCAGAGCATCAGAAGAAAGAAGGGGACCTGCAGAGGGGGGCTTGTAAAGGTGAGTACAGAGTTTTTTTATAGCCTGGGCATACTGGCACGTTGCTCACTATATACTTGGGGCTGGGGCTGCTGGCTATATACTAGGGGGCATTGGGGTGCTAACTATACAATAGGGGGCATGGGCTGCTGGCTATATACTAGGGGGAATGGGCTTCTGGCTACATACTAGGGGGCATGGCCTGCTGGCTATATACTAGGGGACATGGGCTGGCTGTAAACTAGTGGACATGAGCTATCTGACTATATACTGGGGTGCATGGGCAGGATGGCTACATAATGGGGGAATGAGCTGGCTGGCTATATACTGGGGGCATGGGCTGGCTGGCTATGTACTGGGTGGAGGCTGTGAACAATGCATTTCCCACTTTAGGCTTTAGACAAGACTGTCTTTGATAAAGATCCTGATGAAGCATCAGTGCGAAACGAGCGTCGGAGTGTATCTTCTGGCCTCCCCTCTGACCGCCTCTTTGCCTACCTTCACCATGCCTCTGGGTAAGTGTGACCTGCACTATTGACAGTTATATATACCGGGCGGTACCTCCGGATTTGTGTAGTTACTTAGGTGCATTTGGGTCCATCTTCCCTTTACTTGTCTTATTTCTTTGACGAACTATGTATTTGAATAAACACATTGTTTGGCAGTTTTTGGGGCACATGGAGGGGGGGGGGTCATAGGTACTCTGTGGTCGTCCCATATTCCATCTGGGACAACTTGGTTCCCCTTATGTTTATACTTCTAGACATATTCACTGGAAGTTGTTTATTTGTATTATTATTTGTATGTAAATAAAGCACATTTATTATTCTTTAAGCTCTTTGTTTTTTTGGTCTTGATACTAGGGGGCATGGCCTGCTGGCTATATACTAGGGCAGTGATGGCGAACCTTTTAGAGGCCGAGTGCCCAAAATGCAACCCAAACCCTTCTGACTTGAAGTGAAGTGCCAACACAAAAATTTAACTAGAATAACAAGGTTTTAATTGAGAAACGAGCCATAGAGAGACGCCCCCCCACCATATACGTAATATAGTATAAAATGCATACAGCTTGTCACCATGTAGTATAAAATGCATAAAGCTTGTCGCCATGTAGTATAAAATGCATAAAGCTTGTCGCCATGTAGTATAAAATGCATACAGAATGCCGCCAAGTAGTATAAAATGCATACAGAATGTCGCCATGTAGTATAAAATGCATACAGAATGCCGCCAAGTAGTATAAAATGCATACAGAATGTCGCCATGTAGTATAAAATGCATACAGAATGCCGCCAAGTAGTATAAAATGCATACAGAATGTCGCCATGTAGTATAAAATGCATACAGAATGCCGCCAAGTAGTATAAAATGCATACAGAATGTCGCCATGTAGTATAAAATGCATACAGAATGCCGCCAAGTAGTATAAAATGCATACAGAATGTCGCCATGTAGTATAAAATGCATACAGAATGTCGCCATGTAGTATAAAATGCATACAGAATGTCGCCATGTAGTATAAAATGCATACAGAATGCCGCCAAGTAGTATAAAATGCATACAGAATTTGCCATGTAGTATAAAATGCATACAGAATTTGCCATGTAGTATAAAATGCATACAGAATGCCGCCATGTATGATAAAATGCATACAGCTTATCGCCATGTAGTATAAAATACATACAGAATATATATATATATATATATATATATATATATATACACATATAAACACCTACATATACACATACATATACACATTACATACATATACACATTACATACATATACACATACATATACTCATTACATACATATACATATTAATATACTCATTACATACATATACATATTACATACATATACACATACATATACTCATTACATACATATACATATTACATACATATACACAGATAAACTTACTTTATTTTCTTTTATTCTACAGGAAGGTTCTCCAGGAATGCATGCAGGTTACACTGTATGCATTCTCCACTCCCACCTGGAGCGGAGGAGAGGGGGGCTACGGAGCGGAGGAGAGGGGGGCTACGGAGCGGAGGAGAGGGGGGCCACGGAGCGGAGGAGAGGGGGGCCACGGAGCGGAGGAGAGGGGGGCCACGGAGCGGAGGAGAGGGGGGCCACGGAGCGGAGGAGAGGGGGGCCACGGAGCGGAGGAGAGGGGGGCCACGGAGCGGAGGAGAGGGGGGCCACGGAGAGGTAGAGAGGGGGGCTATGGAGCGGAGGAGAGGGGGGCTACGGAACGGGACAGAGGGAGCAAAGCAGTGCGGAGCGGACCGGGACAGAGTAGAGCGGACAGGGAGGGAGCAGAGCAGAGCGGAGCGGCCCGGGATAATTAATGCGCATGCGCGGTTTCTATGGGAGCGACTGAAACTTTCAGCGCTTCCCAAGTTACCGCGCATGCGCAAAAACACTGCGGTTCTGTCTATGGAGCGGCGCGTAGTTCCGCCGCTCGCATAGACCAAATTTTTACGGGCAGCAGGCAGAGGCTTACTGGTGACGGTACGCGTGCCAACAGAAACGGCTTCGCGTGCCGTCTGTGGCACGCGTGCCATAGGTTCGCCATCGCTGTACTAGGGGATATGGGCTGGCTGTAAACTAGTGGACATGGGCTATCTGGCTATATACTGGGGTGCATGGGCAGGATGGCTACATAACGGGGGCATGGGCTGGCTGGCTATATACTGGGGGCATGGGCTGGCTGGCTATATACTGGGTGGAGGCTGTGAACAATGCATTTCCCACTTTAGGCTTTAGACAAGACTGTCTTTGATAAAGATCCTGATGGCAGCCCTTTATGACAGGATCAAGCAAAAATGGCAAAATTTATTTTTTTAAATTATGCATATTTGTCAATTTGAAATAATTCTCTACACAATAATTTGTGATAACAGGTTAATCTCATATATAAAGCTGAGTGTATGTGTGTGTGTATGTATGTATGTCCGCTAAAGGAATCTGCACTGTTGCGTTTACTGTCACCAAATTTTGCACAGGCGCTCTCAGAGAACGTCATAGACCAAGTCATAGACCTGTGACTCAGGGAATGTCATAGACCAAGTTTTGACCTGAAATTTTTGGCCTGTGCTTTCCAAAATCCACTTATTACCCACCATATACAGGAGCCATTGTCTGCTTCTGCAATGGCAGTTGGAATCTGAGCCATGATTGTTAGCTGCTCTGCCACAGGTCATTGAGTATAAGACACTTACAGGTGAGGTAAGATGGATAGAGATAAAGATAGGGGGATATTTATCAGAAGTGTCTGAGGTAAAACTATTCTAGTTGCCCATGGAAACCAATCAGAGATCAGCTGTAATTTTATAAACAGCTGTGGGAAAATGAAACTTGAGCTCTGATTGGTTGCCATGGCCAACTAGAGCAGTTTTGCTCTCAGACACTTCTGATAAATCTCTCCATAGACACAGTGACAGTCAGAGATAGAGACAGTCACTGGAATGAGAGTACCCGAGACAGACAGTCACTGGATTGAGAGTGCCCGAGACAGACAGTCACTGGATTGAGAGTGCCCAAGACAGAGTCACTGAAAGAGTCTGCCAGAGACAGACAGAGAAGGTCAGTGACAGAGACAGTCTGAGACAGTCTATAGATACATATAAAATATTTTTTGTTAACCCATTCTATTTTGTTATGAGCAGTTATTTACTATCCCAGGCAATGCCGGGAGCTACAGCTAGTAATAAAATAAGCCTTTTCAACAATGCCACATTGCTTCTAAAATGCAACATTTTTTTTTACCTTGACAAGTAGGACCAGAGAAGCTTTGACATTGGAAAGAACAGACACTTTCATCGGCCATAAACCTATTAGTCTTATAAACATTCAGAAATCTGTGTTCACATTCACATCTAATTAATTCATTTCTTACTGCAGCTTAAATTGTGATTTACATTCTCCTAGTGAAAATCATTATTTCATATAATAAATCGCTGCAGAACATCATTCTGATTTTTACAGCCAGTGTACATGTACCCAGAGATATTGTTAAATTTAGTGACCAAATAAGGATCTTGGTAAGAGTTTTAACCTAGTGATCACTATAGAAATATATTTAAAGGAAATGTACCTAATTTTATCTTAGTAATATGCAAATTACATGAAGTGGTTTAGCTAGGCTGGACAGTGGGTTTTCTCTTTTTATCTTTTGTGAATGTGAATTACAAACAAAATTGGACCATTCTAAATTTCCCTCCATGAAAATCTCAAAGGGTTAAAAATCTTCCTAAAAATAGGGAGTTTCTAATATTATATATTTCAAATCTCCTTAAAAACAATAATGATTCACAAAAAAAGTCAATTCTGAAATCTCCTTCAAAATATGGAAAACCAATGTTCAATTTGTAAGTTGTGTGATATGAAAATAAAATATCTAGACATGTTAAAATTATGAAAACATAAAGGAGAAATATTATTTAGAAACTAATTTGGGTGGTAAAGCTATCTATCTGAAAACGAGATCATTTTGAATTTGGAAAATGACAAATTTAATAAAGAATTCGCCATTTTTTAATTTTTTTTCTATAAACACATGACTTCAGCCAAAATTTACCACTATCATAAGTACAACATGTGACGATAAAGAACCTCAAAATCACTTTGGTAAGCATGTCAGATACCAAAAAATTAGGGCTGAACCTTAAGCTATGAAGTGTCTCTGTCCTAAAGAGGTTAAATGCCGCAGTCTCTGTTAGTTACAGCTGGAACCCCATGTATCCCAATGCCAGTTTGGCTCAAATCTCGAGCTGAACCGGCATCAGCTCTGTGTCCGATATATCTGATGCTGATCGCTAAGGTGTTAAACTGCCTTCTGGGGGTCCTACCCCCATGATTGTCTCCCCCTTCCCGTGCCATCTTCCGGGGGGGGGGGTGCTTATCATTACCCTGGCAGCCCTGAGGTCCAATCAGATGATTGCTTGTTCATGTCCCCTGGTGGAAGTAATAAAAAAGTGTGAAAAAAATGTTATTCAATGAAAAATCAATAAAAATGCCCATAAGCCCCTTAACATATAATGCCCAAAAAAACAATCATTACACAAACCCCACATATATAGTATCATCGCGTCGTTAACAACTGATTATTGAACCCATACGATGAATGCCGTTAAAAAAAACTGTTAAAAACACGGCCAAAAATTAATTATGAAAAATGAAATAAAAAGTGATTAAAAAAACATGTTCTTCAGAATGATACTGTTGCAAAGTACAACATGTACCACAAAAAACAAGCCATCGATCAGCTCAGTAGCCAAAAATGTAAAAATGTTATGCTACTTGGAAGACGGCGATGCAAAAATGATAGATTTTTCCCCAGATTAGGGTTTTATTTGGCAAATTTAGCAAAACAAAAAAAAAAAATATTCATGTCAGGTATCCCCGTAATCATATCGACCCATAGAATAAAGATAACATGATTATTAGGCTATACGATGAACACCAAAAAAAATCCAGTACAGAATTGATGCTTTTCTACTCCTGCCCTCAAAAAAAGTTCCTAAATTTTCAACAATAGGGGATACCAACCCCAAAATGGTAACACTGGAAAAAGCATCTCATCCCGCAAAAAAAATGCTGTCACATGGCCCCAATAACAAAAAAACTAAAATTTTATAGCCTACAAAAGGGGCCAATGAGGAAACTAAAATCCTGGCAGCCGCAGGGTGGCCCTTCCCTTCTGCCCCTCACTGTGCGCCCATAAAACAAGTAACGGCTACATGTGGGGGGTCTCTGTACTCAGGAGAAATTGCGTAGCACATTTTATGATGGGTTTTCTCTTTCTATCTTTATGTAAATTTTAGGGCTAAATGAACGTATAACCGACAAAATTGACCATTCCAAATTTCACCTCCATTTTGATTTAATTACTATGAAGATCTCAAGGGGTTAACAATCTTCCTAAAAGCTGTTTCTGATAGTTAAAGGGCTGAAGATTTGAAAATGGGTTGATACATAGTGGTTTTTGATGTTAAATATGTAAAATTTCAGTCAGCAATGAATTTTAAAGGGCACCTACCACCACGAATCTACCTATAAAGGTAGATCGGGTGGTAGGTGGATGTATGGGACGTGAGGATAGCCCTTTTTAGAGCTAATCCTCACGTCCCCGCTAGCGTAGCATAAACTTTATTGCCCTAATATGTTAATTTAATTAAGCGGCTACCGGGGCGTGGAGTAGCCGGACACGAGGCTACACGGTGCGGCTACTCCACGCCCCAGTAGCTGCGCGTCCGAGAAGCCGGAGTTCTGCGCATGCGCAGTAACTCCGGCCAAGATGCGCGATCTCGGGAACGAGGCCGGAGTTACTGCGCATGCGCAGAACTCCGGCTTCTCGGACGAGGGCGCGCAGCTGCCAGGAGCTGCGCGCCGAAGATCACAGGGTAGGCGGGGGAAAGCAGCTACTGGGGCGTGGAGTAGCCGCGCCGTGTAGCCTCGTGTCCGGCTACTCCACGCCCCGGTAGCCGCTTAATTAAATTAACATATTAGGGCAATAAAGTTTATGCTACGCTAGCGGGGACGTGAGGATTAGCTCTAAAAAGGGCTATTCTCACGTCCCATACATCCACCTACCACCCGATCTACCTTTATAGGTAGATTTGTGGTGGTAGGTTCCCTTTAATAATTTAATAAATCAGTAAATAAACAGTATTTATCCCCAAATAGTCAATTCTGAAAATACAGAAAATTGATATTTGATTTGTAAGCCGCATGACATCAAGATAAATTATCCAGACATTTCAAAAATTATGAAAATGTAAAGTAGACACATGGGAAATGTTATTCAGCAACTTGTTCAGGTGGTAAAACTATCTGCCTGAAAACGCAATGATTTCGAGAATGATATTTTTTTTCTTTTTTTGGAAATAAACACAAAACTTATCAGCCAACATTTACCACTAAAATAAAGTACAACATGTGAGGAAAAAACAATCTCAGAATCGTTTTGTAACATGTTCAACCATATAAAGCAGCGCAAGTAAGAAAACAAAAAATTGGGCTGAGCCTTAAGCTACAAAATGGCTAAAGGGTTTAATACTTTCTTTGCCATGGATAAGAATAGACAGAATATGAAAGATGATACCAAACACTTTTAACAGATATAATATATTAAAACTACAGTGGGGGAGACGTTTCATATTTTTGTCTTGAAAATGTAAGAAAATTGTCAAATCTGCATATTTGAGCCACATTTGAAACTTTTTAATAATAATAGTTCCTTTACTCAAAAAGCGCACACAGATTACACATAGCTTACCAAATTGGTCCCTGTCCCCAATGGGGCTCACAATTTAATCAACCTACCAGTATGTTTTGGAGTGTGGGAAGAAACCGGAGGAAACCCACATAAACAGGAAGAGAACATACAAACTCTTTGCAGATGTTGACCCTGGGACTTGAACCCAGGTCCCCAGAGCTGCAAGGCTGTAATGCTAATCACTGAGCCACCGTGCTGCCATTTTGACTTTAAGACACACATGCAATTAATTATGATACAGGAACAGGCATAGATAATGATACCTGCACACTCTCTAAGGTGGCAATCGGTAGATTGTACAGATTTGAGACTTGAAGTCCATTTGTCAGATTTATTGGATAAAACTGTTCATGTAGCTACATGTTTCAAGATTATTGGCAGCCTCTTCTGCAGGCTAAATAATTGTGCACCCTCTGCTATTAGGTAATTGGGCCTACAGACAATATCAAGATAGTAAATAGTAGGGGCTACTTAGTGTAATGTTATCGGCAAGCATATAAAATCTCTTTGTGGTGAGTCCAATCTACTTTAATTTTATTACTTTTCTTTATAAAAATCAAAAACGATTTATTTGATAAATAGTCTTTTTGCTTTCTTTTCTTCCAAATATCTTTCACCACAAATTCTGCCAGACCATTCTAGTGCATCATTTTTTATGAGGAATTGGAAGAATCGAGTCATCTGTAGGAGTTTTTCCAACATGTTAGGAAATCTGTGTAATAATGAATGCTTCATATCATCAGAAGCACTTATGAGTTGGCCAAACACGGTCTATTTGTCAGCCTGATCATCATATTAATCCATCTGAAACTGAATAGCATGAAAGAAGTTGATTAAAAAGATATAATCTAGCAAAGATTTGCAATATGGCAGCTAATGAGGCTTATATAATGCCAGTCAGTGACTGGTTCCGATTTCACAAAATAGGTGGGCACAGGCCAAATATTACAGTATATATAAGCCAATACAGAAGGATACAGTTACCAATGATATAGGAGCATATCATCACAGAAGAAGCAGTAACACTATTTGCTCTCCAGATATTTCCATACGAGTAAACGGAATTTATGAAATAGTGTTTATTTCTTGTCTATTAGTGAATACCTGTATATTGTCTGGCCCATCTAAAAGCTTTTAGAGATGAAAACGTTTTATCTTTACTTGTAAACATTGAAAATCAGTCACTTTTAGTTGACTGATTTATCCTAAAAGAACCCAGAATAAAAGGAAGTTTAGATTTCCATTTCGAAGATTTCAGACAACGATGTTAAAGGGAAGCATTTTAAGAACAGAAAAAAAAATTAATTTGTACAGAAATATCAACGTTTATAAATGATACACTCATGCACTCGAAATGCCCTCATTCTATCAGTATCATTCCATTTCCATGAGCTTATTTTTTATTTATGTGTTTAAAGCACTAAAAGTGTTCCTAAGATGAATACCGTCATTGCAGACAAAGTAAAAAAATAAATACATTTTCTTCAGTCTATGTTCGAGAATGGGGAAAAGTTGAAGAACTAATACAGGTTTAGAGGACCATTTCCTAAGAATTACAACGCAATCCAGTTGGCAGCTCTGGTTACCAGTCACGGCTAAATGTGTTGCATTTCACAACCAAGTATTTTATTGTACATTTTCACAACCTTTAGATGAATACTCATATACCACACACGTGTTTCTGAAATTGCAACTACATTTCTGTATAATTATAACTTTATAACAAAATATTATATTACTTTACAAAACTACCGTGTGTGCTCCTGAATAGGAAGTGCGGACCACGGTGCAGTGAAGCTACTTGTATATAAAGATTACTAAAGCGTTTAAACGCTTTACATCGGTTTAAAAACATAACGAAAATACGTGCCGGCACCAGCTCACCCTGAGCTGGTGCACGGCATTTACAGCTTATAACCACCATCGGAAGTGGTAGGTTTCCTTTAATATACTGACCTTACACCAGCTGAGCCGTGTTAGGGACTCCTACTAGGTGGTGGATGTTTGGAGAACCATATCTCCTGTTAGGATCAGTGGATCCTCTGGACCACCGCGGGAGATGTAACTAGCCAACACCCGGAACCGGAGCCTAGCGGCACCTGGTATTTACCAGAGCCCGCCGCAAAGCAGGTTGGACTTGCTGCGGCAGGATACCACTAGGTCGTTCCCAGGTGTGACTAGCCCACGGTGGCAGCCGAGGTCGAGGTACCTTAGCGGATGACAATCTCGTAGACAGGTCCAGGCACAGGGTCAGGGCAGGCGGCAGAGATGCAACGTCAGGTCCAAGTCCGGGGTCAGCAACAGGAGGTCCAGGCAGGTGGGAACGGGAACACAGGCACACGGAACACAGCAACACGGAGGAACTCGGGTAACACAGGACACAGGAGCGGGAACACACAGGAAAACACGGGAACGCAGGAATACACAGGAACGCAGGAATAATCGCTTATAAGCTTTCTCTAAGGCTATGAGGCACAAAGATCCGGCAAGGGTAACAGGAAGAGGCAGGCTTATGAAGAATTGGGCAATATGGCCAGCGCCAATTAAAGGCGCGGTGGCCCTTTAAATTTGGAGAAGGTGCCGCGCGCGCGCCCTAGCAGTCGGGGACTCGCGGGCACAGCGGAGGGGAGCGAGCCAGGAGCCGGGATGGGTGAGATGCGCTGGCGGCGCGCTGGCGGGGGCAGGGCGGCACGCGATGTGGGTCGCGGGACCACCCATGACATCTCCGAGTTATCCGGGCTATTATTCCTTCACACATGACATGTTCTCTAGGGTTGATTACTTTCTGATCATTTCTACTTGGATAGAGTAATGATGTGACCTGGATAGAGCGGTGAAGCAGATTTTCACATGTCCCCTTCCCGACCACTCTCCCATGTCTGTCTCCTAAAGCTTGACTTCCCTTTCCCATTCTATGAGCCAATGGGTCCTTAAAGGAAACCTACCACTTGAAATGGTAGGTGTAAGTTGCAAATACCGAGCACCAGCTCAGGGTGAGCTGGTGCTGGAGCTTATTTTCATTATTGTCCTAAACCGCTGTATCGCGGTTTAAACACTTTTTAATTTTTATATCTGAAGCAGCTTTCGGGGCAGCATACTTTATATGCAAACATGTTTTTTGCTCACTTTTTTAATACTACCAGGCAGTGATTTATTGATAGACATCCAATGTGTCCATAGATATTGTGATATTGTCGTAATTACCTTCAACCTAGTATTTTTGTTGAGTTGATAAGGTTTGAGTACTAGGTTGCAGATAAGGAGTTTTTCCAATGATACCACAAAGATAAAAATTTATTGGGAAAATAAGGAAAACAAAATTGTTAATTAAATTTACCATCAGGAATCCACTAACTGAAGTGTCCCTGATGATAGATCTTTAGTTGTGTTCTAAGCACTGAACTGTCTTTATTTGATCTTTATGCCCTTTCTAACTAAATAAAAAGTGTATCTTTCTTTTATGGAAATTAAAGGGAACCTACCACCCCGATTCTACCTATAAAGGTAGAACGGGTGGTAGGTGGATGAATGGGACGTGAGGATAGCCCTTTTTTGGGCTAATCCTCACGTCCCACTTATCTTTTAGAAAACTTTAATGCAGGCATATGTAAATTTTTTTATGCGGCTACTGGGGCGTGGAGTAGCCGGACATGAGCCTACACAGCGCGGCTACTCCGCGCCCCAGTAGCGACGTTACTCCGCCTACCATTTAATCTTCACCCTCGTCCGAGTCCCCCAGCATCTGCGGCCTTCTGCGCATGCGCAGTAGCTCTGGCCTCGGAGCCACAGCCGCGCAGCCGAAGGCCTGCGTTCTGCGCATACACAGAACGCCGGGGACTCGGACAAGGGCGCACAGCTACGAGGAAGAAGATTAAATGGTAGGTGGAGTAACGTGGCTACTGGGGCATGGAGTAGCCGCGACTTGTAGCCTCATGTCCGGCTACTTCACGCCCCAGTAGCGGCATAAAAAAATTTACATATGCCTGCATTAAAGTTTTCTAAAAGATAGCCGGGACATGAGGATTAGCACAAAAAATCCTCATGTCCCATTCATCCACCTACCACCCGTTCTACCTTTATAGGTAGAATCAGGGTGGTAGGTGCCCTTTAACTTCAAAAGCTACTAGGGTGTGGAGTAGTTTGGGCAAGAGCCAGGGGCTACTCCACGCCCTGGTAGCACTTGAAGTGCCGCCTTTCTGCGCATTCCCACAGCGCTCTTTGGCTCTTCAGCCCGCACCCATGCATTTGTGATAACCACCGACTCGCTGCTGGCTCACCACCTTCTCCTCTGGAGTATGCTCAGAGCTGCAGAGAAGCTAGAGGTTATCACAGATGCATGGGTATATGCTGAAGACCCACAATATGCTGCGGACACACAAAGGGAGGCTGCTACCCCACGCCCCAGTAGCCTTTAAAGCTAATTTACATAAAATAAGGATACGGTTTTTATTTGTTAGGGCAAAAAGAACAAATGAAGATAGTGTAAGGCTTAGAACTCAAGCCGTTATCTACCATCAAGAATATCCCAGTTAGTCGATTCCTGATGGTAGATTTTTTGAAGGAAAAATGCATCAAAGCTGCTTCTAACAGAAAATGCTGCAATTTCAATGAGCATTGTGTAAATAAGATTTCATAACATGTACAGTGCAATGGCCAGTGGCCACAAAACGATATTTTACAACAGCACTAAAAGCAATGCACAACAGAAGGTTTATTCACTCCCTAGAACTGCATTATGGGTCTGATTGGGAAAAGTATCCTGAAACCTATTTTAATCACAAACATCTTTGTAAAACCATAACTTATTGATTTGCCTATAGCAATAACACCAATGATATTGCATTTTATGCAATTTTATTATTACTGTTATTTGCTATATTATATTGTACAAAATAAATGTGGATTCAAGTTTTTCCTTTTCACTAGTGACATTTTATTAAATGTGCCTTTATTAGATCTTAGCAAGATATTCCGTTTTCTATATTCTTTATTGAGACACACACAAAACTGTCTTAGGTATGTTTTAATATACCATAAATGAAATCAAACTTATGTCCATAAGAGAATATCATTTGCATCAGTAAAAGCTTCAGCAGAATTACAGGGATTATATAATAATGAGGAGAAGTAGCATAAAAAGAATGTATTATTAATAAGGAACGACTGAAGAAAAAGAGCCAAGTGACAACAACTATATAAGGAGGGTATTATAGAATATTAAAAGAAGGAATGTATTAGCGGATGAGGAAAATGAGGAATAAATAAAGTGGGCTATAATAACTGATTCCATGAAAGGTAAATTTGGCAGACATTAAATCCCTCATGTATTTTGAGCTAACTCATCTAACAATGTAACATGCAGTGTCTGATCTGAGTATAAAATGAACATCAGGAACACTGACTATTTAAGAAATACAGATTGTAGCTTTACCACTTCAATTAGTTTTTCTGGGTGATCTCTAATATTTCTATTGCACAGGAATCGTCTGGGAAAACAAAATGATGCCACAGAAGACAGGAAATAATATGATTGAACACAATAGAACAGAAAATATATGTATTCAGCTCTGGTCTGTCAAGAGATTTTTTTTTTCTTCATTTGAAAGGGTAACAAAAAAAAACCTGATTCATCTTGACTCCATGTAGCTCAACACAAAGCTGGACGCAAGACCTCTGCAACGCTGACACGCAACAGCGCAAGCTACAATTTTCTACTTGTAAAATGAATTCTAATTCACTTGCCACATCAGAGATGCAAATACATTAAAGATGAAATCAGTTGTGGACACCCAGATGCCCTGCATTGCCGAAGCCTTTGAAAGCTACAGGGGTTAGGAAGGCATTTTGCTACTTTTTTCTTCTCTGTGAAGGTATCTGGTTGAAGTCTTGTGGTTCCATTTTCACATTTCCACAAATATCTTTTTATCTGTTCTCCTTGAACAATTTGCTTCCTAATATTGAAACTTGTTCCTTGGTCAGGAAATGTACAGTATTTCTGGATATATATGGCTTTCATTTGCACAATTATCAAATAAATTATATATTTCAAAGCGTTTAAATACTGTGTAGATTAAATGTACACATTACTATATAAATATATATCATGTAGAAAAAAGTTCATATGTAAAATTATCCCTGCAAATGTGATTTAGATTCATATTAGCACAAGAAAACAGAAAGGCAGATGTATACGGGTGAAAAAGTATCAGATTTTATTAGAATAAATGTGAGTCGTAAAAACAATTAAAAAACCCTACATAAGAGGGTGACATAACAAGGATTCTCCCCAGCATTGAAGAATCAGTTGTATAATACCAGAAACACAAATATGAGAATAGTGCATATATATACAAATATATATAATACATATATATACAAACACGGCAACAATTATACTAAACAGAGTGATCAGCCAAACGGGACACCCAAGTGTATGGTAGTATTCTAGTAATGATATACAATCAAAGGAGTGTCCACAATATGTAAAGGTGCAAACGAAAAGGATATTATTACCATGTGGAGGATGTAGAGCTGGGGAGAGCAGGGATGCCCCACGCGTATCGCCCAGTTCACGGGCTTCGTCAGGGGATTAGATTCATATTACAGAAGCCATGATGTATATGACAAACCCATTTTGTAACAGATTCTGCTGACTTGGAGCTCATGTACAAGGTTGTATGGCAATGGTTTCCTCAGCCGGTACAATGAGATTTTCTTTTGGACCATATTAGATCAATTGGAAATAAATAGGTATAGGTATACAGAGATAGTCTATCCTCTTAATATGTTTCTTATTGAAATGACTATATCCACAAAAATAGAATTTGATTAAACCTTTTAATAGTAGCACACTACACTTCTCCATGCTAAGAAGCCATTCTGGCTCAGTCATAAAACTACTGGCTGGACACAACTGATATGTATGCACCCTGCCTTATATGCATTACACAAAGAAAAGACATGGCGTTCCGCAACAAAAGAGGATTAAAAATCTTCAGGCTTTATTTTAATTCCATAAAATCTCAGCAATACATCTTGACAAAAAAGGTGAAAAACGGCCTATGCGTTTCAAGCGCATATAGCGCCCTTAGTCGCGCAGGCCATTTTTCACCTTTTTTGTCAAGATGTATTGCTGAGATTTTATGGAATGAAAATAAAACCTGAAGATTTTGAATCCACTTTTGGTATGGAGCGCCATGTCTTTTCTTTGTGTACTGCATATATCCCTCTGGTCCAAGTGAGGCAATCTGCACACCTGTTTGGGATTATCGGTGAGTGGAAAATTTCTCTTTACTTGCACCCAGCCTTGTAGTAGTAGGACTATTTATGAACAGAAATGAATAAAACACAAATGTAAATCCATGTTTTCTGATCCATCTGTAACATAGATTTTTGGAAATTGTTGGAGAATTTCGTCTTGGGCAGTTGGCTCATGCACCGGGCCATGTACCTTGTGCATGATAAAGCAATGAATGGTGACATGTACTAGCTGTTGAAATAAATGTCTGGCAAAACACCTACATTCTTGGTTATGTGCATAAACTAAACGTCAGTAGGTTTTGTTTTTCCAGACCGTACATCAGGTAAAGGGACCTAGACAGGAGAGGGAGCTTAGGCCACTGGAGTTCCATTCCGACGCTCCTCCCCATCCAACCAGAAAGAACACAGACCAGATCTTAGAGTGATAAAAAAATAGAAAAAACAAGCGGTAGGGAGGTGTAGCAGAGCATAGCTTACGGCGTCAGGCCGTTTCGTAAAGTGCTGCACTTTGTCTAGCCGTCAGACCAGATCCTACCTCTTAGTTTAGCAGTGGAGCTCAAGACCTTTCAGCTCTCTGCTCCACTGCTCTATATCCATATCACATATGGTCAGTGTGCGTTCTGTGACATGAAGAAACTGCAGGTGGGCACTGTCATTATATTGGCTACTGTGGTGGCACCATTACTCTATAAAATACTGCTGTGGCACCATTCATTTATTGCATCCAGCTCCTCATCACTCCCACGCTCTTCTCTTTGACCCAGGCGATCCATCACTATTTATTAAAGATCTGTCTGAGAGCCAGATGCAGCCAACAAAAGAGCCATATCTGGCTCCCGAGCCATCGGTTCCCTACACCTGCATTATAGTAATGTCAACCCCACAGTAGCTGACCAGAGTATAAGCCAAGACCCCTAATTTGACCACCAAAAACTGGAAAAAACCTATTGACTCGAGTATAAGCCAAGGTTGGGAAATGCATTGATAACAGCCTTCCAGTATATAGTCAGCCAGCCCCCTGTAAGATACAGCCAGCCGGCCCCCAGTAGTATACAGCCAATCCCTTTTGGTATATAGCTAACCAGCCCCCTTTAGCATACAGCCATTCACCTGTAGTATACAGCAAGCTAGCATCCATTAGTAGCCAGCCAAACCCCTTTAGTAGCCAGCACCCTTAAGTAGCCAGTCCCCTTTGGTAGCCGGCCAGCCCCCAGTTGGCGCGGCTATTCTTCTGTCTTCTCCGCGATGCTCCGGTCCCTGCGGCTCTTCTGTCTGCTGTAACAGCTGGCAGAGCCGCGGCCATGTAATCTTCTGCCCCGTGCACAGCATGATGTGGCAGCTAGAGACATCATAGTATGCGCTGGCTGGCTGTGCACATGGCCGCATTACAGCAGATAGAAGACAGAAGAGGAGCCGCGGGGACCGGAGTATCACTGAGAAGACACGAGAGGAGCCGCGCCAAGCATACGCACCAGAAGGTGCGGTAATGTAAGGTATTTTTTTAGTTGACTCGTGTATAAGCCGAGGTGAGTTTTTTCAGCACATTTTTTGTGCTGAAACACTCGGCTTATACACGAGTATGTGCGGTATGTTATAACTTTCATGTTTTGTTATAATACAATTTTCATGCACTAATATCACATAATTTAAAAAATGTAGCCAACTGGGAGGCCACAATCTCTTTACACCCATGGACCCGTGATGTTCTACTTAAATTACTACTGTATCACATTGCAAAGATAAGATGGGAAACTGATGTGCACAGGGAATGGGGGGGACCACAAAATTCGAAAGTCAAGGACCCCGAAATTCCTTGTGGTGGCCCTTACTATACTGAGCAGTAGATATCAGTCACTTTTGGTATAGTTTGCTAACCTGAAAAATATATGTATTCTGAGTTGGTAAATTTTCAAATATAAATTTCAAAGATTTTCTAAGGTGATAAGTTAAAAATAATTCACTTTATACACATGACATCAAGATAATTACCCAAATTAAGTAAAAGATTAAATATTATTACATTGGTATACAATGGACTCCAATGTAAATACAGTTTGTAACGAAAGGGTATTTCACAGCATAAATCCAATTTGTTTAACATCACAATTAACACCTCTCCAAGTTGTTAAGGTGCTAGTGCTAGCTTGTGAAAATATTTCTCATCACAAAGTAAAAATAGCTTCAACAACCTTAAACAAATGCCATCGCTTCTTTAACAGTTCTATTTACAGTTACACATATGCTATCCTGTATGCAGGGGACTACTCAGTATCTATACAGTGAGGTCCATAGCTTGTAACTGGCATTACATAAGACAAGAGACTTGAGCCAATGCATAATTGCCTGTTGAGCATGCCATAGAAATTGCAACATTTTAGTCCTTTTGCAAGTTGAGGAACAAGGTGGGCCAGGGCGAGGATGCCTTGGCCAGCCAAATTTATAACATGCACCAGGGAACTGGCTTATGTTATAGCTGATTTTCCTGCCAGCCCAGGACTGTCAAAACCTCTTAATAAGTTAGCCATGTCACGGCTGCACCGTTAGTTTGCCCTGTTCTACTTTAAATGGTTTTCCATGTTAGACATTCACTATGCAGCTATATGGCACATAGTAGGGCTAAGTACAGACAGTCCCCGGGTTACGTACAAGATAGGTTCTGGAGGTTTGTTAAGTTAAGTTGAGTTTGTATGTAAGTTGGAACTGTATACTTTATCACTGTAACCGCAGCCAGAATTTATTTGGTCTTTGTGACAATTGAAATTTAAAAATGTTGGGTTGTCATAAGAACCAGGATTAACACTAATGCTTAATTACAGACAACTCTGGTGACTGTTACAGCTGATCATTGTAGCCTAGGACTAAAGTACAGTAAATTACCAACATCCAGACGTCCGTTTGTAAGTAGGCGTTGTCTGTAACTCAGGTGTTCTTAAGTAGGGGGCCTACTTAGGGGGAGCTTGCATTTTAAAGAACAAAGCCTAAATTGGTAGAAAGAAATTATCAATTTTATTTTTGCCTTCGCTAATATCTGACTATTGTGGCCATAACACTATTTTTTGTTTATGCGCAACTACATAAAAACAACAATTTTGTTATAACTAATATTGTTGACCTTTTTTAAATATTAGTATTAAAATTGAAATTTTGGTTCATTGGCATATTTCCGGGTGCATGCCAAAATACTTTTGTTACAATACGATAAAACCTTATTAAAACCCTAAGTACTCTCTTGCTGGAGTATAGTTGGGACATGGGGTGATATTTGTTTATTGTGATCCCTTCAAATTTGCAGAGGCATGTATCAAGCCAAATGGTTTCCAATAGGCTCAATGGTTCCTTAACTGTGCACTGTGCTCTCTTGATGATCTTATGCACTCTATTTTTGTCCCTTCCATTGATCACGCTTCCCGAGCAGACGGCCGCAAAGAATATAAACCTGGCACTTGTGGTCTCATAAAAAAAATTCAGGATATCTTTTGTACAGGTTTTAAAAGTCTCTCTAAAAATTTGTCCAAAATGCAAACGAGGTCTAAGTTATTTTAGGCCAGAATTGAAATGGCTGCGGAATTCCAACTCTCACAAAAGCATAATATAATCCCAGGTCTCACACACATGTTGCTGTTTTATGATCCCCTTTCATTTTTCTTTTCTTATAGTTACAATTTCAAATGAAAGAGACTTTTTGTTGAATTAGGAATTTCTAAACAGAGAAAATCTGCAGATACATGGAAACAAATAAGATGCTTTTTCCCTAATATAGTTTGCAAGAACTACTACTACTATGAACTATTTACTACTATGTGCTACTAGATTAACCTTTGAAAAATGGTTAATTAACAGTTTTCTATTGTTAAATACCAACAATTATTAGGGCTAATGAAACATGTCTTTTTTGTTTTCCTCATGTGGTGGTCTTTACTGTAATGTCTACAGCACTAGAACTATCAGTTATATATGTTAAAAAATTCTAAATGTTTTATACAATTTAGTGTACAGCACATGAACCACGCAAAAATGAAATGCACATGTTTATGACAGCCTAAAATAGATTAAGCAGAGTATTTAACGTTAAATAAAAAATCTGGCAAAGTTTAAAGAATACATTCACATTTAATTTAATTAATCTGTCATATTCAAACATTTCTGCAATTGAATGTTATTAAAAAAATTCTACCTGTGTATTCATAATTTTTTAAATATGTAGCGATATTGTCTCTTAGAAACAAGATAGGTGTCATTGGATACAACCACCACTGCTGGAGTTGTTGCACAAAGAAACAAATAGTTTTTGCACATTGAATGTCTGGGAATTAAGAAACGGAATTAAACAAATTAAATATATATTAGATCAGAATACCCATTTAAGACTTTCCTCATAATTGTATGCCGAATTCACACACAAAACTTGGTGCGAAATTTGGGTGTATTGACATCATTATTGGCGATTTAGGCCAGAAAATGCTGCAAAATGTCTTCATGGGACATTTAACAGCAGTTTCGACTGCAACAGAAACCAAAACTGATGTTTTGTTTTAATCCTTAAGCCACAATTGTTGGCAAAGTTCAAAATTCCAATTGCAAAAATTGAATCCCACACACGTAACCACAGCAGTGATTGCATGTTACAGATTATATACCCAAAAGAAGATTTCTGCTCTTTTCGCAGCATGTAAATGGGATATTTTTTAAATCTCATTCACTACAAGGCTAATGTAAATTGCTGCAGATAAGCTACAGTATATAGCAGATATAATAAACAGAATATATTGAATGCTAATATAAACCGTTCTTATGCTGGATGCATACTCTGTATTTATTGGACTTTACTTGTGCTACCAGGTAGGCTTAGGATGGGAAATGTAGCATTTAATCTTCACTATTTTCTATAGAAAACTTCTGAAACTATAAAGGAAACTTCCGAAACTGAACATGAGTGTTAAGGAGTTATGTTACTTTTCAGTTCTCCTGTAACAACAAGAGTTTATTTTAATGTTTTGTTGAAAAAAAAACTAGTGTTAATGATGTTCATGTCTACAAGTGCATAGTTATTCTGTAAAATGTAAAGGCAAAAAAGGTCCCCAACTGTGTCATATAAATATGTTGCATTCTCCCCCGCAAGCAGCTCTTCAAAAATCAAATCATTACAATCTACAGCATACAATGAATGCAACTTCAACGGAACATGATGACATAACACAAGAAATCTTATAGGTCATTATATTAAAGTAATTCAGAGTTAGTCCTTTCGTTGACAGCTGTAACTGGCATAATAAACACCTCTTTAGAAATGACAGGTCTGAACTGTAAAATCATTTCTATAAAGTCAAGCTCAAATTCTGTCTGCGAGGACATCATGTGAGTTTTGTTTTAGCACTGCTGGAATCCAATTTGATTTACGTGACTTCATCTCAGCCTTAACTGCCTGACTGTTTGCTAAATCTTTTTGTTGCCTGGAAAAAAAAAAACTGAGATGTGCCAATTATTTCTTGTCGTATGATTGGGTTCTAAGTAAGTCTTACTGCAATCTCTCATGTTACAAAAGACTTTTTGCAGGGGGAAAAAAAAAGAAGGCTGTGATGTTATGCAGTGTGAAATCCCATAAGGGTTTTTATGAGTATACTTTGGAATGATGAGATTTACTTATGGATTATTTAGACGGTAAAAGTAAGTAACGCACTTCCTTGCTGGTACCCAAAATATATAGGCTGTTTGCATTTAAACTAAAAATAGTTTCTGTTCACGGCCCCTTGACCCATTGTTGGGTAACCCACAATTTGCTCCAGGGACCTGAGCCTGCTCTCTCCTGAGGATAAACCGCACGCTTCCTAGAATTAGAGATGTGGTGGATGAAGGTGGAGTTCCCCCCGGTAGTGGACATAGGCACTGGAAATATGCCTGGTTCCTGTCTCAACTACTTGCAACTGCGGCACTTCATTTCCTCTCTGGCACCCATATCAACTCTTATATACTCTACATTTGAGAAATAATACTTCACTAAAACTCAGCTCACTCATACATTTCTTTATTGTATGGATTGTTTTTGGCAAAGGAGACAGGGGATTCAAAACCATACTATGCCAGGGCCCGGGAGCCGGCTCCGCCTAAAGAACTTACCACAGAGCAATGGTCCACTGTATTTACTCATTGACTAGTGTTATATCATCGTCCTGCAGACTTCAGGAACTTAACTTTAAGGTTCTCTCACATTGGTACTACACCCCGGTTGAGCTGAGACAAATCAATCCTCAGATTTCGGACCAGTGCTGGCAATGCGAGAGCCACACAGGTACAACGTTGCATATTTGGTGGAGTTGGCCAAATCTTATGTGACTTTTACAGCGGAACAGGCCCTACTTTCTGCTCTCGTCTGACCTATTTCAAAAATAAAAAAGGATCTATTAAGACATTTACTTACCCGCTGCCGGGTGTCTGCCCAGAAGCACATTTTCAGAATGGAGGAGCTGAGGGGCATCCATTATGGCAGAACCACACAGTTTTACACTACATGGTCCAACTGGATGACTTTCAGGTAATCTCACTTCTTTGCAGCTTGGGTTACATCTGGGTCAATGCCCTAAGGTAGCATCATGTAATACTTCCTCTCATCTATATCTATTTATTCTTTTCTTCTTTGTTCTCTTGTTTCTCTTTTGTTTCTCTTACCTGTCTTTTCCCTCCACACCATCCTCACCCTTCTTTTTATTGATAGGGATACCCTATAAATTATAGTTATAGTAAGATATTCTTAGCATTTAAGACATCATTTGGTAACAGACCTTCAAATTTTCAAAGGAATCAAAGGTGTCTTTGCATAAAGTGTACTATAAAACAGCGCAAACACTAGTTTACAATCTTAGCTTTAAAAAGTATCTAGCAACCCATCTATCTACATAAGGGGGGGGGGATATTTAAGAATTACTTAATATCCCTGATGCAGTGTGTAACAAAACACTGAAAAATAAACTAATATCTTTTCAGGGAAGATTAGTTCAGTAAATACCATTGTTAAGACTACATGTGGTATACACCTATTTTACTATTTGTGCTCAGAACCTGTTATATTCCATATGATCTGCTAAATGCCTTAATTGCATGGTTTTTAACCTGTACGCTAATTCATTGTACTTGTCATCTAAATTCTGAGGCATAGGTCAACTGTATTGATCGCACTACAACTACTTCCCAACTGTTATCAATAAGTTTATTGTATTATGTTTGTTTCAATAAATGCTTACTGACTCTAAAATATATGGGCTGCTTCTAATACAAATATAAGAATATAAATCTGATTACTTGCCCTCTTCAGGCTTTATTGACAGTGTCTCTTTATACAGTGTTAAGACTGTTTCTCCCAAAGCCTGATCAGTATGTGATCACCAGCTGACCATACCACGTGAACGGGATCCATGGTTACTTTTTTAAACAGCAGCATCAACAATGTTGGGGTGGGGGTAAGCAGGGATTTCTTGCATCAAAGATAGGCATAATAAAATGAATCCCATTGCTGCAGTGTGGTCACCCTATGACACAGGACTCTGCATGATCACAGAATGATCATGTTGTGTGTGAAACAGCCCTTAATGGGAACCTGTCACCAGGAATTTGTTCTTTTTTTTGTTGGGGACTGGTGCCAATGCTGATTTCAAAAAATTGTCAGTATTCTGAATTTATTCAATAGTTTATATAAGTTTACTTCACATTACCAGGGTCTCTGCCAGCAGTGTGTGCGGAGTCCTAGTGAATGGGAGAGGTAGTTCCAACCTGTGTGTGCCTGTGTCAGTCTTCTCTCCTCCAAACTCATGCAGATCCATCACCCCTCCCCACTTCCTGTCATGTGCATTAAGCAGGCAGGGAAGGGGGATGGTGTGGAGAAGAGGGAGAATGCATGAGGAGACACAGGCACACACAGGCTGCAGCTGGCCAAACACTCCACCCCAATGAACTCACCACACACTGCTGGCACAGAGTCAGGTAATGTAAAAACTATTATAAATTACTGAAATTATTCCGAATGCTGACAAATGCATTTTTAAAACCCGCTTAGCACAGGTTATTGGAACCTGTCAGCAGCTAAAATCACATTCACATCACATTTATGGTGACAGGTTTGCTTTAAAGGAAACCTACCACTTCATAAGGTAGGTATGAGATACAAACACCGGGCACCAGCTCAGGGTGAGCTGGTGCCGGTGCTTAGTCTCGTTAGTGTTAAAACCGCGGTATCGCGGTTTTAACACTTTTGAAACTTTCTAGCAGGCACTGCTTCGGCGCTTCGTGCACACGATCGTGCGCGCGCCTACATTGGAAACGCCGCAGGCGTTGCGCGCGCACGGTCGCGCGCAGCGCCGAAGCAGTTTCTGCTAGAAAGTTTCAAAAGTGTTAAAACCGCGATACCGCGGTTTTAACACTAACGAGACTAAGCACCGGCACCAGCTCACCCTGAGCTGGTGCCCGGTGTTTGTATCTCATACCTACCTTATGAAGTGGTAGGTTTCCTTTAATGTTTTTCCAGGTGCACAAACACATATAAACATAAATGTATTATGGCTCTTTATGACTTCTGTAACTTAAAGGGTGTAATACAGTAACTCCAAATGCCTCCTAGAGATCTATAGTTTGTTTTGTTTCCATATGGATTGGACAGCAAAAGTGACAGGTCTAGTTCTACTAGATCCCAGAAATGTGCTATCTGGCAGTATATGCAGTAGTATAAGCATTTCTCTCCAAATGACACATTTTTAAATCAATATTTTAAAGTAGGTCTTCAAAAAAAAAAAAAAACATATTTCTGAGCAGGTACTCCTACACCTGCCATTTTTGTGGCTGGGGCTCTCTATATTGTCTCTATACTGTTGTCAGTGACACAGGCCTATGACACACATGGTCCGTTGTTTGCAGCCCATGAAATAAACAACTTTGTGTGCATGTAGCCTGAATAGCACATTTACTTTATAATATTAATTACACTGTTTACAATATTTAATTACATTACTGATTTATAAAATTATAAATGTCAACTTCTCAGTAGGGACCATAATTAGGGCCTCATTGGAGTGTTTGCTATAGGGCCCCATAATTTGTTTTTGTGTTCATGAATTTCAGGTTATTGTGGTCAAGCTAATGATATATCTTAATAATCTCACCTACAGGGAGATGTTTCCTTGAAAAGGATTGTCACTATCTGTTCGATACATCAATTTTTAATAGCTCACAAAAGACATTCACTTTGTTTTTAGTTTTTCTTTTATCACAGGACTGCTGTCAGATCGGATGAGTCATGATTAATGCATGTATTAGGTGAACGAAATATTAATGCAGCACATACAGCGTTGTATATTAATGTTCATTATATTCTGCATTGACAGATTTCAGCGTATATTTACTTGAAAAAACTAAAATTTAATGCAATTATGCACATCATCAAGCCTCATTTAACAGAATAACTATTATCCTAGTTAAGAAGAAAAGAAAAGAAAGAAATGAGCAGGTGAGAACAGGTTGTGATCGAGATTATTTAATCTGTAAACTGGTTTGTACCCAAAACATGACTGTATGCCATGGTGAGCAGTAATTGAAAGTACTGCACAGTGGTAATGTCATAGTGATCATGGGGGTATATGCATGAGACATGGTCTGTGATTACACTAAATCCATTCCTGCTCCTCAAATTCAACGGCCCAATGCCACAATTTATGGGCAGCAGAATAGGGGCTTGATGAAGACCTCCAGGTCAGCCGTTGATAGCCTTCTCTTAGCAGTACTAAACAGGCTATCTGAATCATACCATAATAACATATGGTATCTGTATTTCACCTGTCTCACAATTGTATGTCTACAAAGTTGGTCCGTGTATAATTTGTGTTTCCATGATTTAGCAGAGCCAGCCTACAAGGTCATATGATCAACCACACAGACAGAAAACCTAGTACAACCGCGTGGAATCCTATTTTTTGCGGCCCCAATTACTTCTATTGGACCTTCTGAGCTCAAAAACGTATTAGAATAGGACATGTTCTGAGTTTTTCTTCACCGGCACTAGGCTCAGACACAGTGCTAAGGAATCCTCAGCATTGAGTATGAGCCTATAGCAATACATGTAGCTGTGAGACTGCCTAAAAAAAATGGGCATAGCACCAGAATAAAAAACGATCATGTGCAGGAAGGCTTAAATTCTATATATGAGTATGTGGACCAGAATATAGAAAGGGAATGTCCACATTTTAACATTCTTCATTACATTTTATGCTTAAAAAATCACTATGCAGACTGTGATAACACTAATTGTGTGTACAGAGCATTAACCACCTATTTTTACTGCCATTACTCCAGCCAATAAAACTGCATTCACATATTTGGTTGGTTCTTAGGTTTTTGTTGATCCAGAACTCCAGGGTTCAATAATACAATAAAATCAGTACAGTTAATATTATTTTTATAAGAGGAAGATTTATTGGTTAGATATGTCAAATTTAAGTTGAAACGTGTTAAATTTTAAGATTTGTAGTCTGTTTTCAGTCACTGTTTTAATGGCAATTTGCCAGTGCTGAATATATCAGTTATCAATTCTAAATAGAAGATTGCTCAGAACCAGAACACAACCATTACAACATAACCAGAAGGTAACAGAATTCTTCCAATCAGTGTTTTTCTTTTTCCCAAAGAGGGAACAGAACCAGAAAACTACAATGCCAGGTAAGCATGCCAAACTTCTGAATTATGTCTGGCTCTGTAAAATAAACATCCATCTTCTAGTTTGAACAAAGTTTTATTGTTTGAAAAGCAGGAGATACCATAACATGATTTAAACAGATTTTTCTGATATATAGTCATCTACTGTATCCTTCAAAATTTTAAATCATTAACAGGTGGGGGAACAGGGACAGGAAGGGGACACAGGGGGAGGAGAAGAATACACAGTCATACACAAGATCTTCATAGGTAGTAATGTAAAGATGCATCCCTTAGGCAGGGACATACATGAGCCATGTTACTACAAAGAAACTATTAGGGTGATAAGGTTAGACCTCTTACTCTATGTAGCAACCTGAGGGATGTCTCTGTTAATGAGACCTGCTGGCTACCCTTTGCTAATGTGGGAGAGCAGTGCATCTGAAGATCCCAGGTCAGACACCTACTGTTCCATAAAGTCCGCGGGGTGGGGGTGGGGGGCGTATTGGTGCATTGAAAATGAAGTATAAGAGGAAGATTGTTCCTCTACCAAACGGGTCATTTAAACAAACATTTTTAAGTTTGAGGTTATGTCTCGTGGGATTGACTGTACAAAATGCAATAATTGATTGAGTCGGAAAACTTCAGAAGAATAAACGTCATATTTAGTAGTGATTTAATTTTCATATAGTGGCTTACCCCCCGGACATCAGGTGCAGTATTTGGGAGATGCCCTTCGCCACCCACCAACCAAAGTCTCCCGATTTCAGGCCTGGGGAAAGGAAGGATTGTGATATAAGGGTAATACGGTGGAGGGGTTAGTTTCTAGCTGATATTGGAATCTAAGAGGGTGGCAGAACTTTAAGAAGTGAAGTGAGAAGGGGGATAGTGTCTGTAATGAGGTAGGCAGGGGGCCTGTCATCCAGAACTGGTGATAAACATACATTTTTTAACATTTCAGTTAATTTCTTAACCCCTTAACGCTCTGCGCCGTAGCTCTATGGCGCAGAGATGTAAGGAGTGTATTAAGAGGACTCACGGGCTGAGTCCTCTTCATACAAGGGTGGGGGTTTATGCATATTGCATAAAACCCCCACTGCTAATAACCGCGGTCGGTGCTTGCACCGATCGCAGCTATTAACCCTTTCATTGCTGCCGGCAAAGTCGCCGGCGGCGTTTAAAAGACGCGCGGGCGCCGCCATCTTTATTTCGATCTTTGCCGGCGGCGTTTAAAAGACGCGCGGGCGCCGCCATCTTTATTTCGATCGCCGTGCCCCCGAACGTCATCGGGGGGGGGGGCGGCAATCGGTTGCCATGGTAGCCTTGGGTCTTTGTTTGACATGAGGCTGCATGGCTTCTGCAAATTCGTTACAATGAGCCAGTGGCTCATTGTAATGAATGTGCTGCAAAAATGCCATATATTGCAATACAGAAGTATTGCAGTATATGGTAGGAGCGATCTGACCGTCTAGGGTTAATGTATCCTAGATGGTCTAAGAAATAGTGGGGAAAAAAGAAAAAATTTTTATAAAATATTAAAAATTCAAATCACCCCCCTTTCCCTAGAACTGATATAAAACATAATAAACAGTAAAAATCACAAACATATTAGGTATCGCCGCGTCCCAAAATGCCTGATCTATCAAAATATAAAAACTGTTACGGCCGGCGGTGACCTCCAAGGCGGGAAATGGTGCCCAAATGTCCGAAATGCGACTTTTACCTTTTTACATCACATAAAAAATGAAATAAAAAATGATCAAAATGTCGCACAGAATGGTAGCAATGAAAACGTCGGCTCATTTTGCAAAAAATGACACCTCACACAGCTCCGTGCGCTAAAGTATGAAAAAGTTATTAGCGTCAGAAGATGGAAAATTTTTTTTTCTTTTTTGTACACATTCGTTTAATTTTTGAAAATGTATTAAAACACAATAAAACCTATATAAATTTGGTATCACCGCGATCGCACCGAACCAAAGAATAAAGCTGAGGTGTTATTTTGAGTACACATTCAAAGTCGAAAAAACTGAGCCCACAAGAACGTGACGCACATGTGTTTTTTTTCAATTTTTCCACATTTGGATTTTTTTTTCAGCTTCGCAGTACACGGCATTTTAAAATAAATAACAGTACGGGAAATTCAAATTTGTTACGCACAAAATAAGCCCTCACACAGGTCTGTAAACGTAAAAATGAAAAAGTTATGGATTTTTGAAGTTGGCGAGCGAGAAATGAGCGGAAAAACCCTGCGTCCTTAAGGGGTTAATTAATGTTTATTGTGGTTAGAGTCCTGTTTTCCTTTATATTCCCTGTTTGGATGTCAGTAATAAAGTTCGGGCTACCTGCAGCCATCTACAGGGTGTTCAGAGCATATTTCTTAAATACTAACATCAAAAATAAAATAGTATGCAGTGAATTTTTACTGGCAGTTACAGACATCCTGATTGGTACAATGAAAGTGATCCTGCCGTCTAAAGTAAAAACAGGACTATACTTTACTTATGTATAGAAGCCATTTTAGGTGTTCAAAGCTGCTGTTGCTATTCCTGTATTTTGGACTCACCTTTTCCTGTCTGCCAAATATCTCAAATATATTTACAGCATGTTTAGAAAATATGGGACACACAAAGTTTGTCTTCCCCATTCAGACAATAAATTATTCCAGGAATGCCTGGGGTTCCGTTCCGAAGTAGTCCATACACCTTAGAGTGGGGTTTAAGGGGAAGAACATAATGGTAATGAATGTTCTAGCTGAGGATTTTGAAAACTTCAATGACCAATTTTTCACTTTCTCTACTGTTTTGCAATGTCCTGACTCAAGTCAGTTCTTAGTAATCAATAGTCCCACTATTCCTTTGGGTTGCATTTTTTATCACATCACTAGAATAAATAATTGAACAAACTTTTGCTTTAGGTGTGCAATTTTAACTTTGAGTGGGAATGTAATCTAGGGACTAGGTTGAGGAAAGACAAACAGAACAGTGAGCCCTAAACTCAAGCCCCCCAAAAGACCCTACCTGCTTGCTCAATCCACCCAAAAACTGGACAGTAACAATATTCAAAAACAGAAGCATAAGTCTGAACAGGATCCAAGATTGAATACTGAAATTCCACAAATAGAGAATCTCAAACAATGAACGGAGCAGGCAGAAGTGGGGGAAATGGATCGTTTAGTTCAAAATAGTGAACCAAAATTTGAAAACAGTTTTTTCTGTCCAAATATTTACAGACCTTACATTTTCTATTCTTTATTTCCCCAAAATATGATATGTGCATCTACTATGTGAAAAATACCAGAAATACCAATAAAAGTTTAAAGATTTGTATTATTACAATTCTTATTATGATGTAGACTTTGTCAAAGTGACACAATACATCATTTATACCATCTGAAAGAAGAATTTCAATATCCATATTTGAATTTGGTTTCGAAATGCATTTGCATCATGGTCAATCTGGGATCTGAAGCCTGTACATTGTGCTGATTTCATAATGTTTCAATTAAATTTCCTTGCAGCTTTCACTTAAAAATATATTCTGCAGCATGGTAATTCAATTTTTTTAAAACCCACATGCATAAATCTGACAGATGTATTACTCCATCATCTCACTTTCCAACAGAATATCACCAACACAGTAATGAAATCTGATATACAATGACTACAGATGTGTCAAGTCTAATCTGTTTCCAATTTTTGTTATAAAAATGTAAGAATGCAGGCATGTATGTTATACATAAATATAGGTAGCCAAGCATGCAATGTTTGTGGTATCAAATTAACTGTTAGTTTAAATGTATCATTAACATCTGTGGCTGCTTGAGGCCAGCCCTGTGACTACTTTGGGGGAGCACTCTGGCTACTTGGGGGAAGCCCTGGCTAATTTTGGGGTAGCAATCTGCATACTTGGAGGCAGCATTGGCTACTTCGGGGCAGCCCTGGCTAATTGGAGAGAAGCACTCTGGCTACTTGGGAGTAGCACTCTGGCTACTTGGAGGCAGCATTAGCTACTTGTGGGCAGCCCTGTCTAATTGGGGCAGCTCTCTGGCTACATAGGGGCAGTCCTGTGACTACTTGGGGACAGCCCATGCAAATTGGGGGCAGCACTCTGACTTGCCCAGTGACTACTTGGGGCAGCCCTCTGGCTACCTGGAGGCAGCCCTATGACTACTTGGTAGCAGCCCTGTGACTACTTGGGAACAGCCCAGGCAAATTGTGGACAGCTATGGCTACTTGATGGAGGCCCTGGCTACTTGGGGACAGCACTCTGGCTACTTGGGGCAGCATTCTGGCTAATTGGAGGCAGCTTTGGTTCTTTGGGGGCAGCCCTGGTTAATTGGGGGCAGCACTCTGGCAACTTGAGGGAAGCCCTGTGACGATAGGACTGAGGATATCTCATCCCTAACTTTCTGCCATCTACTTCCCCACTGTGGTCAGTAGCTTCTGGGCTGATATTTTCCTGGGGTTATAAGATTGCCTGAATGTGAGTTGTATACATGTGTGTATGCGTGTATATGCTTTAGGTGTGTTTGTACTATGTATCTGTTGTAGGTGTTTTTCTATGTGCTGTATTTGTTTGTATATGGTGTGTATTTGCTGTCTATGTGTCTGTATATAATGCATATTTTCACAGTATGTGTGTATATGGTGAGGGTATGGTGTGTATACGGTATGCACAGTATATGTGTATACACTGTATGTATGTTTATGCAGTATGTGTGTATATGGTGTGTTTATACTGTAAGTATGTGTATATATGGTGTGTAGATCCTGTATTTCTAAGTATATAAAGTATATATACTATGTGTGTATAAAATGTCCATATACCATATAGTATGTTTGCATATTTGATGTGTATATTCTGTATGTGTGTATATGATGTACATATACTGTATGCATGTGTGCGTAAAAGTGTACAACTTTGTGCATACAAAAATCTGAAGGGGGGGGCATGCAGAGGTCTGCTATGAGGCCCAGCCTAGATATGCACCTGTCAGTGAGCTTCTGTCTTCTTGCTAGCAAAACAGAATTATGCAGAAGTTTCAGAGTGCAAAGCAATGCATCAGATTTGATGTGTTAGTAGCGGAGACAAGAAACACTTTCCCTTGATATTAGTTATTTTTTAAATTCTTTTATAGGCAAAAGTTAGTCACCATTTAACAGCTAATGTTAAAAATGCAATATATAACTTTTACACAAATAACAAAGAAACCATAAAATACTTTTTAACTGAAGCAATAATAATGCTGCCGAAAAATACTAGATAAAGAATAGTGCTCAAATAATTCTGTATGTATAGTTCTAATAAAGCAAACACTAAATCTGCACACAGAGAAACAGCTTGGCATTATTCAAAGGTGAAAAAATGCACTACAACAGACTGCAGATTTAATAGCTGTCAGATTTTTTAGCTCTTTGCTTTAATTGATTTTGTACAGAATTTCTGATGTAAAGTATATGTAACGCACTCTAATATGAGTTTAAAATCTTCATATTATGGTAGACATTTAAACAGCTGTAGAGGTTGCTATGTATTAACATGATTCATGGTCCCTGACAGCAATGTCTCTGATGCTCCCATAGGAGTATAAAATACAAAATTCCACACATGTTCAAATTTCACTGCCTGCAGCTATAAGAAGGGGAAAAACATAAAACTGTTAAAAATGCTTTAAGTTTAAAAGCATTAGGGATACTCTAGGGGTCAAAATGAAAATTACAATGTTAAAAAAGAAAGAGTTGTGAGCTATGGAGATTAATATAGCTGGATTCCATTGTTGTGATAATGTAGAATAAAATTAAAATGACATGTATACGTTCTACAAATATCAATGTCCCATACTGCACTCTGTATATGACAACTGAGTTCAAAAAAGATCCAAAATTCCTTATTAATGATGTTGTTCACATTTCTTATTTATAACCTGTTCTAAATTAGATACTTCTTCTAAAAGAATGCCACGAGAATTAAAGTCACTATAAAGATATATGGTTCAAGATACATGGTTGAAGGAGCTGCAGCTGATGCCCGCATTAATGAAATGGCCACAGCAGAAATATACCCCCATAAATGAAATCCAAAGCAGGGTCCCCCTCCCTTTACAGAAATGTCCACATAAGAGTCCCTTGAAGAAAAAAAAACGCTATACAGGCGGTCCCCTACTTAAGATCAACTGACTTATACACGACCCCTAGTTACAAACAGACCACTGGTAATTGGTAATTTACTGTACTTTAGCCCTAGGCTAGAATAAACAGCTATAACAGTATTTAAGACATAAAGTAGCACCAAGCATGGTGCTACTCATAGATGTATGAGTAAAAAAATCTTTTATTTTTCACTTATCACAAATATTCCCGGGATATTCATCCACTTAAAAGGTATACCTTAGTGCAAACTCTTGAAGTATAACAGTTACAAATAAAAATAATATACTATGCATAGAAATATACACACTCTTTAAGACCTCAGGCTGGGCTAAAAAAAGAGGCACATTTCTGCCTTTTAAAAATAGAATATAGACTACAAAAAAACGTGGTCCGTGGATACTATGATTGTTTTGAGTCCTTGTAATGTTTTATTCTTTATTTTTGCTGCTTAGTTGTTGATTACCAAAGTAATTTAAGTCAATACTTTGTATTTTTACACTGTGTCGCTCTGACTAGATGGTAATGTCTCTGCGATATATTGTAAGAAAGAGTAAACAAAAATGGTTCTGTGTGGTATTTGGATACAGGTGCAACAATAGGTTTTTGTTACCACCGTCAGATCTTTAGTTTTTTCAATGTATAGAGTCACACTCACGGCTTAGTTGAATGACACAGTGTCCTCCTTGGGGTCCGATGCCTCGCTGTGCGGGCCTTGCAAATGATGGTGAATATCTCGCCGTCCTCCAAGTGAGTGTTTGCATGCGCAAGTGCGCTATACTCCGTCAGATTAATAGAGCTGTCGATCTCCAATTTCAGGATGGACAGGAATGAAGGAGCTTCTGCTCTGAAGGGAGGAATATGGTGGATCTGGGAGGTATATGGTGTATCTCCCTTGCTAAACAATGCTCAGGTACTCTGTTTAACATAATGGGAAAGAAAAAGAGGGCTATCGTGGGGCGCTAATCCGTAGACTACCCAAAAATCAAATACAATAATCTTAGCCAAAATAACGAACAATTTTTAATAATTGATCTACATACTACAAATAAATAAAAATATCAATTAAAAAACCTTTTGATGTCCAATCGTGACGCTTTTAGGGCATACCGCCCTTTCTCAAACATAGGACAAATAGTAATATTATATACATACACATTCTTAAATAGTGATAAACATAACAGGTATATTGGCAGCCAGTGTAACACTTACACGTGTGGCGTTTCGGGGAGCCAGCTTCCGGTTCACTTGCCGGGGAGCCCGCGAGCGACTGTGTGTCAATGCCCGCTACGGCAATTTGTCATTGTGCATGCGTGATCAACCCGGACACTATGCCTGTGCGCCTGCGTGATCTGCCGGCCAGTGTTATGACCGGAAGTTTAGCTAGCAACTCAATAGCAACGCCACTGCCCAACTCAAGGCACTGCCACCAACAGTCCTGTGGTACACTTCTTAGGCACACATAGCCTAGTGATTATAAAACCAATTATAAAAACAGTTACTTACTGGCAGTTAGTGTGCACAAATTCTACCTATATCGGAGGCTAATGGTGGTGACTTACAGTTGAAATCTATAAATGAAAGAGTTATGTATTAGCATATAAATAAGATACATATAAATAGATACATGCGCATTGACACACAGTCGCTCGCGGGCTCCACGGCAAGTGAACCGGAAGCTGGCTCCCCGAAACGCCACACGTGTAAGTGCTACACCGGCTGCCAATATACCTGTTTTGTTTATCACTATTTAAGAATGAGTACGTGTATTATATTACTATTTGTCCTATGTTTGAGAAAGGGCGGTATGCCCGAAACGCGTCACGATTGGACATCAAAAGGTTATTTAATTGATATTTTTATATTTGTAGTATGTAGATCAATTATTAAAAATTGTTCGTTATTTTGGCTAAGATTATTGTATTCGATTTTTGGGTAGTGTACGGATTAGCGCCCCACGATAGCCCTCTTTTTCTTTCCTATTATGTTTTGCATACTGGACCCCTAGTGGTGTTCCAGGCTACATAGGCTGTGGGAGCTGCTTTAACGCTAATACTCCCTACAAATACATCTAGCCAAGTGGATTTTTTTCCGCTATCTTCTTGTCATCCATTTGACTACAAAGGAGTCCAGATTGAGTCCTGATTGAGTAATTATATCTTACGAGCTTGATTTCAAGAATACATCAGGTGAGCACCCTTGATCTCTCCCCTACACGGACCACCAAACATTATCACCCGAGGTGCCGTCCTCTATTGTTCTTTTTTGTTTATCTTGTCCTCAGGTGCTCTGTTAACAGTTAAAACGAGGGATTGTGAAATGAATAGCACACCCTGCTGGCTGTTGATGGTGCCTGTGTGCACTGTCAGCGGTTTGCAACTTCTCCAATATTGCCATACCCATTTCAAAGCCTTTCTCGGCTCTTTCCTCAGTGGCTTAATGAATCGCGAATCGCTCCTCAGACTTATGGAGCAGTTGGCCATGCATGACTGCTCCATTAATCTCTATGGAGCTGACAGAAATTACCGAGCGCAGAGCTCCAAGGAGCAACCCTCATGAAGCAATGAGGGGTCGGTCGGACCCCTAGTTTTTGTGATCTGTGGGGGTTTCAGCAATGAGACCCCCACTGATCAGCAAGTTAGGCCCTATCCTGTGGATAGGGCCTAACTTGTCTTCATGGGAAAATCCCTTTAAGAGACTCTGGGAGCAAAAACACTCACTTTTTGATTGACAAACACAGCTTTGATGTACTGTTGAGAGGCCTAATTACTTAAAAAAACACACATTACTCCAGTTTAGAAACTGCAGCCATGAATGTATGTAAAACAACTTTTAGAAAGTTTGTTAACCCTTTAAGTGTCTCATGGGGGCTCAAACAAAGTGGAGGTGCAATTCCAAAATTGTAATTTTCTTTGTCCAAATAGTTTTTTAATAAATACATTCACAATGGATTAAATGACAAAATGCACTGGTAGCTTTGAAACGGAATTCCAAAACCCCATATAAGGAGGTAAACTGTTGCATGGACACATGCCAGGGCATTAAAGGGAAGTAGTGCCCTTGCAGATTTGCATTGTCACATAGTTTTTATTTTAATATTAATGTAGACATTTTTGAGGGATGAAATGCACTTTTCAGATACATCATTTTGGGATGTCTACAGATAATTGATGAGATTTTATTAACTCTTTCTTGTTGGAGCAAAGGATTAACATCAATTCTCATTTTGAATTTTGTGCATTTTTTGGATGCTCATTGTACCAGCAAAATAATATCTTTATTCAATGGGTCACCACAATTATAACATTGTTAATAGATATTTTTTATGTTTACAAAATCTTACTAAATAAAACTTAAATGGGATAAAATCTCTTTTGGTTCAGCATTCCCATATTTCCAGAGGCAATTCCATTTTTTTCTGTTGACATAGCTGGTTGAGGGCTGTTCTTTCCAGTGGTATCATTGCAGGGCACATACCATATTGTTTCTCAAGTTTTTCATGATTTTTTTGCAGAGTTCTCCAGACGGAGTGTGGGTTTTTTCATTATTTTGTGTTTTATTATTTCCACTTTATTTGATCTATATATGTAAAGGTTGTGTTTGGGGGGGGGGACTTTCTCTTTATTTATTTTTTATATTAAAAACCTTTTTTTTTCTTTTTTGACTTTTTTTTCACAGTGGACTTGAACAAGCAATCGTCTGCAGGTTTTTTAACCCTACCAAGTTTTAGATTTTGTTGTTAGATTTATATGTCTTCTAGTGAAAGGGGGTGATTAGAATTTTAGAAATTTTTAATTTTTTAATAAATTAAAATTTTGAACCCTCTGGGACATTACATTGTGATCTTCACATCACTTCTAAAGTGAATTGTTATGCTCAGTATGCCAATGTATTGTAGCTATTAGGATGGGCCATTGGCATGTCCTCAAAGGCATGCCATGCCATCCCTTTTTTTTTTTCTTAACGGCTTCTAACGCATAGCCGGGATGTCACTTCCGGTTCCGGAACGTCACTTCCGATTCCGGAACGTCACTTCCGATTCCGGTCCCACAGCTTATATACCCATGATCCGTGACATAACACCAGCGCAGCCAACCTACAGCGGGGTCTCCTGCGCTCCACAGCTCCCCAAGTGCCACAACGGTCATAGAACCGTATTCACACCACCGCAAGCCCAGAAATCCGGTAAGACAGTTTAACCCTGGGACCTTATAGGATTACATTACTGGACACCACGTTGCCAGATATCACACCACTTTTATACACCTGCTGGACACAAACAATATCCTCTCAATACTTCCTTATTGCTCTATCTCATCTTGCCTGTACATTTGGTTCCTCTCTATGCTTCCTTAATATTCCGTTTCATTGTGCCTGTACACTTGGATCCCCTTTTTTTATCTCCTAATATAGTTCTCACCATTATCTATCTAGACCTCATTAGTGGCCGTGTCTTCACCCCTGGATGCTTATGTCCACTGCAGCATCCACGATACCCATCGGGGCCACCATCACATTTGGCTTACACTCATCATGATCCTTTTATTGTCATTTTTGTTAATTATACCTATTATTTTGCTTATTACCGAGATGTATGTATATATTTTGTTTATATATTTCATTTTCTGTACAGTGCCAGAAGGTCTGAAGGTCTGATGTTATAAGACCAAAACGATGCATTAATTTTGGATTGCCGATTCACTATAATAAAATGTGCAAATCAAGTATCACAGGAGTGCCAAGTTTTTTTCAAGATTTATTGAAAGGTGTTGCAGCCTTACCACCAACATTGAGTGACGTGTACTACTTCCACAATGGCAGCCCTAGGGGCTCATGTTAGGTTCACAGCAACATGATGTAATAGTACATGCTGTAAAGGGATTAAATCAATGGCCCAAATATACTTAACCCCTTAACGCTCTGCGCCGTAGCTCTATGAAGAGTATGAAGAGGGCTCACGGGCTTAGTCCTCTTCATACAAAGGTGGGGGTTTTTGCATTTTGCAAATCCCCACTGCTAATAACCGCGGTCGGTGCTTGCACCGATCGCGGCTATTAACCCTGCCATTGCCGCCGGCAGCGTTTAAAAGACAGCGCGCGGTGGGGCGCCGATCGATTGCCATGGTAGCCTCGGGTCTTCTTTTGACACGAGGCTACATTGCTTCTGGAGATTCGTTACAATGAGCCAGTGGCTCATTGTAATGAATGACCTGCAAAAATGCCATATATTGCAATACAGAAGTATTGCAGTATATGGTAGGAGCGATCTGACCATCTAGGGTTAATGTACCCTAGATGGTCTAAGAAATAGTGGGGAAAAAAAAGAAAAAAATTAATAAAATATAAAAAATTCAAATCACCCCCCTTTCCCTAGAACTGATATAAAACATAATAAACAGTAAAAATCACAAACATATTAGGTATCGCCGCGACCCAAAATGCCCGATCTATCAAAATATAGACGTTATGGCCGGCGGTGACCCCCGAGGCGGGAAATGGCGCCCAAATGTCCGAAATGCGACTTTTACAACTTTTTACATTACATAAAAAATGAAATAAAAAATGATCAAAATGTCGGGGTTAAGCCCTTGTGCCAGTTTCTGTCTGACTTTTCATATTCTTTTCCGTGAAAACTGCTTACACATGTATTTAAGAAGTGTCCGAGACACGTTTGTTGTGTACAGGACATATTTGTGGTGTACGAGACACATTTGTGTTGAAGTTGCACTATACTGTACTGAAATGGGCGTTCTGGTGCTCAGTTGGACCGTGCACCACATTTATCATGCAAAGTCCGACAGTAATGTGTTGCACACCCCATGTTAAAGGTACACCAAAAAAGTGATGCACTCTGTTGGAGCAGTGCAGAGGGCGCCAGACTCACAAAGAATGTGCGTCAGAAATCCTGAATCTGGTGCCCCCAGCACACTACATCTAGTGCAGTTTGCACTGTTTTTAGTAAATGTGCGCCAATGTATTTAGTTAGCTTCCCATAAACGTGTGTTGTATGAAATAAAATTTTGTTTACATTATAAAATAATCGTGGAACCTTTCCAACCACCTATTATATCTTTTTTTAAGAGGAATATAAACTACGTGACTGAGAAAGAGGAGTTAACCGTGTTGGAAGGTAGTTCAGGAATTTTTTTAGATGTTCTACTGATTAGAACAAACGGAAATGGGCAAGGCTGCAAGCTCAACCACCCATGGATTATAAAAGCCCCTTAAGGATTCAAATTGGGCTTACAAGATATTTGAATGTGCATTTAGGGAAATTGTATAGCATAGTACAGGTATGAGAACTGTAAAATCAGAGTGTTTGAGAAAGCTAGAGAACTTTCTATTATACAATGAATATCTATAGCTTTACATAAAATCAGAAAATGTACAAACTATATTCATATTCTCTGAAACAACTATTGCCTAATATAAAGTGTAGAGTTTAAAGGCAAATTATGGTAGCATATGCATTATTCATTATCTTCATTTTGGCAAAGTAACACAGAGTGAAACTTCGAGAACTGATGCATGTTAATGATGAGTTATAATGCTGATTTAGAGTAGTTATGCAGGTGCTGTAAAATGAACAGTTATACTTATGTGGTTTGGCAGTTGTTGTCTTCTTGATACAACAAGCTAATGTAAAAACATGAAAGTATTCCCTCTGGCTTATCAACTATGAGTCACAACATAAAATCACTACAATATATTTCATGTGGTTTGGTATATTTTCTGAAAGTAAGGACATCAGGAATATCATAGTAGCTGGTTATGTTCTCATTGGGTGTAGTGGATCTGTTAAACCACTGTTTGATAATTTTGGCAAAACTTGAGGGAAACTGTAAGGGAGGCAATTGTTTTACAAGAATAAGTCAGTTGAGCTCAATGCAGCAGTGCTAACATAATGGGGAACATTTACTTACCCGTTCCTTGGAGTTTGCAGAAAGTGCATTGCCCGTGTATAATGCACTGTGCCGCGATTCACTAAGATCATGCGCCCGATATCCTGCTTGTGTCGCTTCCCCACCGAAGTTCACCTTCTTTTTCCTGGTGTATGTAAGTGCATTGTGCATTGACACAATTTGAAAGTTAAATCCCACGCTCAATCCGAATCAATCATCGAATCATCTGACAGCACTCACCCCCCCCATCTCCGTCGCATGAAAGCCAGCCCAGCTGCGCCACAATCTGATCGTGTGTGAAATAATCCCAGCACAAACCCCTGTTAAACACCTGTTAAAGCTGCGGAAATCCTGAAACCGGCAAACAGTCCGACAAAAGTGTGATCCGTGACCCTTAATAAATAAGCCCCATTGTTTTTTCAGGTAGAAAGTTGGATAACAATGTATGTAGTGGAGCAGTTGTGGTTTGCACTTATGGTAGCAAAGATGTGGAGTTGTACCAATAAAGCATTTTTGTTGTTGTTTATGATGACGCACAGAGATGGTTGTACAGCAGCAGAAATCAGGGAAGGAAAGTCTCTATCCTTTTAGGAGTTATCTAATACTCTTTAAATAGCTCCAGGTCAGTTGTTTATAAAACATACAGTAGAAAACATAAAGTAAAACATAAAGTGTCTGAAAGTCAGAATATTTCTAGTTGCCCATGGCAAGCAATCACCGCTCAGATTTCATTTTACCTGGGCTCATGAATATTTTAAAGGGGAGCTGTGATTGGTTGCCATGGGCAACTAGAAATATTCTGACTTTCAGACACTTGATACATCTGCCCCAGTATCTCCATATAGCAGAGGCTATGCAATAACTCACTACAGCAAAATCCTAAATCTGTAGTACGGTTGTGTGGATATTAAACATTAACGAGGGCCGTTTAAACAGTCCAGCTAATATTAATACATATCATAATACATATCATTTGGCTATTAACCCCTTACTTCACCTTTCAAACAACTGCATAAATCAGTAATCTTGTTAGAGTATATGAGGAGTAACAAAGGGGGAGATTTATTAATCTACCACCATGAAAGAATTCTATTATAGTTTGCACTGAAAAAGTGTTTGCAGCACGTTTATAAAGGGTTTTAGGCAGTTTTCTGGCTTTTATATGGCAAGCTCTACAAAAGGGGCGTGGCCTAAGAAAAGGGGGCCTAAAAAAGGTCAGTGAGCCAGAAACACTGCTAACCCAACAGAACTGTGTCCAAACTTTCTGGCGTAAAGTAAGCCAATTAATAGGAGGATTTATCATTCATCATCAGACAGAATAAGGCCATACCAAATATGGCGAATAGACTGCCGTTCAGGCTTCGGGTTCGTGTTCAGGAAGATGCAGCAAGCTAGTTCATTGATTTCAACCAGCTTGCAGCCCTTTAGCAACCAAAGCTATGTCCCAGTTTGAGCATGGCTGTGATTGGCTAGGTGGGACATGTTACCCTTCTGTATAAGAGTCAGGGTCACAAGTCCAGGTACCATTACTCTTTATTTTGTTTGCTTTATAGAACTGTTTGAAGAATTTATGCTGCAAGACCAAGAGAACAGAATGATCACAGCAACGAGACTAGACTGCACCAAAGTCAAGTTGACAATGGACACTGTGGGGCTTATTTACTAAGGGTCCGCAGCTGCACTTTTTCAGGATTTGCACCACTGGGACAGGTATTTAACTAGGGATTGTGTCGCACACGCTCGGATTGTGGTGCGGCTGCGCTGGCTTTCATGCGACAGAAATCGGGGGCGGGCCGTCAGACAATCTGACTAATTCAGACTAAACGTGGGATTTAACATTTAAATTGTGTCGCAAAATCAAGCACTTACATGCGCCAGGAATAAGAAGGTGAACTCCGGCAGATATCTATGGATATCTATGCAGGATATCGAGCGCATGATCTAAGTGAATGGCGGCACAGTGCATTATCTTTGGAACAATGCACTGTGGGTGAACTCCTCGGACGGGTAAGTAAATGTGCCCCTGTGTCTTCTACGCTGACCAGCATTCAGTGACCACAGACCTGCCAGAAATTATGACATGCTTCAGGGGCAATTTTCAACAGCAAGAATTCGCAGGCCATACGTATTGGAGACTGGCCCATTCCCCTTCTCCATCGAGCATGACTTTATCAAGGTTCTGGGGGCTTGGTTCAGCAAGGAAGGGGCAAAAACTGGATTGCAATATGTAGCCTCAGGCAACTCTCTTTGGAGGAGAAAGCTGTTGTTTTACATAACAATGTCCTGCCTGTGCTACAATATACTGCTCAGGCATGGCCTTCCATTGCCATGGTATACACAGACATTACCACGAATGGTTTACAGTTTCTTTGGGTCAAAATAGGCAGAGTCAAGCGTACTATTGTGTACAAGGAGCCACTCAAGGTGGTATTGCTTTTGTTTGTGACTGTTAGCGGGACTCTGTGGACTACCAATAATTCCCTGGGAAAGTCTGTGTCCCACTATTTACTCCTAACCTGCTGGCAGAAGCTAGGGTGGGACATGTGGGATAGTTCCTTCCCTTACAGCTGGGATACCACCTGGTTCTACTCTGGGATGGTCAATATTGTGAGGGATCACCATCTGGGGGGACTTAAACTGGACCAAAGCCCAAGACCATCCATAAGCTCATCAGACCTAAAGACAATGTGGTGCCCCTGACATGGTAGAGACTGTTTGTTCTAACGTGTAATGGGACCAAATGTCAAATGTCACTACCAGTTTTAGAAGTATCCATGTCAGTGTTACCTTACACTTAAATACTTAGAACTATTTGCAACAGTGTACTTTACAGTAACAGTTTTTGTACTATTTGCATCAAATACTACTACATTGTTAGACAAAGTACTAATTTCATATATATTATTATACAGTACTACACTCTAGTGCCATTTTTACTACTTATTTCACCTATATCCTCATACAGTAGTGAAGATGACACAATGTGGCTGTGGTGCCGGTGGTGGTGATGGAGCTGGTGCTGTAGGGAGAGGACGTGTTCTGTCTATGCCTGCTACAACTTTCCCTGGTGCAATTAGGCACCAGGGTGTGCAACATATACTGATAGACCCCTATAGGCCACAAAAAGTTGAGGAGTTGGTCAATTACATGGCAGACAGTGCCTAAACCTCCATGGAATTATCTTCAACACACTATACATCTGTTTATCTGCAGAGCCCTCCAACTTCCTCCTTTCAAAACAGCAAAGCTGTGTAAGACAAAAGTCATGGAGCAGTCACTCATGCTATAAGATAACTCTCCTTTATGTCATTCTGTGCCCCAAACATAGAGTTTTAAGGTAGAAGACAAGGTCCTAGGCAGTGAAAATACAGAGGAAGAGTAGGTGATCACAAAGTCCCAGTCAGCCACCAGGGAATGTGAGATGGTAGCAAGGTACAGCAGTTAGCCCATAGCCATGACCATAAATCTATGAAGTGCACCTTGTGTATGACCAGGCACCTTCAAAGGAAACATGAGCTGCAATGGATAAGACATCAAAAACATCTGCAAACACCTGAGGGTCCCTCTGCTGCTACAGTTGGCTCAGCTTATGCAACTGTCTCCTGTGTGACAAGGCCACCTCTCTTTGTCTCCTACCAAAAGGAGAATGTGACGCCATCGCCAAGAATGTCCAGAACATGGGGTACATTTACTTATTTTTGGGCAGAGTTTGCATGTTCATGGGGGCAGGCCAGCTATATACTACAGGGGGAAGGTCGGCTATATACTACAGAGAGGGCAGGCTATATACTACAGGACACAGGCTGGCTGTATACTACAAAGGGCAGGCTGGCTGTATACTACAGGGGGGAAGGTCGGCTATATACTACAGGGGGGCAGGCTGTCTATATACTGCAGGGGCTGGCTTTATACTACAGAGGGGTAGGCTGGCTATATACTACAGGGGGGCAGGTTGGCTACATACAGGGGGGGCTGGCTGGCTGTATACTACAGGGGGGGCAGGTTGGCTACATACAGGGGGGGCTGGCTGGCTGTATACTACAGGGGAGCAGGCTGGCTGCATGCTACAGGGGGGGAAGGCTGGCTATATAATACTACTACTATTTGCCTCCTATGTAAAGTGCCAATGCATAAATAAATAACAAACCATGGTTCTAAAGTGCAATAAGGTAACAGATAAGATTTCCTACTATTTTCACGCTAACCTATATTTCTAGGTTAGCTTACACATGGTATATGTCTTTAATGTGCGCAGATGTAGTACCCTTAACGTGCGCTTTTCGTGCCACCGCTTCCTCAGGGGACCTGTTGTCATCACCAACAAGAGGATCTGCTGAAGTAAAATTCACATTCCCAGTATTCAAAATTTAAACACCACAAAATTCTGCATTCTTTCTATTGTAAATTTAAACACTTAAAAATTCAGCATTCTCTGGATTCAAAATTTAAATTATTAAAAATTCGGCATTCGTTAGAATCAAAATTAAAACTATTAAAAATTCAGCAAAAGCTTGATAGAAAATTTAAACTATTAAAAATTCTGCATGTGCTGGATTAAAAATGTAAACTATGAAAATATTCACATTCACTGGATTCAAAATTGAAATCTGTCAAATAATGCAGTAGCTGGATTTAACAGTGAGAGTAAGGTGTATGGTTTTTCTTTAGCTTCATTTAACACTAAGAATAACTTGGTCTGAATGCCCAGAGCGCTTGTATACACATTGAGAGCTTCTTTAATCCATTTTCAGAATAACTGGGTCTGAACACCCAGAGCGCCATTAAGCTCAATTAACAGAATTCTTTTTTAATATATTTATTTTGTTATTATTTAAGTTTATTTTTTATGTTATTACTTTATGTTATTACTTTCCCTAGCCTGTTTTTGTCAGGTCAAGTGGCCTGTAATTACTACCATTTTTCAGCTCTTAACCCCTTACTACCTCCATTTTTGGGTGTTAAAATTTGGGAACCCATTGGCTTCAATGGGATGTGTGTTCAGGGTCAAGTATGGGTCCTGAACACAATTTTTTCAGGATGCTGGAGCAAATTCGATGAACCTGAATTTCGACCAACCCGCTGATCTCTATTTGTAATGAGTGGTAATGAGATTGGTAAAAATTTGTTTATTAAAAAACAACCAATTTGTTATTCATTCTATTTATTCTTTCATGAGAAATGATCTCATAATGCATATACATAACAAAAGCAAGAAGGCATCAAACAGCAGGTTAGTTCTGAAGTTGTAACAACTATTTTCTAGTGCCACTTGTGTGCCACTAGAGGACTCTGCATCCTGATAATAATAATTACTAAATAATAAGTTATTGAGATAAAAACATGTAATTTCTAATGTTCTTGTTTGGTAGCATGCAAATGTTTCTAATGTGGTTATTATATTAGATTGTCACATTACAACAGTCTGCAATAATGTTTACAAGTGATGTAAAAAGAATGTTACTCATGTGTAACATTGTGTTTGCCATCATATGAAGGTATTTTAAAATGCCTTCTTTTGAATGTACTTTTAAAAAATAATTTATCTCACATACGGTATTGCCAATATTAATGAAACTCTCGCAACAGACAAATTCTTAGAGCGAAAATGCCAACTGTGGTTTCAATTTTTAAATGTAGAATTAAAAAAAATAAAAAGACTGATTTCACCGATTGATGTTTAAAGAAAATCTACCATCAAAATCAGCCATGATAAACCAGGGACACTTACTTATAGATCCAGATACTGTGACTGTGGTAATATTCTTATATTTGTTATCCATGGCCTCCTTCCTTCTTAAATCATCTTTTAAAATTATGCTTATGAGCCTAAAGGGTTCTGGGGAATATTTCCAGAGCCCCTCAATGAGGTCTTTTCACCTGTTGTTACAATGAGCAAAACATGTCTGACCCTCCACCTTGCTCTCTCCCTCCTCCCCCTGCTTGTGTAATCTAGCAGAAGAAGGAAGTGTACAGGGAGGGGAGACCTGCTCTGCTCACTGTAACAACCAATGAAAAGACATAGACATAGTAAATAGTATAATAATTGACAGCCAACATGGGTTTACTAAGGATAGAAGTTGTCAGACTAACCTGATCTGCTTCTATGAAGAGGTGAGCAGATGCCTGGATGGAGGAGCAGCTGTGGATACTGTGTTCTTGGACTTTGCAAAGGCATTTGACACTGTCCCTCATAGATGCTTGATTTGTAAAATAAGGTCTAATGGTCTGGAAGGAATCATTTGCAATTGGATTGAAAACTGACAGAAGGATCCTATCTAGAGAGTTGTAGTCTATGATTCCTACTCAAAATGGTCACCAGTTACAAGTGGTGTTCCCCAGGGTTCTGTGCTTGGCCCACTACTATTTAATATATTTATTAATGATATAGACATAGGAATTAATAGCACTGTGTCTATTTTTGCAGATGACACCAAGCTATGTAATGTAATACAGTCTATGGAGGATGTTCATAGGCTGCAGGGTGACTTGGACAAACTGAGTCTTCGGTCATCCACTTGGCAAATGCGGTTCAATGTGGATTAATGTAAGGTTATGCACCTGGGGCTATGCACCTGGGGGAGTAAATCTGTGAGAGTCCCTTGTTGAGAAGGACCTGGTAGATTATAAATTAAATAACAGCATGCAATGTCAATGAGCTGCCTCTAAAGCCAGCAAGATCTTGTCATGTTTCAAAAGTGGTATGGACTCTCGGGATAGGGATGTTATACAGGCAGTCCCCGGGTTACATACAAGATAGGGTCTGTAGATTTGTTCTTAAGTTGAATTTGTATGTAAGTCGGAACTGTATACTTTATCATTGTAACCCCCAGCCAAATTTTTTTTGGTCTCTGTGACAATTGGATTTTAAAAATGTTGGATTGTCATTAGAACCAGGATTAACAATAAAGCTTCATTGTAGACACCAGTGATAACTGTTATAGCTGTTTATTGTAGTCTAAGGCTAAAGTACAGTAAATTGCCAACATCCAGAGGTCCATTTGTAACTAAGGGTCGTATGTAAGTCAGGTGTTCTTAAGTAGGGGACCACCTGTATTACCACTGTACAAGGCATTGGTTCAGCCTCACATGGAGTATGCTGTCCAGTTCTGGGCAGGGGTATGGAGGGACTGAGGAAAGATTAAAACAAAACTAAATTTATTTAGTCTGTAAAAGAGACGACTACGAGGGGACAGGATTAATTTATATAAATATATTAATGGTCCATACAAAAAATATGGTGGTAAATTGTTCCACATGAAATCAAATCAAAAAATGATGGGGTACTGTCTCCGTCTGGAGAAATCGAGGTTTAATCACCAGAAGCGACAGGGCTTTTTTACTGTGAGAATTGTCAATCTGTGGAATAGCCTGCCTCAGGCGCTGGTCACAGCAGGGACAGTAGGAACCCGACTACTCCTGACAGGATAATACAAATTAACACAACTGAGACTTAAATACACCAACAAAAACACAGGTAGAAATAATTGGGCTAACTAGCACAGGATGCCAATTGCCCCCTAGTATGTAGTCAGCAGCCCATGCAACCTAATATATAGCCAGCAAGACCCCTATCCACTAGTATATAGCCAGTCACCAAGTATATAGCCAGCCAGACCCTTCCCCCAGTATATAGCAAGCCAGCCCATGCCCCCAGTATATAACCAGCAGCCCATGCCCCCTAATATATAGCCAGCAGTCTATACCCCCTAGTATATAGACAGCAGCCCATGTCCCCAGTATAAACCCAGCCAGCCCCTGATCCCAGTATATAGCCAGCCTGTCCACGCCCCCAGTATATAGCCAGCCCCCTGCTACCAGTATATAGTGAGCCTGCCTATGCCCCCAGTATATATCAGCCAGCCCTTGCTTCCAATATATAGACATCCAGTCACTGCTCAAAGTATATAACCAGCCCACCCATATCCTCTAATATATAACTAGCCAGCCCCCTGCCCCCCAGTATTTAGCAAGCCAGCTCATAGCGGTTGTGATAATAATATTACTCCTCCACAGTTTGTTTGTTATATATATATATATTTTTTTTTTTCTTTCTTTGTGTTGTTTCATTCTGCCTGTTATAAATCATTAGGCTCCATTTGTTTAAGACCATCCAGGAAGATGAGCCTGGCAGGGTGTTTATAGTCTATGTTTGATCAGAGAAGCATGGTCTTCCTAAGTGGTAAAATTAACACCTTTCGGCCAGAGTAGTCTAGCTAGTGGGGGATGAAAAGAAGCCACAGACTGCATGTTCTTCCCTCCAAATTTAGACAAAGGGAATATCATAGCTGTCCATAGCTGGGACATAATTCATAATTATAGGTCCCAAGTTACACAGGACAGTTATGGGGTCTAGACACACTCCTGGACACAATCAGAACGTTAGCTGCAATGGAAGGCAGGCAATAGCAGAACACCCCTGATATTAGGCTAAGACACCCGAGTTTGGTATGGGGTTAATGGGAATAGCATGCCCGTTTGGTTGGAAGCCATGGCACAATTGTGCCATATCCCAATCAAAAGTTATGGGGTTCTGATAAAAACCCAGACCCAAAAAGTAGCTCACTGATGGGAGGGGGATAGAAAAATCCCCCTCACAGTGACATCACAGCCAGGAGTGGCGGTCAAAAAATCACCTGGGTTTAAATTAATGAAGCAGCCACATAGTAGTGTTCAGTCTGAGGATTCTATCACAATAGAAGGCAGGATCGATGTCTATGCCCTGTCCTAGGGCCAAAGAATTTCTTCCTATTCCACTAGCAAGAATTTTTTTTGTTTCGCTCTTCCCTCACTGTTTGAAGTATCGTATGTGTATTGTTTTAATCCTTTTTTCATTTTATCTGACAGTTTAATTCTATGAGTGTACTGCATTTTTATGTAAATTAAAACTTTTTAATAAGCCTCTGCTTGTAGACTTAAAGAATCTGAGTCTCTGAAGGGAATCATGTTACCAGAGGTCATTATAAGCATAGTCCATGTAGTAAGCGATTGCATGTTCTGTGTGAATTTATAATTATAATATCGTGTAAGTAGTGAGTGCATGTGCTGAGTTATCATCAGGGTGCATTGTCTGTGTGGTTGAGGTGCCTACGGCCTTCTTTGCGTAAGTAACTCGTGGGTGGTGGCAGTGTGGATTGGCTGGGGCTGAAATTCTGTGGAGTAAATTTAGCGCATGGACGCCATTTTGTGGAAGTGGGCGGAGCTTAAGGGCTAAATTCTGGGACTCCATAGAGTAGGTATCCCCGTGTGTGAACTCCGGTGAGTCGGGTTCGTGACAGCGGTGTTATATAGCCACAAAGCCCATACCCCCCAGTATATAGCCATCTAGTCCATTCCCCCCATTATTCAACCAGCCTGCCCATGACCCCGAGTATATAGCCAGCCTCCCCCTGCCCCCTAGTATATAGTCAGTAGTCCATGCCCCCAAGTATATAGCCAGCACTCCATGCTCCATGGTGTGAGCAACGGAAGCGCGCCGGAACCCGGAGACTGAGCATTGAAACAAAGAAGAGGACCTGTGGGGGGGGGGGGGGCGTCAGAAAGGTGATTATAGAGTTTTCTTTTTCTAGACTGGAGTATAAGATGAGTTTTTGTGCTGAAAAACTTGATTTGTGGTCGGGTATATATGGTATTATTTGTGTCCACCAGAAAGTACCATTTTTTAAATTTAAATACAGTACAATTAAAAGCCATAGGTTCAGCGAAGGAAACATTGGGCTGAAAAGGAAAAGAACACTTTAAAAAAAAACACTTAAAATGTGGTATTTAATGGAGCCTTGAGAGCTGGAATTTAATAATATAAATGGTATTATATTATCTATTGGAATATTTGTACCAATGGAAATGTGCAATATACAACTGATTTTTTTTTTAAATGTAATAAAAAGTTAAACTTAAACTATAGGTCAGTTTTTCAGCATATATATTTTGTTGAAGAATTAGTATAAAACAGCCAAAGATGCTCAAAAAGGCAATTCTGATTATATTGACATTTTTCATTACAACTTGGTATTTTCTTTCTTGCCATTTAGCTTTGTAAATTAACACTTGTCACACTACCAATGTGGTTTCATAGTTGGTGTCTTCTTGATACAGTTCACGTAAAAACATAAAAGTTTTCCATTTATCAAATATAAATCAAGAAAATGAAAAAAAGGACCATATATAAAATATAAAATTGTATACCAACCACGGACCACAAAGGAAGAAGACAGCCCTGACACGAATTTCGCCACTGAAAGGCTTCGTCTGGGGGCGTGTGACTCTGTTCACACCTGGGCCCTGTGGAATTGTTTGTCTGTATGTTACTCCTCCTTTAATTGTCATTTTTACCTATATATGTCAGTGTTATTTAATATAATAAAATTTCATACTTTCTATTAGGTGGATGTATGCATTAGTTATTGTTTAGTTGGAGATTTATGGGTATATTTATCAGGTACATATAAAGTGAAAAATTACACACACAACATATTAATAAATATTTCAAAATAAAATGTAATATTTCCCTTATAAATTTCCCTCTTTACACTATAAAAAACATTGACGTAGTTGCCCCATTTGCCTAACACTATACATATTACACAGAGTGGGCCATTTAAATGGATACACCTAAATAAAATAGGATATCGTCTTCCTGTTTGTGGCACATTAGTATATGGGAGGGGGTCACTTTTAAAGACGGTGTTGAGCTCAAGAGTGGCGTAGGAGAAACCTAATAATAACCCTCCCACTATGTATATTATCATTACATATCTAATATGCAGTATAACAAGTACATCCCTATTAAAATTAATGTATCTCATGAGAGCTTATTAAAGGTCATGCATGCAAAGTGTACCATTTGAAGGCAGCCATCCCGTCTGAATTACTCATGAAAAACCAACTGTAAGCCACAATATCACTACAAAATGTCTAAAGATAAGCGATGTGAGTAAGATTTCTCATTCCATATATTTAAAGTTTTCCTATAGCATGCAACCTTATGAATATTATAACGTAGTGATTTGAAGACATTTTTGTTTCAAGAGAATAAAGGGAAAATGTCCGTTAGACCAAATAGTGTAAAAACAAAGCTATTAAAAAATGGCGCAGCTGCATTTCTTTTGTTAATTACACTGCATATACAATTTTTTCCAAGATTCGAGTACATGGGCATTTAATAATGTCATCAGTTTGTTTAATCTGTCCCTCAGAAAACAAGCCTTCATACATCTCTGTAAGTAAGAACGCTATGGCTTATAGAAGGTGAGGAGTAAGAAAAGGAAACTCACAAATGGAAAAGGGTTTTGGTGTTATATTCCATTGATAGATGGTAACGGTAAAGTAATTAATTGACTCATTTTGAATCTTGCATTATAAATCTATAATGGTAAATGCATTTTGCAATATTCCATTAGCAGTACTGCGTTGTTTTACCTATAACATAAAAGGAATCTAGTATTAACCTTAAGATTTTGACAAATTACAATTTTTTCTCCTCAATTTGCCATAAACATGATGGTTTGTGTATCTTTTCACACCATTATCATTGATTGGTAACAGTTTCCTATGGTACATGTACATTTTGACACAGAAGCAATAAAAGTAAATAGTGATTGCTCATTAGAAGCCAGTGACATATCTTCATTCAGGTTGCGCTTGTGTCACATAAATGAGATATAGATGCAGGAGGACTGTACATTCACAGCATGGAGAGAAGTGCGGGATTGAATTTGCTTTGTGAAAGTATGATTTAGTGAGACCCCATAGGCAATTACTAAGAACTAATCTAAGAATAACTGACACAGGACAGACACTCTGAGCTTCTCCTGGTAATTTGAATGGATTGTTCCATGCGGCGCCTGAGTGCTGCAGGAATTCTTTATTTAGACTTTGAACAGGCTGTCAATTTTGCTTTATTATTCTGTGCGAGGAAAGTGGGCACTCTTCTTTAAAGTTTTAAATATTTTATGAGTTTCTTGAATTACAGTACTGATAAGAGTATATTTTGAATTAGCATAATTTAAGAAACCCTTAAATGCATGGTAAATAATAGGAAACACACCGGCCGTGCTCTGAAAAGAACAATATTTACTGGAACACCAAAGGGTAAGGTTTCTACGGTTTCTCAGAGCTAGAAGTCTCGGACATACTGTAAACTAATTGTAATTTTTTTCAAGTGTTTTGCATAAAATGTTAGATAATGTACCCATTATATAAAGTCAACCTGTTAGTGCTACCTAACAATTAGGATGCTAACTCTAGCATCTGGTTGCAGACAGAAGGACCCTTCACTATCACCCCATCAGGACCTTGTGAAGTGAGTGATCCCAATAAGTTGTTATAGCAACCAGCAGCCTAATAATAGCCCAACGGTCTCCTAACATAGCATCTAATAGACCCTGTCAGTCAGATCCTAAGTGTATGCCAGTATTACAATACTGTATTGCAATACAGTACTCATTTATAATAGTACTCAATGATGTGAACCAACTATATGGCCCAGATACATGTTTCATTTGCGACAGTTTTTTGTCTATGTTTGCAATAAAAAGTATTATGTGGTTGCAACCCAATTGCATTTTGTCTGACACTTTTGAAAACTGTGCACCTAAAAGGGTATGTTGGTGTGTGTTCTTAGATTGTGCTACATTTATTACTGCAACAATTTTGTCGCAACAGCATGAAGAGAAGTACACAAAAAAAGGTGCCCATCACATGTACTATAGCAACAAACTGCACCAGTTCCAATTTGGTCTTAAGCTCAGAACTGGTGGAATTTGCAACCATATTCACTAAGTGGCTAACCCGTATTTAACTGGAAGCCTAACTGTAAAGTTTCCACTGACTTTGCAAAAATGTTTTTCGTTCTAAAGTGATTTAAACCCTCAGGCAGCAGATTGTCGAAATGAAGGCCAAAAGAGCAATCCTATCAGCCATAGCAAGAGAAGTTGGTTGTTCCATGTGTGTGATTATTAGAATATTGCATTTATGACATCACAAACTCATTCAACTCACCCAAGAAGGCTGGTCATCTTCCAAAAACAAATGAAATAAAGGGCAGGATAATGCAGAGAATCTTCCTGGGTAATCATTTAAGTTCAGCACTGAACTGAATCATGCTATTAGGGCAGGGACAAGATACCTAGTTGCAATTGAAGGAAAGAAGAATGCAGCCAAGTACAGAGATATTCTGAATGAAAACCTTTTCCAGAGTGCTCTAGACCTTCCAACAAAACAATGACCCTAAGCATACAGCTAAAACAACACAGCAGTGGCTTCAGAACAACTCTGTGACCATTCTTGACTGGCCCAGCCAGAGCCCTGACCAAAACCCAATCTCTACGAGATTTGAAAATGGCTCGACATTCGCCATCTAACCTGGGAGAACTAAGGATGATCTGCATGGAAGAATGACAGAGTATCCTCAAATCCTTTCTCAATTGGCTTTAGATCTTTCGTGTTGCATGACCTGGATTATTGTTGCATGACCAGTTGTTATACTTTCAGACTTTCTTTTGCTTCCTGTTTCTGTATTGGGATGGTTTTCTGGCATTTGACCTTGGTTCATACCTGTGAATATTCTCTGACCTTGGCAGTATTGCTTTTCTTTCCTATCCATCAAATGTTTCAGTCTGGGGAATATTGCCCAATTGGTTGCTGTTACCTAGGAAGATCATTAAGGTGTTGGGGTAAAGGAGGCGTATTTGCATACCAGGGTCAATTCTCCCCATTCATGGCCTGACATAATTACTGGCCCAGATGTAAATTATAAATGAACTAGCTACTAGGGTTTACCACCAGAAGACTGCCAATACACATCTTGTGACACTATCTGTAGCAGTATCCTCCCAATAGAGGCCAATTAGCTACAAACAGTAGAAAGATTTTTTTGCCACAATTAGGTTACTATATAGCTCCAACAGTGTCTAAGATGCAAACTTTATTCTGGGTCGCAGACCAGTAGAAGATCACTTCTAAGAATTATGGAAGGGATGTGTAGCTGTATGACCCGGTGTTAAAGAGTCAGTTGTGGCTAGGTTATTGGATCACATTATGAAAATTCACCTGGGGCCATAACCTGGGCAAACATATAGCCGCACGCTGGAGAGGAGGAGTGTCTCACCACTCCCCTCTACATAGATAAGCAAGCGGTGGCACCATAACAAGTCGAAATATAGGACATGTCCTATATTTTGCCCTGCACGGTAAGGGATATGAGGCCCCATATCAGTCCCCATTAGGTTCTTGTGAATGAGCATTTAGCATATGAGGGAGAGATAAAGCTATATACAGTATTATCTGTACCCTGTGGTTGCTACGGTGGTGTCTGATGAACCTATGCATTTGGGAGCCCATTCGCCTCCAGTTTCCTGGCAGGATTGCTGAATGAAGGGTTTCTTCATTCAAATGGAAGTCACCAAAACCTTCTTGGTTATGCTCGTCTGCCATCTGAGGTCTACTTGAGTTTACCTTGTTGGAGCAACACAGATTTTTTTAAATCTTAGCTGTGTCACAACGCTTTACCATATCCAGGGTATTTGGAGAATGTTTTCTCGTGATATATTCATGTTATGTTTTACATTTAGTTATAAAATAAAACTGAAATTTGGCTAAAATTTTGAAAAATTCAAAGTTTGAAAATGTTCTGATTTCCAGAAGATAGTCATAACACCTAAATAACTTTATAACTAACATTTACCAAATGTCTACCATATGTAGGCATGTTTTTTTAAGCATACTCATTTTAAATGATGTTATGCGCTCAGAACTTTGGGTGTGCATTTGCACATTTAGTAATGCAGGAGACAGCCTGTACCCGGGGTGACAGCGGGAGAACAGCACAGAAAGGCACACTAGGACTCACATCAGGAATCGCAGGAGCTGGCACACGGATCAGGAACACAGGAACAGACTGGCACATGGAACAGGAACACAGGAATGGACTGGCACTTGGGATAGCAGGATACACAGGAACACTGGATACACAGGAACGCAGGAAACACAGGGGAGCTTTCTCTTCTCGCCCTAGGAGACGAACCGTGGTAGCAGCAGAAACCGTCACTGGAGCCAGGAGAGGTGAGTTTCGCTGGGTACCAAAACAGGGATCGCGGGAGCACCCATGACACTATGAACTCCACTCACTCTGTTGCAGTGAGATAGATGATTTATTGAAAATTCATAACATCCAATAAATTGACGTTTCAGTCAGCAATTCGATCTTCATCTGTAGATATAGTATATATACAATTAGATAGAAAATTAAGTTACGTACCTAAATATAGAATAATTTATAGCTATCTTATATCACACAATTGTATATTCATAAGCTAGGTAGATAAAATGCATAATTACAGATAGATGTGTATGGATTATAATGTAGTATAGATGAAAGAACATTCAAAAGTACAAGGTTGTACAAGGAAAACTAATTTTAACAATCTTAGAAAACAAGGAAATGCATGGCCATAATGTTGACAGTGACAATATATTTAGGACAAACTAGATTGCAGTATATTCTGGATGTATTGAGGACAATGCTGGGTATGTGAGATTATAAGGAGTGCAGAAGGGATGGTGTAAATTCAACAGATCACCTGGATCAAACAAAAAGATTCATCACTATATATATGAAAAGGAGAAATATATAACTGACCAGTTTTCAGAGGAAAGAACTGAAATGATTGCTTATAGCAACGTGAAGCGCTGGAGTGAGGGAATGATGGCACGTAAGGCTTGTGGAAGAATTGTTAGGCTGGTACCAGATGTCGTCTGACTTTAAACTATAGCACTCAGATCGGATGGCATGGACTTACGGTCTAAACAATGAGAGAAATTATCCCAACAACACCCTATCCTGTTACAGATCACTCAAACAGCATCTCCCAATGAAGTAATCAATCTCATATCCCATTTGTGCACTTTTATCATTCCTTTACCTACAGAATTCATAAATCCATCAGAAAAACATTGGTCTATTCTTCAAAAGGGATACCCAACAGCAATAGAATTTCAACAGCCATTCATGTTTTAAAAGAGCACCTGGTCTAAAGGAAAAACTATGGAGAGCGGACATTGGCACAACTTTGAAACCACTGCAGCCAATTTCTCTATGCGCATTTGTCATTGGGTGGTAAAAAGATATAAAAACTCCATAAAAACTCATACAGCCCTAAAATAAGCTCTAAAACAGCTCAATCAACGAAATAGTAAAAATATTACGCCACTTAGTAGGCTGCAATGCAAAATCAAGGGATTTTACTCTCCAAATGAATTTTTATTGTGTAGAACAAGTCAAAGATTAAAAAAAGCTATAAAAATGGGATATCAGCGTAACCCTACTGACCCATAGAACATAAGTAGGATGTTATCTATGCTGTTTGGTGAATAAAATACAAAAAAAATTAAAAATCAAATACTGAATAGGTACCTTTCCATGTCTGCATTGTACACAGTGTACCAATATTGATAGAGGCATTGCCATTGGCAGGCAAAAGATATCCCATTAACTCGTGACGTTAGGGAATGTCATGGTGAGCTACTGTTTGCGCCACCGTGACATTCCTCAACGTCACGTAGATTGCACAAGCTCAGAAGCAGAGCCTGTGCAATCCATGCAGGAGGCTGACTGTACGTGACAGCTGTGCCTCCGCACAAGCAGCCGGGATCTCGATAGTCACGATCCTGAGCCCTTTAGATGCCGCCGTCAAACATGACTGCAGCGCCTAAAGCACCCATCCGAGTATGGCGGTGCCAATCATCTCCATGGCAGCCCAGGGTCTGATGAAGGACCCCAGGGCTGCCTTGTCTTACTGCCTTCTAGGTCGGACCCAGCAGTGCAGGTGTCAGGCTATCCATTTGCATAGGTTGACTGCTCTAATACACTGCTATACACGCAGTACGGCAGTGTATTAAGTTGACCAAGTGATCAGACAATCACTTGTTCAAGTCCCAGTAAGGGGCAAAAAAAAGTCTAAAAAAAAGTTTTAAAAAAACTTTAATAAAAAAATATTTGCTAAATAAAAGTCCCATAAATGCCCCAAATAGCGTGAAACTCCCAAACACAATAAAACATGAAATTCACCACACAAACAGCACATATTGGGTATCACCACATCCCTAACAACTCGTACAATAAAACAAAATCATTCCTGAACCCGTTTGGTGAATGCCTCAAAAAAATAAACAAAATTATGATTTTTGCGCATCCAACCAAACAAAAAACACTATAAAAAGTAATCAAAAAGTCAGTTCTACATAAAAATGTAGGGACCAAAGCAAGTGTTTTTGGGAAAAGATTTTCACTTGCACGAGCCAATGTAAGTACTTTTTCTATAAAACATCGGTGGTGGTAAAAAGCTCAATATCAACGTAGACAAATTCTCTGGGTGGTGTAGTTTCCAAAATAGGATCATTTTATAGGGGGCTTCACTGTTCTCACAGATCAGAGTCTTTTCAAAATTATAATGGCACCTTAAAACAACGTCATCGAAATCTGCCCTCTAAAAGCTCAATGCCTTCTTCTGTTCTGTGCTCTGCTGTGAGCCTCTTAAGTAGTTTACATTGACATGTGGGGTATTGCCGTACTCGTAGGAAACTGCACAACAAAATCTGATATGTGTTTTTTTATTTTATCCTGCTTAAATGTGTAAATTTAAGGAATAAATACGGTAATAATTTTATTGTCAAAATTTAAACATTGTAAATAGAACCTCCATTTTGTTTTAATTCTTGTGAGATGCTTGAAGGGTTAACAAGGTTCATAAAGGTTGTTTTGAGTAGTTTGAGGGGTGCATTTTTAAAAATGGGGTGATTTGTGGGGAAGTTTATAATAAATAGAACGTTGAAAACCCTTACGAAGCTGAATATACTGCCTATATTCGTCCCCCATAGACGGCAATGGGCGAACAGTGCCCTACGGGAGCAGTACGGTGCAACGCACGTGTGCCATGTTCCTCTATGGAGAGGGGCGGGGGTGAGAAGCACTCACCTCCTCCTCCTCTCCCTGGTGCCGCCGTGTGCCCGCCATGCTACGGTACGGCGGGCAACGGCAATCTGAATTAGCCTAAAATTTACTTACAAATTTGAAAAATTGTTGTTCGAACTGTAAAGTTACATTCACACGAACGTATGATTTCTCCAGTCCCATATTTACGTGCCGTATGATCCTTTATATAAGGTCAGTTTTTCATCTATCTGTGCATGTATGTCACCGTATCCGTACCATGTCCGTATAAAATATGCCAGGCTGGCAAATAATGTCAAATGATGACAAAATTATGACAAATGATGAAAAAAGCTTGCCCAACCCCAAATTTAGTCACCTGACCGGCCCATACTCCATTTTGTGTTTTCTGAGAGCTAGGTTATACTCCATTGCTGCTTCTAACTGTGATTTCTGGCGTTTTTAGCTCTAGCAATGTTGCACAATCCCACTGATGATCTGCTCCTGGACTGGGCCCTTGTGACGCTTCTCCGAAGGCGTTATGCAATGCCGGCAGAGGAGCCAAAGAAGACTAGGCGGTTTTGGGTTCATCCTATTGTCGCTGAGCGGTCTAGGAGGGGTCACTTCAGGAACTTGTACGCTGACCTGCAGCAGCATCTGGACAAGTTTCAGAGCTACGTTCGGATGATTGTCACCTCGTTTGACCGTCTTTTGGAGAACCTGCGGTCAGGGCTTCGGTTACAGGGTAGCAACATGAGGCGGTCCTTCACACCTGAGGAACAGCACTGCAGTAAGTTTTTTCAAGTATATACATTTCATTATTTCAAGTTGGACTGTGTCTTTAAGTATTAAATGTATTTTATTTTTGTTTTAGGTTTCTTGCCACTTCGCTGCATTGTGAGTTCCTGCTGGGTGTTTCCACAATTTCAATGATCGTGAGAGCAACTTACTAAGTTATATGGGAGCGACTGCCTGAGCTGACTGCTGAAGACTGGATCCGGATATCTGATGGTTTCCAGGAATCAGCACAGTTTCCAAATTGCATTGGAGCGCATGATGGGAAACACACAGACGTGTGAAGAAGCCAGCTCACTCAGGGTCCCAATTCTTCAATAATAAACATAAAACAAAATTATAATGGCTTTGGCTAACAGTGACTACTACAAGGTTATAACTGTGGACTTGGTGCCTTTGGAAGTTCTGCGTATGCTCCAACCAGTTTGCCCTTCCAGAGCCAAGATGTCTTCCTGGATGTACTGGACCACCTGCACCATTTGTGATTGTCGCTGATGAAGGCTTTGGACTTTCCCGTCATGGGTGCTTCAGATGGTGAACTGGAGGAACAACATCCAACAGCATCTATCCCCCTGGACAACACTCTCCAAGGACGACCCGGAGCAGCTGGACTGTTTGTTCGTGAGCAGTTTGTTTCCTACTTTGTTTCTTCGGAGGGTGCAGTTCCCTGGCACATGGATGCTATTGGTGTACGTTGAGGCTCTGGACTATTAGATCAGTTTTTTATTATTTTTCATCTTTTTTGTTTTTGGTAGTTAGTGTAGGGACTCACAAGAGATGGGGCCCCTTGACGTGGGATGTGAAATTAAAGCTTCATTGACCCACTTTTCATTTGTGGATTTTGTGCCACAATATTAAATATAAGTCAAAGGAGTTAACCAAGACCTCACCATTTGGTGAAAATTTTAAAATAAATGTATTTTTAAAAATTTGTGTACCGTGTTTTGCCTGGGGTGGGGTTGGAGACTGAGGGTTATTTCAATGTACACACAAGTGCACAGACTGGTGTGGTTGCGACACACTGCATTATATATAAATATTATGCAGAGACAATTCCCCTGTTGGCCAATCAGACTTGCCAGAATTGCATATTTGAATAGTGCTGGCCCGGTTCGTCGTCTCATAAGGGGGATGTCTCTGCAATATATTTCTATATAAGAAAGGAACTCGCTGCCACCCAACTGTGCACAACCAGTAGTATTGTGCCACCGCTAAGGAATGGCTAAACACAGTTCTGTTCTATATATTTTGTATGTTCTATAATGAGGTTTTCCCACGAATCCATGTTCGGCCCAATCCACAGTATAAAGTCTTGCTGAATGTGAGCTGTGTCAGTGCTTAGACTCCAACAGATAATGCAAAGGATAGATCTAATTCAGAACCATTTCTTGCATGTTCTGTAGACGTCTCATCAAGTTAGGCCCAATACTGTGCCGAACTCGAATTTGGGGGTAAACCCATGTATAATCAAGGTGTAATTTCATGTACTTTTTAAATAACTGTTTCCAAAATTAACAAAGTAGACAAATTATAACTCAAAAAACTCTCTTGATATTCCCCCCTTGATGCCTGGCTGTGTGATGGGCCTTCAAAGCTGGGTAGAACCTAGTAGACCGTGGAGGGCTGGGCGGTAGTTGGCCTCCAACATGCTGCCGGTCTAGGAACAGACCCACCTGATTTTTGTATGCATAATCAGTTTTTTGGAAAATCTGCAAAACGGCAAAGAGTCAAACAGCCTTGCAATTGGCCTGAAATTCTTTGGCCACTTTTTAAATTCAGCCAGCAGTGCCCTTAGATAAACATCCTCTGGGGAGTCTTCCCTTCTCTGGCGCCATTGCTCGAAGACTTCTAGTAGAGTAGCATTCTCGATAGTCGTCTGTGGATAGTTCTCCTGTGGTGGCCTGCACCGCCAACTCTGCAGTGGTGTGTCATATTGTCATGGCGATGGTGTTGCTAAACAGGATCATCATGCTGAGTGGAAGTTTCAGCTGTACTGTGGGATGAAAAAATGATATTAATATTCAACATGTATATGCAAGGGATTTCCGTCAATCATGCATAATGATTCTTTTCAGTTGAGGGATATAATTCTGCATGATGGAAAGAAAACACCTCTGGACATATAGAACATGTTTAACATTTCGAAAAACGTATATACGTTTTTCCAACATCCATTACTGCGTCCAAGAAACGCAAATTCTTGGTATACACGTATGTTTTCCACTTCCGCTTTTTGCCATCATACTTTTTTCCCGCTTATATTGGTCGCAGGCTGACGTCCAAAGCTTGGTGATGATTTTGACTGTTTAAACAAAAAACAAACAATGAAAAGTCATATCTATCATGCACAATGCTGCATGGGTGACACGTATAATGCACAAAGCTGCAAGGGTGACATGTGTAATGCACAAAGCTGCAGGGGTGACATGTATGATGCACAAAGCTGCAGGGGACACATCTATCATACACAATGCTGCAGGGGTGACATCTATCATGCACAATACTGCAGGGGTGACATCTGCATACCTCCCAACCATCCTAGTTTTAGCGTGACATTCCCGTTTTTTGGGCTCTGTCCCACTGCCACGGGCGGCTGTGGGCTCCGCCCACTTTTCCCCGGTTTGTCCCACCTCCTCCAGACCCAGTAGTTTAGAGCTTCAGAGGCATGGGTGCCAGAAGGAGGGGGGACCAGCCCCTGCACGAGTCATGTGAGGAGGTAGCTCTGCCCCGGACTGGCCATGTCCCCTCTGCAAGTCAGTCGGACTCAAGCCGGGAGAAGATTGAATGACTGCGGGGGAATAAGGAAAGGTAAGAAACTGAGATTCTTTATTTACTACCGGGGGCAGGGAGCCACAGGAAGAGGAGCCAGAAGGAGGATAGAGGACAGGGCGGCTGGAGGCTACTGGAGGAGGGTGAAGGCTGCTGGAGGACAGGAGGAGGCTGGAGGCTGCTGTAGGACAGGAGGAGGAGGCTGGAAGACAGGAATATGCTTGAGGTGGCTGGGGGACAAAAGGAGGCTGGAGGACAGGAGGAGGGTGCTGGAGGGGGAGGTCGAAGGACAGGAGGATTCTGGAGGGGACTATGGGACTGGAGGGGGAGGTCGGAGGACAGGAGGATTCTGGAGGGGACTGTGGGACTGGAGGAGGAGGCTGAGGGACAGGAGGAGGCTGGAGGACAGGAGGAGGGTGCTGGAGGGGGAGGTCAGAGGACAGGAAGATTCTTGAGGGGACTGTGGGACTGGAGGACAGGTGGAGGCTAGGGACAGGAGGCTACGGGAGGGGGGTGGAAGACAGGAGGCTACAGGAGGAGGCTATAGGACAGGAGCTACAGGGGGCGGATGGAGGACAGGAGGCCGCATTATGAAGAGGATAGAGAACAGGGACCACACCATGTGAGGAGGGGAAGGGGTAGGAGTACAGATAGAATTATGTGTAAGTTTGGGGAGATAAATAAAAGTGGAAAACCAAATGTAAATGGAGAATAAAATTAAATAAATTTTATATGTTGCAGATTTGCATTAGGGGGTATTAAATGGGTCCATGGGGGGGGCAAAGTACGGGGCATTGTACTATGTGGGGACCGTCAAGATCAGTATTATACTATGCTTGTGGGTGGGACAATGGGCGGGGTTTAGAAAAGGGGAGGGGCTTTTGTCCCTCTTTCTCTTGTCCAAAAGTTGGGAGGTATGCATCTATCATGCACAATGCTGCAGGGGTGACATCTATCATGCACAATGCTGAAGGGGTGACATGTACACTCACTCACCGGCCACTTTATTAGGTACACCTGTCCAACTGCTCGTTAACACTTAATTTCTAATCAGCCAATCACATGGCAGCAACTCAGTGCATTTAGGCATGTAGACATGGTCAAGACAATCTCCTGCAGTTTAAACCGAACATCAGTATGAGGAAGAAAGGTGATTTGAGTGCCTTTGAACGTGGCATGGTTGTTGGTGCGAGAAGGGCTGGTCTGAGTATTTCAGAAACTGCTGATCTACTAGGATTTCCACGCACAACCATCTCTAGGGTTTACAGAGAATGGTCCGAAAAAAGAAAAAACATCCAGTGAGCGGCAGTTCTGTGGGCGGAAATGCCTTGTTGATGCCAGAGGTCAGAGGAGCATGGGCAGACTGGTTCGAGCTGATAGAAAGGCAACAGTGACTCAAATCGCCACCCGTTACAACCAAGGTAGGCAGAAGAGCATCTCTGAATGCACAGTACGTCGAAATTTGAGGCAGATGGGCTACAGAAGCAGAAGACCACACCGGGTGCCACTCCTTTCAGCTAAGAACAGGAAACTGAGGCTACAATTTGCACAAGGTCATCGTAATTGGACAGTAGAAGATCGGAAAAACCTTGCCTGGTCTGATGAGTCTCGATTTCTGCTGCGACATTCGGATGGTAGGGTCAGGATTTGGCGTCAACAACATGAAAGCATGGATCCATCCTGCCTTGTATCAACGGTTCAGGCTGGTGGTGGTGGTGTCATGGTGTGGGGAATATTTTCTTGGCACTCTTTGGGCCCCTTGGTACCAATTGAGCATTGTTGCAACGCCACAGCCTACCTGAGTATTGTTGCTGACCATGTCCATCCCTTTATGACCACAATGTACCCAACATCTGATGGCTACTTTCAGCAGGATAATGCGCCATGTCATAAAGCTGGAATCATCTCAGACTGGTTTCTTGAACATGACAATGAGTTCACTGTACTCAAATGGCCTCCACAGTCACCAGATCTCAATCCAATAGAGCATCTTTGGGATGTGGTTGAACGGGAGATTCGTATCATGGATGTGCAGCCGACAAATCTGCGGCAACTGTGTGATGCCATCATGTCAATATGGACCAAAATCTCTGAGGAATGCTTCCAGCACCTTGTTGAATCTATGCCACGAAGAATTGAGGCAGTTCTGAAGGCAAAAGGGGGTCCAACCCGTTACTAGCATGGTGTACCTAATAAAGTGGCCGGTGAGTGTATAATGCACAAAGCTGCAGGGGTCACATCTATCATGCACAAAGCTGCGGAGTAATGTCAGGATTGTACTGAATGGATCAGGTTTCAGGCCTTTTGCTGGAAAGCCACACCCAGAGCTGCCTGTGATTGACAGCTGCATTTCTGATCCTGGGAAAGCTGGGTGTGCCTCTGAACTCGTTTAGCCTGCAGCTGCGGTTTGAGTGATGGACGGCTGAGCCAGTCAGTGCTGGAGGCAGTGTCCATTACTGCTTTATATTCTGCTCAGCCCCTTCATTTGGTGCTGGTTATTGCAGTCTATCTGTGTATCTAGTGCTCTTGCTATTTTGTTTCTGACTGCCAGGAATATTGGGGTACACAGCTAGCTATCGCAGAGTTTGTGTACAATCACCAAGGCTCCCCATCTACTGCCAAGTCCCCATTTCTCTGCAGTTATGGCTTTGTTCCCCGTTTCTCTTGTGTGTCTATGGATTCGTCCAGTAACCCATATGCAGATGCCATTGTGTCCAGCCTATGTTCTGTTTGGGCACAAGCCCGCAAAAATCTGCAAAAGGCCCGAGATCTTAGTTTCATGGGAACGGATGGTACATCTGTTGTTGAGGGTCCAGTGGCCCCTCATAAAAGGGAAGGGGGGGGGGTACTGTCAGGACTCGCAAATTGTACTGAATGGATCAGGTTTCAGGCCTTTTGCTGGAGAGCCACACCCAGAGCTGCCTGTGATTGACAGCTGCATTTCTGATCCTGGGAAAGCTGGGTGTGCCTCTGAACTCCTGCAGCTGCGGTTTGAGTGATGGACGGCTGAGCCAGTCAGTGCTGGAGGCAGTGTCCATTACTGCTTTATATTCTGCTCAGCCCCTTCATTTGGTGCTGGTTATTGCAGTCTATCTGTGTATCTAGTGCTCTTGCTATTGTGTTTCTGGCTATTCTGTGTACTGACTTCTGCTTTGCCTTCTGACCATTCTATTTGCTATACGTATCTGTACCTTTGCCGCCATCTTGTTTTTGACCCGGTTTGTTTGACTTCTCTTTTCTGTCTGTATCTGTTGTTTGTCCCTCAGTAGCGTTTATCTCCTAGTGTGGCCCCACCTTCCTGTCTGTCTAGTGTCGGTTTCTGTTACCAGTGTGAACACTGACCTATATCACTATTCCTGTTACTTGTCCGCTCCACCATCCAGCAGCTGCCAGACAAAGTAGGTTTTCCCTGTCATCTTGTAGGGTCACTCAGGGACCGTCAGTTAGGTTCCTGATAGTGGGTTCGCCCCTTACCAGGGCGGTTTATCTGCTTTAGGCAGGGCCTTAGTCTGCAGGGACGTCGCAGGGTGAGTTCGCCACCACCTACCTAGTCTGACAGCTAGCGCCAAGCCTGGTTGTGGTTGCGCGATTGCTGGAAAGGAGCTGACAGGTAACATATATTATGCACAAAGCTGCAGGGGTAACATACACTCACCGGCCACTTTATTAGGTACACCATGCTAGTAACGGGTTGGACCCCCTTTTGCCTTCAGAACTGCCTCAATTCTTCATGGCATAGATTCAACAAGGTGCTGGAAGCATTCCTCAGAGATTTTGGTCCATATTGACATGATGGCATCACACAGTTGCCACAGATTTGTCGGCTGCACATCCATGATGCAAATCTCCCGTTCCACCACATCCCAAAGATGCTCTATTGGATTGAGATCTGGTGACTGTGGAGGCCATTTGAGTACAGTGAACTCATTGTCATGTTCAAGAAACCAGTCTGAGATGATTCCAGCTTTATGACATGGCGCATTATCCTGCTGAAAGTAGCCATCAGATATTGGGTACATTGTGGTCATAAAGGGATGGACATGGTCAGCAACAATACTCAGGTAGGCTGTGGCGTTGCAACGATGCTCAATTGGTACCAAGGGGCCCAAAGAGTGCCAAGAAAATATTCCCCACACCATGACACCACCACCACCAGCCTGAACCGTTGATACAAGGCAGGATGGATCCATGCTTTCATGTTGTTGACGCCAAATTCTGACCCTACCATCCGAATGTCGCAGCAGAAATCGAGACTCATCAGACCAGGCAAGGTTTTTCCAATCTTCTACTGTCCAATTACGATGACCTTGTGCAAATTGTAGCCTCAGTTTCCTGTTCTTAGCTGAAAGGAGTGGCACCCGGTGTGGTCTTCTGCTGCTGTAGCCCATCTGCCTCAAATTTCGACGTACTGTGTGTTCAGAGATTCTCTTCTGCCTACCTTGGTTGTAACGGGTGGCGATTTGAGTCACTGTTGCCTTTCTATCAGCTCGAACCAGTCTGCCCATGCTCCTCTGACCTCTGGCATCAACAAGGCATTTCCGCCCACAGAGCTGCCGCTCACTGGATGTTTTTTCTTTTTTCAGACCATTCTCTGTAAACCCTAGAGATGGTTGTGCATGAAAATCCCAGTAGATCAGCAGTTTCTGAAATACTCAGACCATCCCTTCTGGCACCAACAACCATGCCACGTTCAAAGGCACTCAAATCACCTTTCTTCCCCATGCTGATGCTTGGTTTGAACTGCAGGAGATTGTCTTGACCATGTCTACATGCCTAAATGCACTGAGTTGCCGCCATGTGATTGGCTGATTAGAAATTAAGTGTTAACGAGCAGTTGGACAGGTGTACCTAATAAAGTGGCCGGTGAGTGTATATTATGCACAAAGCTGCAGGGGTAACATCTATCATGCACAATGCTGCAGGGGTGACCTCTATCAGGCATAGTGCTGCAGGGATCACATCTATAATGCACAAAGCTATAGAAGTCACTGGCAAGCGGGTGAGACGGGGACCATTCTCACTCACCAAGTGCGTTCAGTTGCTTTGCTGCCCTTGCTTCACTTCATTCTTCGGAAAGCAATTCGGCTGTCACCTCCTCCCACTTTCTTGCCTTCCTTACGCTGTCAAAAAAGCTGTCATCCCGCTTGTCCCACAAAATGGGATTTGCCTGGACTATGGAGCAGATGCTCCATCAACAGAAATGACATTTTGCTCAGCAGTCACTACAGTCACTACTAGACAGAGAAAATGCTGACCGGAAAGTCCACCCCCTGATTCTGGTCACCCTGAATATGCCACGTTTATACGTATGCTGCACGTATTTAACCCATATTTATACATTCCCATGGACTTCTATTGAGCGTACGGGACCGATATACGGGTGAAAATAGGACATGCTCTATGTTTTTCTACGGGCAGCATATGGTACGGTAGGGTACGGGCTTAACAACGGCAATATAAATGATTGGCAAATATATGGACGTATTTTCCACAGAAATCAACGTGGTGGTATGTAACCTGTAAAAAAATGGTACGGTACGGATAAGGCAATTTTTATATGTGAATGTAGCCTAAGCCTCCTAATATCCTAATAAACTAAGGTATTTAACAGGTGTCTGCCCTGGGATTGCGTCTCACACGATCATTTTTTGGTGCAGCTGCGCTGGTTTCCAACTGATTCAGACTGAGCGTGATACTTAACTTTCAAATTGCGCAGCAATCCAGTGCACTAGACAATCAGACACACACACATACCAATACACTCTTTCTCCTTTGTTATGGTAATAAACAAAGACCTGAGAGATTTATAAAGTGGTATGGGAATCGAACACTATCTGGACCAGGTGTGCTCAAACTTCTGGGGGCACTTCCTGATAACATGCAGGGAACAGTAGTGAGGAATCACACTGTTAATGAGAAGTAACCAGAGTTTTAAAGAGGGGAAGGGGGGAACCTGGCCCTTCCGTGACATCACCAACACTTTCCGGGCATAGTATAGGGCAGTGGTGGCGAACCTATGGCACGGGTGCCAGAGGCGGCACTCCGAGCCCTTTCTGTGGGCACCCGGGACATCACCCCAGAACACCAGACAGGAATTAAATAATTTTCCTGCAGTTCCAAGCAACTTGGAAGCAAAGATGCTGCTTTCAGTGATATATTAAAGTGATACTTACTTCACTACTTGGGACTGTAGGAAGAGGGAGAATGAGTAGACAGGGCCAAATTATCTCTGAAGGACCTCCTGCCAGCCCCATGATTCTCTGTGTACAGAGGGACACTGGAAAGAAGCTACAATGATGCAAATTTTTCTTCTTTCTACTGTGTTGGTGTCCGCAGGAGGCCAGTATGATTGAACATTGTTGAAGGACAGGGAGCAATATGTTACTGCTTTAATTTTTGGTTGGCATCTTGCGATAAATGAGGGTGTGCGGTTGCAGTTTGGGCACTCGGTCACTAAAAGGTTCGCCATCACTGGTATAGGGTGAACCTGAAAAAGATTCTATTGTAGTGGCAATTGATAACCTCATTCCTAATGGCCAAGAACACATACAGAGGGGGACATTACACATACAGAGGCTCAGACATTAGGCTCAGGAATTCAAATTGTTGATTAAGGAATTCCAGCACTTCAGACCAAACAATATGGATCTTAGGGCAGGTCCACACACAGTGCAGGAAGGAACCAGCTTCAGCCTGACAGTGGAAACATAGATCATTGGTCATTAGCCCCATGCAAATGAATTTTGCAGGGGTTAAATACACTCAGTGGAGAAATTTGGACTGCATCAGGAAATCCCTCGCGCTCACCACAGATGTGAAGTAGGACAGTTCAACCTCCCTCCAGTCATCTTCTGACAGTTCAGGGACATCACTTCTCCAACTCTCAAGGGCTCTATCAAATGGTCTGTTTTTTTGTTCCTGTAGCAGGCCATAGATCTGGGCACAGAGTGGTTTAGGGAGGTCTGGTGTGCTCATCAAAGTTTCCAGTTTGGAGAATCTCACTGTCAGCCTGAGGGAACCGAACTGGGCCCTAAAGGCATGTCATAATTGTGTATAATGGAAACTAGCAGTAGTGGGTACTGTATATCTTTCTCTTATCTCATTGAAGCAAAGTAATTCTGCATTTGCAGATAGGAGCTGACAAATTAATTTCACCCCTGCTGCCCCTCACATTGTCAACCCTGGGAAGGAGAGGAAGTGAGAGAGCCCAGGATTGAGCCATAATAGAGTCCTGGGCAAGAGAGGGGGGGAATTTTTTTCCCCTACCAGGTTTTGCGCCCTGCACCAGCACAACGCAACCGTACGCATAAGAAGTGGAGTATCAGAAGGGGATTTGTATCAACACAGCAAGTTCATAATGGCTTCATAGGAAGCTAAGGCCCCAGCCAGCGCAGTAGAGGCTTTGCCTCTATCAATATCTATCCACTATTGTGTATACCATCTGGGTGGTCAAGTAATATAAATATAAATCAGGAGCTGCTAACCCACCCTAAGACTTGGGAGCCTGGAGCAGACCTAAACTAAAGCGTGGGGCACCACCTTGCCAGTAGAAGGACTTAAGAACACCATCTATGCGCTTGAACAAGCTCTTGGAGAGCAGTATTGGACAAGCATGGAATAACTACAGAAATTTGAGAAGAAGGATAGGGATGGGGGCAATAGACCAGACCTTCAAGTGAGACTTAGTAGCAGTTATCAGGGGATAAATATTTAGTTCAGTGTAGGCCTGATTCTTGCGTGATACCTGGACCCCTAAGTGATTAAAATTGGACACCACCTGAACGGGGACTGGAAGGCAAAAGGGAGTTTACACCCTTAGCTGAGAGGGGAAAAAGGGCCAATTTGTCCCAATTAACTCAGAGACCCGAAAACCCCCTATCACAGTCAATCAAGGATACCAGAGAGACAAAAAACATGACAATTACAACCAGAACAGAGTAAACAACCCCAAGAGGAAAATTCAAAACCCCCTGTCTAGCACCCTAACAGCAGTAGTGTAGACCTGTACCCATGAACCAACTATGTAGCAGAACAGTGGTCCCTAACTTAAAGGAGTATTCCCATCCGGGCATTCACATTTAATTTAATTAATTTGCCATATGTGAACATTTCTTCAATTGGATGTTATTAAAAAAAATGTTCCCGTGTGAAGATAATTTCTCATAAATGTAGCCAAGTTGTCCCTTAGAAACAAGATCAGCTTCCTCGGATACAACCACCTCATATTTTGGCAGCGGTGGCCAGACATGCGCTATTGAGACCTGCCTAACCACCTTGCTTCACCAATCATTACCACAGGACGGCTGCGGGACATGCAGTAACTCCCAGACATTATATTTACAAAACCTTTTTGTTTCTTTGTGCAATCCCTCCAGCAGAGGTGGCCGTATCCAGGGACACAGTCTTGTTTCTAAGGGACCATATCACCACATTTATGAGAAATTATCTTCACACAGGAAAAATTTGTAACTTCTAATGAAGAAATGTTTATGTATGGCAGATTAATGAAAATGAATGTAAATGCCCAGATGACAATACCCCTTTAAGACAAACCTAAACTGTTTGTCCTGGAACCCTAACCGATTACTACATATGTATCATCAGAATATTTTAAGGCAGCCAGATTTAGAAAGAACAAAGGAGGAGAGGGGGGAGGGAGCGAGGGGAGGGGAAAGGGGGAAAAGGGAGGGAGAAAGCGGGTAGGTATCCAAACCATACCACACCCAACAGGCCATAGTGACCAGAGAGGAGACAAACAGCATTGAAAATAAGAGCAGTATGCAATATACAGGTCCCCCCATTGGTAATAGTAGCACCAGAAGTGCAGGAGGACAGGAGTCCCTCTAACAATCAAATATGCAACATGGTCTGTAGAGCATAAAAGTAAACCACAAAGGATATCGGTCCACAAAGGATATTGTCTTGTCTCAGTATAACAAAGTCCTGCCCTAGCTCATCCGTTTTGGTAACAAGTTTAGACTCGCACATGTTTATGGCCGTTAGCACCTCCGTGAACTTGCAGTCCACCGCGATCGGGTCAGTAGTATCCTCAAAGCTCACAAGCTGTGGCGGGCTTTGGGAGCCATCGAAGAGAGAGGGGGATAGGTTCGGGGACCCCTGAGGAGAACAGGGCTGCATGCAAGAAAATTTCCCCAGGTTTTTTGCAGCGTTTGATTGTATCTGCGCCAGAACAGCTTGGAAGGTGGAACATTCCTGAGCATCTAGCAACTCCAAGGACTGGAGCAGGGGATCCTCTGGGATGGATTCGTCATCTGAAGGAGGCCCAGAAGCACCTGCCCCCGTTTTGAGCAACTTGCCATCTTCCTCCTGTTACCCATAGTGACAGTCAGGGTAAGGGGGGCTTAAAGGAAACCTACCACTTGAAGTGTCAGGTTTCAGATGGAAATACCGAGCACCAGCTCAGGGTGAGCTGGTGCCGGAGCTTATATTTGTTAGTGTTTTAAACCGCTGTATTGCAGTTTAAAACACTTTTTAAACTTTACAGCCGGTGCAGGGAGGTACGCGCTCGGCGCGTACCATGCGCGTGACCGTGCGCGCGGCTACATAGGAAGTGAAGGAGAGCCGCGCAAATGGTAAGCGCCGAGCGCGTACCTCCCTGCGCCGGCTATAAAGTTTAAAAAGTGTTTTAAACCGCAATACAGCGGTTTAAAACACTAACAAAAATAAGCTCCGGCACCAGCTCACCCTGAGCTGGTGCTCGGTATTTCCATCTGAAACCTGCCACTGCAAGTGGTAGGTTTCCTTTAAGTAAACACAGTCTTGCGCCTGAGAGGGTTAATATTAAATAGAGCCCAGCAATTGTGTGGTACACAGGGCCAACAGAAGATCAGTGCAGTGCCAGGTGAGGTGCACAATCAGGGGATCCATGGTGCAGAGTGGGCAAGTGCAAGGTACAGTCCTACCTCCTCCTTGTGGCAATCGGAGTTGAGAGGAGTTGCTGGCTAGCCATCTTAGTCCTGAAGACATCCAGAATATACTGCCATCTAGTTTGTCTTGAATATATTGTCACATTTGAACACTATTTTGGAGCATGCATTTCCTTGTTATCTAAAATTGTTAAAATTAGTTTTCGTTGTACAACCTTGTACTTTTGAGTGTTCATTTGTCTATACAACATTATAATTCATACACGCCTATCTGCAATTATGCATTATATCTACCTAGTTTATGGATAAACAATTGTATGATATGTATAATTGTCAGCTCAATCTTTTTTGTATATAACTATTCCATATTTAGTTATGTAATGTATACTTGATGTTTTTTTTCTATCTAATTGTATATACACTATAATTGCAAGATCTGATGAATGTCGAATTGCAGACTGAAATGTCACTTTATTGGATGCTTGCTATGAATTTTCAATAAATTATCTCTCTCTCCTGCTAAAAGTCAGGAATTGTTAATAATTGCAAATATGGCGTTCAGCGCGCTCCCTAATTTGTGTTTCATGGAAGCCATTGCAGCTACGCAACAAAAGGGCTGCATGCACAACAATCCCAGTGCAGACACTTCTTAACTGGTTCATGACCGCCCGCCGTGTATTCAAGGCGGCGGTTGTGTCCTGCTGCATGGAGAGGGCTCATGGGCTCTCCATAGCCAGTAAGTCTTTGCTGCATATTGTAGCAAAGGCTTACCGGTAACACCCGCAATAGCACCAATTGCAGGTGTCATTACAGCGATCGCTGCCGGCAGCCTCAAAAAGATGGCGGCGCTCAAAAAGATAGGATCGTTGCTCCCAGTGACGTCATCAGGGAGCGGCAATCCGTCTCCATGGTAGCCTCGGGTCTTCGGAATTTTAACCCCTTCATTACAATGTGTTGATAGCACATTGTAATGAATGAGGAGGAAAATCCCCATATACTGCCATACTGTAGTATGGCAGTATATGATAGGATCGATCAGACAACCTAGGGTTAAAGTACCCTAGGGAGTCTGAAAAATAGTAAAAATAAAAAAGTTTTTAAAAAAAATTATAATAAAAAAAACCTAAAAATTCAAATCACCCCCCTTTCCCTAGAACTGACATAAATATAAATAAACAGTAAAAATCATAAACACATTAGGTATCAACGTGCCCGAAAATGCCCGATCTATCAAAATATATTAACGGTTTTCCAATGTGTTTAACCCCGTAACAGAAAATAGCGGCCAAAATAGAAAATGGAACTTTTTGCCATTTTGAAAAATATTTAAAAAATCTATAAAAAGTAATCAAAAGGTCGTACAGTCCTAAAAATGATATCATTGAAAATGTTATCAAATGTTGCAAAAAATTACACCACCCACAGCTCCGTACACCAAAGTATAAAAAAGTTATTAGCGCCAGAAGATGGCAAAATAAAAAAAAATATTTTTGTACAGGAGGTTTTAATTTTTGTAGATGTCTGAAAACATTATAAAACCTATACAAATGTGGTATCCCCGTAATCGTACCAACACAAAGAATAAAGTAGACATGTCATTTGGGGCACTCAGTGAAAGCCGTAATATGCAAGCCCACAAGAACATGGCGCAAATGCGTTTTTTCACCATTTTCACTGCATTTGGAATTTTTTTTCCAGCTTCCGAGTACATGGCATGGAATATTTAAAAGTGCAATTTGTTACGCAGAAAACAAGCCATCACACAGCTCTTTACAGGGAAAAATAAAATAGTTATAGATTTTTAACCGGTTAAATACCCGTGCTAGCTGTTTTAGCCATGAAGAACGTGAACAGTCCAACTAAAGTATGTTGCAAAGCCGTTAGTTAATGTGTCCCATTGTGTCTAAACAAGTTTTTAATTTGTCTGATTAGTGACTTTAGTTTGTGCTGTTCTTTATAAATAGTAAATTTGTGAAATGTGCAATTTAGGCTACATGCACACTGCCTTGTGCCCGCCGCACAGTAGCACGGCGGGCACACAGCAGCACGGGAGAGGAGGAGGAGGTGAGCGCAGCTCACCCCCTCCCCTCTCCATAGCGATGTATGGCCGCAGCGATGTAATACGGGAAAAGATAGGACATGTCCTACCTTTTCCCGGGCTACGGAGCGGTACGGTCCGCACATGTGCTGCACCGTACCGCTCCTGTAGGGCGCCGCAAGCCCATAGAAGTGTATGGGGGACGTATATCGGCTGCATATACGTCCCCCATACTGTAGTGTGAATGCAGCCTTATATCAAATTGTTGCAGTCTTGCATGTAGCTGTGACACAGTGTAGTTCATGCCCACTAAAGTAAATTATTGTATAAATGATGGAAAATAAATATAAATGTGACATAGGGATTGTACACTACAGATGTTAACTACAGTCATAATCGTAGCACACATAAAAACTAAAGTGAAAACTAAAAACCTTCTGACTTGACAAAATAATATTATTTTATTTATTTATTCATGATATAGAGGTTGGAATTCATAGCACTGTCTATTTTTGCAGATGACACCAAGCTGTGTAGAGCACCAATTGCTCTCCGTTACTTTTCTGTGCTGGATTTTTCTAATTCAATTTAGTGTAAGGGACTTTTGACAAATGTACATGTGCTTGTCATTTACTTAACACCAGAAACCTCATTTATTTTAGCAGTTTTCACCATGTAGGAATCCTGAGCACCAACAGTATGTGTACATATCAGGTAATAAAGAGGTACCCTTTACCTAACATAAATGCTGGATAAGTCTCAGCTTTTATAGATTTGTTAAGTAAGAAAAAAGTCAACTGAAATCTCAATTAATGCTGTTTTGTGCTGTAAAACATGGATTTTCTTGGAGTGACATAAGTCCAGCTTTATTGGCATCAAGAAAAACATGTCATAAAGGTAATCCAACACTTGATTTTCTTACCGTTCAGCTACAAACTACTGTTTCATAATTCACTTTAAATGAACTGTACATACAGTGGGTACAAACACCTTTACATTTTTCACTTTTTGTTTCATTGCAGCCAATCGGTAAGATCAAAAAGTTCTTCTTTTTTTGCTCATTAACGTACACTCTGCACCCCATCTTGACATTAAAAACTGAATTATAGATATTTTTGATAATTTATTTAACAAGAAAAATTTAAATATCACATGGTTATGAGCCATAAAAAGTGGATAAAACCAGACCCTAATCCTTACCTGCCAAATCATGCTTTGGGTTTGTTTATTAGCTGCAGGGACACGATGACTGGTGGCAATTGAAGATAAGATGAATGTGGCCAAGTACAGAGATATCTTGGATGAAAATCTCTTCCAGAGTGCTCTGGACCTCAGACTGGACAGGAGGTTTACCTTCCAACAATGACAAAGCACACAGCTAAAATAACAGAACAACTCTGTGACCATTCCTGACTGACCCAACCAGAGCCCTGACCTAAACCCCATTGAACATCTCTGGAGAGACTTGCAAAAGGCTTCCACCAACATTCACCATCCAACCTCAGGTAACTGGTGAGGATCTGCAAGGAAGAATGGCAGAGCATCCCCAAATCCAGGAGTGAAAAACTTGTTGTGTCGATCCCAAGAAGACTCATGACTGTACTAGCCCAAAACCTGCTTCTATTAAATGCTGAGCAAAGGATATTAATACCTATGACCATGTGATATTTAATTTTTTTTTTGTTTAATGAATTAGCAAACATATCTACACTTCTAGGTTTTTTCCTGTGAAGATGGGAGGAAGAGTGTAGAGGCGGTGGCGATCGACGGGATAACACCCGTGTTACCGGTAAGTCTTTGCTGCATTATACAGCAAAGACATACCGGCTATGGAGAGGGCTTAGCCCATTAGCCCTCTCCATGCACCCACACCCGACGCGGGGCATACTATTACAGCGTTGGTAAAGGGGTTAAAGGGCCAGCTGATAAGTGGCGCTGGCCTGCTACCTATTCTTTTAAAATTCCCAGCCCCTTCCTGTGTTCTCTGCCAAATCTTCGTGCCTTGTGCCCTAGAGAAAGCTGTGGACCATGCCCTTTGTTGTTATTGTGATTTCCTGTCGTGACCCCAGTTCCATTCCTGGCTACGCTCCTCTGCTGCCTGTCTTGACCAATTGCTACATCCCCAAATCTGATCCCATGCTGCTTGTCCTGACATCCTGCCTGTCCCAGACTTTAATTCTGCTCAACGTCTTTGTACCTCACCTTGGCTGCCACCGTGGACAAAGTCCTGTGTAACGACCTAGTGGTACCACGCCGCAGTATGTCCAACCCACTTTGCGTCAGGCTATGGTGAAAACGATGTACCACTTAGATTCCGGTCCCAGATGTCGGTTTACGTCATTGTCTGTGGTGGTCGAGTGGGTCCACTACCCCTGAAGCTTGACAATGACATAATTACCTGCACATTTGTGGAGAACAATATGTAACAATATATTTATCATTTAACATTAATTGAGCAGAAATATATATTATTTACATTTTGAAGAGAACCAATGTATTGATCCTAAAGTTATTTTTTGTCATAATAAACAGAGCAACAGTATAGGAAGACTACACTGTAATCTGATGGATCTGGGGGACGTTGTGGATGTTGTCTATCTGGAATTTTCAAAGGCATTTGACACAGTGCCGCATAAAAGGTTGGTACGTAAAATGAGACTGCTGGGACTAGGGGAAAATCTGTGTATTTGGGTATGTAATTGGCTTAGTGATAGAAAAAAGAGGGTCGTCATTAATGGCATTTTCTCAGATTGGGTTGACGTTACCAGTGGAGTCCCACAGGGGTCAGTATTGGGGTCACTTCTTTTTAATATTTTTTATAAATGACCTTGTAGTGGGTTTACACAATCAAGTTACATGTTATTTACCGTATATTCCGGCGTATAAGACGACTTTTGAAGACAGAAAAATCTTCTGTCTTCTCTGGGGTCGTCTTATACGCCGGTAATCCCGACCGCCCACCGTGCTAGCACCGATCGTGGGTGTTTTCACAGCGTGGGCTGCCGGCAGCCTCAAAAAGATAGCGCCGCCATCTTACCTGGGATCGCCGCTCCCCGTGGTAGCCTGTACTGATAGCACATTGTAATGAATGAGGAAAATCCCCATATACTGCCATACTGTAGTATGGCAGTATATGGTAGGATCGATCAGACAACCTAGGGTTAAAGTACCCTAGGGAGTCTGAAAAATAGTATAAATAAAAATAAAAAAGTTTAAAAAAAAATAATAATAAAAAAAACCTAAAATTTCAAATCACCCACCTTTCCCTAGAATTGACATAAATATAAATAAACAGTAAAAATCATAAACACATTAGGTATTGACGCGTCCGAAAATGCCCGATCTATCAAAATATGATAACGGTTTTTCAATGCGTTTAACCCCGTAACGGAAAATAGCGCCCAAAGTCGAAAATGACACTTAAAAAAAATCTATAAAAAGTGATCAAAAGGTCGTACAGTCCTAAAAATGAAATCATTGAAAATATTATCAAATTTCGCAAAAAATGACACCACCCACAGCTCCGTACACCAAAGTATAAAAAAGTTATTAGCGCCAGAAGTTGGCAAAATCAAAAAAATAATTTTTGTACAGGAGGTTTTCATTTTTGTAAATGTATGAAAACATTATAAAACCTTTATAAATTTGGTATCCACGTAATCGTACCAACCCAAAGAATAAAGTAGACATGTCATTTGGGGCGCTCAGTGAAAGACGTAATATCCAAGCCCACAAGAAAATGGTGCAAATGCGTTTTTTCACCATTTTCATTGCATTGGGAATTTTTTTCCCGCTTCTGAGTACATGGCATGGAATATTTAATAAAATAAAAATTTAAGGTACAGTATGGTAACATTTACAGTAAAATGGACGATGGTAATGTTGTTGTTGTATGCCTTATGTTTATGAGCGACAGTTTTCCTGCTATATACCTGCATGTCATAAGAATTTAAATTAAAAAAAGGACCATGTTAAATTCAAATCAGTTTTTTTTAAAATTTTTACCGGTGTTTTGTATGCGTTGGAAAAGGGGTAGTCTTATACGGCGAATATATATTAAACTCTATATTTTAAACAGGAAAGTAGGGGGGTCGTCTTATACACCAGGTCGTCTTATACGCCGGAATATACGGTACTTGGGCCATGGAAACAAAAATCGGGATTGCGACAGGACCGGATAAGTAAATCTGCCCCTATATGTTACTAAATTTTGATAAGGAATAATATCAAATAATGTTTATGTTTTTAACCTTCTCCTATTCAGAACGAACACACTTGCTCTATGATTACCTTTTATTTTGTGATCGTTTTTTGGGGGAAAATTGAGCTATACAATGAACATTCAATCCTCTTCTCCTAATGTGGCTACAAATAAACACCGCAACCCAGAACATGTCTGACTTTCTTCACTTTAAATTTATGCTTAAATCCTATAACTCTGCTCTCCATCTTGCTAAACAGGTCCTCCTTACTAACACCAAAGGTGCAGCCACCGGTCACAGACCTTGGGGCTGAAGATATGGCCACCTACTTTAAAGATAAAATCGACTGCATTCGCCAGGAAGTAATTTCTCAGTCCACTAACTCCATAAATCCACTTTTCTCTGATACCTTACCCTGTTCACTCTCTTCCTTTGAGCCAGTCACAGAGGAAGAAGTGTCCAGGCTTCTTCTCTCTGCTCGCCCCACTACCTGCATCAGTGACCCCATCCCCTCACATCTGGTACAGTCTCTCTCCCCAGCAGTCACTTCTCACCTAACTAAAATCTTCAACCTCTCTCTCTCTTCTGGTGTTTTTCCCTCTTCTTTCAAGCATGCTATTGTTATCCCTTTACTAAAGAAACCTTCCCTGGACCCATCCAGTGCTGCTAACTACCGACCAGTTTCTAACCTCCCTTTCATCTCCAAACTCCTGGAACGCCTGGTCTATTCTCGACTTTCCCGTTTTCTCTCAGCTAACTCCCTCCTTGACCCCCTGCAATCTGGTTTCCGCCCTATGCATTCTACTGAAACTGCTCTTACTAAAGTCTCCAATGATCTACTCACTGCTAAATCCAAAGGTGACTCTTCTCTCCTCATTCTTCTGGATCTCTCCGCAGCGTTCGATACTGTGGACCACCAGCTCCTCCTCAGGATGCTTTGCTCCATTGGCCTAAAAGGCTCTGCACTCTCTTGGTTTTCCTCCTATCTCTCTGACCGCACTTTCAGTGTCTCCTTTTCTGGATCTATCTCTTCTTCTGTTCCGCTCTCTGTTGGGGTTCCTCAGGGCTCAGTCCTAGGTCCTCTCCTCTTCTCCCTCTATACTGCACCCATTGGACAAACCATCAGCAGATTTGGTTTTCAATATCATCTTTATGCTGATGACACCCAGCTGTATACCTCAGCACGTAACATCACTCCTGCCTTAATCCAGAACACTAGTGACTGTCTCTCTGCTGTCTCTAACATCATGTCCTCTCTCTTCTTGAACCTTAATCTTTCTAAGACCGAACTTCTTGTCTTTCCACCATCCACTAACAGAGCCTATCCTAACCTCTCCATATCAGTCTGTGGGGTCACCATAACCCCAAAGCAGCAGGCCCGCTGTCTTGGGGTTGTGTTGGATTACGACCTCTCCTTTGAGCCACACATTCAATCTCTTGCTCGCTCTTGCCGGATGCATCTCAGAAACATCTCCAGAATCCGACCGTTTCTCACATTTGAAACCTGTAAAATGCTAACTGTTGCTCTGATTCACTCTCGACTAGACTACTGTAACTCTCTACTAACCGGTCTTCCACTCACCAAACTCTCTCCTCTCCAATCGATTCTTAATACAGCAGCCAGGCTCGTCTTTCAGACTAAACGCTACACGGATGCCTCCAGTTCATGCCAGTCACTGCACTGGCTGCCAGTCTCCTTTCGAATACAGTTTAAAATAATAACCCTCATCCACAAAGCTCTGAATAATGCTGCACCTTCCTACCTCTCCTCTCTTATCTCTACCCTTACCTCTACCCTAGTGCGGACCTCCCACTCGCGTCTCCAAGACTTCTCTAGAGCTGCACCAATTCTATGGAATGCTCTGCCCCGGACTATCAGACTAATACCTAACCTCCAAAGTTTCAAACGTGCTCTTAAAACCCATTTCTTTAGGCAAGCCTATAACACTCATTAACTGCATGAAGTTTTAACTCTTCTACTAACCCGTCCTGTGTCGTCCTCCCATCTGTTATCCAGCAACCAACAGGCACCAGACTTCTCTGCAGTCCCATTCACCCTGGACCTGGTATATAAGATGACGGCTGAGTGGTTCAAGCGACAGCAATTCCATTTATTATATTTTGTTCTATTCCCTAAGAAGAATGGCTTGACCATTAAATATTCTTTTACCTCGTGGTACCCCATCATCCTCATAAACCGTAAGCTCTGGCAAGCAGGGACCTCACTCCTGTTGTTCCATACAAATGTTGTGCTCTGTCATGTTATATTATATTTGTATTTGTTTCCTATGATTTGTAAAGCGCTACGTAATATGATGGAGCTATATAAATAAAGATTATTATTATTATTATTATTATTATTAACATGTCCACAAAGTTATATGTAACACCAAAAACACACACATGTTCCGAAATAAAGTTTTTATTTCATACCATCCTGCATTATTTATACCTTTTATACCTTATATATTATGACGTTCTTACTCAAATTCTTATGAAGCGTGGAGGGTTCTGTTATTGTGTAGCTAATACATTGGCGCACATCTAAAAGTGACTTTTGTTATCTCATTGTGTAAGGGAGCATGCAATAATATCTGTGTGAAGCGCAGTGCAATTTTCTGCAAAAATTTAACTTTCCCTTTGCTGTATATTTTGGGGAATATACAAATCTGGGTATGTATGATCTCCTCACATTTTGCTGTTTTAGCAAAGTATATTTTCTTTATATAAGTATTCTCGATTTGTACATATTTTAAAGGAAATTTAGAATTTTCATGCAAGTTTTGCATTTTATTAGTGTTTGCTGCAAAGTTGCATAAAGGTGGTAGTTTGTATGAATTAAAAAGTAATTCTTGTTTACATGGTGATTTCTGAAAACAAATTGATTTTGACAGGATAGGAGCTTGTTATTTTGTGTGTTATATATTTTTAAACACATTTGTGGATAGCAACCAAATATGTCATGTTTTTCTTTTAGCATATTTTGGAGTGTGATTTCTTGATGTTGTGTATTGTGGTATATATAAATTTACTAACGTTGTGTTATTATTTTTAAATACGTATTTGTGCGTAAACCTCCACTTCAATGTGAGTTTAAAAAAGTAAGTTACCAAGGCATTTTCAATGCACTTTTTGTTTAATAATTTGTGTTTGTCACAAATTTACGTGAGGGTGGCCCGGGCTGTCAACTGTTAATTAAGGCAAATGCATCGCCTGGTGGTCTGCTTTCAAAAGTATATAGCTTTTAGGGGCGCCCTTACTTTTTAATATGTTTGCTCTTTTTTGCAGGTTGTGGCTGTCTTAAAATTTCTAGCTGAAAAGCAGATATTAACAGTTATTTCAGTTTCAGTGCTATTATGATAATTTATTCATGTGAACATATCAAGTTGAGGCATTTGTGAACTCTATACATGTCCATCTATTACATTTAGGAGATGTGACATTTTCTGTTTGGTGCACATTTTTTGCCATCAAAGTCTAAATTTAAGTATTTAAGTCCATTGGAATTAAAATTGCATGAAGACGCCCATGTCTATAAACATTATAATGCAATTTTGAAAATGGGGCAAGTGTCTGTTTTCAGAAAATATGTGATTTGTTGAGGTTTACTTTAATTCTTTTTGCTTTAATTTCGGTTTTATTTGTAAACTACAAAATTGTAAAAATTGCTAATAACGTGATAAAATATCCAGAAATGCCTGGAAGTTAAAAGGTTAATACCCCATGGTTGAATTCCCGGGTGAAGATGCTTATCATCTATCTCCTGTCCATATATCTATCAGTCTAGTTATCAATCTCCTATAATCTGACCATTTATATATTTTGCTTTTTCTCTATTTATTAATCTTCTATCTCTATTCTACTGTATTTATCTCTCATATCTATCTACTGTATATATCATCTACTTTATAGTTCTGCATCTAGAAACCTCTATCATCTTTCATATTTTTCTTCTATCATAATAATAATTAATCATTTCTTTATTTATATAGCGTACACAGATTACGCAGCGCTGCATAGATCTTGCCAGATCAGTCCCTGTCCCCATGGGGCTCACAAGATCTAATCAGCGTATTTTGGATTGTGGTAGGAAACCAGAGGATCCGGAGGAAACCCATGCTAACATGGAGAGAACATACAAACTCTTTTGCAGATGTTGACCTGGGACTTGACCTGGGCCCAGTGCTGCAAAGCTGTTGTGCTAACCACTGAGCCACCATGCTTCCCATCAATCTCCTATCAATCTCCCTATCATCTATCTATCTCCTATAAAATTCTCCCATATTACATTACATTATTATGGAGGACTCTATGTATATTTTCAAGAGAGGCCTGGATGCCTTTCTGGAGATAAAAAATATCACGGGTTATGGGGAAAACAATTTATTTAATTCTTGAAGGTTGGACTTGATGGACTTGCGTCTTTTTCCAGCCTTGTATACTATGGTACTATAAGTCCCCCTGTACTGTATTTATAAGTCCCCACTGACATGTATATATAATCCCCCCAGTCCTGACCATTTTTGTATTTTTCCAGGTACTCTTTAAGTTCCCAGTCCACCCCTGACTGTAGTCCACAGAAAAGAGAATAGCAATACCTTAACATGTTATAAAGGCCCTATAAAAGTTGCTGTTAAAAAGGAATTGAAGAGGGGATAAGGGACTTTACATTTTAAAATTTAATTCCTTGTGGAAATTTTTTTCATAACGCCATGGTTTAACACACAATCACAATGCAAATGGAAAGTCACAGAATTCGGTAAAGGTTCAAAGATACCAGAATACAAAAGGCAAGGTGAACTTTAGCAAGCTGAGTACAAGAATAAAGCAAGCAAAGAGCAATAGTCAACAAAACCTTTTATGCGGAGCCATAGCTCTAGTGCAGAAGATTGGATCAGTACTCTGACATCAGACAGGGAAGCAATGAGAGTGGGGAGATATTCTGTCTATCACAGTAGATTATCTGTTAGTAAACCAAAGCAGAGTTCACCAGACAAATATGGTGTTTTGTAAATCAATCAAGGGTTCTATAAAGGGAAAAGTGTTCAGACTAGGAAGAACAGAAAGGGACAAAATTATAGTTATCAGTGCATGATAAGCCATACTTTAGAGACAGAGGATGACACTGACACAGCCCTTTCATGAGGCCACTGCACTCTCATTAGTCTCACTAAGTTTGGGAGGATTCTGATGATGTTGTTATCTTGCCAGAGACCCATGTCCGCTCCTCAGGGCCATAACTTTTCCAATTAACCAAATATTGTACAGAATTCTGAATCATTCAAAAAGTTTTAACTTTTTTTTTCATTTCAAATTTCACTTCACCCTGGACCACAAGTAGAGTTGATGGGTTAAACACAAGGAAAACAGGAGAAACAAGAGATTTTTGAAAAACATTTTGAATAAAGAATGGCAACTTATAGGATTTGGACTAATATAGCATGAAGACAATTTCCCAGAAAAAAAGTCATATTATCTTTTTAGTCACGCAGAGTTCACAGCAGGCAGATTGGTGTGATGGAAATCAATCAAGGTTCCCGGGAAAGAAGTAAAGTAAAGTAGTGTTCAAACTAGTAAGGACAGATGAAACAAAATGACATTATCAGCACACTCTCAGCCATACTTTACAAACAAAGGATGATGCAGGCACAGATAGTGTTGGTAGGTAAATTTCAATAATGAATATAATGATGAACATACTGTGCACTCCACAAGGTCAAAAAGGTTTATTTAATATATAGACACGTGACATTTCTTACAATTTTTATTAAATTTTAAATTAAAATCGTTTACATAATTTAAAAGGGTTAGTTTAAAGTTTTATGTATTTTTTAAGATATTTCATTCCTATTAATTACACATCGATCTTCTTTCGTTGCTGACTTTGTCTTAATAACTCTTTTGCTAATAATATTTTTGGAGGTCTGAGATCTCCTTGGATCACTTAGAGTATGGCACAGCAAGAAAAAAGAAGTTGGTTACCAGAATAGTTACCAGTTCATTTAGTTTTTTATACTGAACACTTTTGGTTTAATTGATGTAATATCTTAAGAAATAATATGCTCCATATACATTTTCAATCTTCTTCTATATACTTCTGTAACAAAAACTCACTTGCCATGCTATGACTAGGGACTACATGATCAGAAACATGTAAGCAACATAGTTGTTTTTAAGTACTTCTTGCATAATGGTTAATTTTTTTGTGCTACTAGTATGTTATATCTTCTTTTCCTTTAGATGGTCTTTAAGCAGTGCTGAGGCTCTTTTCTGTGCCCAGGAATTGCATCCTGTTTGTACATCACTGTACGGTATATCCATGGGGATAATGTTATAAAATCAATTTACCATTTTAATCAAGCATTTGTTAATGCCTGTAAGTCATAAATGTGATTTAGTATATAAAAAACACAATGGGGCAGATTTATCAAGCAGTCTGAAAGTCAGAATATTTCCAATTGCCCATGGCAACCAACCACAGCTCCCCTTTAAAATATTCATGAGCACTGGTGAAATGAAAGCTGAGCTGTGATTGGTTGCCATGGGCAACTGGAAATATTCTGACTTTCAGACTGCTTGATAAATCTGCCCCAATAACTTTACATATAAACAAAAGGCATAACCAAAGGCATAAAATGTGCCATACTAATTTGAACTTTCAAGTTTATAGATTTCCCAACATTTATCTGAAATTCATATAAGTGTTTTGAAGGTTTGATAAGGGAGAAGTAGTTGCTAAATGAGTATTTGACTTATTTAGGTAATAATAATGAGTAATAGTTAAACTGACAACGGAGGGTTTTATTCTGTTTTAATATATTTCACTGAGTAATTTTTTTGTGGGACAAACTTACATTTATATTGCTACCTTTTTTAGGACTTATATCAATTAGTTATGAGTTTCAAAATGGCAAGAAATGGGTTGGGACATTTGGTTGCTTGTTTATGCTACATGGGTAACTACTGGAAATAATCAAATTTTGATTTACCAGGCATTTTGTAATGCGCTGATACCTTACATGTATAAGATTTCATTTGTTTATTTCATGTATGTTCTACAGAAAGGGGGGATTTGAAATGTCCTAAAATTTAAAATGTCACATTTACACCACAATGATTCCAATAATAAGTACAACTCATTCCACAAAACTTAAGCCCTAGTAGTACTCAATCAACAAAAAAATCTAAATGTTACCCCTCTAGAAGACGACAATGCAAAAGCAAGTAACTTTTCTCTGCAAATGCGTTTTTATTATGCCAAATTATTCACGCATAAAAAAAGCTATATAAATGGGATATTGTTGTTATCGTACTGAACCATAAAACATAAAAAACATGATATCTATGCTACACAGTGTATAAAACTAACACATTTACACAGTAGCTGAGGAAAGAGTCGAGAAGAGGCTCTGAAAAGCGTCTACCGAACTTTGAATTTGTACCGTGGAGAGAGCATTACAGAGAGAGGTGTCCTGGCTGCTGACAATGTTCAGAGACATATATTCAAAATTTCGCAAATCGGAACCACACTAAACCATTCACTCACCAGGTGTACGCTGGACATACATCATGTGAATGTAGCCTAAGGTGAAGGACAAGATGCTGTGAAAAAACAATATGAAAATCACCATGGGACATTAAAGCATTCTATTATTAATATCACATATAGTGACACATGGCAGGTTTGAAGGGGTATTCCCACAAAGAAAAGTTTCTTATATGTACTCAGGATAACAAAATAACACATTCTCTAATTCACTGTTATTGACAAATAAAGCAGCCTTTCAAGTCCAACCTGCAACCTCTATCAGTCCTGCTGTACACAATTTCACAACCCTGTAACTTGTGACTTTAGGGTCGGGCAGCCATCTTGGATTTCTGTGTGACAGCCTTGCTACCTGAGTTTCTGTCTCTCTCTGCTCTGAGCCTGTAGCCATGCCTCCTGCACTACAGCACGGAGCTCACAGACACTCACCAATTCACTTCCTGCTAGAACATCATGAGGAGAGAGAAGCTACAAACTACAAGTAGATAAGTGATCCAGGGGAGGGGGGAGACAGACACATATCTGTGAGATGTAGCAAAGCTGACAGTGTAAGACAGCTTCTGTCTGTCATGCTGTCAGACAGTGGTGAAGTTGTTGTCAGGGCAGGAAGTCCGAGGGGGGAGCAGACTGAGGGATCGGAGGATGATGAGGTGACAGACCCAAGCTGGGTTGAGAGGCCGGGTGAACACAGTGCTTCTGAGACGGAGGAGAGTCCTCGACCAGAACAGGTTGGAAGAGGCAGTGGTGGGGCCAGACGGAGAGGCAGGGCCAGAGCAGGTGCATCAGCGCCAAATGTGTCACGTAGTGAAGCTCCCATGGCGAGGGCTCCCGCGGCGAGGGCTAGATTTTCAGAAGTCTGGAGGTTCTTTAAGGAAACACCGGATGACCGACGGACTGTGGTGTGCAACCTTTGCCAAACCAGGATCAGCAGGGGTTCCACCACTACTAGCTTAACTACCACCAGTATGCGCAGGCATACGAATGCTAAACACCCCACTCAGTGGCACCTCTGGCCGTGCACACCACTGCTCCTTCCCCTGTGTCAGCTGATAGTCAGCCCCGTGCCCAGGACCCTGGCACAAAACCCCATCGTCGCCTCCACGATCCTCCACAGCATCCACCAGCGTTCAGCTCTCCATACCCCAGACGCTGGAGCGGAAAAGGAAATATAGTGCAACCCACCCGCACGCCCAAGCCCTTAATGTCCACATCTCCAGATTGCTTAGCCTGGAGATGCTGCCCTATAGGCTAGTAGAGACCGAGGCCTTTCGCAACCTCATGGCGGCGGCCGCCCCTCGGTATTCGGTCCCCAGCCGCCACTACTTTTCCCGATGTGCCGTCCCAGCCCTGCACCAGCACGTGTCAGACAACATCATCCGTGCCTTGACCAACGCCGTTTCTGACAAGGTCCACCTGACCACGGACACGTGGACGAGTGCTGCCGGGCAGGGCCACTATATATCGCTGACGGCACATTGGGTTAACTTGGTGGAGGCTGGGACCGAGTCTGACCCTGCGGCTGGTCATATACTGCCGACGCCGAGGATTGCGGGGCCTACCTCGGTCCAGGTCTTTCAGGCCTACTATGCCTCCTCCTCCTCCCACCCCTCCTCCACCTCCTCCACCGAACTACCATCCGTGGGCATGGCGCCATCAGTCGCTAGCTCTAGGCACAGCAGCAGTGCCGTCGCTAAGCGACAGCAGGCGGTGCTCAAACTGCTGAGCCTAGGCGATAAAAGGCACACCGCCAAAGAACTATTACAGGGCATCACGGCGCAGACTGATCTGTGGCTGGCACCACTGAACCTGAAGCCAGGCATGGTTGTGTGTGACAACGGCCGTAACCTGGTGGCGGCTCTGCAACTCGGCAGACTGACACATGTGCCATGCCTGGCCCATGTGTTAAATCTGATAGTTCAGCGTTTCCTCAAGACATACCCCAATCTGTCTGATTTGCTCACAAAGGTGCACTGCATCTGTGCACATTTCAGGAAGTCCAGCACAGATGCTGCCACTCTCAGGGCAGCGCAGCGCCGCCTCCAACTGCCCGCTCACCGACTGTTGTGCGACGTGCCTACGAGGTGGAATTCAACATTAACCATGTTATCCAGAGTTTACCAGCAGCGCAGAGCGATTGTAGACTGCCAGATGTCAACTTCCACCAGAACTGGTAGTCAGGTCAGTCAGCTTCCTCAAGTCTACAATGAGGAGTGGACGTGGATGTCTGATATCTGTCAGGTGCTGAGTAACTTCGAGGAGTCAACAGAGATGGTCAGTGGCGATGCCGCCATCATCAGCCTCACCATCCCGCTGCTTGGCCTGTTGAAAAACTCTCTGATCAGCATGAAGTCGGAAGCTTTGCGCTCGTCACAAGAGACGGGGGAAGAAGATTCCCTTGTTGATAGCCAAAGCACCCTCAGGTCTGTTTCTCAGCGCATATCGGAGGAGGTGGAGGTGGAGGAGGAAGAGGAGGAGAATGTTGGCGAGACACAAGAGGGGACCATTGTTGAGTCCTTCACTGTTGAGCGTGTATGGGCAGAAGAAGAGGAATTGGAGGAGTTGGAGGAGGAGGAAATGGACAGTCAGGCCAGTGAGGGGAGTGAATTCTTGCGCGTTGGTACTCTGGCGCATATGGCAGATTTCATGCTAGGCTGCCTATCCCGTGACCCAAAGAATTTATTCCAGCACCGATTACTGGGTATTCACTCTCCGGGACCCACGGTACAAGCAAAATCTTTCCACTCTCATCCCTGGAGAGGAAAGGAGTGTGAGAATGCATGAATACCAGCAGGCCCTGGTGCACAAGCTGAAACAGTATTTCCCTTCTGACAGCGCTAGCGGCAGAGTGCGTAGTTCTGCGGGACAAGTAGCGAGGGAGAGTAGGCGAGCAGGCAGCTTGTCCAGCACTGGCAAGGGTACGCTTTACAAGGCTTTTGCCAGCTTTATGTCACCCCAGCAAGACACTGTCACCTGTCCCCAGTCTCGGCACAGTAGGGCTGATCTTTACAGAAAGATGGTGAGGGAGTACGTAGCTGACCATACCATCGTCCTAAATGATCACACAGCTCCCTACAACTACTGGGTTTCAAAGCTGGACATGTGGCACGAACTGGCGCTGTACGCCTTGGAGGTTCTTGCCTGCCCTGCCGCTAGCGTGTTGTCCGAGCGGGTTTTCAGTGCAGCTGGTGGCATCATCACCGATAAGCGTACACGCCTGTCGACTGACAGCGCTGACAGGCTGACGCTTATTAAGATGAATAAAGCCTGGATTTCTCATAATTTCCAATCTCCACCAGGTGAAGGAAACTCAACCTGAATAATTTATGCACTCCTCATCCTCATTTTCCTCCTTCTCCTCCTCTTTGTACACTAAAGCAGAGGAAACTGGCTATTTTTTGACAGGGCCCACTGGCTCTAGCTATAGTACTTTATGCATTTAATTTTTCTGGAGGGCCACCTACCCGGTCCTCTGTTTTAAACAATTTTTGGGAGTGCCACATACAGGCACTCAATCTATTCAATTTTTCTGGAGGGCCACCTACCTGCTCCTCTGGTTTGAAAACTTTTTTGGACTGCCACATACAGGCACTCAATCTATTTCATTTTTCTGGAGGGCCACCTACCTGCTCCTCTGGTTTGAAAACTTTTTTGGACTGCCACATACAGGCACTCAATCTATTTCATTTTTCTGGAGGGCCACCTACCTGCTCCTCTGGTTTGAAAACTTTTTTGGACTGCCACATACAGGCACTCAATCTATTTCATTTTTCTGGAGGGCCACCTACCTGCTCCTCTGGTTTGAAAACTTTTTTGGACTGCCACATACAGGCACTCAATCTATTTCATTTTTCTGGAGGGCCACCTACCTGCTCCTCTGGTTTGAAAACTTTTTTGGACTGCCACATACAGGCACTATCCAAATTAAATTGTCTCTATAGCAGCCTCCACACGTTGTCTCCATTGCTACCTCCAAAAGTCGTCCATATAGCTGCCTCCGCACATCGTCCCCTTATCAAACGAGGTGTGTCAGGCAGAAATTTGGGTTGTTTTCATGGATTCCACATCAAAGTTGTTAACTTTGTCGCCACCCTGCTGTGTTATCCACAAAATATACTGGCAAACTTTAATGATTAACCGATATTATTTCAGCGCTTCTTGCGCATCTGTTAATTACACTGCTGTGTAATCCACAAAATATACTGCCAAACTTTTACCATTTACGGATATTATTTCAGCGCTTCTTGCGCATCTGTTTACATTCCCCTCACCCGCCATATCCCAAACTTATAAGAACGCTACTACACTTAACTTGGTGGAGGCTGGGACCGAGTCTGACCCTGGGGCTGGTCATATACTGCCGACGCCGAGGATTGCGGGGCCTACCTCGGTCCAGGTGTCAAAGGCCTACTATACCTCCTCCTCCTCTCACCCCTCCTCCACCTCCTCCTCCTCCGAATTACCATCCGTGGGCATGGCGCCATCAGTCGGTAGCTCTAGGCACAGCAGGAGTGCCGTCGCTAAGCGACAGCAGGCGGTGCTCAAACTGCTGAGCCTAGGCGATAAAAGGCACACCGCCCAAGAGCTATTACAGGGCATTCCACATCAAACTTGTTAACTTTGTTGCCACACTGCTGTGTAATCCACAAAATATACTGGCAAACTTTTATCATTTACCGATATTATTTCAGCGCTTCTTGCGCATCTGTTTACATTCCCCTCACCCGCCATATCCCAAACTTATAAGAACGCTACTACACTTGATCTTATACAAAAGGTTCTTAGAAGTGCTGTTTGGGGAGTAGCCTAGAGACAGGGGCTTGGATTGGCGAAAGCTCGCCTGGAAGCGGAGCGCCAGCTCCATCCCAAGATCCAACTAACATAGTTTTAACTGCAGCACCTTTAATCTACTACTAGTTCACTGCCTCCATAATAATAATAATAATCTTTATTTATATAGCGCCATCATATTCCGTAGCGCTTTACAAATCATAGGAAACAAATACAAATGTAATGTAACAGAGCACAACATTTGTATGGAACAACAGGAGTGAGGTCCCTGCTCGCCAGAGCTTACGGTTTATGAAGATGATGGGGTAACACGAGGTAAAAGAATATTTAATGGTCAAGCCATTCTTCTTAGGGAATAGAACAAAATATAATAAATGGAATTGCTGTCGCTTGAACCACTCAGCCGTCATCTTATATACCAGGTCCAGGGTGAATGGGACTGCAGAGAAGTCTGGTGCCTGTTGGTTGCTGGATAACAGATGGGAGGACGACACAGGACGGGTTAGTAGAAGAGTTAAAACTTCATGCAGTTAATGAGTGTTATAGGCTTGACTAAAGAAATGGGTTTTAAGAGCACGTTTGAAACTTTGGAGGTTAGGTATTAGTCTGATAGTCCGGGGCAGAGCATTCCATAGAATTGGTGCAGCTCTAGAGAAGTCTTGGAGACGCGAGTGGGAGGTCCGCACTAGGGTAGAGGTTAATCTAAGATCACTGGCGGATCAAAGAGCACGGGTTGGGCAATAGACTGAGATAAGAGAGGAGAGGTAGGGGGGTGCAGCATTATACAGAGCTTTATGGATGAGGATTATTATTTTAAACTGTATTCGAAAGGAGACTGGCAGCCAGTGCAGCGACTGGCATGAACTGTAGGCATACATGGTCCCCTTATCAAACGAGCTGTGTCAGGCAGAATTTTGGGTTGTTTTCATGGCTTCCACAACAAACTTGTTAACTTTGTCGCCACCCTGCTGTGTAATCCACAAAATATACTGGCAAACTTTTATCATTTATCAATATTATTTCAGCGCTTCTTGCGCATCTGTTTACATTCCCCTCACCCGCCATATCCTAAACTTATTAGAACGCTACTACACTTGATCTTATACAAAAGGTTCTTAGAAGTGCTGTTTGGGGAGTAGCCTAGAGACAGGGGCTTGGATTGGCGAAAGCTCGCCTGGCAGCGGAGCGCCAGCTCCATCCCAAGATCCAACTAACATGCTTTTAACTGCAGCACCTTTAATCTACTACTAGTTCACTGCCTCCATACATGGTCCCCTTATCAAACGAGCTGTGTCAGGCAGAATTTTGGGTTGTTTTCATGGCTTCCACATCAAACTTGTTAACTTTGTCGCCACCCTGCTGTGTAATCCACAAAATATACTGGCAAACTTTTTTCATTTACCGATATTATTTGAGCGCTTCTTGCTCACCTCCTTTGGTTCCTCTCTGCCACCCATTGGTTTTAAGCCTGAGTCCATTTGGGGTATGTTGCCAAGACACTCTCTAGCCTGCCGCCGCTGCCTCTGCATGCCGTCCCCTATAGTGTCAGGGTCAATTATTGGATGTTTTAGATGCTATCTAGCTTCATTCTGTCACTCTGTCATGGCCATGCTGTTGCCCATAATTTTGGCATAATGGTGCGTTTAAGCAGCCTCAGAGGCATCCATGCATGCTGCCCCTGCTGTTTCCTGTCCATTTCCGTGGTGTTTCCATCCTTTTCTGATGTTTCCAGGTGTTTGGCCAAGCTTCCCTGTGCAGAGCCTTGGTCCCCTTGAAAAATGCTCGAGTCTCCCATTGACTTCAATGGGGCTCGTTATTCGAGACGAGCACTCGAGCATCGGGTAAAGTTTGTCTCGAATAACGAGTACCCGAGCATTTTAGTGCTCGCTCATCTCTAGTGTTAACATTACTAGGGGATTTAAATGTGAGAATTTTCTTTTGTGGGAAAACCCCTCTAAGGGATTAATACCACCATGAAGAATATAAATTATTAACCCTGTTCCCTCTATTGTATTGATCACAAATAATATTTATTGCATTCACTTACAGAATTTTATAGCGCTGTGAATTGTGAAATTCATCAGAAGAATACAGTTAATAATAGAGAGCAGTAAGCAGGTGACTATCGCCTATCCTTGCACTGAAAGGTTATGCATGATATTTACATGGCTTTACATTTTTGATCTGCACTTGTAAAAGTACAAGAACTCCAGTACACATTCTAAAATTTCCATTTATTTTAAAACCAATTAAAGCCATGGCATGGTGTGCAGAAAACTACTTATGCCTCTGGGATAAGCAGTTTCTTATAAAAGACCAGCATGTACAGTCTCTATATAACTGTGCTGAATTGTGAAAAAAACTTCAACTGTATATCTCTCCTTCTTGTCCTTGATTTACTGATTTTTGATTTTGAATAATTCATCTTGTATAACAAAGTTTCATGCTTTCTTAAAAAAAGTTCAAATACATACACATTTAAAGGATAGAGATTAAGAGTTTTTGAATGCTGGAGGTCCCCTAGTGTTGGTGGTCCCTTAGGAGAACTGGGGATACAAAGTCCCCTAAAGTGCCCCATCGAGAAGGCAGCACAGGCGTGAATGCTTGACCTGCACTCCATTAACTTCCGTCAGGCTTTGAGGACAGCAATTAGAGATGGGCAAATCGATTCTGACGATTCTAAATTCGTTTAGAATTTAATGATAAATTCAATTCGTCACAAATCCGAAGTTTTTCAGTGGTTCGTGGGATGGAATTTTGAATTTTTTAAAATTAATTAATTTATTTTATTTTATTTTTTTTCTCCTTTTTTAGCAAAGTGGCCACAAGCACAATGTGTTATATGGGGCAGAGAACTCTGGGAAGAAGAAAGGAACATGGCAGTACTGTTCCTCTCTCTATGGGGGTAGTTTTCCTCACTGTATGGGGGTAGTGTCCCTCACTGTATGGGGGTAGTGTCCCTCACTGTATGGCTGTATTCTACACTGTCTGGAGGAAGTGTTCCTCACTGTATGAGGGCAGTGTTCCTCACTGTATGGCAGTAGTGTTCCTCACTGTATGGGTGTAGTGTTCCTCACTGTATGGCTGTATTCTTCACTGTATTGAGGTAGTGTTCCTCACTGTATGGGGGTAGTGTCCCTCAATGCGGTAGTGTTCCTCACAGTATGGCGTTAGTGTTCCTCACAGTATGGAGGTAGTGTTCCTCACTGTGTGGCGGTAGTGTTCCTCACTGTATGGCGGTAGTGCTCCTCACTGTATGTCTGTATTCCTCACTGTATGGCGGTAGTGTCCCTCTCTGTGTGGCAGTAGTGTTCCTCACTGTATGGCGGTAGTGTCCCTCACTATATGGCGGTAGTGTTCCTCACTGTATGACTGTATTCCTCACTGTATGGTGGTACTGTCCCTCACTGTGTGGATGTATTCTTCATTGTATGGAGGTAGTGTTCCTCACAGTATGGCGGTAGTGTTCCTCATTGTGTGCCGGTAGTGTTCCTCTCTGTAAGGCGGTAGTTTTCCTATCTTTATGGCGGTAGTGTTCCTTGCTATTTGGCCGTAGTGTTCCTCACTGTATCGAGGTAGTGTTCCTCACTGTATGGCTGTATTCCTCACTGTATGGTGGTAGTGTCCCTCTCTGTGTGGCAGTAGTGTTCCTCACTGTATGGCGGTAGTGTCCCTCACTGTATGGCAGTAGTGTTCCTCCCTATATGGCGGTAGTGATCCTCACTGTATGACTGTATTCCTCACTGTATGGTGGTACTGTCCCTCACTGTGTGGCTGCATTCTTCATTGTATGGCGGTAGTGTTCCTCACTGTATGGAGGTAGTGTCCCTCACTGTATGGTGGTAGTGTTCCTCACTGTTTGGTCGTAGTGTTCCTCACTGTATGGCGGTAGTGTTCCTCATTTTGTGCCGGTAGTCTTCCTCTCTGTAAGGCGGTAGTTTTCCTAACTTTATGGCGGTAGTGTTCCTCGCTATTTGGCCGTAGTGTTCCTCACTGTATGGAGGTAGTGTTCCTCACTGTGTGGCGGTAGTGTTCCTCACTGTGTGGCGGTAGTATTCCTCACTGTATGGCGGTAGTGCTCCTCACTCTATGGGGCTAGTGTCCCTCACTGTATGGCGGTAGTGTTCCTCACTGTATGGCGGTAGTGTTCCTCACTGTATTGCTGTATTCCTCACTGTATGGCGGTAGTGTCCCTCTCTGTGTGACAGTAGTGTTCCTCACTGTATGGCGGTAGTGTCCCTCACTGTATGGCAGTAGTGTTCCTCACTATATGGTGGTAGTGTTCCTCATTGTATGGCTGTATTCCTCACTGTATGGCGGTACTGTCCCTCACAGTGTGGCTGTATTCTTCATTGTATGGCGGTAGTGTTCCTCACTGTATGGTGGTAGTGTTTCTCACTGGCCGTAGTGTTCCTCACTGTATGGAGGTAGTGTTTCTCATTGTGTGGCGGTAGTGTTCCTCTCTGTAAGGCGGTAGTTTTCCTAACTTTATAGCGGTAGTGTTCCTCGCTATTTGGCCGTCATGTTCCTCACTTTATGGAGGTAGTGTTCCTCACTATGTGGCGGTAGTGTTCCTCACTTTATGGAGGTAGTGTTCCTCACTGTGTGGCGGTAGTGTTCCTCACTGTATGGCGGTAGTGTTTCTCACTGTATGGCTGTATTCCTCACTGTATGGCTGTAGTGCCCCTCACTCTATGGGGCTAGTGTCCCTCACTGTATGGCGGTAGTGTTCCTCACTGTATGGCGGTAGTGTTCCTCACTGTATGGCTGTATTCCTCACTGTATGGCAGTAGTGTCCCTCTCTGTGTGGCAGTAGTGTTCCTCACTGTATGGCGGTAGTGTCCCTCACTGTATGGCAGTAGTGTTCCTCTCTATATGGCGGTAGTGTTCCTCACTGTATGACTGTATTCCTCACTGTATGTTGGTACTGTCCCTCACTGTGTGGCTGTATTCTTCATTGTATGGCGGTAGTGTTCCTCACTGTATGGAGGTAGTGTCCCTCACTGTATGGTGGTAGTGTTCCTCACTGTTTGGCCATGGTGTTCCTCACTGTATGGCGGTAGTGTTCCTCATTTTGTGCCGGTAGTCTTCCTCTCTGTAAGGCGGTAGTTTTCCTAACTTTATGGCGGTAGTGTTCCTCGCTATTTGGCTGTATGTTCCTCACTGTATGGAGGTAGTGTTCCTCACTGTGTGGCGGTAGTGTTCCTCACTGTGTGGCGGTAGTATTCCTCACTGTATGGCGGTAGTGCTCCTCACTCTATGGGGCTAGTGTCCCTCACTGTATGGCGGTAGTGTTCCTCACTGTATGGCGGTAGTGTTCCTCACTGTATGGCTGTATTCCTCACTGTATGGCGGTAGTGTCCCTCTCTGTGTGGCAGTAGTGTTCCTCACTGTATGGCGGTAGTGTCCCTCACTGTATGGCAGTAGTGTTCCTCACTATATGGTGGTAGTGTTCCTCATTGTATGGCTGTATTCCTCACTGTATGGCGGTACTGTCCCTCACAGTGTGGCTGTATTCTTCATTGTATGGCGGTAGTGTTCCTCACTGTATGGTGGTAGTGTTCCTCACTGGCCGTAGTGTTCCTCACTGTATGGAGGTAGTGTTTCTCATTGTGTGGCAGTAGTGTTCCTCTCTGTAAGGCGGTAGTTTTCCTAACTTTATAGCGGTAGTGTTCCTCGCTATTTGGCCGTCGTGTTCCTCACTTTATGGAGGTAGTGTTCCTCACTATGTGGCGGTAGTGTTCCTCACTTTATGGAGGTAGTGTTCCTCACTGTGTGGCGGTAGTGTTCCTCACTGTATGGCGGTAGTGTTTCTCACTGTATGGCTGTATTCCTCACTGTATGGCGGTAGTGCCCCTCACTCTATGGGGCTAGTGTCCCTCACTGTATGGCGGTAGTGTTCCTCACTGTATGGCGGTAGTGTTCCTCACTGTATGGCTGTATTCCTCACTGTATGGCAGTAGTGTCCCTCTATGTGTGGCAGTAGTGTTTCTCACTGTATGGCGGTAGTGTCCCTCACTGTATGGCAGTAGTGTTCCTCCCTATATGGCGGTAGTGTTCCTCACTTTATGACTGTATTCCTCACTGTATGGTGGTACTGTCCCTCACTGTGTGGCTGTATTCTTCATTGTATGGCGGTAGTGTTCCTCACTGTATGGAGGTAGTGTCCCTCACTGTATGGTGGTAGTGTTCCTCACTGTTTGGCCATGGTGTTCCTCACTGTATGGCGGTAGTGTTCCTCATTTTGTGCCGGTAGTCTTCCTCTCTGTAAGGCGGTAGTTTTCCTAACTTTATAGCGGTAGTGTTCCTCGCTATTTGGCCGTAGTGTTCCTCACTGTATGGAGGTAGTGTTCCTCACTGTGTGGCGGTAGTGTTCCTCACTGTGTGGCGGTAGTATTCCTCACTGTATGGCGGTAGTGCTCCTCACTCTATGGGGCTAGTGTCCCTCACTGTATGGCGGTAGTGTTCCTCACTGTATGGTGTTAGTGTTCCTCATTGTATGGCTGTATTCCTCACTGTATGGCGGTACTGTCCCTCACAGTGTGGCTGTATTCTTCATTGTATGGCGGTAGTGTTCCTCACTGTATGGTGGTAGTGTTCCTCACTGGCCGTAGTGTTCCTCACTGTATGGAGGTAGTGTTCCTCATTGTGTGGCGGTAGTGTTCCTCTCTGTAAGGCGGTAGTTTTCCTAACTTTATGGCGGTAGTGTTCCTCACTGTATGGCGGTAGTGTTCCTCACTGTATGGCTGTATTCCTCACTGTATGGCAGTAGTGTCCCTCTCTGTGTGGCAGTAGTGTTCCTCACTGTATGGCGGTAGTGTCCCTCACTGTATGGCAGTAGTGTTCCTCCCTATATGGCGGTAGTGTTCCTCACTGTATGACTGTATTCCTCACTGTATGGTGGTACTGTCCCTCACTGTGTGGCTGTATTCTTCATTGTATGGCGGTAGTGTTCCTCACTGTATGGAGGTAGTGTTCCTCACTGTATGGGGGAAGTGTTCCTCACTGTATGGCAGTAGTGTTCCTCACTGTATGGTGGTACTGTCCCTCACTGTGTGGCTGTATTCTTCATTGTATGGCGGTAGTGTTCCTCACTGTATGGAGGTAGTGTCCCTCACTGTATGGTGGTAGTGTTCCTCACTGTTTGGCCATGGTGTTCCTCACTGTATGGCGGTAGTGTTCCTCATTTTGTGCCGGTAGTCTTCCTCTCTGTAAGGCGGTAGTTTTCCTAACTTTATGGCGGTGGTGTTCCTTGCTATTTGGCCGTAGTGTTCCTCACTGTATGGAGGTAGTGTTCCTCACTGTGTGGCGGTAGTGTTCCTCACTGTGTGGCGGTAGTATTCCTCACTGTATGGCGGTAGTGCTCCTCACTCTATGGGGCTAGTGTCCCTCACTGTATGGCGGTAGTGTTCCTCACTGTATGGTGGTAGTGTTCCTCATTGTATGGCTGTACTCCTCACTGTATGGCGGTACTGTCCCTCACAGTGTGGCTGTATTCTTCATTGTATGGCAGTAGTGTTCCTCACTGTATGGTGGTAGTGTTTCTCACTGGCCGTAGTGTTCCTCACTGTATGGAGGTTGTGTTCCTCATTGTGTGGCGGTAGTGTTCCTCTCTGTAAGGCGGTAGTTTTCCTAACTTTATGGCGGTAGTGTTCCTCGCTATTTGGCCGTAGTGTTCCTCACTGTATGGAGGTAATGTTCCTCACTTTGTGGCGGTAGTGTTCCTCACTGTATGGAGGTAGTGTTCCTCACTGTGTGGCGGTAGTGTTTCTCACTGTATGGCGGTAGTGTTTCTCACTGTATGGCTGTATTCCTCACTGTATGGTGGTAGTGCCCCTCACTGTGTGGCGGTAGAGTTCCTCACTGTGTGGCGGTAGTGTTTCTCACTGTATGGCGGTAGTGATGCCAAATTTGTATAGGTTTTATAATGTTTTTATACATTTACAAATATTAAAACCACCTGTACAAAAAAAAACGGGTAGAAGAAGGTGTACTCCGGCGGGCCTTAGCAAAGACTTACCGGCTATGGAGAGGGCTCAGCCTGTGAGCTGTCTCCATGGACACGCACTGGTCATGTGACGGTACCCCGGCAGGCTGGTACCCTGCTCAAAGGCTAGGAGCCAAGGGTCAGTAGAAGAGTATCCCCATCTCAGCTTCTTCTTCTGGTTGTAAAAGTAGACTGGCAATCTTCTCCATGCATTTTTGCTAACTACAATACACTAGGGACTGCTTTCTTTATATGCTTTCTATTTCAGCACAAACAATGACAAAGTATTCTCCTATAGACTTTCTTTAAATCACCATAATATTCTAAGGCACAAAGTTTCTAAAGTGGTCAACAACTTTTCAGCTTTTCTAAAGGTATAGCTGTCTGCTTTTCTGGTTTTTCTCCTGCAAAACAATTTCATAGCTGTAGAAAAATACTGGCTTCTCTTTAGTTAGAGATACACAGTCAGAAATGTCTCTCAGTGTCCATATCTACAGGTCTATACAGTTAGAGTACTAATAAAAAGAATGTATATAACAAAACACTATATATTAATGCGAGTTAACCCTTGATATAAAATAAAGAGAGAGGTGCTGACTTTGTTTAGGAGACATAATACAATGTCCACAAATATTCAAATTTAAATGCTCCTCTGTTCCAGAGCACTACAGATATCTCACTGTATGAGCATACAATGGGATACCTAGCCCTCTATTGTAAGTACACATTGGAAATACATAAATTATTATTTATGGCACAAAAAAATGTAAAACAAATTGCGTAGTTTGGAGCTGACACCCTGTGGTTCCCAATGCCAGTTCAGCTCCGGTGATGAGTTGAACCAGCACTGGCACCTTTACATACTAAGGCTAAATTCACACTGCCGTGAGCCCGCCTCACCGTGGCACGGCGGGCACACGGCAGCGCGGGGAGAGGAGGAGGAGGTGAGCGCAGCTCACCCCCGCCCCTCTCCATAGGAATTAATGGCGCATGGCGCCGTAATAAGGGGAAAGATAGGACATGTCCTATCTTTCCCCGGGCTACGGAGCGGTACGGTGCCGCACGCGTGCTGCACCGTACCACTCCCGTACAGGGCCGTGAGCCCATAGAAGTGTATGGGGGACGTATATCGGCCGTATATACGTCGGCCGTATATACGTCCCCCATACTGTAGTGTGAATGTAGCCTAATACTGTATGTAATACTGTATGTAGTGCTACGTGACAGCTCTATATGCAGTAATAGTACGCCAAGGAGCGCTAAGTGGTTAAGACAGTCTTGTCTAACTTTGCAACTCCAATAAATTGGCTTAGTTTAAACCAAAACATTGCACTAAAAAATCTGGTGCATTCATATAATTTGTATTATTTACTTTTTTTCGGAGGCCATGTCCCTTTTGTCATATTAGCCATAGAAATGTCTGGGACGGATTACAGCTTCTCAATACAGGGCGTCCTGTAGGAGTTAATTTGTAGTCTTTTATAAGATATTAACATTTATTTTCAGGGCATTTAAACAATCAAGCAAATAATGGGTTAAATATTTCTGTTGGCAAGTTGCAAACATATTTCAACAGGGAAAGGCTCTAGAAATTAAGAGACAAAATTAAGTTTATGATAATAAGCAAGCTCTCACAGACACAAGTGCATCTCAGCTCCACAGTATTTACAGTCTCTACAATCCCAGGACATACTTCAAGATGAGATTGCAAATCTCAATGCATTTTCAATGCTAAATGTATATTAAAACAAATAGATTTTGTTGTTGACATAAATATATTAATGCACTTATTTGTGTATTTCCCATTAGTTTCTTAAAGCTCTCGGGAGTGCAGAAAAAAAATGACACTAGGTATTACTGTGATCCTTATTTTATCACAATTTTGCCAAATATTTGGGGATTAGACACTCTTGCATTATCCCCAAGTGCGTAACAAATTTAGCAGTTGTAATTACATATAAAATGGTTGTCTGAGACCAGAAAACTAGTGCAGGTTATAGCTGAGATCTACATTAGCCAGGCCTTGCCTAGATTTCCATACGATGCACAAATGTACTGGCCAGTCTTGATACATAGGCCCCAGGTATTGTGGCTTGAGCATACAGTGCTGAATCAACAGGGGAGTATTATTATGATTGTTTGTATGTATTTTTCTCTTCCTTTGCCACATTTACAATTGAAATTTTGTAATTAGATTTTTCAATTGCACCATTATGGGGCACATAAGACTTATTCATTAACTGTTAAACCTCTGTTAATCCGCCATTGCATTTTGCACAAATAGCTTTGTCAATGTAACAGCTTTTATGTTTTTCCAGTACAGGCGGTCCCCTAATTAAGGACAACCGACTTACAGACAAGCCCTAGTTAAAGACGAACCCCTCTGCCCACTGTGACCTCTGGTGAAGCTCTCTGTAATGAAGCTTTATTGCTAATCTTTGGTCCCAATACAATATAACATTTTGAAACTCCAATTGTCACTGGGGCAAAAAAAAAAAAATTTGTGTGGATCTACAATTTTAAAATATACGGTTTCAACTTACATACAAATTCAACTTAAGAACAAACCTATGGAACCTATCTTTTACGTATATGGTTTTATTGGTGTAATGTTTGTGTACAGAGGACTTTATTCTTTTTTTGTGGAGTAGAGTAGAAATCATTTTTTTCTGATTTTTGTTTTGTTTATATGACACTTTTCATTACTTTCCTAAAAATATAATATAAAATAAAATTTATTGTTCTTTTTGCAGGTTAAATTTTTTTTGCAGGTTTTGAATTGTAACATTTTAAGTAACATAAACGAAGTTAACAACTCTTTTAGGGGTTATAATTAAACACAATACCTATAGAATTCCATGTACAGAAAGGTAGCTCCCATTACACTTCCTTTATTTCATGAAAAAAAATGATGCAGCTCCTGTCATATTTTTTCATCTTTAAATAATGGAAGGGCATGACGGAAACTGTCAAATGCAGGTCTGAGCTAACTTTTATAACCTCTATTAATCCTTTCTAAAGGTTTACTTGGATGTTGTTCACCATAAATAACAGGAACATTCTATTTTCTGGATCAGGCTCTCCATACAAAGAATGCTTTTTTTTCTTCTCTAACCTGTGTCTACAGCCTCTCACCTACCTAAACCAGTTCCCTACCCTGTGCTGGCTGACAAGGTGCAAAAACATCAAAACAGCACTATCCACAAGTGGAAGGCTGTTTCTTCTGAAATAAATACAGTGGTTTGGTTATTATCCTGCATCCTTAAGTAAGTAAAGAGCTCTGTTTGGGCTTGTTTTCTGCGTAACAAATTGCACTTCATAGTGATGGTATTTATACTTCCATGTCGTGTACTGGGAAGTGGAAAAAAAATTCCAAATGCAGGGAAATTGGTGAAAAAACTCATTTGCGGCGATTTCTTGTGGACTTGGATTCTATGGCTTTCACTGTGCACCCCAAATGACATGTCTACTTTATTCTTTGGGTCCGTGCGATCATGGGGATACCAAATTTGAATAGGTTTTATAATGTTTTCATACATTTACAAAAATTAAAACCTCCTGTACATTTTAGATTTTGCCATCTTCTGGCGCTAATAACTATTTCATACTTTGGTGTAGACGCTGTGGGTAGTCGCATTTTTTGTGACCTTTAGTGAAGTTTTCAATGCTACCATTTTTAGTGCTGTACGACCTTCTGATCACTTTTTTAATATTTTTTTTAGTTAATCAGTGGATCACTTGTTCAAGCTAACCTGTAAAAGTTAATAAAAAATGTTAAAAACACTTCTTATATACATTTATTAATAAAACAAATTAATTAAATAAAGTTAAAGTCCACTAAACACAAATATTGCCTATACACATGCAATAAAGTGAAAAAAAAACACAAAATAGTCAAAAAACCCCACATATTTGGTATCGACGCGTGCATAACAATCTGTACAATAACTCAGAAACATTATTGGACCGTCTTGGTGAACGCCGAAAAAACAAAACACGAAAAACACGGCAAAAATGTACATTTTTCATAAAATCTCTACACAAAAACGTTTTAAAAAGTGATCTAAAAAGTTATGTGTGCAAAAATAGTACCACTGAAAAGAACACTTCAACACGTAAAAAATAAGCCCTAAACTAGCTCTGTCAACCAAAAAATATTAAAGTTACATCTCCGAAAAAATGGCAATGCAAAAACAAATGAGATTTCCTCTATATTAGTTTTTATCTCATCAATAAGCTAATGACCCACTAAAATGAAGTATTTGTAAAGTGCATCTTATGTCGCAGAAAAAAAAGCCCTTATGTCCAAATTGCCAAAAAAATAAAGATTGTATAGCCAATAAAAAGTGACAATGCATAATTTGCTCTGAATGGCGCAGCTCCCCTTCGATGCCCTGGCGTGTGCCCATAAAGCAGGTTACCAAAACATATGGGGTATTACTATACACAGGAGAGATTGGGTATCAAATTTTGTGGAGCGTTTTGGTATTTTATCCACTGAGAATTTGTACATTTTTTGAAAAACACATTAATTTAGCCAAAAAAATTTTACTTTCAAAATTGCATCCGATTTTGTTTTAACCCCTGTAAAACAATTAAAGGGTTAACAAACTTCATATAAGTTGTTTCACATACGTTGAGGGGTGTAGTTTCTATAATGGGGTAATTTATGGGGTTTTCTTTTATTCAGGCCTCTCAAAGTGATTTGAAACCTGAGCAGGTCCCTCAATAGCAGGATTTTGCGTTTTTTATGAAAATGTGAAGAACCGCACCTAACGTTCAAAGCCCCATAACATCTTACAAAAATGATAGTATGTATAAAAAACCACGGAGGTATAAAGTAGACATTTAGTGTATGTTAGTTATTACGTTTTATTAAGGTTATGACTATTGTGAGAAAGTAAGAGGTATTGTGTGGGAAAACCGCTATCTGTCCTACAGGCAGATGAAATACATGTGGTAAAAGCCCTGGGTTTGTCTGCAGTAACCCAAGGGTTAATACAGACATGATAAGCAGGAATAGTCTGTTTTGTCTGTGTTGGCCTAGCTAACACAGACACATTGGTAATGTCCGTACTGGGCCTGCTTATTATGGAGTAGGGGTAGGCTGGTAGTGGGACTCCTACTCCACCCGGGCTTCGGTCCTGGGCTTTTGTATAGCCCACAGGTGCGGGTCACAGGCTTCGTTAGGGCTTGATTTAGTCTGCAGGCCAGAAGCAGTAGGAGAGGCCCTACCTGGAGAGCTGAAAGCGAGATTGCATTCTCACAGCAAAGGTAACTGAGGGTCTCCTGTCTTGCTGCTGGCCAAGAGCGTGTGCCAGGCAGCCTGGTACCCGGATAGCTAGGGTCCTCAAAATGTATTAGACAGCGCCTAGCCGGGCAGGAATTACTTTTATAATGTTTTTGCATGTGCCTAAGCCAAGGCTGAATTTGTGTTCTGTTTTGCAAGTGTGAATAAACACTTAAGTTGGACTTTTAAACCTGCGTGTGTCACTGCTTCTTGCACTGCTACCTGTCAACTACCAGAGCAATTCCCCACATATGGTGGATTGGAGCGGGCAAAGTGCAGTGAAGTATACACTAGTGCATGTCCTGGAAGTTGACAGCACTGAAGCTGCAAGCCACAGCCATGGAGGAGTTAATCAAGCAGCTTGTCCAGTCCAACGTGCAGCAGCAAGAGACAAACAGATTGCTGCTCCAGCAGATAACAGCCCTGACCGCTGCTCAGCAAAGGACTGTCCCAGCAATGACGGTGAAGGACGCCAGGAAAGAGGTCCGCAAAGCTATGACCAAGATGACCGCCGAGGATGATGTGGAGGCCTATCTGACAGGCTTTGAGAGGGTGGCCACCCGAGAGAGGTTGCCACAGCAACACTGGGCAGAGGTGTTGGCCCCCTTCCTCGTCGCTGATCCCCAGCAGGCATACTACGACCTGAGCGAGGAGTATGCCCGGGACTACTCCAAGGTAAAGGCAGAGATCTTGGCCCGACTAGGAGTGGATCAGCATCTACGCGCTCAAAGAGTGAATAGCTGGAGATACCAGGAGGCGCTACCACCGAGGGGGCAGATGCACCAACTTGTTCACTTGGTCCGCAAGTGGCTTCAGCCGGAGACATCAACCCCAGCCCAGATGGTCGAGAAGGTTGTTTTGGACCGTTTCCTGAGGGCCTTGCCGGGTGAGATCCAACAATGGGTGGGACACGGGGACCCGTCTGATGCCGATGCGCTGGTGGGGTTGGTGGAGAGGTTTTGTGCCACTCAGGCCCTAACAAAGAAAGCCCCTTATACCAAGACAGGCCTTAAGGCACGGAAGGTCTTGTCACCCACAAATTCCCGGGGCAGGACAACGCCCAATGTCCGGGAAGTACCCCAGGGGAGGAGGAGGGGGGAGGCTCCCACCTGTTGGACCTGCCATGAGCCAGGTCATATTGCAGCCCATTGCCCCAATTCCTCAGAGCCCATGGACTGCAGTTCCGCCAGAAGGGTTTCTCTCTACACAGCTACTAGCCCCGACTCTGCTGATGAGCGCCACCTGTGCCGGGTGACTGTGGCAGGGCATCCAGCGTTGGCCCTGCTGGACTCAGGCAGTCGGGTGACCTTGATTAATGGGTCCCTCACAGACCCCAAGGCGGTCACAGGGCGCACAGTTGGAGTCCTGTGCATCCATGGGGACGTAAAGGACTACCCCACCACAGTTATTAACTTCCAGACCTCTTGTGGAGAGACGCTACATGAGGCAGCGGTTGTCATGAACTTGCCCCATGATCTTATTTTGGGACGGGACTTCCCCATGTTCTGGACTCTATGGCGGGGAAACCAAGAGTTGGGGGGTTGTTCTCCTGTGTTGTCTGGTCAGATCTCTGAACCCGAGCCTGATGACCCAGATTCTGGAGTTCCTGCCGTAGGGGTGACCGCCACAGAAGATGGAAGTGTAATGTTTCCCCTAGATGTTATGGCAGGCGAAACTGAGGAGGTAGTGACAGGACCGCAGTTGTCTGATTTGGAGGTATCCCGTGACAACTTTGGTACTGCACAACTCCAGGACCCCACTCTGGTCCGCGCCAGAGAAAATGTGGTAGAGATTAATGGTGTACCTCAGCACCCAGGTGCGGATAAGTTGTTCCCTCGAGTGGTGGTAAATCAGGAGTTATTGTACCGCATTGATAAGGTCCACGGTGAAACCCGGGAGCAGTTAATGGTACCTCAGCCATATCGTCAGATGGTGTTAGACCTTGCACATAAGCATGTGATGGGAGGGCACTTAGGTACCACAAAAACTCTGGAACGCATCTTGCAGCGTTTTTATTGGCCCGGAGTGTACGATAGGGTAAAAAGGTATTGTGAAACTTGCCCTGATTGTCAATTGCATGCTCCCATGGTACACTTTCGAAGTCCGTTGGTACCTCTGCCCATTATTGAGGTACCCTTTGAAAGGGTCGCCATGGATTTGGTCGGTCCTTTGGTTAAATCTGCTCGGGGGCATCAGCATATCCTGGTAGTCATGGACTATGCTACCCGATATCCTGAGGCCATCCCACTACGGCACACCTCTGCGAAACTAATTGCTAAAGAGTTGTTTGCCATGTTCTGCCGGGTGGGACTTCCCAAGGAGATCCTCACAGATCAGGGGACTCCTTTTATGTCAAAAGTCACCAAGGAGCTATGTCGGCTCTTTAATATTAAACAGTTACGCACCTCTGTGTACCATCCTCAGACGGATGGATTGGTAGAACGGTTTAACAAAACTTTAAAGAGTATGCTAAAAAAGGTGGTAAACAAGGATGGGAAGGACTGGGATGTACTGTTGCCATATTTAATGTTCGCCATCCGAGAGGTTCCACAAGCCTCTACTGGGTTCTCGCCGTTTGAGTTAGTATATGGCAGACATCCCAGGGGTCTCCTGGACATAGCCAAAGAGACATGGGAACAAGAGCCCACCCCCCACAAAAGTGTAATAGACCATATCGCAGATATGCAGGACAGGGTGGCGGCCGTCATGCCCATTGTCAAGGAGCATATGGAGGAGGCACAAAGAACTCAAAGCCGGGTTTATAACAGGTCAGCAAAAGTAAGGACCTTTAATCCCGGTGATCGTGTGTTGGTGCTAGTCCCCACTGTAGAAAGTAAGTTTCTTGCTAAATGGCAAGGACCGTATGAGGTTATAGAGAAAATAGGAGAGGTGAACTACAGGATACGTCAGCCCGGACGGAGAAAACCCGAGCAGACTTATCATGTAAATCTGTTGAAGGCCTGGAAAGACAGAGAGAGTCTGCATACAGAGATGGTTCTGGCTAGTCCACCTCCTGCGATACCCTCACAGGCTGCAGGTAAGCCTGTGCCGGAGGCAGAAGTGCGAATAGCCGATACCCTAACCAAAGAGCAACAGCGAGAGGCTCGAGAGTTTGTAGCAAGAAATACAGATGTGTTCTCAGAGTTGCCAGGCTACACATCTGTAATTAAACATGATATTGTCACTGAGCCAGGGGCAAGGGTAAGATTAAGGCCGTACAGAGTCCCTGAAGCTCGTAGACAAGCCATATCAGAGGAGGTTCAGAAGATGCTGAAGCTAGGGGTAATTGAGGAGTCCAAAAGTGAGTGGGCCAGTCCAATTGTTCTAATTCCCAAACCGGATGGGACGTTGCGATTTTGCAACGATTTTAGAAAATTGAATGAGGTGTCTAAGTTTGATGCCTACCCCATGCCCCGGGTGGACGAGCTTATTGAGAGACTAGGGAGTGCTCGGTACTTCACCACCCTGGATCTAACTAAAGGATATTGGCAGGTACCCCTGACAGATAGGGCTAAAGAAAAGACAGCCTTTGTTACCCCTGAGGGCCTTTTTCACTATGTTGTGTTACCATTTGGGCTTCATGGGGCCCCCGCTACCTTTCAACGGTTAATGGACATAGTGTTAAAGCCACATAGGAGATACGCCTCAGCCTATCTAGATGACATTATCATCTACAGCCAAGACTGGGCGAGTCACTTGGCCAAGGTACAGGCCGTAGTGAACTCTCTAAGGGCAGCGGGCCTGACTGCAAACCCCAAGAAGTGTGCGCTGGGAATGGAGGAGACACACTATTTGGGGTATGTGATTGGTCGAGGTATAATTAAACCTCAGGTCAACAAGATTGACGCTATACAGGGTTGGCCTCAACCAGTGAGCACGAAACAAGTCAGGGCATTCCTGGGCATTGTCGGGTACTACAGACGGTTTATACCAAACTTTGCCACCGTGTCCGCTCCCTTGACAGACCTGCTGAAGGGTAAAAGGCCTGTCATGGTGCGGTGGAATGAACAAGCAGAAGGTGCTTTTCAGGCCTTGAAGTCTGCATTGTGTGGATCTCCCGTCCTCATTGCGCCAAACTTCAAGAGAGAGTTTATTGTGCAGACGGATGCATCAGATGTAGGGCTGGGAGCTGTCCTGTCTCAGGAGGTGAATGGAGAAGAACACCCCATTACTTACCTGAGCAGGAAGCTCACGCCAGCAGAGAAAAATTACAGTATCGTCGAGAAGGAATGTCTGGCGATAAAGTGGGCATTGGAGTCCCTACGGTACTACTTGCTGGGACGACGGTTCCGTCTAATAACTGACCACTCTCCTCTCACGTGGATGAGTAGAACTAAGGAGAAGAATGCCAGGGTCACTAGGTGGTTCTTGTCCCTCCAAAATTTCAGCTTTACGGTGGAGCACAGAGCCGGGAAGCTACAGGGCAATGCAGATGCCTTGTCCCGAACGCATTGCTTAATGTCAGGAGTTCGCCCCGGTGGGTCTGAACTGAGGGGGAGGGTATGTGAGAAAGTAAGAGGTATTGTGTGGGAAAACCGCTATCTGTCCTGCAGGCAGATGAAATACATGTGGTAAAAGCCCTGGGTTTGTCTGCAGTAACCCAAGGGTTAATGCAGACATGATAAGCAGGAATAGTCTGTTTTGTCTGTGTTGGCCTAGCTAACACAGACACATTGGTAATGTCCGTACTGGGCCTGCTTATTATGGAGTAGGGGTAGGCTGGTAGTGGGACTCCTACTCCACCCGGGCTTCGGTCCTGGGCTTTTGTATAGCCCACAGGTGCGGGTCACAGGCTTCGTTAGGGCTTGATTTAGTCTGCAGGCCAGAAGCAGTAGGAGAGGCCCTACCTGGAGAGCTGAAAGCGAGATTGCATTCTCACAGCAAAGGTAACTGAGGGTCTCCTGTCTTGCTGCTGGCCAAGAGCGTGTGCCAGGCAGCCTGGTACCCGGATAGCTAGGGTCCTCAAAATGTATTAGACAGCGCCTAGCCGGGCAGGAATTACTTTTATAATGTTTTTGCATGTGCCTAAGCCAAGGCTGAATTTGTGTTCTGTTTTGCAAGTGTGAATAAACACTTAAGTTGGACTTTTAAACCTGCGTGTGTCACTGCTTCTTGCACTGCTACCTGTCAACTACCAGAGCAATTCCCCACACTATGTATGGAAAAAGTAGAACATTTTGAAGTTCGAAAATCAAGAATTTTTCCAAATTTTCACCAAATATCTGATTTTCTCATAAATAAATGCAAAACATACCAGCAAAATTTTTCAACTAACATGAAGTACAAAGTGTCACGAGAAAACAATTTTAAAATCACTTGGATATGTTAAAGCGTTCCGAAGTTATAACCACTTGTAGTGACACAGGGCAGATTTGAAAAAATGGGCCGTGTCAGGAAGGTGAAAAGTGGCTTCAGCGTTAAGGGGTTAAGAGGTATCAATATAATAATATGTATATAAAATACACTCACATGTATATCTCCAGTTGTACCCTTTCTTAGACCTTTATTAGGTGCTCAAAAGTCAGCATCCTGCAATTGTGGTGTGGTCTTCAGGTAGAAGTAAAAAACTTACCTCTGTAAAATGGTTTTTGTCAATCTCAAAAAATGCACATAAGACACAATTTTAAAAAGTAAGGGCTAATATACCTATAGTGGGGAAGGGATGGTAGATTAACTTTTGATTCAAAACAGGAACAAGGGGTTACTTTAGTGTTACTAAAGTGGGGGAATAGTCTCTCTAACATATATGGAGAGTGCTTGCCAGAGGGAAAAATTATGTTACAATTGACAAAAGTTGTAAAATGCAATGGCAAGCCGTATGAATTGCATCTACCAGAACTAACAAAAACAAGAAACAAAGGGCGATTTATCACTACGTTTCTTCTAAATGTAAAAACAAAAAAGTTGCAGTTTTTTTGAACAATGCTGTTTTTGTGTACTTTTCCACATTTGCCCCTCATGGTGCACTGTTTCTTTCAAAAAAATCTAGCTATTTAGACTAAAATTAATGGGGCTCATTTACCAAGAGTCCGCGGAGCGCATTTTCGTTTTGCGTTTTGCACTGAATCGCGCCGGGGTTTGTGTCACACACGATTGGATTTTGCAGCATCGGCACCGGCTTGAAGGTGACAGAAATCGGGGGGTGGGCCGTCGGACAACCCCACGGATTCGGACTGAGCACGGGATTTAACATTTACAATTGTGTCGCAAGAGACGCACTTACAAGCCCCGGGAAGAAGATGGTAAACTCCGGCAGATGGATGCAGGAACTCGGGCACACGAGCTTCGTGAATTGCGCCGGACTTCATCCAGATGACTTGTTCCAGATTACCGCGAAGCGTGTCGCCCACAGGAAGTGAAGAAAACGTCACTTCCTGTATCGCGGAGAGTAAAAAAATGCGGCGCATGCACTGACGATAAAGTATAAACACATTCACACAATTATCAAAGCTTGCGCCATAATAATTATAAAACAGAAATGTAAAGTGCCACTGCCAATTGCATAAAAGTATGAAAGCCACTGTGGCAATTTCGGATTGCAAAACACAAGTAGTGGCAATGATATAGATATGGCCGAGAGAGGCACAAAGTGCACAGTGCTAGTGCATGGCATGTAAACCGCAACATTAGTGAGAGTGAAAGAGTGCAGAATTTGAGGGTAAAAATGTATTCCGTGTAATAAATGATGAAAAAGGGGGGGATAAAAAAGGAGTAGCAGGCTCCGAGGGCTGGGCTGAGCATTAAAAATCTTTGTATGAACAATTTATATGAAATAAGGAAAGTATCATGTTGGGATGTAAAAACGGAAATGTAAAAACGCTGAGTATATCTTGGGTAGGGGGATGGAGGAAAAACAGTTAGGGAAGCCGGCCGCTAACCATTCTGGAAACATAGATAGGACATCGTACGGAAACACATTTCTTCTTGAAGGAAGGCACAGGGATGGTTTCCACATGGGGCATCCAGGATCAAAAACCACGGAAGGTGTGCTTCATACATGCAGGGCATGGAAACATCAGAGAGCCACGTTCCATACAGTAAGGTGAGTAGAGAATCAGTGATAAACATAATAAAAGATCTAATAAAAGAAGGAGAGACAATATAACATTAATAGTATAAATAAACACAGTGTACAAATAAGTGCTTGTAAAGTGGTAAGACCCTTAAATGGTGAAAAAGGTGAAGTGAATAAGAACAAGTGTACGGTGTGCACCTCAAAACATAAGGACCAGCCGAGTCCAAAATGTTTGGATGAGCGCATGCGTCAAATGTATATATGGGGTCCAGAGAGTATAAGAAAAATAAAAACCAAACAAATAAGAGGACCAATGAGTGACACGACAAACGAGAAAAAGGGGGAAAAAAAAGGAAATGAAAGTATGATAGTGTAAACAAAGCAGTTTTAGTCCTTATAAAAACCTGTATAAAGTAGATCCTCATTAAGCCCCATAGGGGAGAGTGAGTCAAGACGGAATCAAGTGGATTTTCTCCAGACCACATACCCGAAGGCTGTGATTCGATCCCCGATGTGCCTGTAAAAAATGGGCAGCCACAGTGGATAGTGTCTTACCTTTGGAAAGATCATTTGACGCCGTTGTAATGGAGGAGAGGTGTTGTTGTATACGTCTTCTCAATTCCTGCCCTGTTTGCCCCACGTAGACCATTGGGCACGAGCATTGGAGGATGTATATAACACCCTTAGTTTTACAATTAACATAGTCGCGTAGCCTAAACGGAGACTGATTTTTGGGGTGGATAAAAGTATCTTTGGTGACCATCATGCGGGGGCAAATGGAGCAATCCCCGCAGGGGAATGAGCCCCTCAATCGTTGACCCGTACCAATAGGTATTGTGGGTCCCTGAAAATGGCTGGACGTGAGTACATCCTTCAAGTTTCGTGCTCTTCTGGATACTAGTTTGGGTTTCTTTGGGATATATGCGTGGAGTCTGCTGTGTAGTAACAAGGCATGGTTTAGAATCCGTGTCCCGCCTCTTTGGTTGTAGAAGTGTCTGTCGATCGCTATCCCTTGCCCTAATGAAGGCTTTGGAAATTACTTTTTTGGGGTATCCTCTTGACCTGAAGCGTTCAGTGAGGTCCTTTGCCTGTGCATGGAATTCCGTGACGTTCCTGCAATTACGTCTGACTCAAAGGAATTGGCCCACAGGGATGCTTTCCCTGAGAAGTCTGGGGTGGAAGCTAGAAAAGGATAATAAACTGTTAGCCGCAGTGGGGTTTCTGTAAAGTGAAGTCGAGAGGTGGGTCCCCTCCACTTGAATTTTTAAATCTAAGAAATCCACGTGGGTTTCGGAAATTAGATGAGTCAACAGTATCTTCCATGGATTTGTGTTCAGACCTCGGATAAACTCAATGCAAACATCACGGGTTCCCTGCCAGATCAGGAGGATATCATCGATATCCCTTTACCAACCCACCACATGTGTCTTGAAGGCGACCAACTGGTACACGATATGCTCCTCCCACCAACCTAAAAACAGATTGGCATATGAAGGAGGATAGTATGCTCTATCATAGGTGAAATAATTTTGATAGAGGACCAGAGACAGTGGTATAGAGGGACTCAACGTCCAGCGTAACCAAAAGTGCATTGGGAGGAATCAGTTGATTCTCGATCTGCTGAATCAGGTGTGTCATATCGCATACATACGCAAGAAGTTTTGTGACCATGGGCTGCAGAAAAAAGTCAATATAAGAACACAGTTTCTCATTAAACCCCCAATACCGGACACTATTGGCCTACCTGGAGGTTCCTGTAAGGACTTGTGAATTTTAGGTAACATATAGAATGTCGGGGTCTTGCGGTCGTCAACCGTCAGGAATCTGTGCTCTTTTTGTTTATAATACCACAGCTCAATGCTGCCGTCAAGGTCCGATCAATTTTGTTTTTAAAGACCTGTGTGGGGTCAGATGGTAACCATATGTAAAAATCCTGGTTATTGAGCTGACGTCTGGCTTCTTTGACATATTGATCAATCGGCCAAATGACAATATTATCGCCTTTGTCGGCCTCCTTGATCAGGAATTCTTTATTGTTACGTAGTCCCATTACAGCCGATCGCTCCCTTCTTGATAAATTTTCCATTTGATTTCTGTCCAATCTTTTTTTATCTCAGCCATAACACAGTCATAGAAAATCTGGATGACAGGGAAAAGTCTGAGATTGGGTGTGTTTTGAGAGGGAACTCTCATGGGAAATGGTTTCCTACCTGAGGAGGCATCGTTTTCATCCAGTAGTTCAATCAGGTCCATGAGCACCCGTCTATCACTTTCAGGGAGAGCATCCATCAGTGATGGCTGATGGTACAGTAGCTTAAACGTCGTCAGAAAAGGTAAACATCCTTTGTCAATTCAAACTTGTCTAAGACATTCATAGGGGAAAAGGAAAGCCCTTTTTGGAGGACATTAGTTTCTATTTCATTTAGATGGTAGGAGGATAAATTTACAATCTGTAGATTACCTGGGGTGTTCTTTTTCCCAAGTGCCGGTCTATCCCTTTTGTAAGAAGGTGACCAGTCCTGGTATCTAGGTCCCCTCTTCCTGTTTTTAGACCTCTGATTTTCGTCCTGTGAAGACTCCTGTTCACTGGTGTCGGATGAGGGTGGTTCACTCGGGGCAGATTGTGCGTGAGAGGTATTCCGATTGTGGCGGAAATGTCGTCTATTACCTCTATGATTCCACTTGTATATGTGGCCGTTGTCATAGTCTTTTTTGTCCCTCGCGAATTTCTCTTTTTTGCCCCTAATGATCTCTTTTCCATATCTGTCTATGGTGTCCTTTAGTTTCGTTTGAAATGGAATCACCTGTGTCTCTTGATCAAATTTGTTTAAATCTATCTCGGCTTTTCTAATCTGATCATGGATTTGAGTAAGGAGACCTCTGTAATGGTCCAATAACATGTTGATTAAAATAATAGAGTATTGATGTAGTCCTTTTTCCCAGCACTCCTTCTCGGTGGTTCCGACCTCCCAGGAAGGAAAGATATGAACCCTTAAACCTCTAGGGGACATCTTAAGTTTTTGGTACTCTTCAAGGCTCCTAATATTCCACCAGATTCTTGTCAGGGCCTTGTGGGCTTCCAATAGTTTGTTACTTACGGCTTTGAAGTCATCATCCTGTGACACTTCACTTGTGTTCATAAAAATTGTGGGGACCTGGTGCAACCAAGCCGCTTCCCGGGCCTGTAGATCCATCCCCCTCACTGAGGTATATAAAGAAATATATGAATAAAAGGCATTAGGTAACAAGGGCTGGGCGGACTATATATTGTTTGCCTCCATACCACAACATTACCCCTGAGGAAGCCTGTAGGTACAGGCGAAACGCGTGGGGACTACTGCCCCCAGTGCCCAGCATTGACACCCCTAATGCAGGTAAACTTTGGCTATTCCAATACCTTTTGGATTGTTTATTATTAGACCACACTTGTGGCTTAATTCTATCATTGTATATCTATCTCATAGCGCTCTATATATGAGAAGAGTAGCCTGTTTACATACATTCATTTGTTTACTCCTTTGCACTGGGGACATAAGTTTGTATATTGCACCTACGGTGCTTTTTAATTGTTTTTAGCTTATTTTCTTTGTATTTGTGAATTTAATAAAGTGTATACATTTACCCCGTTATGGACATCCGCTTTTTTCAGTTTTGCTCTGAACAAAAATGCTGATTGCAATTTCTTTTATAAAGACATTTTTATTTTTAAACAAAATAAACCTCACATTGAACTGTCTTTCGACTGCAATATGCAGACAATATAACCAAAAGCATTATATAAAGAAAGTGGAATTTTATCGAACAGCCAACTTTCTAGAAAAGCAGAAAGAGAAAAGATAAAGTGTGCAGCAGTAAAAAGCAAAAACCAAATAACTGAGGTCACATTCACACGACCGTTGTAATGGATTTATAACCGGCTACGTCCACAAAGACAATTATGGCGCCTGGGTCCACAGCTACAGCACACATTTGTGTGAAGCCACCCTTAATCACAGAAACAAAGCTGGTTCCCCTCGTCCTGATATGCGTTTCATGTTTTCTTCTTCATAAGGGGCCTCCTGTGCAATCTGTTGGCATATCATTTTGGGATTAATTCTATTTTTGAAGGTGAAATAGTTCAGTGTGAGAATTTCCTTTGGGTCACAGTGTCCTGATAATTGTTGTAGGTTTAAGAACTCTCTCTGGTCTAAAGGACATCTACCACAAGGATTGTAAGCCAAGCACACTGACATACTGGAGTGTGCCCCCTCTGCCAGTATCAACTCTTCTTTGAACTTTTTTGACCTTGTTTTTTAGAAAAAAAGGCTTTAAAAATTATTCAAATGAGCCTGAGGGGCTCCAGGCTCTATCAACACCTATGGAGCTCCTCAGGCTCAATTTTAAAAGCCTTTTTGTTAAAACCTGGGCATAAGAAGCTAAAAGAAGAGTGGATCCAGCCAGAGGGGTTACACATCTGTATGTCAGTGTGTTTGGTTTACAATCCATGCTCCTGGTGGTAATTGCTCTTTAACAATTCTGTCTTTTATCTGTCTTATATATAATGGTCAATCAGACTATGTTATCTTAGTCTGTGCTCTTCTACCCAGTTAGGAAATGAGTAGCTCTATTTTAAATTATTGTGATTTCAAAGTATTATCAGCCCTGAGATTTTCCCATTGTCCTGTTATTTCAGAAAACAATATATAATCGTATTTATATGTTTCATTTGCTTTTTCACTGATCATTATGTATATACATCTCAATATGATGTCTTGTGCACTGTGTGATAGCAGCTGAATTTCTGGCCTTGTTCTGCATGATTTAATGATCTAATTGATTTGTTGCCTCTCTACCTTTGTTCTCAAAGGTTTTATATCTGGCATATTACACCAGAGGTCAAAATAAACTGTGATCAATTTATTCTTCTAAGCTTAACCCATTGCTGACCAAAATAGATTAAAAGTGTGCTTTATATTATCAATATATGGGATTTTTCTAGAAAGACAATAAAAACAATATAAACTACATTTAACCCCCTATTCTCCGCACCTGTTTTCCATGTTAATGCCCTGGTCATTTTTAATTTTTTCGTTAATTCCTTTGACAACCTATAACATTTATATTTTTGGGTCACTATAGATGTATGGGGTTTGTTTTTTTTTGGGGGGGGATGACATTTGAAATAGTAGAATTTTAAGATTTATATGCCCTACTGGCAGACTTTTATTAACCCTTTCTGGGTAGATACAGACATGGAGGTACAACATTTGTGTGTTTTTAATTTTTTTTAATGGTGTGGTCCATTTTGTGTGTATGCTGCTTTTTGCAAATTCTTTTTCACACTTTATTATTTTTTTACAAAACTTTATTTATTCATTTTTTTCCATTTTTAAAAATTACATTGTCCCACAGTAAAACACTAACTTGAGATCTTATCTCTCTAATGTAGTGTAGTGCATTATATCTGCCTGTAACAGGCATCGATTTGGCCAGGCCTCCTGTCTAGCTTAATGGTTACATGTGCCAGGCACCCCTGCGGTCTTTCACTGGACACTGGGCTATCATGCAACACCATGCCACTCTGATATTAAAGTTGCACAGTGTCAATGAGTGGCAAAATGAATGCAGCCGTATACAGCGTGGTCCATGTTTGACCGTGGTGCCTAAGGGGTTAAACACCCTGGATACAGAACCAGATTAACAATGGCGCTCCAGGGTGCGCAGCCCCGTGATGACTTCACCCCTTCCTGCCCAGCCACGGAAAGATGAACGAGAACATGGGAGCGTGAGATGAGGACAAGTTTTTTTGTATCAAACTGCAGTAAAAAGATAGTAAGGCCGAAAAAAAATAAGATTATTAAATATAGAGGGGGCAGCATATTAAATATTTAATTGGGGGTGGCATCATATTAAATAATTAACTGTGAGGGGGCACAATATTAACTCCTTCACGCGTACGGCACAGAGGTGTGGAGGCTGTGTGAAGAGGGCTCACGGCCTGAGCCCTCTTCATAGAGAGGTGGGGTTTGCGGCATATTACAGCAAACACCCACCGCTAATACCCACGATTGGTGCTAGCACCAACCTTCAGTATTAACGCTTCTGATACCGCCAGCAGCATTAAAAGGACGGCGGCATGGGCACTGGCATCTTTGTTCCGATCGTTGCTCCCCAGGACCTAACCGGAGAGCAGCGATCGATGACAGCCTCGGGGCTTCATGAGAAACCATACAGCAAGTTTAGAGCTAATTAACTTCCTTGCTCAGGCGCAGAGAGGTAGAGAGAGTATGTGTTGCATATATGATATATTTGGTAGGTACAGTGTGGAAAGTTGTGTTGTGAGGGGTATGTATATGTAGGGGGACACAGTGTTGTCAGTTGTGGTGTTGGGGGGAAATATGATATATGTAGGGGCAAACAGTGGTCAGGTGTGGTGGGAGGGAATATATGATATATGTTGGGAGCATAGTGTGGTCAGATGTGGTGTGAGTTGCATGTATGATATATGTGGGGTCACAGTGTGGTCAGTTGTGGTGTGTGTTGTATATTTGATATATGTGGGGGTACAGTGTGGTAAGTTATGGTGTGAGTTGTGTATTTGATATATGTGGGGGTACAGTGTGGTAAATTGTGGTGTGAGGGTATATATGATACATGTGGGGGCACAGTGTGGTCAATTGTAGTGTAAGGGGTATATATCATATATGTGGGGGGAGGTACAGTGTGGGCAGTTGTGAGGAGTATAGATATATAAGGGGGGGCAGTGTTGTCAGTTGTGGTGTTAGGGGTAAATATGATACATGTGGGGAGAATAGTGGGGTCACATGTGATGTGAGTGGTATATATGATATATATAGGGGGATACAGTGTGGTCAGTTGTGTTGTGAGTTGCATATATGATATATGTGGAGGCACTGTTTGGTCATTTGTGGTGTGAGGAGTATATGTGATATATGTGGGGGCACAGTGTGGTCAGTTGAGGTGTGAAGGTTATATATGATATAAGTGGGGGCACAGTGTGATCAGTTGAGATGTGAGGTGTATATATGATATATGTGGGGCACAGTGTGATCAGTTGAGTTGTGAGGGGTGTATATGATATGTGCACGGGTGCAGTGTGGTCAGTTGTGATGTGAGGGGAATATATGATATATGTGGGGGCACAGTGTGGTGAGCTGAGGGGTAAATATGATATATGAGGGGGTACAGTGTGGATAGTTGTGTTGTGAGGGTATATATGATATATGTGGGGAGAATAGTATGGTCAGTTGTGGTGTGCATTGTATATATGTGGGGGCACAGTGTGCTCAGTTGTGGTGCGAGGGGTATACATGATATATGTGGGGGCATAGTGTGGTCAGTTGTGGTGTGAGGGGTATATATGATATATGTGGGGGGTACAGTGTGGTCAGTTGTGGTGTGAGTTGTATTTATGATATATGTAGTGGCACAGTGTGATCAGTTGTGTGGTGAGGGGTATACATGTGGGGGCATAGTGTGATCAGCCGAGGTGTGAAGTTTATTTGTGATATATGTGGCGACACAATGCGGTCAGTTGTGGTGTGATGGGTATATATGATATATGTGGGGGCACATGTATGTATGTATGTGAGGGTCGAGCGTGAGGTGTATATAGGATGATGCCAGCAATCTCTGTTTTATAAACCCGCAGAGATGTGTCTTGGCTGAAAGAAGTCGCCTGGAAGAGCATACAAAAGGGAAGAGACAACATCGGGGACGTCACCTAAAAGTAATTGGATTACACTGCAACCTCTGTACAGAACAGGTATTTACCACTATATGGTGGTAAATACTGGTCTGTGTGTATAGATTTTCAATTAGTATTGCAGTATTATTTAGTCATTATGTAATGGTCATGATGTAATGTTATTATTTGGGCCTTGTACGGAGGTGTCATTAGTGATATTTCCCTTTGCTCAGTGGTGTTTGTGTAATAACAATATGGCAGTAAAGATCATCAGTAAATGGAGTTTATATTTGGTAAATAATTGGTAATACTGGTCTGTGTATAGAGTCTTGTGTTCATTACCAGGATGTTGGTATTTTTGTATGTTGTGGTGATGCTGTAGGTCGCAGTTTGGAGAGATCATTTGGAAATTTTAGCGCTATTGTTTAGAATATAGGTCTTATGGTAGTTTTATTTGGTAACAGTATTGTGGTATAATTATTTGGTAATGGTAATGAGGTATCATTATTTGGTAACAGTATTATGGTATTATTATTTGGTAACAGTATTATGGTATTATTATTTGGTAACAGTATTATGGTATTATTATTTGGTAACAGTATGGCAATAGAATTTTTTTGTTTGTCATTGACCAAAATTGGAATTGGTTTAGTAAAGGTAAGAATTTATGAAACAATTTAAAACTAAAAAAACATTTTTTTTAATATCTCTATGTGGATCTTTTTACATTTATTATTGTGGGAGGCCACAATAAGGCCATGGCGCATCAGAATCTGTATAATCCCTATAGGGCAGTCATTAAGGAGTTAAAGGGCTTGTATCAACTATTTTAGTTATCTCATATCCAAAAGAAAAAGGATAACAAGGTGATCAGTGAGGGTCTGACTGCTGGGAACTTGAGAATGGGACCCCCAGAAATCTATAGAATGGGGGTCATGTTCTCACTAATAGGTATTCACTTGGTAGTTTCGGAAATTGCAGAGCACATCACACAACTATCTCCAGCACTCACATAGACAGACCATCACTAAGGCTTTGTTGAAACGTGTAGGAAGGATGGAAATGTACTGATGTTATATGTTAATTCTACAAGAATATAATACAATAAAGGAAGACTTTTCGATTATTAATTCTGGAGTGATGGATGTTTTGCTACTTGCAATTACATCAGATTTTTTTTTCTCAGGACTGATTTTTTCACCTGTGGATCAGGGATTATATGTTACAGTGAGCTGGTCTGAAAGACAAAGCTTTTCAGCAATTGAAATAGTTGGTACAACCATTTTATGGGATTATTTCTATTGGGATGCATCACATCATATATGCAAAAAATTGGAAGTATGTGGACAGGTTATGAAGCTATAGTAGTACTGTAATACGGTATGCTGAATTATTTTTCCTATCTTTAGAATGTATGCAGAGAAAATGTTTTATGTCAAGCTCTAATGCTCATTGATACTGAAGTACTGTATGTTTTTGCAGGTACTTTTTGTTTCCTGCTATCTTCAGAGAAAGTTCATTGCACTATTTCACCAGATTTTAAAACCTTTACGGCAGGGTCTGATTTAGTGGCTGGTATATAGTCAATGCAGAGTGCAAAAGGAGTGTCACAGTCATGCAAGTTGCATAGTTTGCTAATTATTGTTAATGGCTGTGCAGCGTGCCTAAAACTATGAGGCGGTAGACAAATAAAAATATGAGGCTTCTACTCTTACCTCAAAGATGTATAGATATTAAAACAGCCAAATGTTTGTAACTCATGTGTCTGTATATAGAAACAACAAAGAACAGCCACACGCAGGTGTCTCTGTAACACCTGAGTGAAGTTGGCCCCCCCACCTTGTTCAAATCAAACAAAATTGGTGTCAAACGTTTGTGCTACGTTTGTGCTGGTTTGTGCAGCAGAAATTTTCGTTTGTGCCGCTATCGTTTTTAAGATTTTAATGACAGTTTCCAGAGGTCATCAGAGGTCAACCAGCCCCCCCACATTGCCCAAATCAAACAAAACTGGTGCTGAACAATTCTGCTACGTTTGTGCTGGTTTGTGCTGCGCAAATTTTTGTTTGTGCTGCTTTTGTTTTGAATATATGAACAAAAAATTAAAGTTCAAAAGTTCAAGCAGCCCCCCCACATTAACCGAATCAAACAAAACGGGTGTCAAACATTAGTGCTACGTTTGTGCTGGTTTGTGCAGCAAAAATTTTCGTTTGTGCCGCTATCATTTTTAATATATTCATACTTTTTTGCAGAGGTCATCAGAGTTCATTTCTTCCAAAGTATAATGTGTTTGCTAGCTCCCCCTGGTGATCAAACCAGGGAAGTGTCACTAGGTTTGTTTTTTACCAGTTCATCCTAAGCACCTCAAACACCTGAACATACCTTAAAAATTATAGCGGCACAAACAAAAATTTTCGCAGCACAAACCAGCACAAACGTAGCACTAACATTTGACACCCGTTTTGTTTGATTCGGTTAATGTGGGGGGGCTGCTTGACCTTTTGAACTTTAAATTTTTGTTCATACATTCAAAACAAAAGCAGCACAAACAAAAATGTGCACAGCACAAACCAGCACAAGCGTAGCAGAATTGTTCGGCACCAGTTTTGTTTGATTTGGGCAATGTGGGGGGGCTGGTTGACCTCTGATGACCTCTGGAAACTTTCATTAAAATCTCGAAAACTATGGCGGCACAAACAAAAATTTCTGCTGCACAAACCAGCACAAACGTAGCACAAACGTTTGACACCAATTTTGTTTGATTTGAACAAGGTGGGGGGGCCAACTTCACTCAGGTCTCTGTAACTCCTAAAAAGCTCAAAGAAGTAACAGAGTGATCCACTATTTAACACTTAATATACAGTTAGTATTCTGTTTACAAAACACAAATTAGGCTCAGTACACTGCCATTTAAACCTCAGTTCGTCACCACAGATTAAAAAAGTAAAGAAGGTTTAACTCATCTAATTTTCATCTGTTTTGCTCAGTTAGACAGGTTTAAGCATGCATTTGTCGAACCAAAAAATGAGTATATTAAGTTTTTTTTCCATTTAAATGACAATATGTTTGGAAACGATTAACACATGAAATCAATAGTTACTTAGTTTTTTTTCATGACATGGGAGACTTGATAGGATAGTTTTTTTTAATTACATAATTTGTTTCTTTATAAAATTCAGAGGGTGCAATTCTACAATTCAAACTAAATCTTTCCTGCAAGCTCCTCCAAGCTGGAGGGGTGCACATTTAAAAATGCCTGTATCTCCTATTGCATCTAGAAACACAATTCTGGTATCATATTAAACAGGCGAATCTCCCTTCTAACATGATATATGGATTGTATATGGATGCTTATTCACTCTTATGGTACATTCCCATAGCCATTTGGTCGCCCGTACCAGATCCCAAGCCAGTACTAGATCAGGAGGAGGAGTGAGCGCTCTCTCAACAAAGGCCCAACTCGGTGGCGGGGTGGTGATACAATGTGTGATCACCACACCATGATCACATGGTTCTAGCCATGAGCATCCAATCAGAACTAAGCTTTCTTTTTATAAACTGTCATGGGAAAATGAAAGCAGAGCTGTGACTGGTTGCCATGAGAACATTGTTGCTCTCAGACATTTCTGATAAATCTCCCCATATGTCTTCACTTATGCTCAGTTTATTTCACTTTATTTCTCATCCTTTTTTTTAAACCGCAGTAAATAAACAGAAATACTCAGTGTGAACTGAGCCTTACTTACATAAATGTGAGGCTTTTTAGGTGGATGGCAGCCATATCAATACCGTGCTATTTGGTTCATACTCAATTTTTTTGCAAAATGCAGGTAACTTGCATAACTAAGAGGCTTTTCATGTTCATAGCAGTGATCACTGTCATTTCACGTGCTCTTTTAAAAAACTAAAAAAAAAAAAAAAATTTAAATTATTTATTTTATCATTAATAACTTTGCAAAGATTCTCAATTGCCCCATTAGTTCAACAGACTAACTGAGCGTATGTACATGTAACCAATGTTTATTTTCATATTAAATATAATAGTTGTTTGCTCACTTCACTTGCTTATTCTGCGTTTGTGTTTTTCTCAGGAAAATGGAACATCTTGTTTGTTGTTTAAATTCTGGCACATGAGATAAATAATTGTTCCACTGATTTAGCCAAGGAGTCACATCGACAGAAACTGTTGAGGCCTGGGGGGCAACCATGAATCCCCATATGTTACATGGCCTCAGGCAAATATAGAAGGAAACACAGAGATAAGAAGAGCTATCATGAGAATAAAAACATTTGAAAAGGGACAAACCGTGGCACACACAGACAGGCTTGAAATCTATATACAAATAATATACTTTATAGCAAGTAGTAATTTAGGATTCTACAAGTAAATGCTAAAGTTTAATTGGTCACCAGTGTTCCATAAATTTTAAAGAACATCCTGGTTTTAGACTGTATAATCGGTAATGTAATTTTTAGCGGATTTATTACAAAGCTAAGGCTTTTTTGTGTTTTGTGCTCCATGCAGGGTCTTTGTGTTAGATATGTCAGAAAAATCATACCATTTAAAATAATAATGTATTCTATACAGAATATTAAATTATAAAGAGCTTGTCACTATAATAATATATGTTGTATTACAATATTTGTTGTTATAGTATAAGAAAGACATTGCTGGCTTGACCATGTTTTTCCCCCTCTAATAACCTAAGAGCAGCCTAATTAGAAGCTAACATTCACCATTATTGATTTGTTTCATGTTGTTACCTTGGAGATGCAGATTCAGATGAAGAAGTATACTTGAGCCCGAAACAGCTGCAGTGTCTTGCCCTCCCAGCAAACAGACCAGCATGAGAACTTCGATTATTACTAATTGTTGCTCTATTAAGAAATGTGCACATTTCACACTGCACAAGAAGTCTGCAAGCAGAAATTACAATATACATTGTACACTACAGAAAAATGCTGTGAAAGTATTTCCAAGCTCATCACTTTCTGATATGGTGGATTAACGTCTCTCTCTACACATTCCTTAACTTTAGCATGTTTCAAAATGTATCATGGCTTTTAAAGGAAAGGACACTAGGCTATGGAAGTATTAATTACATTTCCAAAGCAATTACTGTGGTATGTTATCTTGTTTGCTCATAGAGAATATTCTACTGAAATGGATTCATGTTCTGTAATAGCAAAATAAAATAATTATGTAAATTAACCAATGACTGTAAAGGAAGAGATTAACTTTAAGAGTATGTCCACCTTGGCAATAATTTCTTTTTGAATCCATCCCAAAAAATAAAAAATCTTCTTTTTCAGGCTCCTCGGTAACAATATACAAACATTCCCTGGGTAATTTTATCTTGCAGTCATATTCTCTTTATATGTCCTTTACATCATGTTAATTTAGCAGATGGAGATTAGCAAGAAGAGGGCATGTGGAAGGGAGTAATTGTGCAGAGGAATTGTAGAATATAACTATGGGGCTTCCAGGGTCAGACTGGACCATCAGATTACCAGAGAATCCTCCAGTGGGCCCAGGTTCTAACAATTTATAATGGGCACTAAAAATGCAGCAGAAGACAATCCCATTAGTGGGAAAGGAGCTCAGAGAGGCCCAGTCCACACCCTGGAATCTTACACTGAGCAGCCTACAGAGTGATATGAGCTAAAACAGCAATAAAACTGGTTAAAATTGTAAAGTAAGCTGTTAAAATTATCTTTATTGTGTTAACATCACTATGGGAATGAGATGTGAGAATTTTCTTTCATGGGAAAACCCCTTCTATTTCCAGTTTTTCATGAGCAGGTATGTTAACAACTTCTCTTATGAAGTTTCTTATAGACATCATATGAAGAAAACAGAAGATGACCCTTAAAGGGGTATTCTCGTCTGGGCATTAACATTCAGTTTGATTAATCTGCCATTAATAAACATTTCTTCAATTAGATGTTATTAAAAAAAATGTTCCTGTGTGAAGATAATTTTCCATAAATGTAGTCATGTGGTCCCTTAGAAACGAGATAGCTTCCTCGGATATGGCCACCTCTGCTGGAGTGATTGCACAAATAAACAAAAGGTTATTGTATATAAAATGTCCTGGAGTTACTACATGTCACACATCAGTCCTGTGGTAATGATTGCTAAATCCTGGTAGCCCAGCAGGACCCTATAGCGCAAGTCTGGCCACCGCTGCAAGAGTGTGACATGGTCGTATCCGAGGAAGCTATCTCGTTTCCAAGGGACAACATGACTACATTTATGAGAAATTATCTTCACACAGGATAATTTTTTTTAATAACATCCAATTGAAGAAATGTTTATATATGGCAGATTAATGAAACTGAATGTGAATGCCGAGACGAGAATACCCCTTTAACTATTAGAAACTGTACGGAGCACATTATACTGCAGCAACTGTCATCATTTATGGAAATAAAACATTTGGATGAGATACAGAATAAATAGATGTTGGTATTATACTGTTTGTCACTGTCACTTATCAGACTTCTATTGGGGAATAGGAGGAAAATGCCAACTCAATGGTGCAATGCAAAGAGCTGCGGTTGTTGAAGGTGAAAGAAGTCCTCTTTAAATGCATCTACAGATTTTGAGTTTACTGATATATATTGTTAAAACCTTAGGAACCAAGCCATTAATGTAGTGTTTGACATAGCATCTAATGTTTATGGCCTCTTGCCAATTTTAAATGTTGGCACACATAAGGAGAGGAAAGTTAGATTTCCAAACAAAGTTTCCAAAAGCTTTATACTTTTTAGGATGCATGCAATGGTTTGGTATATTTATGGGGGATTCGGTTGAAACATTAGGAAAAATCTTTTCTGTCTACACTGTAATGCAGTATTTAGCTGTGCCAATATTCAGCCTTCCAAGCATTTAAAAAGTAGACTTTGATTTAGGCATTCACAGTGTATTCAATCAGTTTTTTACATCAGTGTTTATAGGTCAAAAACATGAACAGATTAAAAACATAGAAGATGTATTACTTTTTTATTGTTCATGCGCGCTTTGTAGCCTCCATTTCTAGCTTTGACTTACAAGCACTGATGAAAAATAGTGAATTACTTACCAAAACATGCAGATATTTCTAAGCCCTCATGCAAAGGAATGTAGGTTTTGAATGTGTGCTAGTTCTTGTTTAAACACATCCCCATTCCCTTTGTGGATTACACGGTCCCATGCTTGAGCCAACAACCCTAGTGTAATGGGTCACCCTGCAACCGATGTCATGGGTCACAGGCATATCAGTGCCCCTCCATGTGCCACTTCAAACCAGCAGCCTCACTCACCTCTCCACGATCCAGCAACGGCTCCTGCAGTCCGGTGCATGTGCACTTGTCTTCACGTCTTCACGTCTCAAGCCAGCAAGTCTGCTCCTGCCATTGCCGATACCCAGTTGTCCATGGACTCACATATCAATGGACTTTGTTACAGATCTTCCGGTAATACCATCATCTGGGTGGTCACAGACCGGTTTTCCAAGATGTCCCACTTCATTCCTATGCCTGGTCTATTGGCGTCTCCTTGTCGTGCCAGCCTGTTCTTCTTCCACATTTTCCGGCTTCATGAACTCCCTCTGTATATTATCTTGGACCGAGTGGTCCAGTTTGTTTCCAGGTTCTAATGGACAAGTGGAGAGAGTTAATCAGATTCTGGGCTGCTATCTTTGCTATTTTGCGTCGACCCTATTGCCTTGGGCGGGATTTTCCTACAATTATTTGGACTCTGAATTTGCCGGCTCCACTCCTTTCTTCATTGTCTATGGACAACATTTACGCCCACCTCTTCCTCTTTCTGTGCCTTCTAATGTTCCTGCCATGGAGGAGTTGGTTCAGGATCTTAAGTCCATATGGGAGCAGACTTGTCTTTCCCTACTTCGGGTGTCTGCTCAAACCAAAACCCAGGCCGACAAAAACAGACAGACCTTCTCCGATCTTCTCTCCGGCTGATAAAGTGTGGCTGTCCTCCAGGTATGTCCAGCTAAAAATCCCAAGCTACAAACTTGGTCCTCGTTTCCTGGGTCCATTCGAGGTACTGAAGCACATCAACCCTGTGGCTGATAAGCTTCATCTTCCTCCCACCATGAACATCCCGAACTCCTTCCACATCTCTCTTCTAAAGCCTGTCATCCTGAACCGTTTCTCCGGGCAACTACCTCCTCCTGCTCCACCAATGTTTTTGAGGTGAAGGAGATTCTCGAAATGAAGTCAGTTAGAGGGATGCAGTTCTTCCTTATTTACTGGAAGGGGTTTGGGCCAGAAGACAATATTCTGGCCTGTACTGTTATTCAAAGATATCTTCAGGCCGAAAGGGGAAGGGTACAGTCACGGGTGCCCACTTGTCTCGGGTCACAGACACACCTGTGCGCCTCCCTGTGACCCAACACTAGTCTCACTCACCTCTTCAGAATCCAGCTCCGGCTCCTACTGGCCGCTAATTGGTGCTGTTAAGTAGCCAGCCCTAGAGAAAGGTTCCTATTGTGTACTATAGTGTTTTGCGATTCTCCTGCTTGCTTCTGACTTCGATCCCGTGCCACTTGTCTCGGCCTCCATCTTGCTTCCACTCAACCAATTAGTGAGAACAGAACCCCAGATTTTCATTGGATCAAGAAGGGAGCAAGAACATTGCATTAAGTTACTGTGGGTTTTGGTTTGCAATTTGGGCACTCAATCTCTAAAAGGTTCGCCATCACTGCTCTAGAGCATATCACTCACTCTACCAGTTTGACCTCTTCACAAGTACTTCCCTAGTGAATATGGAAAACATATTTTGACCTGGTATTATGAATCACATCATGTAGACAGAAATCAGTGTACTGTTCAAGGCAATGTTCTTGTCATGACGGAAAGCGGGTTGCAGACGATTCCCTACATAATTGCCTTGCTTACCCTAATGTTAAAGGGGACCCATGAGGGTGATTCACTATAACCCCTGCAGGTCCTTATGGATCTCTAATTTTGTGCCCCAAATCGCCCTTAAGCTAGTCCCCCTGCACCCACTTTAAAAAGAAAAAAAAAACTTTATACTTACTTACAAATGGGTAAGATCAGAGATGGGTCTGGTCCCCGTACCTTTGCAGTAATTCAGTGAAGCTGGAGCAGTGAACCCCAGCCAGAACTTATCTGGCTCTCAAGTGCACAGTCCGAGTCAGGGATCCTCCTCTGGTGCCTTTAACAGATATTTGATGGAAATTAAATTTGAGTAAATTTGGTTAAAAATTTGGTATGTTCATTTACTGTTTGCCAAAGACAACAGAACCACCGAATAACAAAACAAATCAAATTCCCATTGGCGAGAAACATGAAACCGTTTTTCAAACACATCAAAAATGCAAGTGGGAGGCGTGTTTAACCCCTTAAGGACGCAGGGTTTTTCGGCTCATTTCTCGCTCTCCAACTTCAAAAATCCATAACTTTTTCATTTTTACGTGTACAGACCTGTGTGAGGGCTTATTTTGTGCGTAACAAATTTTACTTTCCCGTAATGTTATTTATTTTAACATGCTGTGTACTGCGAAGCTGAAAAAAAAAATTTAAATGTGGAAAAATTGAAAAAAAAAACGCACGTGCATCACGTTCTTGTGGGCTCAGTTTTTACGACTTTCACTCTTCGCTCCAAATAACACGCCTACTTTATTCTTTGGTTCGGTGCGATCGCGGTGATACCAAATTTATATAGGTTTTATTGTGTTTTAATACATTTTCAAAAATTAAACGAATGTGTACAAAAAAGAAAAAAAAATTTTTGCCATCTTCTGACGCTAATAACTTTTTCATACTTTGGCGCACGGAGATGTGTGAGGGGTCATTTTTTGCGAAATGAGGCGACGTTTTCATTGCTACCATTTTGAGGTCTGTGCGACATTTTGATAATTTTTTATTTCATGTAAAAAGGTGTAAAAGTCGCATTTCGGACATTTGGGCGCCATTTCCCGCCTCAGAGGTCACCGCCGCCCGTAACCGTTTTTATATTTTGATATATCAGGCATTTTGGGACGCGGCGATACCTAATATGTTTGTGATTTTTACTGTTTATTATGTTTTATATCCGTTCTAGGGAAAGGGGGGTGATTTGAACTTTTAACCCCTTCCCGACATTTGACGTAATAGTACTGCATCGCGGGAGGTGCGTTCCCGCAAAATGCAGTACTATTACGTCAAGCTTCTGGCGCCGGCTCCTGAACGGAGCCGGCGCCAGAAGCTGCGGGTGTCGGCTATATATTATAGCTGACATCCGCCTCTAACACCCGCGATCGGAGATTTCTCCGATCGCGGGTGTTAACCCCTAACACGCCGCGGTCGCGCTGACCGCGGCGTGTTAGAGGCATTTAAATGTCTATATTACCTGAATCGGACCCCCCCGCGGCGCGTACCGGGGGGGTCCGCTGCTCAGATCGCAGCCCCGGGACTGCCGGTGCCCGGGGCTGCAAGATCTTGATCCGGAAGCCGGGTCCGTGCCTTCTGGCAGGACCCGGCTGTAAGACACTGGGCATGCGCAGCATGCTCAGTGTCTTACATTACACAGTGCAATACATCTGTATTGCACTGTGTAATCTGTAAAAAAGCTTGAACAAGTGATCAGAAGATCACTTGTTCAAGCTTAGATGTCAGTTACTGTAAAAAAAGTAAAAATAAATAAATAAAGGTTTTTTACAATAAAAATAAATAATAAAAGAAAGTGAAAGTCCCCCCAAACACCACATTTCCCTTTACACAAGTAATAAAGTATAAAAAACACTAAATCACGAAAAAACCCCACTTATTTGGTATCGCTGCGTCCGTAACAATCTGTACAATAAATCCTAATCATAATTGGACCCGCTCGGTGAACGTGGTAAAAAAAAAAAAACCCAAAAACTTGCCAAAAATTAAAACTTTTTATCAAATTGCTTTACAAAAAATGTTCTAAAAAGTGATCCGAAAAAGTTACAAGCACCAAAATGATACCAATAAAAAGAGCAACTTGTCACGCAAAAAATAAGCTTACAACCAGCTCCGTAAACCAAAAAATACTATAATTATGCCGCTATAAAAATGGCAATACTAAAACAAATGCAATTTTTTCTATTCTAGTTTTCCTTCAGTAAAATTGGAAAAATAAAAATAAAACTATATAAATGAGGTATCACCGTAATCGTAGTGATCCGTAGAATAAAGATAATATATTATTGTTATGCTACAGTGAACACCCCCCCCCCAAAAAATGCTAAAAATCCAAAACAAGAATTGATGATTTTATTTTCCTCCACACGTAAAAAGTTAATAAAATTGCTTCAATAAGCTAAAAACCCACTAAAATTAAGTTTTTTTTACAGTGCATCTCGTCTCGCAAAAAATAAGCCCTTATTTGTCTAAATTGCTTAAAAAATAAATAAAGATTGTATAGCCTATTCCCAACGAGCGTTGTTATAGAACGGTGCGGCGAGTAGTGACTTTACAACACCGGTCAGGGTAAGACGGCGGCTGTTCACTGATTGGGGTAAGACGGCAGCTGTTCCTGACAGCCATCCATCCTGCCCCATGGACCAGAAGGGTTACGTTCCCCCCACACAACCCCAGTTTATTATCGCTGCTATTGGCTCATCAATTCAGACGAGCCAATAGCAGCGAATTTACTTATGACGTCAGTAATACCGGTCACTATGTCTGTAGACACGGTGATCGGGGCAGGGTGGCGGCTGTTCCTGAAAGCCACCAATTGTGCCTTGCGGTCCAGAGGGGTTTTGTTGCCCTCCTCTGTCCATGTTTGCCGCTATTGGCTGGTCGATTTGGTCCAGCCAAAAGCAGCAATATTCATCACAATGGGCATCGCTAAGGTGAATAAGAGCAACACTTGGCGATAATTTCCCTACTAAAACGAAGAAAAGTGCTGGCCGTGCACATTGTTCAGATGATGCTGTACAACTCTTACGTGCTGTTCCAATGTGCATGTCCTGCCGTATCATTTCTCCGTTTTCAAGAGAAAGATATTAGGAAACTAATATTGGGACAAGAAGGACGGGGCCCCAGTATCTCTGGTTTAGATGTTTCTGTGTTTTGCCAGGACAGCATTTTCCCGGTGAATTCTGCTGCTTCTAATGATAGGACTCAATAAAGAGTCTGTTCCAAAAGAGGAGTTAGGATGGACACTACATACTACTAAGAGACCTGCGACAACTCCAGAGTGACAAAAGTTTAGTTGGTCCCTTGATATATACTACCTCCTTATACACTAGACATTCACAATTCACGCCCAACCTATTGTGAATTAATTTCGGTAAAATGAATAATTGTAACAACTGTTATGTCCCGTTGCTCCCTATACCCCTCCATTATTTCATAAGGGGCGCCACATAACGGGCACTGAACTTTCCAGAAATAATTGAAATTTCCATCTTGGACTCCATTGCACATCGTATTTGGAAACCACCTATATGTTCAAAATGATCATTTCACCATGTGTATTACACTACACCACATATTACACCTTGCTATATTCCCCAAGGGGTGTACATTCAACAATTAGGGTCACTTTTCGGGTTTTCCTCTGTTTTGGTACCACTACGGCTCTCCAAATGCATCCTGACACATGTGAAGGATTTCTTGCAAATTTGGCCTCTAAAAGACAAACATCCCTCTTTTCCTCTACTGTGCGCCCATAATACATTTTATATGCACATGTGGGGTACTTCTACACTCGGGAGAAATAGTTTTACACCTTTTTGGGGTTATTTAATATATTATCCCTTGTGGCTTACAAAAATTAGAGGTAAAGTGACATTTATAGGAAAATGTTCACCTTTTTAATGATTAGGGCCTAATTGGATCATTCACCTGTAGGGGCAAATACATATATTACACATTGCAAAATTCTCTAAGGGGTGTGCATTCAAAGATTAGGGTCACTTTTCGGATTCTTATCCGTTTTATACCACTAGGGTTCTCCAAATGCATGTCAAACATTTCTGTCAAATCTGGCTTCTAAAAGGCAAACATTCCCCTTTCCTTTTACTGTGCGCCCATACAACATTTTATATACACATGTGGGGTACTTCTACACTCGAGAGAAATAGGTTTAGACATTTTGAGGGGTTATTACATTTTTTTATCCCTTGTGGCTATATAAAATTAGGAGTAAAATGACCTTTATAGGAAAATGTTCACCTTTTATCTATTTAAGTCCTAATTAAATCAAACACCTTTACGGACAAATACACATATTACACCTTGCTAAATTCTCTAAGGGGTGTGCTTTCCAAAATGGTGATACTTGTTGGGGTTCCGCTCTGTTTTGGTACCACTACGGCTCTCTAAATGCATGCTGACACATGTAAAGGATGTCTGTCAAATTTGGCTTCTAAAAGGCCAATGCCCCTCTTTCCCTTCTGAGCTTCACTGCGTACCCATACAACATTTTATTTGCATGTGTGGGGCAATTTTATACTCGGGAGAAATGCTAGTACACATTTTTTGGGGTTGTTTCATCTTTAATGCCTTATGGGATACAAAAATTAGCCGTAAAAGTGACTTTTTTGGGAAAATGTTCACTTTTTTCCTTTTAGGGACCTAATTGAAGCAAACACCTGTAGGGGAAAATACACATATCACACCTTGCTGAATTCTCCAAAGGGTGCACTTTCCAAAATGGTGACACTTGTTGGGGTTCCCCTCTGTTTTGGTACCACTAGGGCTCTCCAAATGCATCCTGACACATGTAAAGGATGATTGTCAAATCTGGCTTCTAAAAGGCCAAAGCCCCTCTTTCCCTTCTGAGCCCTACTGTGCACCCATACAACACTTTATATGCAAAAGTGGTGCAGTTCTGTGCTTAGGAGAAATAGTTTTACACATTTATGGGGTTGTTTTATCTTTTATCCCTTGTGGCTTACAAAAATTTGGGGTAAAAGTGACTTTTTTGAGAAAATGTTCACCTTTTTTCACTTTTGGGGCCTAATTGAATCAAACACCTGTTGGGGAAAATACACAAATTACACGCTGCTAAACTCTCCAAGGGGTGTACTTTCCAAAATGGTGTCTCATGTTGGGGCTTTTCTCTGTTTTGGTACCATTATGGCTCTCCAAATGCATCCTGACACATGAAAACTTTTTCAGCCATATTTGCCCTGCAAAAACGAAACAACGCTCTTTCCCTTCCAGGTGCCCCCCTGTGCCCGTACAGCAGTGTACAGTGACAAAATGGGTATTGGCATACTCAGGAGGAATTGACCTAAACATTGTAAAATGCATTTTCCTTTTTAACCCATTGTGAAGGTGCAAATTTTAGTGTTCAATGAATCTATAGTGAGATAAAATTACATTTCTCTAATTTCACTTTCATTTATCTTTCACCCTCATGAAACGCTCAAAGGGTTAACAAAATTCCCAAAGGTTGTTTTGAATATTTTGAGGGGTGTAGTTTCTAAAATGGTGTAATTTGTGGGGGTTTTCTGTCATGTAGGCCTTATAAAGTCACTTCTAACTAAATTGACCCTCCAAAAGTAGGTTTTGATGATTTTTGTGAAAATCTGAAAAATTGCACCTAAAGTTATAAGCCTCCTAACATCCTAAATAAAGGAAAAGATGTTTGAAAAATGATGCCAAGTTAAAGCAGACATATGGAAAATGTTAGTTATCAAGTTATTTTAGTGATATGACCCACTTTCCAAAAAGTAGAAAATTTTGAATTTGGAAAACATTGTTTTTCTCAAAATTTTTGCCAAATTTCCATTTATTTCATAAATAAATACTAAATATATTGATTAAATTTCTCAACCAGCATGAAGTACAATGTGTCACGAAAAAACAATCTCAAAATCAACTGGATATGTTAAAGCGTTCCAAAGTTATAACCACTTAAATAGACACATGTCAGATTTTAAAAAATGGGCCGTGTCAGGAAGGTGAAAAGTGGCTTCAGCGTTAAGGGGTTAATATTTTATTAATTTTTTTTTTTTTAAACTTTTTTTTTTTCACTATTTTTTTAGACCATCTAGGGTACATTAACCCTAGATGGTCAGATCGCTCCTACCATATACTGCAATACTACAGTATTGCAATATATGGCATTTTTGCAGGTCATACATTACAATGAGCCACTGGCTCATTGTAACGAACCTGCATAAGCCATGTAGCCTCGTGTCAAAAGAAGACCCGAGGCTACCATGGTAACCGATGACGTTCGGGGGCGCGGCGATCGGAAAAAAGATTGCGGCGCCCGAGGCGTCGTTGAGAGGGTTAATAGCCGCGATCGGTGCAAGCACCGACCGCGGTTATTAGCGGTGGGGGTTTTCTGCAAAATGCAAAAAACCCCACCTTTGTATGAAGAGGACTCAGCCCGTGAGCCCTCTTCATACATCCCTTATACCTCTGCGCCGTAGAGCTACGGCGCAGAGCGTTAAGGGGTTAAAAATGCATACAAATTGCCACTCGTGGACACACCCTAAAATTATAATAAAGAAATGTTAAAAATTGCATTCAAAAAGCCCAGACGGTGGTCATCTCTCCCAGGACGGGACCTGTGTCTAAAATCACAATAATGGGGCCATTAATAAATCATCAGCCCCCAGAGCCTGGAGGTGGTTGCTAGCGCCTTTGGCTCATTTGCATATTTTATATAACTTTATTTTCCATAATGCTGTTTTCCATGAAAACTCATACTTTAATTTTGCAAATAAGTTGCAAAATAAATAGAAAATATAGTCCAGACACTGACAAGGTTTAAAATTGTTTTTTCTCATTTCAAACAATAATTTTTTCCTTCAAACTTTGCTTTCATCAAAGAATGCTCCCTTTGCTGCAATTACAGCATTGCAGACCTTTGGCATTCTAGCTGTTAATTTGCTTCCAAAACCCCTCCCACAAGTTGGATCAGCTTGATGGGCGCTTTTTGTGTACCATACGGTTAAGCTGCTCCCACAACAGCTCAATGGGGTTGAGATCTGGTGACTTGGCTGGCTACTCCATTACAGATAGAATATCAGCTGCCTGCTTCTTCCTTAAATAGGTCATGCATAATTTGGAGGTAGGTGTGCTTTGGGCCATTGTCCTGTAGGATGAAATTGTCTCCATTCAATCAAGGGTATGGCATGGTGTTACAAAATGGAGTGATAGCCTTCCTTCTTCAAAATTATTTTGACCTTATACAAATCTCATACTTTACCAGCACCAAAGCAACCCCAGACATCACATTATCTTCACCATCCTTGCAGAAGGCATCAGGCACTCTTCCAGAATCTTTTTGTTCTTCTGTGTAATCCAAACACCTCAAACTTAGATTTTTCTGTCCATAACACTTTTTTCCAATAATCTGTCTGTCAGGATTCGGGATACGTGAATCCTCTGGACGACCGCGGGAGGTGGTACTAGACGACACCTCAGACCGGAATCTAAGGCCCCTTCTCCACTGGCGTTTTTCACGCGCGAGTTCTGCGCGTGCATTTGACGCTCAGAACTCGCATTGCACTCTGTCCCATTGTATTCAATGGGTCTTTCTCCATTAGCGTGGTTTTTAACGCGCGTGCTTGCGTTCGTTTGCACGCGCGTCAAAATCGCAGCATGCTCTATTTTTGCGGGTCACGCGCGTTTTTCACGCCCCATTCAAGTCTATGGAGATGCATCAAGAACGCATTGCACTCGCAATCATTGCAAGTGCAATGCGAGTGCAATGCGTTTTAAACGTAAGGGTTGCTAGGTGACCAGAATAACATTATTTCCCCTGCTCGCGATCGAGCATTTAATTAAAAAAACACAATGAAGAACAGTGAAGAATAGAATAAAATCATTGTACACAGTGAACACAGTGACCACAGGATCATTTAAGATAAAAACACAGTGCAGAACACAGTGCAGAATAGATTACAGATGTTCGGCACATCTGCTTACTTGTCGGGAGATACGCGCGGAACGGTGCGAACAAAATAGCATGTGAAGAACAATATATATGTGTGAAGAACACATTGCAGATGTATTTAAACATCTGCAATTTGTTCTTCACACACATATATATTGTTCTTCACATGCTATTTTGTTCGCGCCGTTCCGCGCGTATCTCCCGACAAGTAAGCAGATGTGCCGAACATCTGTAATCTATTCTGCACTGTGTTCTGCACTGTGTTTTTATCTTAAATGATCCTGTGTTCACTGTGTTCACTGTGTACAATGTTTTTATTCTATTCTTCACTGTTCTTCACATCTGCTAAATTGTCGGGAGATAATATACGCGCGGAACAGTGAAGAATAGATCGCAGATGTTTGCAAATTATCAGAAGACATTATTTTTCAATTAAATAACACATTTTAATCCCAAACCATGGTCCCTTTGAAATATGCTCGAGTCTCCCATTGAATCGCGCGTCAAAAATGCGCCGAAAACGCAAAAAAAACGCAAATTACTCCAAGGAAAAATGGAACAAAAACGCAGCCAAAACGTCAGTTTTTCACGCATTGCACCCGCACGTGAAACGCAACGCTAGTGTGCAAGAGGCCTTAGTGTCATCTAAGTGGTCTTCGCCAGAGCCTGCCGCAAAGCGGGATGGACTTGCTGCGGAAGGGTACCACCAGGTCGTTCCACAGGTGTGACTAGCCCGCGGTGGCAGCTGGGGTCGAGGTACCTTAGCAGAAGACAGACTTGTGGTCAGGTCCAGGCACAGGGTCAGGGCAGGCGGCAGAGATGCCACGTCAAAGTCAGATCCAGGGTCAGCGACGGGAGATCCAGGCAGAAGGGAATGGGAACACAGGCATAGAGGAACGCAGGACACAGGAACTCAGGAGCAGGAACACACGGGAGCAGGAACACAGTATATACGGGAACACACTGGAACGCAGGAGTATCGCTGGGGAGCTGTTTCTGAGACTTTGAAGCACAAAGATCCGGCAAGGCAGGAATGGAGGTGTCGGATTATAAGTTGAGGTCTTCAGCCAGAGCACCTTAAGCGGTGCATGTGGCCGAGGAGGCGGGGACACACGCGTGCATGGCAGTCTGTTCGCGAGCAGGAGCTGGGACATGTGAGTTCAGGGAAGCGGGAGCACACGGAGGGACACGGGTGCGCCTGCGATTCGAGACTGGGATTGCAGGAGCACCCGTGACACTGTCCAATGTCTATGTTCTTTTGCCCATAATAATCTTTTCTTTTATTAGCCCTTCTCAGATATGGCTTTTTTATTGCCACTCTGCCCTGAAGGCCAGCATCCTGGAGTTGCCTGTTCACTGTAGAGGTTGACAATAGCGTTTGGCAGGTACTATTTAATGAAGCTGCCAGATGAAGGCCTGTGAGGCAACGGTATCTCAAACTACAGACTCTAATGTACTTGTCTTGTTGCTTAGTTTTGCAGAGGGGCCAAGGTTTTCTATACATCCATTAGGCTCCTTACACAGTTGGCAAACACAATTTACAATTAAACCACTCGAGTGGTGGTAGCTGTTCACATATCACTTATGTAGATATTGCATTAAAAACCAGACTTTTGAAGCTGCATATTGGTGTTAACCCTTTGATCGCCACCGGCATAGATTGTCGCTTCCCGTGATGTCATCGGGGAGTGACGATCTGTCTGTCTCCATACTGTATTATGGCAGTATATAGTAGTAGTTGTATATCAATCAGACAACCTTAAAGGTTAAAGGAGATCTGAAAAATAGTTTGAAAAATTATAAAACAGTGGAAAAAATGTAAAAAACCATAAAAACATAAAAGGAGCAGAGCCCCCCCCAATTCAAAAATACTTGTCATCCTCCCTCCTTGTCCCCTCCTCTTCTTCTTCTGGCTGAATGCAGCAAGAGCATCTTGCACTTGTGCCGCCAGCACCTTCTTCTGGACATGTGCAGATAGCAGTGAATTGCAATAGACCAGCACTTATTATTGAGGCTTTTCCACATCTCCACTTTGCCTTTTTTTGAAACATAGATAGCAGTGAAGATGGGCCAACTGTCTCCACTGTTGGTTGCGCATGTCCAGAAGAAGGTCCTGAATGTGCAAGCGCAAGTAAAGGATAAGGAGTGAATGTGAGGAGGGAAGGTTTTATGTAAAGCGTCGGATGGCAAGCGTTTTCCAGAGGAGGTTAGGGGAACTCAGTTCCTTGCTGAACACGCCCTGTAGACACAGGAAATAAGCTGGCAGGGAGACAGGTAAACTTTAATCTGATTTAAATACGTTTTAAATAAAAATGTAAGAACTTTTATTAAAAAACTGTTTGTGGATCCGCTGTTTCGTGTCTGTGGGACATGGGGAGTTTAAAAGAGGCTCTCTGGTGACAGGTTCGCTTTAAAATACAAAGTTTTCACTCTTGACATGTTACAAGGGAAAAACTCATGTCATTGCCCCAAAAAATCCTTTCGTAGAACTATTATGGATGATGTTTCATTATCTATCATCCTGCATCTGTATGATACAGTACCGTCTATTACTAAACATGAAAGTCTTATTATATCGGAAACAAAATATCAGATTTGAAAAGAAACAAATACATAAATATGTCACTATAATGACAAAGCTCTGTAGAAAATGCACTTAGATAAGAAGAAGCTGGAAATAATAAGAAACCATTTCAGCATCTGAAGGGAATATTATTATTATTTTTCTTGTCATTATTTAATATAAAAAGAAAGCGAGAAAACAAAAGGGCACGACAAAAGCCTCTTCTTTTTTTGTCTTTCTTTTCCCTGTTAGAAACTGTGCAAAATGTTGTGCTGGGTATTGTGAGAAGAATAGAAGGCTTAGAAGTCAGTGCTGTGTATCTGTACATCGGTTCAGCCAGAAGAGGGACCTTTCTGCTGGCAGATAGTTGTGCTCTGCTTCTCTACCGTGAGGGCAGACACAGAGGAAAGAGTCCATCTCTAGCAGTTGTTATGTCTTGGAGGGAGGGGGTGTTGTGCATTGTGTATGTATGTGTGTGTGTCAGTGTGTATGTGTGGCATCATCAGTATGTGTGTGTGTGTGATGTGGCTGTGCTACTATCCTGATCTCTCTGTCTCCATCCTATTCCCTGCTCCTCCTGCAGAGGCTCCTGATCCAGGTCTGAGTAGCTGCTTGGCGTCCAGTCCACGTCTTGGCTGAGTCCCCCTCGGCTTTTAATCATGCCCCTCTGTCTGTGTGTGAGTGCAGGCAGGCTGACAATGATTTCCTCAGTGATTACGTACAGAGCGAGTCCCTGCGGGTTAGGGGCCCCCTCTGGAGCCATCCTGATGGCTTTAGGGGCCTTGCTTCTATTTTCCATTATTATGTGGACTACCGGAGCGACAGCGCAGTCCAAGACCTTGCAGGTTTGTGATGAGGAGGGAGCACACAGCAGCAGCAGCAACACACATCTCCTTCTCTCTGCTCTCCTCTCCTCGAGCCAGGCGTAGACTTTTTTCTTCCCAGAGACAAGGAGCTCATCCAGCTCCTTCTACCGATGCATCCTACGAAGAGAGACCCCCCCACCCCCTAAAAAAAATCCAACAACCCCCCAAAAACAAGACCCCCCTCCCTCCCCCATTACACAACAAGCAAATAATAATAACAATAATAAGAAATAAAGCGCAGCTCCATGTAGCAGCAGCAGCAGTGCCCTCTGTCACTTGTAGTGCACGAAAGTCAGCACTTCATGGGGGTTTCCTATTTTATTGCTTATTTTTGATGTTGCTGTTGAGTTTTGCACAATTTTTTTAAGGACTTCGCGAAGATTTTACTTGTCCACTAAATAAAACTAGAAATTTTAGTATCCATTCTGGCTTTTTTTATTATAATTTTTTTTTTTAATTCTCTAGAAGTTTTTCTTCTCGGCCAGTGCTCAGGGCACAGACAGGACAGGGAGGCTGGAGGAGCAGCACAGGCTGTAGGGGATCACCCTTCCTTGTTGTTGTGTGTTGCCTTGTAGTTGTGTAACGGGCTGACATTGAACAACTTCAGCTGTTTGCTTTTAGGATGTCTCGCCGCAAGCAAGCGAAGCCAAGATCACTGAAAGGTAAGAGACAAAGCGCCGCTGCTTGTGCTGTGACAGTGGGGGGAAGCCGCGCGTGTGTGACTTGTGCTCTAACCCGCCCTATTCATCCAGACAGGGAGACGGCAACTTCCCCCGATAAGAGCCGCGCACATAGCCCGTGACAGAAACTTTGTGTAGCCCGGGGAGCACCATGTTTCCTGGGCTCTGTGCACGATGGTGACTAGTTGGGAGCGGATAACGGAAACTTTCTCGGCGGCGGCGGAGCGCTATGAGGAGAGCTGTGCTGGAATGTGCGGGGCGCTCAGGCAACCCCCGGTCACGTGACGGGCCGGGGCTGCGGCGGGAAAAGTGTGAGGGGGAATCGGCGGCGGCGCTAGGAGAGGGGCAGGAAGGCAGCGGGATGGGGCTGAAGGGGACAGCGGCTGCTCCATAGCAAGGGACCAGCTCGTCAGGGAGAGGAGGCGGCAGAGCGAGAGAGACACCACAATGGGGGAGAGCGCGGCGCTGCTCCGGACCGTTATACATAGGATTATTATATCCCAGGTTGTGGCGCAGCTTTTACCTCAGCTGCCGGTGCTGTGTGGTGTACATAGGAAGGGTCCTGTTACATTATATGTTACATTATAGTACAGAGTCTGCAATGATGGAGAAGTGACTAGTTTGGTCAGAGCTGTATATAATCCCCATGGTCTTGTAATGCATTAAAATAAAACGTTGTAACATCTCTGTTTACGTTGCGCCATTTCTTTATTGGACGGACATAAGCCCGATAGTGTCGGGGTCCATTGCTAGCGTTACCTGATATAAATGTCAGCCGGGGGAGGAGGAGGAGGACAATGGCTGGCTTGTTGTGGTTGCTCTGAATGCTGTGCTGGGCCCACTGGAATGTAGGACTATGCTCTCCAGTATAGGATTCCAGCACTGCTTAACCCTCGCTGCTCTGCCTCATCCTGGTACTAGTCTCTCACAATGTATTTACCTCACACTCTCAGACTCCTCACACTGTGGTGTATGTAGCTCCTTGTCCAACTTTTTCAATTTTGGTTTTGTTTTGCAATTTCATCTTATTTCATTTCATAAAGTTATTCTTCAGGATGTGCTTGGCCACTGCTACATCTTCTTACCTGTTTCCTCGATGCTTTCACCTTGTAACTGGAGAATTGTTTTGCTTGGGGTGTACAAATAATTCTTTATTATTTTATGTTTTTATTTTCTAAAGTGCAGTGCAAACACTATAAAAGGCAATCTTTGTGCCACAATCATATTTGAGATGTCTATGTATAGCAGTATAAATTTCTGAAGGGACCGATGCTGGGAGATACGCTAAGGCACGGGATTGATAGGGGAACGTTAATTGTGACCTTTTGAAGCGTTTTTATGTGAAGGTGTTCTATAGGCAACTCTTCATTGAACCCCCCCCCCCCCCTTTCAATAAACTCCTCTAGATGTATTAGTCATAAGTTGTCGGTGGGTGGAAAATTTTAGGGTGCTGATGTATTAAAATCAAGATCACCTTGAATATAGATAATTAACAACTGAGTTTCTTTTATTCTGAGGTTTTGATCCCTTTACCACGTATAAGATGAACCTTTACAATTACTATTCTGTTTGAAAGCTGAGATTGTCTCCTTTTTGTTCTTGCGTATTGTTATTAAGGAATAAATTGTGTAAAGTGATGAAACTTTTCGTCTCATAACCCAAGATGCTATACATAATATGGTTGAGTTCAGTCATTCTTTGCAGTGTGTATTCCTGAGCCTGTATGTCAGTTCTGTGACAAGTAATCAATGCCATCAACTACTTACATGCTTGGAGGGTCCTTTTAAGGTGAACCTATCAGTCCATGTGGTAGTTAAAAAGAATAAATGAAGTATAAGTCCTTCCCCTTATCTATCTACTCACTGGAAGTTACATTTTTTAGCTGTAATTTTTGGTGATTTTAGCTTAATTATTCTGTATATAAAACATGTTTTATGGATCACATTATAAAAAAAAAAACAAAACAGTAAAACAAATGGAATAATAAGAGCTAAAAAATAATAATTTTTTTGTGTTTTCTTTCTGTTTGATATTATTCCAGACTATTGCTTGTCAAAGCTGCTTATCACTGGATCTTCATTATCCCAGTTGTACTCAAAATAGAGGTTGAGATTTATTACGTTTGACCTACATATTGCTCTCAATCGGAGCACCCGTAGCGCTTACTGTCATTGCCATTACGTCCACTAGTACAGCTACAACTTATTTTGGCTGTAGGTGTGACAACAATATATCTTGTCTCTCCAAAAAGACCTAAAAAAAGAACTCTAAATATTATCACCATCAATAAAGCATTTATCGAGCATTTGTGATGTTGTGCTGCTTGGCATTGTTGGCTTGAGTCTCTAGGTGTTTTTGTGATGAAGTCTGGTATATTTTTTGCCAGCAATAACAATAAAAAAAAAAAATTAAAATCTCATATCTTTTGCAACATTTTTGGTGATATTTGCTTGATACAACAGAGGTCAATATGAGATCCAAAGCCTCTATTGCTTGTACCCACAATGCTTTGTGTCATCACACTTTGTTATTAATGGTTGGTGCTCGTTGGGAGAAAGCTGAAAGTTGTCTCTTGATTTTCATTCTTCTTCACTTTGGTTATTTTGCGTGTACTTTTTTTTTTTCTATGTTGAGCAAACTTTTTTGTGTTTTAATGCTGTTTAAAATTATATTGTATGAAAGCAGTCACTTCAGGTCATCGATTTTGATAAGATTTACATTTCTTAATCAGAAAGAAACTAGAAATATTTCTACAGTTTGCAAACCAGAGTTGTGCACCCGTAAAAGAAATGTTTTAGTGCTTGTATCATTATTTTGCCATGTTTCTTGCCAGAGTTTTTTTTTCTGATTAACTGGATTCTTGTACTGGGTGTGGTCTTCCATTAGTTCAGCTTTGGTCTGTCCTGATATAGCTCCCAGTAGAGTTAGAGTTTAATGATGGTCTTGTGGTCAGAATATGTTGCACGTACGGATCTATCAAAGTCCTTCTGTGGAAAAGTTAGAACTCTTATAAAGAAAATGTCTTCCTTTAACATAAATATTTCATTGCGTTAGGATGCAGTGGAACATGACTAATAAGCTTGAAGAATTAGATCTTATATTGCAGAGTCCTTGTCCTTCTGACTCTGTAGTTGGCGTTTAGCGCCAGTAATTTTTGAGTTTTCACATCTCCAGTCATGATTCACCATCAATATTTGCTTTTACATTTTTTTTAATTTATTTTTTTTGGTTTGTATCCCTCCCCTTCTCTAACTTTTCGGAGTGTTTAGCGGTTTCCAGTAGTATCCAGAACAATTTTGAATGTGTCTTTCACATTAATCGTTTCCATACAGATTTGATGGCTGTCAGGTTTTTTTTTTTTTAATTCTTTTTGCAGAGGGCTGGAACTTTTTTCATTCTGTATCTTGACTATAAATGTTTATGCCTTGGCAGTAAAGATGCATACCTGATAAAATGCTTTTTGTTTAATGTATTTGAATTTTCCTATTGGCTCCTGTTGAGTTGTCAAAGGTCATTGCCTGTCCAGTGGGAGAGGTGCAACTTTCTAATCCTATTTCAATTAAATCAGAAATATGGCCATGTGGTATGTGGGTTTTTTTTTTCTTGTGCCTGGGGAGTTGATGTAGCTACAGAAGGTAACAGGTTTTTCACCTTCCATGTTCTAGAATATACATTTCATATTGATTCAAATATATTTTACATTAATATTGCAGGGTAATAGAAAGTCAACAATTGCTATTAACGTCACCTGGGATCGGATGCTCTGCTGAAGCATTTGAATGCTGTAAACTGCAATGAAACTCAGTTGACCTGCACTTGGACAAACATATCACCAGTGAAAGTCTTTTACAAATAGTATTTATACTGACAACTACTTGCTTTGGATTTCCATTTGACATAATGAAAATGATTTGCGTAAACCAGACTTGATTTTTTTCGGATGTACACCCTCTGTGTGTCCATTATTGTGATGAAACCTCTTTAAACTTTTGTCAAAAATATATGAAAATAAATACGTATACAAAAGTCTGTGCCCTTCTCCTTTATAGAAACATAAAATACCTATTTCCTTTCATTGATGGTTATTTATGCAATACATTACTACGTCATATTCCGTTACTGTTGCTTTTTCCAACCACATCTGCTGGGAGTTTTTCCCACCTATGTACTACTTATTTAGTACAGTGTTTATCATCAGAATTCGAAATTATTCCCCTTTTGTTCCTGGATTTACTTTATTAAAACCTCTCCCATGCAAAACCTTATAAAGCCTTTGACCTATGTAGTTTTTGATCATGCCCAGGCCTTCCCCTTCTTTTTCTCAAGGCTCTACAAATCATCTTCATAATGTCTTTCCTGATAGGTTCCATGCTTGATGTTATGTTGCGAAAAAGTTGTATGAAAATCTTGTGAAAGAGGGAGAATGGATTGTAGAGGTACAATTCCTACAACCTAGATGTAGTAAGGGCTTAAATATTAGTGTGGAATGAATTTCTGTAAGGACTAAAGAGATCTCATTTCCTTGAAGAACAGCAGATGTGTGGAAAGCAAGTGGTCAAGAAGAATTGTGTTATGGGAATATGCCTGCTTTGTAAGATGAGTCAATGTGCAGATTTTGTAAGCCTGTCATGCTCAAGCTGCCCACAAGCAGATATAGTTCTGCAGTAATTCATATATTTTTTTAATTGTACCTTTATGTATATATGTGAGGTAGATTTACATTGTCTAATGAATGCTTAATTAGACTTCATAGGAGACAAAACAAAGTTATCTGCAATGCTAATAAACTTTAGAACACAGTGGCAAGTATTCTAGTATGTTATATACATACAGGCAGGGCCGCAGCACCCAGGAACACCTGGTACTGGGCCCCAGCCAGTGAATATTTACATGTTAAAAAAAAAAAAAAAATTCAAACAAAACGTGACGTTACGCGATGGGTGATGTCATAATGTACACGCTCGTGAGCCTGGAATGAGACGTAGCCGCGGCCTGGGAAGAAGACAAAGGTGAGTATATCGTGTTTTGTTTTTTATAGGGCTCTTCTATGGACATTTCAATAAAGAAGGGGGCACTCTGCAGGGGACATAACATTATAGGGGGGGCACTCTGCAAGGGACATTTTATCAATGAGGGGAGTCTGCTGAACATTTTATTAATTAGTGGCTGAATTTCCCTCCCTAGAGTTAAACACATGTCAATAATTTTCCCTTTTTTTTTTTTTTTTTTTTTTGTGGCGTAATTGGGCTTATACATGGGTCTATACAGTATTACTGGTGTGCGGGGCTATCGATTATAGGGGTACTATAATGACTCCTTTTATAAACAAAAAGAAAACTCAGGAGGAGCTACAGAAAAGGGGACATTTTAAACTGGGAGCTGCTGAAAATGGCACATTAAATGGCAGTGATCATGTCATCCGGCTTCTCTATCAATTCTGTGATCCAAAGGGTTCCCCAATTCATTATTACCACTAAGCACAGTATATAACTCTTTGAGCCTCAGGCAGCAGAGAGGCTGGGTACACCCTGCATACATTAAACTATAACTATGTGATCATCTAACACAAAAAGACCTGATGTATTACAGGCTAGTAGGGTAAACCTGATGACCTCGTATGACTCTCTTCCATTGTGCATCACCATTTAGGAATATTGCAAAAAAAAAAAAAACTAATAGTTCCAAGCCAGCATGGATAGAGAAAAAGAACTGGACCGCACATCCACACATCACACAATGACCTACTGCCGCTAGGCTACAATATATAATAAACTCGAGGGTCTTAGTTACATTTTTATCAAATTGTATAAGCCCACTAACCACTTCACGGTGCTATTGTGTGCGGCATCACATGGCATCCACCAGGGACCAAGACCCGGTTGCCCCCCAGAACGCATACTGGCAGGTATAGCCCCCATGGCTCTGAGCCCCGGGTCCCCACCAGCACCGCACGACAGAAGCAGTGGATGCCATGAAATACCGCACCATGTGAACAGGAAAAAAGGCTCACTGTGTGTGAACAGGTGTTGAATACACACTGTTCCATGTGGTCTCAGACTCTAGCTAAGAGGCAGTAGGCGGCCACTACATGCAGTCTCCTGGTAAACACCTGGGGCAGATTGCTGGTACCAGGTAAAAAACTAAATAAATGAAGGGATAGAATGTACTAGACCAACATGGGGAGAGAAAAATAACTGGACCGCACATTCACACATTGATCTACTGCTGCTCTGCTACAATATATCACAAACTCGAGGTTCTTGGTTACATGGGGGCTATGTATGGTCAGTATGGGTGCTGGGGGGCACCCTTGTCTTGGTCCCTGTTGGTGTGGTGTTGCATTGGGGGTGGATGTGATGCATAGGCGTAGGGATCCACTACAATGAGGTCACTGTGAAGTGGTTAGTGGGCTTATACAATTTGATCAAAACGTAACTAAGAACCTCAAGTTTATTATATAATGTAACCTAGCAGCAGATCACTGTGTGATGTGTGGATGTGCGGGCCAGTTTTTTTTTCTCTCCCCAGGTAATAGTTCAAAGTTTCAACAGAGAAGTGAAATGATGCTCCATGTAAAAATGGCCTCTGGTAACTTCTTTGTGTCATTCAAATACTGGCCAAACTTACCATAGCTCTGTCTATAATTATAGCATGGTAAATATGCCGACCTTAAAGGGAACCTGTCACCAGACGCATGGCTCTTAAACTCGCAAACATACCTTATAGTGGCTGTTAAGTGTTCTCTAGGCATGTCTTTATAACGGTCCAAAGCAGCCTTTATCCTAAAAAAATAGTTATGTTCACGGAGAGGTACCAGTCTGCGGGGGGTTGGGTTTGGGGGTATATGAGTAAAGCGCTCCCCCACCTTCAAGGCCACCTTGTCATGTAAACCTCAAGCCGATACCTGCCCTGCCTCCAGGATCTCCTGTGCTTCCCTGTCCTCTGGTGCTATTGTTTTACACTTGCATGCACCGCCTTCAAAACACTTTGCCTTCGATAAGTCTCCCAGAGCTTTTTTTGGATGACTATCATAATTTACGTAGGAACAAGGCCATGGATAACAAATATAAGAAAATTACCACAGTCACAGTGCCTGGATCCATGAGTATGTGTCCATGGTTTATTATCCTTGATTTTGACAGTAGTTTTCCTTTAATTTGTGATTTATAGATATGTAAAAATGTTTATTAAAGGGCTTGTCTTAGTTTCAAGGATAGGATACTGAGGGTCTGTGATTAAAGGGGTTGTCCGAGTTTTGAAGAAAAACTATATGTGGCTGGGAGCGAGCTGCCTAAAACAATAAGGATGTACTTACCTTCCGGTGCCCTCCGGTATACAGCGCTGATGTTGCTCCGGTCCGGGCGCCATGTAAACAAACATGGCCGCCAGAGCAGCGCTGCATTCAGCTTCCGGCTGGACCCGACAACCTTCCGGCCCCCATACACAATGCTGTGTATAGGGACGGATAGGCGTACCCGGCCACGATCGGCTGGAAGCTGAGTCCAGCGCTGCTCCGGCGGCCATGTTTGTTTTCATGGCGCCCGGACCGGAGCGACAGCAGCGCTGGATACCGGAGGGCACCGGAAGGTAAGTACATCTTTATTGTTTTAGGCAGCCCGCTCCCGGCCACATATAGTTTTTTTTCAAAACTCGGACAACCCCTTTAAAAATAAAATCGCCTGACAAATTTATGGCTGCTCCAGAAATTTGGTTGTTCCTTAAGGCATTCTTTATTTTCTTGCAGTGGTTATGTACCATATATTCCCTTAACTTCTGTAACAAATTGGTGGCTTTAATAAAAACATGTACCACACTTCATTCAGCGGTGTTCCTGACAACTTTCTCAATAAGTAGAATGCGGGAGAATTTCTATTTCCATCATACACCTTGTGTGAATTCAACTATGTAACAAATTATGGAATCCATATTTGATTATGAACAATAGTCATTATTCTATTAATCAGTTCCTAAATCTGCCCCTTACAGTGACTTCAGTGCTGTATCCATTACCTCTGTGGCTTCCCCTGCAGACCTCTTGACCAGTGGCTTCAGCATTAGGGGTGCCTTGGGTGCAGTGTGTGTTTGGTATTACAAAAAGGTGGTGGTCATCTTAGGGTGATGCCACACATGGCGTTTTGAACCTAGGTTTTTGTACGTTTTTAAGCAGTCCTTCCAAAAACCGCATCCAGTTTTAATTAAGATAATTGGTAAAACCTGTCAAAAACGGATGTTTTTTTTTTTCAAAAAATGCGTCCTTCAAAAACGCATGCGTTTTTAACGGACTGCTTAAAAACGGACCAAAAATGGGTTCAAAACACCATGTGTGGCATCACCCTTAGATGGAAGTAGAGAGGACTAGGACGATTCCTTGCACAGTTACCTAACTGTGCGGGTTTAAAGGGGTTAAACTAAACTTTTGGGTCTAATTAGACCCAGTACAGCTCTAATCAGAATCCCCAGTCACAGGTGGTGGTTTCCCCTGTAACTGAGGCTCTTATAGATGTTTTTCTTACAGGGAAAAACTTGTAAAAGAAAAAAAAGTTAAATTTAAAAAAAAAAAAAAGTGAAAATGTCCCCTAGTGGTCTTTTAATAAATATTCATAAAAATACATTGACATTTTCCCAAATAATAACAAAAACAAATCCCCTGCTACAATACAACAAGCATTGCCATACTATAAAGCCTTTTTTTCCACTTTTAACCCCCCAAAAAATACATTACAGCTTACAGCTCAGAGATAAAGGAACATTTTTAAAGTGTCAATGGATTATATAATTGCCTCAAAGAAGTGAATCACTAAGGGAAAAAAAGCTCTAGTTATGGGAAGAGTTTTTATCATTCGCCTCCTTATGGGTCCAAAGTGGAGGCACCTCCAGAAGGATGTCACATACACTGCTCCCTGCAGGAGAAAGAAGCATAAAAGAGGCACAGAAGCGTTTTTTTCTTGGTAGAGTATATTAAAAAGTTTACTGTTTCTCTGTACTGGAATAAAAATTGTTAAGGATCGGTTTTAAACAATGGATGAGACATTTTTGTAGTTTTGCCATTTGAACAAATCAAAGTTATTGATTGCCTTTAATTTTATTGGTTTGTTGCCTACCTGCAAAAATTATTCTAAATTACAACTTTTGATAGAATTAGCCCTATGAACCCCAAAGACATTTGCAATTAGTTCTGTTCTGGAAATTGTAAGCTAAGGAGCAGAAATTGTGTTACTGGTGTAGCCAAACACTGGCCTCAGCAGTGCATGCACTTTCTGTACGAGCCATTTCAATCAGGTTACACTTTACACGAGAGTCCGTCATACTCTCATTTACTTCAGAATGCATCATTATAAGAAAAGCTCTTCTAAAATTATTTCACTTCATTTCATTATTCTCACATCAGCACAATTCTATATCACAGCTACATGGAAGGTACAGGCTGCATAGAGACACAAGAGGACTCATCAGAAAGGGTATAGTATACACCTCGGCATTATCAGATCTTCTGTGACATACAAAATAACCATATACCATTTTTTTTTTTTGTCATGAAACCGTTTGATGGCGCCTGGTTGTTTATAATAAATATGCTTTATAATATAAATGCATACAAACACTGCTATATGTGTATAACGGTATGCTCTCAGGCCAACCGCACTGAAGGGAAATGGGGAAATACACTGATGTAGTTTTGTATTTTTATTAGCTTGTATCTGATAGGTGTAGACAATTTTAGGCGGCAGGATATTGTTTGACTCTGAACTTATTACTTAAGCACCTTTCATTTGAAAGTTTCCATTATACAAGTGGAGTTCTAAAACTCTATAAAAGTTAGAACTTTGCTGTAGTTTAACACTGTCTAGACTTATTTACATTTATTTTTTTTTTTTGTTAGGTTTATTCCAGAATATATGTGAAATATTTTTGTACACAGTATCACAACTTTAATGTGACACTACCCCCCCCCCACAGAGATAGGCCGAAAAGTTTCAAACACGTGCTAAATGTGGCATTAAGTATGTTCTACATGTTTTTTCTTGTGCACATTATATCGGATTTCTTATACACCTGGCTTAGAATTATGCATAGCAAGTCCAGTGGGACTTTTGGACACTTAAGGTGCCGTAGAACGTTAAATAACTTTATAAGCTACATCGCTGTACATGCATTCATTGAGTGTTACTAGAACCTGTTATCACTTGTCAGGTCAACTGTCGAGACTTGAAGAACAACTGTAAAGTATAAACTTTTTCCTAACTCTGCATTAAGCAAAAATAAGCAATTCTCTAATTGCCAGGTATTTAGCGCTGTACATTGCTCCCTCCCTTCTCTCCATTTTGCCTTGCTTTCTGGTAACCATGGGAACTGTAAAGGATGAGAGGAGGCTTGTTCGGGGGAGCAGTAGTAGAGTAGTGCAAGGAAAAAGGACCTTTAGTGATGTCACAAGCATGTGACTCATCACATGCTTCAGGTTGGCCAATTACAAACATGCTGTCCTGATTGGTGTCAAAGGCTCTCTCCAGCTGTGCTAAACTAGTTTTTTTGTCACAGTTTTTGTCACAGTTACTCTTTAAAGGGGTATTCTCATCTTGTCATTCACATTTATTTACGGTAAATTCATTTGCCATGTACTGTATATACAATTCTTCAATTTGATGTCTTTCAATTTTTTTGTTTTACATGCGTGAAGATAAGTTCCCATAAATGTATTCATATGGTCCCTTACAAACGTAGAAATTAGTATTTACTACATGTCCCACAGCAGTCATGTGCTAATGAACACTGAATACAGGGGGTCGGGCGCCTCAATAACGCATGTGTGGCCACTGCTGCCAGAGTGCGCTGGTGGATGTATCCAAGTGCAACTATATCATTACTATGGGGCAACTTGCTTCCATTTATGGGAAATTAAATACACAAGGGTACATCATTTTTAAATGAACAATCCAGTCTGTTTTTTGTTTTTTAATTTTTTTTATTTTGTGTGGTTTTTTTATTCCATTAAAGACTATGGACTGATGCAAATTTTCCCTGGAAATAACATCGGATCTGGTGATAAAAATGGTAAAAAAATACCTCATCTAAAATAAAAAATATAACTGAAAAAACACAAATCTGCAGATAAACTGCTTATTTAATGTGGATTTTGATGTAGTCAAAGGCCACATGTGATGCATTGGTAATGTTGGCAATCACTGGTCTGTACAGTATTTTCTGCACTTAAATGTCTTTAATTCTATACTTCCACATATCATGTGCAGGATTTCATTGTAGCCCTAGGTCGGACTTGCGACCCTTTTTAGACTTTGCTATAAAGATGACTATTTAATATTTAAGAATCCCTGGTCTAATAAATATTTAAAAAGAACTGAGATTTGACACAACACAGTAGCATTGAATTAGACACAAACGTAAGATGTCATGTGAGGTGATGTAAACTGTTATATGTTGTATGTTCTCTTTTACCTGCTAGTTATTATGGGCAGTGTTCAGTAAAGTATCATGTTGAGCCTGGCAACCAAACTCTACTCCAGGATACAGCCAGTGGCTCATATGTTGCAAATCGTTTTCTTCTTTTTTTTTTTTTTTTTTTTTTGGTAAGATCTCTCCCCAATAGTAAACATTCAATAGGTGTAGATGCTTGACCTGCCAGCATGGTAAATTACTCATATTGTAGTGTTGATTTGAAAATGTTGCCTTTATTTATTCCAACTGATATTTTTAAATAATGGCTTTTTTTTTAGGGAATGTAAAAACTGGTGTAACTGTGCGCGGCCTAATCCTACAGGACATATTCTAGTTTGTAGGATAAACTGACTTGAAATTTTAAGCAGCTTTCTGATGCTTTAGTTAAGTACTCTGCTCATTATTTGTCACTGTGCAATGAACATGTTTGTTTGCTGCACGCTCATAAGATCTATAGATACACTTGAAGGAAAATGATTAATGCTGGATGTACTGTGAGCGTTATAATGTTGTGTATATATATTATCCCTGGGGTTTTGATGCTTGTTTGACCCATTAATGCCTTTCATTTTTCTCCTTCTCTCCTTGTTGACAAGTTACATGCAGCAGGCTTTATGGATGATGCGAACACTAATGTTGTGGTGTTAACCAGTTATGCCTTAACATCTAGAGAAACACATGTATCTGCATTCCTACTTCTGTAGTCCTGCAATCTGTATTCTACAGCCTAATTTAAACCCTTAATGACCGCCGTAATCAGGTTTTTATAGAATTCATTAACAGTACTACTTCAAATGTGACGCATTTCTACAGCGTCATATCAGAAGAAGATTATTGCAGGACATTGCGTCCTGCTGCTGCCACGGCTGAGCTATGTAAACGCAGCCCAGACCAACACTAACACCCGGGATCGGAAAAGCTCAGATTCCAGGTGTGTAAGCTCTTAGGCACTGTAGTCTAATATGGACTGCAATGTCTAATCGGGTGCATAGGGAGTGAGCTCCCTCTGGCATCCTTCAGCACCATGCAGCAGCGATTGCGGGGTGCCAGTGATGTCACAGGCAGCCGGGGGACCTCTCGGGGCCCCCTGGATTGCCTTTAGTGTCCCTTTTAATTAGTCCAAAGAAAAATAAAGGAAAAAAGACCCCCACATTTTTAATCATCCATTGCACACAGATATTATATTTAACATAATAAAAAAGTTTGTGAGCCCCAAAAGTGAACAAATAAATACTGTAGGTCATTACTAAAAAATTAGGACCTTATGCAGAAAAAAATGTATACATTTAGTAGTGCTGTATGCCTATTAGAAAAAACAGATGTCAGATGTGCGTCTTTTTTTTTAATATGCTGCACAGAAGGGGTTAGTAATAGCTCAACAGAAGGACATGTGACACCCCAAACTTAATTTGGTCTGGAAAAAAAAACAAGACCTCATACATTTACAGTGACCGGAAAATAGAAAAGTTATAGCTTGTAAAATGCATTGGCAAAAAAACTACTTAAAATAGCCTGGGTGAACCTGTCACCAGGGACCTCATTTTCACTAAAGATAGGTTACAGAAGCTTATTACAACTGCATAGCAAAATATCTTTCTGCTTTCTCTCAGCATTTGCATTACAATATAAATGGATGTTATAACTTTCCTTGCACCCGGACAGAATCCACTGTGTAGTCCCAGGGGTTGGGCTTTGGTTTGGATGCAAAAACATGACTTGTCTGTGCTGCAGACTGCTCAGCTCCCAGCCCCCACCTTTGTCCTCCTGTACAGCCCCTCCCTCCCGCTCCTTCAGAGAGGTCACAGCCTGGTGGGGGAGGGAGGAGCTGTACAGGAGCACAAAGGTGGGGGCCAAGAGCTGAACAGTCTGCAGCACAGACAAGTCACATGTTGTAATGATTCCAAACCAAAGCCCCACCCCTAGGACTACACAGAGGATTCTTTCAGGATGCATGGTAAGATAAAACAAACAATTATATTGTAATTCAAATGCTTAGAGAAAGCTAAAAGGCAGACTTGCACTGCAGGTGGGATGGGCTTCTGTAACCTGTCTTTATTGAAATATGATGTCCACATCATATTAGTGATGGACATTTAATATACTATATGTAGGAGAGGTGGATTTCAGAACCTGTACATTGGCGTATCCTTAGGCAATCCTCATAGTTTGTTTTGAATTTTTTTTTAAATATAATATAAGCCACTGTACAGACATACAGTTACACGTGCCCAGAGCATAAACCAAGTAAGTGAATGTGATAGATGTAGAGTCTTGCAAAGTATTCAAAATTAAAGGAAAAAAAAAGTACAGATAAAAAATAACTCAAGAAGACCCCATTTATACTAGAGCTCACATAAGTAACCTAAGCAAATTCACAAATTTTATTGAACAATCCAGGATTCTTTCGCTCATCCTATACTTTCTATATTTGTTCATCACAGTTTTCTCTGCTTTCTGCCGCACTCCTGTGTTACCATGGACAAGGATTTTCATCCGCTGGAAGTAAATATGTAAGTTTTTAATGGAATCACAGCAAGCAGAGATCTAGAAAACCGTGAGAATTTGATACTGAAAGCATGTTGGGAAATTGTGTAACTTTTCATCATACAAACAACAATATTTATTAGCTGAAATAGGAACACCCCTTTAAGTATAACTATGGCACCATAACAAGCCAAAGATGGTAAAAACCACATACTCCACACTGCTGTTGCTAAAGCCATAACCCTCCTTACATCTATGTTTAGTGCAATGCAACTACAGTTTGCATAACTGGTAGGGTTATATTGCTTTAAAAACTTTAGCTGCCCTTATTTGGCTGGACATGTGTAAGCATAGCCATTTAGTGAGTAAATGTGATTATTATGAATCCCAAAAACTACAATTGCTTTTGAAGTGTAAGATATACAGTACCACTAAAGAGTGGCATATGTTGTGCATAGTGAGTATTTGGATATACTCTGCATAGTAAGTATTTGTCAGGTTTTTTCTTTTTTTTTTTTTTTTTTGTACGAATAGTGCTGTAGACGGAACGAAAAGGAGGCAAAAAGGACAAACGGAGCCTATGGAAATGCTTGATGTGTGTGTTGGGAGAATTCTTGGCACATATGGCCGGCAAGCCCTAATTAGATGTGATAATAAGTGTTCATTTAGCTGGATCTGTTAATTTTCTTTTGTGTAATAGTTGGGCCACATATTGTCTTATGATCACATACCTCTTCATCTAAGAGCGTTGGAAAGGATGCTCTCCAGCATGAGAGAATCTAGCATTTGTCTCGTCACTGTTTATTATATGAAGCATAGAAAATTGTAACAATAAGTAAGGTTTGGAGTGCTCTTGGGATCAAAAACACTGATGTTCACATGTTCTAGCAGTGTGATAGTACATTAAATTTTATGTAGTGAAGCAGTTAGCTAACATTTATAGCAAGCTAGTCTGAGCTATGGCCTTTCTTACAGTGTGCATTTTGGGAAATCAAAAATCGCATGAGAAGTCTCGAATAAAAAAACCAAGATGACAAGGTCTTCCAGTGTGGCCTATTGCCTTTAGCTCTTTGATTAAATGCACCCGGCTTATAAATTGGAGTTTAAAATCTACCATTAAAATCCATCATGATAAACCAGGGATACTTACTCATAGATCCAGGCACCGTGACTGTGGTTATCTTCTTATATTTGTTTTCCATGGCCTATTTCCTGCTAAAATTATGCTAGTGATCCCAATTGGGGGATTGGAGGGGGGGGGGGTTGTATGGAAGGCGTATTTGTTATCCATGCTATCCTCCCTTCTAGAATTGTGCTAGTGAGCTTGAAAGGCTCCTAGGAGTGCTACCAGAACCCCTCTGTGCTGCAGATTCACATGCTATTATATTCTGAGGGAACCCCCCCCCTGAGACCTGCTACTGCAGTCTATCAGCAACTTGTGAAGCCAGAGCAAAGAGGGCTTCTGTAACACGCTCACATCCATTCTGCCTCATAAGAATACTGTTAAAAGCTTATTTTGTAAGGAAGGAGGCCGTGGATAAAAAATAAAGATTATCACTGTCACGGTGCCTGGATCTATTAATAAGTGTCCCTGGTTTATCATGATGGATTTTGGTGGTAGATTTCCTTTAAATGAATTCTTCCACTGGTCCTAAGTAGTTTTTAGGTTATCAGACTTGCATGTCTATGGTGTGACGCTGAAACAGGATCTTATCTTTAGTAACGCTAAAAATGTGCAAATCCAGAGAAAATTGATTTACAAAAATATGTAAATTAAAGGGCATCTACCATCAGGATGAAAGACTGTATGCAAATGAGCCTAAGGGGCTCCAGGCTCCATAGGTGTTAATGGAGGCTGGAACCCCTCATCCTCATTTGCATACAGTCTTTCATCCTGGTGGTAGATGCCCTTTAGGCTTGGGCGCTCCTGTCAGCATCATCCAAGATGCTTGGTGCCTTGTTGACTAATTATTCACAACTTTTCTTCCCCTTCCCCTCTTCCTCCGTGACATCACCAGGTCTTGGGCAGGGGAAGTTGTGAATAATTCTAAGCTGACAAGTACAGAGTAGTTCCTCTTCATCTCATGCTCCCACCAAGACTCAGTGACGTCAGGGAGGAGGAGGGAACAAGTGCCAGCCGAGGCGTGAATGATTATAAACCGATGGATTGCTGAACAGCTTTGATGATGCTCACAGCATAATTTACATATTTTTATAAATTGGTTTTCTCAGGATTTGCTGAATTTTTTTTTTTTTTTTTTACTGAAGATTTGTTTAAGAATCATATCATGAATTTTACTGGCTATAAGTGACTACACTAGCATTTCTGCCTGTAGTACACTTGTATGCAGTTATAGAAAATATAAAAACAACTGAAAACGTTGAAAATAATGGCAATGTTACATGTCCCACTCAATGGCTGATGAGCATTGCTAGGGCAGTAGGCTGCTCATCCCACTGGGGCAGGAGTGAAGTTACCAGAGATTAGCTTTAGCCCTGTCTGTTACTGTACGTTACGGTTTACCATATTATATTATGGTGCTTGGCACTATCCACTTTGTTTAAAAGAAACCTCCATGCCGTAATCTGGTTATAGAAAATGTATTTAGCTGTAAAATATACAGTTATTTGTAGGTTACTATTACATATTTTTAACCAAGTTTTTAAGTTGAAAAGTACTAAATTCTGCAGTTCTCACTCTGGACAGTAGGCTTAGAATAGAATGAAAACTGCTAATTCCGTATGTTTCCTGTTTAGCAGTCATCTTGTACATCACAAACAACACACATAGGGGGAGAAATAACATGCGCCAACGCTTCGTGCACCAATGTATGATAAAGCCAGCACAACAGATACAACTATGCCAGGTCTGAACTGGTGTAGATTTGCCTAAAAGTCTGCGAACATTCAGGGGCCACTCTGCTGGCTGCTACGCCCCTTCCATGCCCACATGGCAGAGGTGTTGTAGGTCCGAGAATAATCACAATTTCTTGCGCACTGCTTCTACAATAACCGCTTCAGAAAACTTCCATAGAAGCGCTGATGATTTTCCCCATCGAATCTCGGCAGAAGATAAAACTATAGAAGAAACCTTCATGTCCTTCTCTACAAACAATAGACGTCACAGCAGCCCACATATACAGAAAATCAAAGTAAAAACTACAAAAAACAAATTACAAATAAGTTACGGTATATAATTTGTGACCTGGTTTTAAAAATTAAATTATTGACAGCCTGGATAGTATTCGCCCTTTCAATTATCTGGTACTTTGCTATATTAAATAGAATACCATTCACTTCTTTCTTTTGCCAGAATTTGAATGAAGTATGTTATATTAACAAGCAATTTTAGGGTACATTCACACACGGGCATACCGCCGTGTGCTGGAGAGGAGGAGGAGGTGACCCCTCCTCCCTCCATAGAGAATAGCGGCGCACAGCCGCACACATGCCGAAAGATAGAGCATGCTCTATCTTTTTGCGGTGTGCGGCCCGTATCTGCGCCGCTCCGCTATTGCCGTCTATGGGGACGTACATGCGGCCGCAAATTTGTCCTACATAGTTTGTGCTGCGTCACTTGAGAATTTTCTATTTCAATATTTATTTTTTTCAATATTGAAGTTTTAGCTGATCATTTATTAATTGAGTGGGCTGCATTACAGACACCGCTCACAATTAAGGATATCTGAATACAAAAGTGGCCAAAATCAGAATGGTTGTTAACATCCATTTTTCTCTGCCGAGTATGGCATCTGTTTTTCGCAATTCCTCATAAACTATACCCTGAAGGGGATATATCTCCCAAGTGTCTGAGAGCAAAACTCTTCTATTTGCAACCAATCCAAGCTCAGCTTTCATTTAATAAACTGCAGTGGGAAAATGAGCTCTGATTGGTTGACATGAGCAACTAGAACACTTTTGCTCTCAGATACTTGATTAATCTCCAACTGAGTGTTCCATGAAATATGGCTCTGACTAGGACATGCTCTACTTTTTAGCAGATCGGTCTGTTGAAACGGCCGTAAGCACTGATCCTTTAAAAAGTATTTAATTTGGCCCAGCCTTGTATCGGTCATTCTGAAAACGGACAGCACGCGGACGATTGTCACTGTCGTGTGCATCAGCCCTAAGATAGGTCTTTTACTGGGCAATGAGTCAGGGATGTACTGTATGGGATTAGGTCCGAGATCATCGTCTCCGGGGGGAGACTGGCACAATTCACCAGCACACCAGGAAATTCATAGTCCACACTTAGCGACTTGGGTACAACTGACCGCAGCTAGTTTTATTCAGTAGTAATACAAAATAAAGAAAACCTCAAAATAAAGCCTATGCCTCTCCGGCACTAACTATACATTGAGGTTCCCTACCTCACTAGGTGCAGATCTACTGCCTGGCACCACAAAAACGTAAACTTTGTCGGTTCTGCCTGGGTTCCACTGGCTTTTGGCATGGAGCCATTGTGGGAATCTGCACCAGGTACCTTATGCAGGACTTCCAGCTGGATGCGAATTATTCCTCATTAGTAGCAAAACACCCATCTTTCCCACATCCATCCAGCTTTCCATTGGGCACTATCCTCATTCTACACCCAAAATCTACTGTAGTAGCAGCTAACCTGCCACAGTACGTCTAGAAGTAAGAAGAAAAATGCAGGGTCTGCTGCTGCCATATCTTAGTCCCCACCCCCTTTTTAGCTATAAAAATAATCATCAACTTAAAAGACCTTAAAAAAAAAAAAGCACCCGCCAACCACCTTGGTTATACATCCAAATTTAATCAGTGTTATGTCGACTAAAGATGATGAACATCGGCTTAAACTAGACAATAAAATTTCCTAAAACGGCTGTGCTGTGGTCTGAAATATTTTGAGGAATGTCTCTGCTTTGTACAATCACCAGTTTCTGAGGGTTTTTTTTTTTTACCTTGTTATGATTAAAAAGGCTCCACTACCTTATGGGTGGAATCATTTTTTGCCTCCAGTCAGATTTTAAAGTAAAGAGATGTGATGTGTGTATATTTAAGTAAAAGTAGAGATTTTATGCAGTGTATTGGAACAGTTCGTGGAGAGGTGAGCGTTCTTCTGCCAGAAGTTTTTATAGTTGTACTTTTGTATCTTAGGTCTGGCTCTCATGATTAAATGTGCTTTTTATAGAGTAGCAAGTTATAAATGTAGTGTAGCTACGGCATATTAATCTTGCTGCAGAGGTTTAATGAGGCAGTTGTTGTGCGATGGACACTGTTGGGAACAGACCACGACAGAGGCTCACTTCACCATGGAGCTGGAGAAAAAAAAATATTCCTCGCCTGTTAATAATTATAGCCACATGACTTCTCAGTTTACCGAGGATTTTTCTGCCAGCCATTTTCCATACAGAAATAGTTGGAGAGAGATTCATTAACCCCTCCACTTGTTATCCAAATCATTAGAGATCCAACCATGTAGAATGCAGAAACAAATACTAGAAGTGTTGGGATCTAGTCCACACCTATTTGTCATTCAATATTATATATTCTTTTTTTATCCAACGAACAAGTTTTTCCATTCATTGACTTTAATGTTAGAAATATTAGGGTTTTTTTCTCATTTCACGGAATGCGTTTCATTGTTTACACTCTTTTGTTCAATAGTAAGCAGGAGTTGAGAAAAATAGCGGAATATGTTGTAGCTGCAACCGGAAATAAAATTAATGTTATCCAAAGATGATTCTCTACATTGCTAAAAGATGGCATATGACTTGGGAGTTGTAGGGAGTCCAACTGAAGAGACGTCATACCGAGCGCTGCCGATACTTCACACGTTTTCCCTGCTCAATGGCACCTGAATGTGGCTGCGCTGCAGTTCCCCTCACAGCAGGTGGTCAGGAGCGACACTGTGCAGGAAATAAGCCAAAGGGACCCTGGACCCTTTGTTCTCTGGATCAGCAGGAGTCCCAAAGGACAGACCCCTACAGATCATATTGTTATGGCATATCCTAGTGGTAACATTATTAGTCTTCATATGTCAGCAAACAGAAAAATGAAAAATATAATGCCAAACAGCTGCAAATTCAAAAAAAGTGATATGTATTCATGATTGGATTCTTTAGAATACTGTACATGCATCTGCCTTTGATTCCTTACAGAGGTTTTTCATAGCAAGCTCCACTGTATGCTGTATTGTCCATAGTAATAATAAGTTATCTGTCTTGACCAATTTCTGATGAGGCTAACAGGCTAATGCTTGCATTGCGGGATATTTATCCAGTCTTGTACACCAGTTTTTTGGTGTACAAGCCCTCAAATTGATTTGAAGGTTGACGTGACCTCGGAAAATGGGGCCTGGTTTTGTGTGTGTGACCAGTAATTCAGTGCGTGCACCAGAAAATTCTATGGGAAACAAGACCAACTACTAGCTGCTCTAAAGTAAACTACTCCATTTACATCATCCAGCATCATTTATGTGGTGCAGTCTATGTACTGGTCTATTCACTGACCCAATGGGGCAGAATTACTTACCCGGTCCTGCCACGGTCCCCAAGGTGCGTTCTCCGACAAGGATGAAGTCCGGCGCGATTCTTCAAGATCGTCTGTCCATTTTCCTGCATGTGTCCCTTCCCCGCTGAGGTTCGCCGGAGTTCACCTTCTTCTTCCCGGTGTATGTGAGTGGATTGTCTTGCGACACAATTGTAAATCCCGCGCGTTGTCCGAATCAGTTGGGTTGTCCGTCGGCCACTCCCCGATTTGTGTCACATGCAAGTTGGTGCAATTGCGCCAAAATCCAATCGCGTGCGTCAAAAACCCCAGTTAAATGCTGCGCAAATCGGAAATAGTCGGGAAACCCGATGAAAATGCGCCGTGCGGACCCATAGTGAATGTGCCCCATAGTGTATGTTACATTGTATGATTCTTATATATATAACACTACCTCTCTTACTTTGCCTTTCCTATCTTTTCCGTCTGTCCTTGGAGCTTCTTGATCTGTTTCTTACGGCACACATGTAGAGTGACTTCAGGAAGCATCTGTGGTGGCCAGCTAAGCACTCAAATGCGGCTCCATCCATACCTCCCATATGCTTCATTTGTGTGACCTCAATTAACTTGGCTGACTTTTAGTGTAACCTCTATGTAGGAGAATCTCTAAACAAATCTGTGTTGGTATGCAATACTTATTACTCTGGAGGCATCTGCTGTACTTTTTATTTACATAAGAATTGACCACATTTTATTTTTAAGGTTAGATTTTCATAAACTTTTCATAATTGTTGTTGCTTTTTAACATTTGTGACATTGGTTTGAAAATTCTGTGCATATGGATAGTTGCGTGTAGCTTTTGTATAGAATATTAATGCCAAAGTATTATCCGTTCTAATTCTGCTATCTCACATACACTATAGCAAATTTCCTAGTTACCCAAACTTGGTAAGCTGCAGTTCTGTTTTTAGAGTGTTGTGGAGAACTCTAGATTTCTCTTCTGATCCTCCAGGAACTCCAAATTACGGTACATATTGTTGATGAACGCAGATCCAGTGTAAGTGTTCTTGCGCACATGCAGCCTGTGTAAACGTGGTGGCACACAGAGCAGAGGATGGGAGTCCCTGCTTTATATTAGGGCAGCACGGTGGCTTGATGGTTAGCATTACAGCCTTGCAGCGCTGGGGACCTGGGTTCATGTCCCCGGGTCAACATCTGCAAAGAGTTTGTATATTCTCTCCGTGTTTGCGTGGGTTTCCTCCGGTTTCCTCCCACACTCCAAAACATACTGGTAGGTTGATTAGATTGTGAGCGCAAGGACGTTCCCTCTGCCAGACGAACAGCTGCGCTGAAGCTGTAATCATTAATATAGTTACGGCTATTGGCTAGGCATTAATGTCAACCTTTTTTTAGGCTATTTATTCAGTTGTTGTATATACAGTCTGTGGCTACATCCTCGCTGAACTCTTTAGCTAGGGTTCGTCTGTAAGTCGGGTGTCCTTAAGTAGGGGACCGCCTGTATAAGTAAACCTTATTGGGCATTATATCTGATTGTTTTTATGCACTGTGACAATTAGCTGTTTACCAAGGGGAATGTGTAATATCATGGCACACTGCCTTGTTAGATGCTTTGGGGCTCAGGGTCGCGCTATGCACTTTAGTCAGACTGTTCGCCTTTTTTGGGGCTAAAACGGCTTTCACAGGTATTTAATAAGTTTGTGCGTTGCGTGACCCTTTTCTGGCGTAGCAGTGCTGGCTTCTATGTCACACAAATAAGGGGCCGTGCTGTCGGATGGTCAGACTGATTGGGACTTTTACAGTGTTTCACAACCCCTATGTTTAAAATGCACCACAAAAAAGATGATGATCTCTGTCGGACCTGAGCAGAGAAGCGACACATTCTTGATTTCCGGCGCAGAATCTTAGTGAATAGCCGCACGGTGCATTATAGATGGACAATGCACTTTCAGTGAACTCCAGTGACCCTGTTAGTAAATGTGCCCCTTTGTGTTCTGTGGACGTATCTGTTTTTTTAAAAAAAATTGTTGTACCTTTCTAATCTTCTGTCTAAATATAGCTTTACAATTTTAATGCACAATTTTGTTGCATTTGTTTTGTGATACGTTTTCCTCTCAATTCTTGAAAAGCCATATGTACATATTAGAGAGAACTTGGGCTACTTTCCTCTACTTCTTGGTGCTACTGTTTTAAGTTTTTTTAGTTTTTTGAAACATAACAATATATGAATAAGATAAGAACTGAGTCGGAACCTATGTTATAAGAGATCTGTGGGGTGAAGATGGATCAATAGGAGGCAATTTGCTTTATCACATTTGTTTCTTTCTCTTAGATTACAGAAAAAGGTTAATAAGGTACTTGCTGTCAAAGTTGGATTCTTTTGAGCATTTGGAATATCAAGGCAGTTCTACATAAGGTGTAACATTTAAACCTTTCATAACAGGTCAGGTGCTCACAGCATTTCATTATTTATCGCCCCCCGCTGCTAGGCAGCTGTATATAGTTTTTCTCCCTTCAATCAAGCTCTGTGGCTGAAGGAACAAAACACTATATTGTGTTGTGCTGGTGTCAGGTGGGAAAACCATGACCCATATCTGTTAGAGGAGGGAAATAAAACTACAGCCAAACTACCATTTTTGTCACATGTAATAATGACATAAGTGTTTTTCCCTTTATAAAGTAAGGTCATTTTTTTATAGAACCCCTGTTGAAGCGATAGGATTTACTGTTGTCATTTCTATATGATGTTGAAACGATGCTAATGGGGATGCTTGGTATTGGGTAAATATTGCTGTGACAGGTATGGTGAACAAGTGCGGCGGCGCACCATAACTAGACCAATTTCAGCAATTTAGCCTTGTATATGTAGCTGCTTGCTAAATAACCTGTTAAAGGGGTTGTCCATTAATAAGAAACTTTACCATGATGACGACAGGGCCTTGATTGGGTCAGCCAAATTTTCTTATCGTTAAGTTGTCCATTAATCTATTGCAATAGCAGGTTGCGTGACTCGACAGCTTCAGGAAACGGGGCTTCCTGTGACATCCTAGGCAGATGAATACTAATGGCGGATCGTGGGGGGGGCATGCACTCATTACTGTAATCATGCCCCCTCTTTGAACTACATCCCCACATCCGTGATTGGAAGGGCATTGCAAGGAACTCACATACACTAATACCTACATGCCCCCCTCTATCTGCTGAAAGCCTGCAGGACAGGCCGGTGGCTCATGGCACCTTTACATCAATTTAACAGTGCAAGTGCATGCATATAGTGATGTCTGCATGGCCCCTTTGATCCATAAGAAGTATGTTGGACCTAGGGTGGTACAGGAAGTTCTGTGTTCTCGTAGTCACATGACTGGTGACTGCTACAGACCTGAAGTGAAAGCTCACTAGGATGTGTATAAATTGGTGACCATATTAAGTTTTTCTTACTTACCCTGGTAGTTTCATTGGTGTCCAATACCTTTAAGAAATGTGAGCTTACATTGGATGGTATATTGGTATAGTGCAGTGGTGGCGAATCTATGGCACGGTTGCCAGAGGTGGCACTTGGAGCCCTTTCTGTGGGCACCCAGCACAGAATTTACCAGATAGGACTCACGGCTTCCTCCTGCAGTTCAAGAGAGACCAGGAAGCACCACGCTCAGTGCCATTTTAAAGTGACACCTACTTGGCTGCCAGGACTACAGGAGGAGGATGAAGGTGTGGATAGAGACAGATTATTGTTGGATTTCCTGCTTTGGGTCCCCTGATTCTTCCTCTTCAGGGGACCCTTGAGGGAAGCTACAATCTAAATGTCTCCTGCTTTCTATTGTATTGGTGTCCTCAGGACGCCAATACGATTGAAACTTGTGATACTACAGAGATCAATAGGTTACTGCTCAAATTATCATTTTGGCACTTTGCGCCATAAAAGTGAGTTTTGGTTGTAGTTTGGGCACTCTGTAACTACAAGGTTCGCCATCACTGGTATAGTGGCTAGAGAGAGATGCTATAGTAAGTATATTAAGTCTTGGTGGAAATGGCTCCATTCGCATAGCCATATGATACAGCTCTGTGAGCCATATATTCTTTTGTCAAATACGGTTTCTGGTGTACAAATATTGTAAGTCTACAAAAGGACAATGAAGGAAACTTATGATGCTGTCCATTAGAGAAGTCAGCAGACTGTCTTGGCATAAAGATAAACAGATTTGGCACAGATTTAAGTCTTCCTGGTAAGTTATCCCTATTTCGCCATTGTACAGAAATTGTAAAGAAAGTTTTCTATGATGTTTAAAATTGTCTTGATTGGTAATTCCTGCTAAACAGACTAACTATGCCCACTTCCGATCCATTTTTCAAAACCGGAACAAGTATAATATCCCCCTCCGCCCAGTAAGTTATAAGATGGGTGATTGAAGGGAGTGTCACCATACCGAGATTTTATGTATTCTGTTCCTGTTGGAAAAACATTGATCTGTGTAAGAGCTGCAGACACATGAAGAGATTTTAAAGACTTTTTTTTATGTTTTTTTTTTTTGTTATGCCTTGGAACATTAAAAATGCAATAAATAATATATTGATTTTTTTTTATTATTTAATTCTGATCTTACAAAAGAAATGACATCATGATTAATAAATTATCCACAAAAACAAAGTTAAAATTTGTAGTAAAAGGTTTTGATGCATAATAATTGATAAGGACATGGATTAAAGGACACCTGTCATCAGGTCTCTGCCACTAGTCCTGTCACCTCTACCTGTTGGAGCAGCTCACAAGGATCCCATCCCAGCCTTTATCTAGTTATTTCATACATTAATCATTGTAAAATCATCTTTTCTTTATTATGTAAATGAGGCGGGTCACATGGTCAGAGGCAGTGATGTCACCCCTGTTACCCCTCCCCTCTCCTCCCCCTGCTCATGTCTGTGTGTAATGTATAGTAAAGCATGGCTAGTGTGAGTGCTGTACCTGCTGACATGCTGCATCCTCCTAATATACAGGTGAGAGACACAGACATCAGCTACACATGAATCTGACATGTTCTGCTGTAACATGGCTGCCTGGAGCTGCTGTATCTCATACACACACACATGCACACACAGGCTGCAGGGGGCGTGGCCACCAGCACCAGGAAGCACATCATTATACAGCCTCACATCATTATACAGGCTGACAGTCATGCACTGGGGGTGTGGCTGTGCCTCCCACTCATGAATAGAGTGGACAGCTTGAATATGCTAATAACTCATTGGACATTTCACAGGTCATTTGCATACAGCTTTAGGACCTCATTGCTTAGGTTTACAGGCATGTAGAGGGACAATAAAGGGATAGAGGCAATGCTCTCTAATGGCAGTTTATGAAAATATATTTAGTTTAGGGGGGTTATTTTGCATGACGGGTTCTCTTTAAGAGTGTTAGAAAAATTATGTCCTGCCCTATGTATTATGCATTTAGTTTACGGCAGCAGTCTTATTACTAATCAATTTCTTCTCCTGTGTTGGTTTCTTTGTTTCATAGTTTCCATAGAATTTTGGCATAGAAGAATGTAAATGCTAAACCCGATTCATGTAAATGTAAATTGCAGCTTTGAGCCAAGTAATTGATGTACAGTTGGGGCATTGACTTCTGAGAAGAAAGAAAAGAAGGATAGGTTGGATCCAGGGAAAGTGACCTTCTGAGAATCGATTGCATTGGCTTTTCTCGCCTTCCGCAATGGGTTTACTACAACCTTGACTCATTCGTACTTATCAGTAATTGCCAAAATCTTTATTTGTATTGACCAATGCAAACAAAGAAAAACGAACAGTCCAGTCTTATTTATCAAAACATTTCAATTGGTTTCTAGCTCACCAATGACACCGGACTGCACAAGCTGTTCCCCTGTCAAACCAATTTTCATCTGCTTCTTATTAAAGGGTTGTAGCACAAAAGGAAAAGTTTTTGTACTTTTTAGACCAGGTTTTTTATGTGCCATGTATTGGGGCTTTTTTTTCAAACGTAGGCTTTGAAGCCAGGAGTATGTGTGGTGGAACAAACTGTATTGTATAGTATTGTAAAAGGAACCTGTCAGCGCCTTTTGGTGTAATAAGTGTGTCTAAAAAGTTTGGTACACCTTCTCCTGACCGGTGCCTGTGCTGTGCTGCTGTTATGAAGTTGGAAATAATGAGTTGCATCTGTCCCCGTAGTTGTCACCATATTTTGTTATTTGTTTATATATAATTTAAAGGCTTTGTCCAGTCTGGGTGTTTGCAGCATATTGCAGTGAACATCCACCGGTAATGCCCGCGATTGATGCTAGCACTGATCGCAGGTGTTTAGGCTGTATAGCAGCTGATCATTCGTGCCAGTGACACATTGGAATACATGATCAGTAAAATCATCTATACTGCCATAATGATTGTATATGGTAGGAGCAATCAGACAAACTAGCGCTAAAGTATCCCAGGGGTTCAGAAAAATTATTTTAAAAACCCAAAAAGTTAAATCATCCCCCTTTCTCTAGAACTGATATAAATATAAATAAACAGTAAAAATCATAAACGTGTTGGGTATCGCCGCATCCTAAAATGTCTGGTCTATCAAAATATAATAACTGTTATTCCTGGTGTTTAAAACTGTAATGGAAAAAAGCATCCATAGCCATAAATGCCATTTTTTCGCAGTCTTGCCACATATAAATAAATTAAAAAGTGATCAAAAGGCCATACAGTCCTCAAAATGTTATCATTAAAAATGTTATCTCATCTTGCAAAAAATGACACCACAAACATCTCCGTACACCAAAGTGTGAAAAAGTAATTGGCACCAAAAGATAGCAAACTTTTTTTTCATTTTTTTTTTTAAATTTTTGGAAATGTATGAAAACACTATAAAAACAATGTAAATTTAGTTTCTCCGTGATCGTATTGACCCAAAGAACAAAGGATACATGTCATTTGGGGCGCACAGTAAAAGCAGTAAAATCTAAGCCCACAAGAAATTTTTTTTCACAAATTTCATTGCATTAGGTTTTTTCCCCGCTTTTCAGTGAACGCCATGGAATATTAAATACCATCGCTATGAGGTGCAATTTATTATGCAAAAACAAGGCCTCACACAACTCTTTACATGGAAAAATAAAGTTTTAGATTTTTGAAGGTGGGGAGTGAAAAATGAAAACCCAGAAAACAAAAAAGGGCCTCTGCGTTAAAGGGAAACTGTCATCAGAAAGTGATTTAATAAGCCACTACCAGTATGTTAAGCAGCCAAACACATTCCATATCATGGTTCTTTCATGACCCAGAATGGAGGAATCATGAAAGTCAAGTCAAGACACTGAAGTCAAGCTCTTTCTACCTAAGAAAGCCCCTTCACTGTAATTGATGGTCTTGCCTCCAGAGACATCACTAACCAGATCTCCTGAAGTCTGATGCATGATGTCAATCGTTCAGAGTTCCCCACCTTGACTAAAGTGTTAAACTCTCCTCTTCATTGACTTTATACAACCAATTTACAGCTCACTTCATTGTTGATTTGCTGAATGATGCCACCAAGCTGGGCCATGAAAGAAACAATAACTAGAAGGTGTTACGCTACTTGACAATATTCTGGTTGTGTTTTTTTTAGGTCAATTACTGATGACAGTTTCCCTTTAAGGGGTTGAAGGAAATCTCCCATCAAAATCCATCATGATAAACCTGGGATACTTAATCATAGATCCAGCCACTGTGACTTTGGGAATCTTATTAGTGTTCTAAGTGGGAGTCAGCAAAAAAGATTTAAGGGTAAAATAAAAGAAGTTATTATGGTATTTTAACTTTAGTCTCCTAGTTTGCTGTTTTCAAAGGGAAATAACTGCATTGGTCATGGCAGAATAATGAATTGTATCATCAATAAACATGGGGTTAGAGAACCTGTTGATGTGTAGTTTCTACAACCATCTGTTAAATGCCAGAATGGTTGTCATGAAAAGAATGATATTCAGATCTGTTTTCTATAGGACATAAGTCTGTCAGCGATTGATTTGAACCCTTTTTTTTTTTTTTTTTTTAACCCATAAATCTGTTCTCCAGTGTGGAGACAAATAGGATTGTATAGCAGTGCTATGTGAAGATGGGGTTATGATTTTTACTGGTTATTATATTTTATATCAGTTCCAGAGAAAGGGGGGTGATTTGAACTTTTAATATTTTATAAATGTTTTACATTTTTTTAACTTTTTTTCCCCCCCCACTATTTCTTGGACCATCTAGGGTACATTAACCCTAGATGGTCAGATCGTTTCTACCATATACTGCAATACTACTGTATTTTAATATATGGCATTTCTGCACAGTATACATTACAATGAGCCACTGGCTCATTGTAACGAATATGCAGAAGCCATTCAGCCTCGGGTCAGATGAAGACCCAAGGCTGTCATGGCAACCGTTCGGGGGAGCGGCGAGGTAACATGCTCCGGCGCCAAAGAAAAGCTTAACAAGCACCGACCGCGGGTGTTAGCGATGGGTCTTTGCTGCAATATGCAGCAAAGCCCATTTCTGTATGTAGAGGGCTCAGCCTGTGTGCCCTCTTCATACACCCTTCATAGCTCTGTGGCGGATATATCCGTCACAGAGCATGAAGGGGTTAAAGGGAATCTTTCGGTAGTTTTGAGCATTCAAATCTGCAGACCGTGTTAGTAAGCAGCCGTGAAGATCTGTGTAACATACCATACCATAGTAGCCACACAGTGAAAAAAGCATCTATATTCCAGGATTGGAGCTGGACTTGGTGCACTGATGTATTGGACTTTTTCACTGACTAATGACTTCTGCTTGGATAGTACAGTAGTTGCTCAGGGAGGGGGTGGTAGCTAATAGTTAATGCATGTGAGTAGTCTTCAAGTAGAAATCAACTTATGATACATTTATATTACATTTTTATGATATGTTCAGCGTATCTGCCAGGAAAGCTCCCAGCATATACGCTGAACTTTGCAGTAGATAATTACTGGCACGCGGAGGCTTCCTTTTTTGCCTTTATTAGTGCAGTATACATTGCATCCAGCAGGAAACATTTGAATAAAATAAATAACAGCAAGTTGTGTTTTTCCATCCTGTTTCCTGCGGTAAAGCGATCTATACGCTTAGCAAAGGCCATATCCTTTTGGGGACGGATGCAACTGTATTGCATCCATCCCTGGCCTCCGGTTGTGTCACTTGGGAGACTCCCTGAACACCGGCAGCAGTGATGCTCACTCCTCCTCCCGCTTTCAGAGGAAAGGATTGGAAAAGAAGCATGTATGCAAATGTATCAGTATACAGTGGGATACTTTTTAACCCTCCACTGTTAAGGATACATCAGGAATCCGGCCAACATATGATTACATTAGAGGTCTATAAATATGATGTGAACTGCAATAAGGGCAATAAGTTTTTTTTTGGGCAGTTTTATTTCCTTCAGGACTGGATTTATGCATGTGTTATTTAGATGCTAGCTACATTTGGGGAACTTTTATATCATCAGTATCCAATGTAAACTTGCATACAACAGCTTGGAAGCACTTTTGGTTCATCAGCATCAGAACTATTGAGATCTGCTTGATGCTGGATAACATTGTTTTTTTGGTGTCGAAGAAAGCTATTGCAACCTTCGTGGAATAAATATTTTGTTTGCATTAATCATGATTCAAGAAAGCGAAAATTATTTAGAAACTGGCAGCTATCCTACTGTATGGGGAACCATGTCTGTGGTCTGAGTACACACAGACTGACATTGTGGCTCCTTTCTGCATCTTCCGGAGGCACTTTGTAGTTAATGGTTGTTCTTGTTGTGGGGGATTTACCATCCTGTCTCCTTTGTTTTGTCAGTTTGTAGCCTCTTCCTATGTGTTTTTTTTGCCTTGTAATTTGATGGACTGCATGTTATAAATGGTCTCCTGAACAGCGTATGTTTAGGTTGGCATATGTAACGCAGTTGGCATAATTTAAGTCCTCCTATTTACTTAACATACTGATGTACTGTAGCACATTTATAATCGTTCTTTTCATACTGCCACCCAAACAGTCATGGTTATAACATAGGAATATGTATCATGTATACTGTATAGTTGCTGTGATCATGATTGTGTATTATGATACTATGATAAGATAATTGCACATTGTTTATTATTTTTATTATATTTATAATTATATTTACAACACTTTAGGTTTAAAGGGGTTGTCGGACAGTTTTTTAATATTGTAAAGTTGTACTCTCCTTCTCCGTCGCTCCGGTGTCCCCTGCAGCCGTATCACTGGTCCGTGCACTTGTTTGTTTACAGGGCACAGAAGCTGGGCTGATTTCAGCTTCCAACAGGATGAGCTGGCCACACCCACTTGTCTCTATTGCCTGCGCTGTGATATGGTGACGGATGGGCGTGGCCAGCCAGAAGCTGAAATCATCCCAGTTTCCGTGCCTCTGTAAACAAATAGGCGCATGGACCGGCGCGATGGCGGCGCAGGACACCGGGAGCGACAGAGGAGGTGAGTACTACTTTGTTTTTTAAAAAATCCCTCCCCAGCCTTCTCCCACAATTTTGAAAACTGTCGGACAACACCTTTTAAAATTATTTTATATACTTGAGATTACAGTACCCAAGCATTCTGCCTCTGATTTGTCTGGAGCAGTTTATAGGACAGAACTGATTTAGTCTCTGGTCTCTTGTCTGCTCTGTACCCTTATACCATATTATATGGGGGGCTCATAACACACATAATCATCCATTGCCTATGTAGCAGTGCTCATTTGGTATTTACCCATTTAATTTTTGCACCAACTCATCAAAGATTTTGAGAAGGTTTACTTTGTTCATGTTGATGAGAATATGTATGTTTTTCATAGGTGTTTTGATTGTGTGCTTTATTTTATCAGTTTGCATCAATTTATTATGGAATAGTTTTGAGCTCTTGTATCAGTTTTAATAGGTTTTAACTTTCTTGTTTTTCAGATCCCAACTGTAAACTAGACGATAAATCTGAAGATGGTGAAGCGACAGATTGCAAGAAAAGGCAGGAGGAGGGAGAAGAACTAGAGGAAGAAGCCGCTCACAGCTGTGACAGTTGCCTTCAGGTGTTTGAGTCGCTGAGTGATATCACAGAACACAAGATCAGTCAGTGTCACCTGACAGGTAAATAACTCTTATTACCGGCTGACAATTTCCGTTCATCTTCGTTTGACCTTAAATGTCTCCTTGTTAGCAGTTTCCTACTCTTCAGCGTTTGTTTATAGGAGGGCAGTTGTATGCAGCTCAGTCATTGCACTAATAACTTGTATGACCTTTGAGAAATGTCTGTGAAGATGCATCGAAGACTCCATTGCACGCAAATTGTTGTTTGCTAGATGTGACATATGCACCATCACAGACATTAATTTGATGCTGAGCAGGAGTACTTTTCTTATCAGTATGTGTGTTCTCAGCTTTTCCTTGACACACGTGAATGTTTAACAAAGATGGGGTTTTACTATGCTTTCTTTTGTAACGTTAGTCTTTTGTGATATATTTGACTGAGCATTTTGCTATTCTGCATAATTAAAGACTTGTATCGAACACAACAGAAAATAGATTCTATACAGTAGACTATTTTTACAATTATTTTCAGGTTTAAAGGGGTTTTCCCACGAACAAAAGTTAGGCCTTGTCCCCTGCATAGGGCCTAACTGGCTGATCAGTGGGGGTCTCAGTGATGAGACCCCCACAGATCACAAAAATGAGGGGTCTTATGGGGTCCCACGTACCTATTGTCGCTCCATCAGACTTATGGAGCAATCGGGCGTGCATGACTGTTCTGCTCCATTAATCTCTATGGAGCTGACGGAAATTGCCGAGCGCCGCGCTCACTGATCTCCGTCAGCTCCATAGAGATTAATGGAGCAGAACGGTCATGCACGGCCCTCTGCTACATTAGTCTGATGGAGTGATGAGGGGTCCGACGGAAGTACGTGGGACCCGTCGGACTACTCGTTTTCATGATCTGTGGGAGCCTCAGCACTAATTCCCCCACTGATAAACAAGTTAGGCCCTATCCAGTGGATAGGGCCTAACTTTTGTTCGTGGGAAAACCCCTTTAATGTGCACAGCCTTATAGGAGTAGACAACAAACCCAAAGGGACGAACAAAATATTGTATTTCTATAAACCGGTAAATCAAAAAGCTAAGATTTGGTCAGTATTTTACTTATCACAGAAGTGAATAGCACATGTATGTGTCCATCCCTTCATTTATTTTCTAGATGCTCTTAAAGGGAACCTGTTATGGGGATTTAGGTCCAAAAGCCACTGCAGGTTTGTTATCCAGGACAGTGATGGGTTATGAATCACTGTTCACTGTTCTGAATCTTTTTCACTGTTGTTAATCCATAAATGAATAACCCAGAAAATCCAGTAGATTTATCACCAAATTTTCTGGTTTCTTGTGCTATTATTTTTTTGGCCTTTTTTGTTAATGTAAAGTCTCAACTGCAACAAAAGTCTCAAAAAGTAGTTCAGTAAACCATACAATGTTGTGATAAATCCTTCCCATTGTCCTGGCGGTGGTTTGTGGACCTAAAGCCTCATTAGAAGTTCATTTTTAATTTATCGCTCACTTTATTTTTGTTTCTAGGGTAGACTTTAATTTTACAAATAAATAAATACATGAAAAATACTGACCAACTTTAAGCACTTTGAACAAAGTTGGCTACTCGAAATCAGCAAAATCAGTAGTATAATCTGCAGTATAATGTCATAAGTGTTGTATTCTAATACCGGTGTAGAAATATGCTTGTGTGAAGTACTATTAACCCCCTCTATTGTGATTCAACTTTATCTGAACGTGTAAAATATGTGCTTATCTGAAAGAGTAGTAACATATGAGTAGTTCATCTGAACATACATGTATAGGTGATGTAATAAATAATGATCAAAATACCAATTTGTCATCATTCTTAAAGAGGGCCTGTCACCCTGTTACTAAGGTAAGCAGCTCCTAGCACTACCCCAGATTAGCAGTGTAAAACTGCTAGCTTTATCGGAACCTTCCAATTAAGTTACCAAACACTGCAGTAAATAGCGCTGTGAACGGCGAGCTTACAGTGGTCCGGTGTATTCATGAGGGTGCAGTACGAGGAGCCGGTGACTGCCACTTGCAGCCTGGCAGTCACCGCCGGCCTATGGCACGAGAGGGACGCGTCATGAATATGCCGGATCGCTGTAAGCTCGGCATGCAGTGTTAGCTTTATTGGAACCTTCCAATACAGGTAGCAAACAGTGTAATGCTGCTATTACTGCGGTAGGGTACTAAGTAAGCAGTTCCATACAGGGTGACAGTTCATCTTTAAGTTATGATATCCATGTGTCAGATATCTAGAATATGTGTGTAATAAACCTTCATGGGTCAAATTTGTCAGGTCTTGTACGCCTGAAATCTAAATCTGGCGTTCAAGCCCTGAAATAGGCGCGATTCCGGTTGCACAACAAGAAAATTCACCTCCACGCCAAATGGAAAGTGGGGATAAAGGAAGGCACTGCTGGTGACGAATTGGGGTTGCACAAAGTGTTCCGGCCGACTACTGCCGTTCAGACGCAGCCTATGGTGCGTCACAAGCTTGTGGCCGTATATACATCCCCCAACAGTCGTGTGAATGTAGCCTTAAATTGTAAAATCGTCTAAGTACAAAGTGTCATATACCTCATACATTGTAAGTCATGGGATCTGTTTTGAGTAAATTGATAATTTACTAATTCATGGATACTTTTACAATGGCACCATGTTCAAACAGAGCTTCACATTCTCCAAATAAACAAAGATTAACTTAAAAGTCCTAAAAGCACACATACGATTACAGCTTCAAAAATCTTCTTTAACATGTAGCAGAAAAACTAATTACCAAATTCAGGACTTTTGGCAGAATTGTAGTTTATGTATATTTTTTTTTGTGGATTCGTTGCAGACCAGATTCAAAGAGTCTCTTGTGTTACTGAACTCCTCTTGTGTTCGTGTTTTGTTGATTTGTAAAGCCAAAGGTCCTTATAAGCAACGTAGAACAGTAGGAAATATAGAAATTTGTGGAATCTATGTAAAAGATTAATATAGTTGCATGTACAGAACAATGTGCTTACAGTTTCAGACAATTGTAAATTTATAGAGCAATTTGTTGATTTAAATGCAAAACGTATTTCTACAGCATAAGAAATATGAAAAAAAAAGGAAGATTTGGTCTCTTCCCCCTGCATGATGTGAATGGTGCATTGAAGCACAGTGCCACTTTTTCATGCAAATCAGCTTTTAATCTTTCTCCCAGTGGTTATCTGTCTAGTCTGTATAATAAAATTCACCAGTTTAATTTACTTACCTACACGTTACAAAAAAAAGTAAAAAAAATCTCTTGTAATATACGGTACAAGTTCTCCTTTATTGGTTTCAAATGCAATTCTCACTTGTGCAGCTTTTGTTGTATCTGTGCGCAAAATTATTATTCCACTGCAGTATCTCCTAATAATTTGCTATTAGACAAAGCAGCTCTGCGTTAACTCATCAGTGGTGAAGGCACAGCTATGGATGGGATCCAGCATGGCACAGACAAAACAAGTCTTATGTTGATAGGAAGAGTAAGCCGTCAGCTGTTGCAGCATGATGGGCTATAAAACAAATATACAGTACTGTAAAATTCCATCAGTCTGATCATCTTGGTTAAACAAAGGCATGGACATGACAGATGTCCTGATATTAAAACGTAACAGACTGGATTTACAATAGGGCAAACTGGCAAATGTTGCAAATGTTCTCTTCCACATCCCATACACAGTATAATTTATGTTCTCCACTTTTGTATTAAGAAAACCTGTCTCTTTTTGCATGTGGACATTGCCTTATGTAGCTTTATTTGTCCTAGAGATTGCTATACAAACCTTTATAGTCCTCTAAACCATAACATTTTGCTAATGTTTTATTTTTCAGTTTTCACAAAAATGGATATATATATATATCCATATATAATATGTATGTGTAATATAAATATATATGCATTCCCCGGGTTACATACCAGATAGGTTCCATAGGTTTGTATGTAAGTCAAAACTGTATATTTTATAATTGTAGATCCAGACCAAAATTTTTTTACCCCAGTGACTATTTGTGTTTCAAAATTTTTTTTGCTGTAATTGGACCAAGGGTTAATAATCAAGCTTCATTACAGACACCTTACAGCTGATTTTTGCAGCCTGAGACTATAGTAAAGCATCCAGAGAACTTCACCAGAGGTCACAGTGTGTAGAGGGGTCCGTCTTTAACTAGGGGTCTGGTTGTGCTTTTGGTCTCGCTTAAGTTTAAATAGATTTGTTTTTTGTAATGTGTTGGGATATCCAACTAAGTGAAATTGTCATTGGCCTTTTGAGTTTGGCTTTGTATACAGTAAAAAACTAGATGTGGACCACTGTAGACAACAAATGGTGTGAGCGAATACAATATAAATTAAATGCCACATGATATGGTGATGCTATAGTTGTGTCTTCTCTAAATTTAGATGCAATTTAGTTAATCTTGTGCTAACTGCATATACATTGTGCATCTTTTGATCTGGTTTGTGGTTTAGTCAAAGAGAACTTGTGCATCTGAGACTGTACATTGTGTAGGAAGTATGAGAACTTGAAGGTGTTGGCCAGTTATAGAAAGCTTTAACCCGGGTAAGTATAAGACCTTAAAATGGGTGCTCATATTATGCTTACCCTGATAAAGTTTCCCAATCGGCACTCGGAGCCACGACTTGTGTGCCAAACACCCCTCCCCATGCAGCAACACTCATAGGGTCCTATACTTACCCTGTGAAAGGGGTTGGCCAATTATATAAAACTTTAAGGCTAATGAAATGGCACACGGCTGCTCTAAATGCCACACTTTAAAATGGATCAGTGCTCATGGCTGGTGTTTTTAACAGCTCGTGAGACTGGTCCAGGATTCATGGACAAGGAATGCTGACTGATGCAAATAGGCAGTGAAAAAGGTGCATTAACATCCGGGTTTCACCAATATTCACCAACTATTCTTAGCTATTCACCAACTTTTCTGTCCCATTTTTTAAAAAAAAAATTGACTGGTTTTATAAATGATATAGAGACCGGTAGCCGTATATTCTTCTTCTCTTCATCTACTAGATTCTATCTAAAAATGCAGGGACACGCAGTTCTTCACAGTCCTCTATAGACTAACCCAATTGCTTTTCTATCTAGATAAAACAAACTTGAGCATGAAATATTCAGAATCCTCGATTTTGCTTTGAGCTGTGTGTCCTGAGAAGTTGTATTTAATAGGAAACTTCTTGCTAATAGAAAAAGTAAATGAATCCTTTAAGTAAATCTTCATCCCACTGATAAAATATATCGTGCTATGCTGGTTATCTTTTGCTTTGTATATATTTATTATATATTATTGTATAAAGAAGTCTATAATCGTATTAAAACACAATCACTTTCTGTGGAAATAACATCTTTTTTTCTTTCCACCATCTCCTGGGAATGCGTCTCCTTCTTTGGGTTTAATAATGACATTGCTTCGTTTTATTATGCACTTTCTGTCTTGTCCATGAAACTTTAAAACTACTTGTAGCAATAAGAAATATTTTTAAATGAACTTTAGTGCTCTTATCAAGCAGCTCACATAAAAAATGTATCTAATTTTTATGATACTGCAATGTAATATTTAATGCATAGATCATAAGCAAGAGAAACAATTTGAGGCAGAGAGCTTGTTCAGCTTACTTCAGACTGTAATTTGTGGAAAATGTGTGTTTTAACCAAGGTGTACAGTGTGCCTATAGAGCACTGGGCATGCTGGAGAGGCAGCGGTGTGAATACCCTGCCGCATTTACCATAGTATCCGGGGGGAAAACGTCAGAGACCAAAACAGAAATCCCTGCCAGGTCAGCATCATAGTAGATCCTGGCATGGTAGATCCTATTTGTGGAGGGAATATTAAAACTCCGGACTTGATCAATTCCCCCATTGTTCTAGTAGATTTCTGCTCTTGCATAGCATAGCATAGCACACTTTTTTATATGGAATCCACTAGAAAACCTGTATATGCTTTCATATGCCTGTATACGCCTATGACCATGTGCATAGGCCCATGCACAAAACTGTGGAAATCAGTCTTCAGTTTTTTTGTGGAATTTTTATATTTTCTCATTAACGGTGATTGTGATGCCTTTCCCTTTCCCACCCCAAATTAAAAATAAAACCAGATCCTTACAATAAGAGAACAGCTTTCTTGCTTTGAAAATCGAATATGTATATGCATAGTGAGCTTAAAGATATTATTGATGTTTGGTATATTTCCCAAAATGTCCAAAACCTATAAGAAAATATAGTGTAGTTTCTTTTGGAGTTGTAATTGAGAATGTGTTCTGACATTATCAGAAGTATCTGTGGGATGTTATACATTTGTGGCTAAACAGTTGCAGGCCCTATTGGGACTACGGGATACTTTCAATGTGAAAGTTTATTTATTAAATTGTTGCTTTATTTCCTTATTTTTACACATCACTGTTTTGAGAATTTTCAGAGAAGCCTCTTTCATCTGTATTACTGACCTATTGTCTCATAGGTGCAGTGCTCTGAAAAATGGAAATGTATGATAATTGATAAAGCAGAATTGATAGATATAATTGATAGAATAGAGATGCTTGAACCTTCTGTTCCCTTTTACTTTGCCTCTAATTTTGAAATTTTGAACCCCACGATATCCGTTCTTTATGTCACCATGTTCCAAACAAAACACATCCTTACATGATATAGGTAGATGGGAGGTTTTTTTGTTAAAGAAAAAAAAAATGGGTATTAAAAGTTTACAAATTCTGAAAGACAATGAAATAAAGTTAAAAAAAAAAAAGGGAAAATGGAAATTTTGTTATTAGACGAATTACAAGTAAAAAAAAACTGGATAGAACTACTTTTGCCAATATGCACCTGGCAGTGTACTGAATCTTGGATGTTCAGGGGTGCAACAGTTAAATGTTCTTATTTTTTCTGGAGGTCTAAGCATTATGGAGTACAGCAAAAGTGACCAGTGAAAGATTGCCGCACATTTACCTGTCTTAGCTACATCTGGTGTTTGTGAATTGAGCCAATTGACCTTCACAGCTTCCTAGAAAATTGGAAGTGACTGCAGCTCTGTGTGTGAGCAAGTTTGCTTTTGAGAAGGAAAACAAAGGAAACAAAATGAGTGGTTATTACAAGCGAGGATTATGGACCCTCAGTGCTGATTATCGTAACTCTCTCAGATTCTTGGTGTACACTTAAGGAAAGCATGTGTCTTTGGAAAGAATTGGTGCACATGAACGTGCCCACTGAATAGAGCCATTTTTGTTCTTGGCAACAAATAATAATTGTTTCAGGTGCAGTATCAAACAGGGCACCCCCTACTAATCCTTACTAACCTGGGGTACCATTATCCTGGTTTAGTAGCTTCTATCAAATCTGTGCAGATTTCAAGAGCACCATGCACCTCCGCAAGAAAAGATATGTTGAAGCTAGGCGGGTTTAGATATGTCCTTTTTAATAAAGCACTTGATGTCATTTGGCAACACAAAAAAAGAAAACGTGCAAGCATTTTAAAGTTTCTTTTGGAATAGCACCTGTGATCTAAACCCTGTATAGGATGCTTATTCTGCACAGCCCAATGTCAATTATCTGTCCATTACAGCTAGGAGATGGTTCCCATTCTGCGTGGTATATGCAGCTTTTATGGCCAGCAGCTGGCACAAAGGCTCTATAGGCCGAATTGTAGTGTTACCTAACTTAATCTGTTACTGGATGCTTATATATGGGGTGCTGTCACACATCAGCGCTTTGAATTCGTTTAGAAACTGAATCAAAGCGCACGGGCGGGCCACGTTCAATGGCATATGCATTTCTATGCAAACACATGCGATTGACAATCTGCACACGTTGTCTTGTATTTAGACAATACAAGACACTGTGTGCTGTTAGCCGATCTCATACGTTTGCATAGAAAGGCATATGCGATCGGCTGTGGCCTGCCCCGTGCACTTTGATTCCGCTTCTAAAGCGCTAACGGGTGACCGCATCCTGAGCAGGTTTCCAGTCATATAAGTGAAGTCTAGCTCTTCCATAGACCACCCTTATAATCATAGCATCTGCCTTTATGGATAGAGCTTCTGTGTCCTATCCTTGCAGCGTGCCACTATGTCAGTAGATGTCAATGGTATAGAACAGTGATGGCTAACCTATGGCACTTGTGCCAGAGGTGGCACTCGGAGCACTTTCTGTGGGCACTCAGGCCATCACCAGAGATGACTCCAGGTATCTTCCTGCAGTCCCAGACAGCCCAGGACTTGCTGTGCACACAGCTATTTTAAAGTGACAGGACTACCTGGGACTATTTTCTGCTTTATTGGTGCCTGAGGGTGCTGGTATCAATGAAAACTGTGACAGAGAAGGGAGTATAAAACACATATTAAATTTCTGTGTTGGCACTTTGCGATAAATAAGCGGGTTTATGTTGTAGTTTGGGCACTCGGTCTCTAAAAAGTTTGCCATCACTGGTATAGAAGGTATATGGTAGAAAATACAGGTAGTGGCTGCACTGCCTCAGTGACACCAAAGATGGCATGTTATCAACCATGCTACCCTATGGAGCGCAATGTGTACGCTTATCTAATTGATGTCTCTTAAGACTTAAAGGAAACCTACCATTTAGAATGGCAGGGGTAAGCTGTAAGTACCGAGCACCAGCTCAGGGTGAGCTGGTGCCGGTACTTACTTTCGTTAGTGTTATAAACCGCGGTATCGCGGTTTTAACACTTTTTAAACTCTCGACCAGAACAGGCTTCGGCGTTGCGTGCGCACAATCGTGCGCGCGCCTACATAGGAAATAGCGGAGATGTTGCGCGCGCACGGTCGTGCGGAGCGCTGAAGCCTCTACTGCTCTAAAGTTTAAAAAGTGTTAAAACCGGGATGCAGCGGTTTATAACACTAACGAAAGTAAGTACCGGCACCAGCTCACCCTGAGCTGGTGCTCGGTACTTACAGCTTATCCCTGCCATTCTAACTGGTAGGTTTCCTTTAATTCACATTTGCCTTTAGGCCAGGCATTGCCACTGATGCCTATGATGTACCTTGTCCTAAGCAGTTAGTACCACATAACTCTGAAAAAGCTCTGAATTAGCAATTCTTTTGTCTATCCCATTTTGTTAATCTCTGACCTCAACCAAAATAATTTATGACCTGTCTAATGGGTAGATTATCAATCGCAGATTGATTGGGTTCACTGAACGCGTAAACAGCAGCAGCAGCTATACATTTTTATTGAACACAGGGCGCTTGTGTTGCGTTTGCAAACGCGACATAAGCATTCGGTGGCGGGCCTCGGTCTCATTATCTAGATGCACTGTTTGAATGACATAGCAGCCAATACAATACACCAGGTTCTGGTTACCGATTGCATGCGCAATAGAAATGCATTTGCGATTTGCCCAAGGCCTGCCCCCGTGCAGGCCGCACCCTGAGAAACCAAAACTTTATAAAGTTTCATGTTTATATACTCTATTTTAATTTTATTTTGTGATTATTTTATAGGTTTGAATTTCTGCTGTAACATGGCATATTGTTTAAATCAATATATTTTTGATGTTTACATGATGCTCTGTAAGGAGCATCTTGGATGTATGCAGATATTCCTGCATATACAGAAGTCTTTTACATAGACACAACTTTCTGCAAGGTGATTTAAAAGGTCAGGAAGGCCTCTGGCTCAATGCACACTCATGCTCATTAGACATCGGCCCCAAACTAGGGTTAGACATCCTGAGGCATTGTGACCCTCTTGCTTGAACTACTTAAGCCTGTAGCTTTTTATAGTTTCTTTGCAATATTGTGGGTTGAGACAGTTTCAGCTATGAAGAGCGGCATATTTGCCATATTAAGACTAAATAATAAGGAAAGAAATGGCAAACCTGGGCGATATGATCCCTAGGTAAATAGTGTGGGGCCTGTATAAAATCTACAGATGATACTGAATCCGAGCAGAATCTCTTGCCAAGCAGTACTAATGCTGCAGGAGATGTCATGAACCTTCTCTCTCTACCACCTTCATTGAATAGCAAATTCCTAAAATGCCCACGGTCACAGTATTCTTGAATTCCAGGTGTCTAACAAAGGGCAAAAGGTGTAACGTGGTTATGAGAGTTTGTTCATAAACTAGACCTTTGATTAATATATAGTTCAGGTTTATTATAGTGAGATAGTATCCATTTAGGTCTCACAGTAATATAAACGAAAGGGAAGTTGTCACTAGAAATGCAGTACAGGCAGTCCCCGGGTTACATACAAGATAGGGTCTGCAGGTTGTTCTTAAGTTGAATTTGTATGTAAGTCGGAACTGTATATTTTATCATTGTAATCCCAGACAGAACATTTTTGGTCTCTGTGACAATTGGCTTTTAAAAATGTTGGGTTGTAATAAGAATCAGGAATAACACTAAAGCTTCATTGCAGACACCTATGATAAGTGTTAGAGCTGATTATTGTAGCCTAGGACTAAAGTACAATAAATTCCCAATATCCAGAGGTCCGTTTGTAACTAGGGGTCGTATGTAAGTCGAGTGTTCTTAAGTAGGGGACCGCCTGTATTAACTGCTGAGAGCACATTATGGAGGAGCTTAGAACATAATATTGGAAACAATTATGGCAGGATGTGGTCCATCAGTGAACCAAGCTTCTTTGTTTGAATGGAAGGACAAATGCACGTGTGCTGCCCCAAATGGGATCACGCTTTCTAAAGACCAGGGACAAGGTTTTATATTTTTAAGTCTCTGGATAAATCCTTTATAAAGTTAGTCGCCAGATAGACATATCACCTCACTGAGCTGCATTATCAAGTGAAATAATATCTATGTATGTGAGGTTTTAGGCTGTAGCCTCCTCTCCTTTATAATTATTCTGTGAATGAACTTCAGATAGACTGATCACTGCTGGGAAGTCAGTGAGCGAATAAAAAATAAACATTTTTAATCACATCATTACCGTCCATCATAAATATACATTGGGCGGTCATGAAGGGTAGTACAAAGAGGGTTCGCGGACCGAGCCCTCTCCATATACGGCGGGTGTCGGTATTACAAAACTGTCACCCGCTGGAAAATGCAGCGGTCAGCACCCAACATGCAGCTGGACACTGCCATCTTTAAATGGCACCTTCTGTTATGCCCACCCATAGCTGTCAGAAACAGACTGTAATATAGAAGCAGTAAATCTACTATTGCAGTATAATGTATAAGTGATCAGACCCCCTAGGGTTCAAGTATCGTAGGTGGCCTGAAATAATAGTAAAAAGTTGTAAAAACTATGAAAAAATTAAAAATTAAAATTCTATTTGCCTACTTTCCCTAGAACACATCTAAAATAAATAAGAAAAATCATACACATGTTAGATATTGCTGCATACCAAATATTAGTCTGATGAACCCTGTAATGGAAATAAACGCCATTTTTCGCCACTTTACCTTTAGTAAAAATTGGTATAAATGAAAATGTAATCTCATCCCGCAAACAATGACACTTTACACAGCTCCGTACACTGAATTATGAAAAAGTTACGGGTGCCAGAATATGGCAACACAAGGCATTTTTTTAATACAAGGTTTTAGATTTTTTTTAAGATATTAAGATATAACTTAACTACATAAATTTGGTATCCATAGAATCAAGAGAAGTGTCGTTTCAAATGCTTATTGAAAGCCGTAACAATAAAGCCCTTTAGAATATGGTGGAACTGTGTTTTTTGCCAAATCCACCACATTGGAATTTTTTTTTTCCAGCTTCCAAGTACATGGCACAGAATATTAAATGGTACCACTAGAAAGTACAATTTTTCTCGAATATAACACATATGCCGTATGCCCACATATACTGTACATACTCGAGTATAAGCTGACGGAGTCTAAGCCGAGACCCCTCATTTTACCACCAAAAACTGGGAAAACCTATTGACTCGAGTATAAGCCAAGGGTGGGAAATGCATTGGTCACAGCTACCTAGTATATAGCCTGCCGCCCCCCAGTAGTATATAGCCTGCCGCCCCCCAGTAGTATATAGCCTGCCAGCCCCCCAGTAGTATATAGCCTGCCAGCGCCCCAGTAGTATATAGCCTGCCAGCTCCCAGTAGTATATAGCCTGCCAGCCCCCCAGTAGTATATAGCCTGCCAGCCCCCCAGTAGTATATAGCCTGCCAGCCCCCCATCAGTATATAGCCTGCCAGCCCCCCATCAGTATATAGCCTGCCAGCCCCCCATCAGTATATAGCCTGCCAGCCCCCCATCAGTATATAGCCTGCCAGCCCCCCATCAGTATATAGCCTGCCAGCCCCCCATCAGTATATAGCCTGCCAGCCCCCCATCAGTATATAGCCTGCCAGCCCCCCATCAGTATATAGCCTGCCAGCCCCCCATCAGTATATAGCCTGCCAGCCCCCCATCAGTATATAGCCTGCCAGCCCCCCATCAGTATATAGCCTGCCAGCCCCCCATCAGTATATAGCCTGCCAGCCCCCCATCAGTATATAGCCTGCCAGCCCCCCATCAGTATATAGCCTGCCAGCCCCCCATCAGTATATAGCCTGCCAGCCCCCCATCAGTATATAGCCTGCCAGCCCCCCATCAGTATATAGCCTGCCAGCCCCCCATCAGTATATAGCCTGCCAGCCTTCCATCAGTATATAGCCTGCCAGCCCCCCATCAGTATATAGCCTGCCAGCCCCCCATCAGTATATAGCCTGCCAGCCCCCCATCAGTATATAGCCTGCCAGCCCCCCATCAGTATATAGCCTGCCAGCCCCCTTTAGTTAGTTTTGACTATTTTTTTTTCTTGACTTGAGTATAAACCGAGTTTGAGTTTTCCAGCACATTTTTTGGAACATGTACATCAAGAAGTTAGTGAAAAGTAGTGAAAAAAAAGAGTAGTGAAAAAAGTGTAAAAAAAATAGTTTTAATAAAGTATATTACAAAATGTTTTATTATGATCTGCAATTTTTTAGCTCTGAAATCTGGAAAATAAAGCATTCAAAAGTTTAGTTATGCTTTAAAGTAAAACTTGTTTGCATTAACACGGCAAGATCCACTTGCCACATATAGTTAATACATTATTATGATATCTTCAATTTTTCTGTATTGTGTATGTGTTATGACTGGGAAAAGAATTCTTGCAACCCAATGTTCTTGTTGGCATTAAGCATAATGCATAGTGAAGTTGACTTGCAAGTTACAATAAGCTTCTGAGTTTGATTCCCTGGATAGGTAATTATTTGGAGTGTGGAAAATACATTTAAAATATCTCTTTTCTGGAATACCTGCATTTCAGACTGGAATCATACACAAGAGTTTGCTCTGCAGCATTGGCTTTTGGCCCATAACACTAGACATCCCTCCTGAATTACACTAGGAAAAAATTATGTTTGAAACTACTTAAAACTCCAAGTAATATTTATATTTGTTTTGTTTTTTTGGATAATCTTTATGTAAAAGTTTTTGTGTATGTATTTGTCCTTTTTTGCTTTGATCAGCAGAAATAAAAACTCTTAATTTTCATTACGATAATTATTAAACACAAAATAATTAGCTGAATAACTATACACCTCCATTATTATGATATAGGTAGAGGGCACATACTTCATACTACATAGTTGTTGTAGTGATCGTAATTAAATACACCATTATTTGTAGAGGACCAATTTGTTGTCCGACTGTAAAAATTTACAGGCTGGGCTTTGTAAAAAAACAAACCAAAACCTGTACTCTCCTCAACCATTGCTCCCGGTGTCCCACACCGATGTCCCGATGTCCATCTGAGCCGTTCTCCTGCTTATTTACAGGGACACCGGAGCTTCACTCAAACAACTTCCGGCTGGCCTGGCATGCCCTCTCATCCCCTCTACCAGCACTGGGTTTTTTTTTTTTGTCCTGAATGATTTTAATGTTGTTTTTTTGGTATCAAAATATATTAAATTTGGTACCTCCATTGTCCAAGTGACCCAAAGAATAAAGGGGATGCACCATAGGAACTGCTCAGTGTGAGCTGTAAAAACAAAGCATGTAAGAAAATGGCGGTTCTGTGAGCTGTATGAAAATGTTATGGCTTGAGAAAGGAGGGGAGCAAAAATGTGAGAGGTTAAAAAAAATGGTATTTCTCAGGGCTCTTTCAACAATCCGGACTACTTAAGACATATGGTATTAATCTTCCACGTAAAAAAAAAAAAAAAAAAAAAAAAAGGTTCACCGTTCTCAAAATGTGCAGTCGTTATGAGAAAGAAATGTGAGGGAATGGCTACAAATCAGTGTAAATCATGCAAGCAAAAAATTAGCACAATATTTCTCACATTTGTAATTACATGACATTTTATTGTATAATATGGCTGCTAGTCTCGTCTACATCGCCTCATGTTTTCATCACCTGGAAATAACGGCACAAAATCATCACATATCTGCCTTACGTACCTCATGCACTAGAACGTGCGCTCTGGCTGTGAGCTAGATACACAAACAGACACTTACTCATAGCCCTATTGCTTACTATTGGGCTCCGTCATATCAACATGCTGACTGCTCACACCACAAAGATGGGTCAGGCCATATTTGGTCTTTTGGGCCAATACCAATGAGCAGAGGTTGGACAGGCCATAAATTGTGGAATACTGCCCATTGCTTGTGCCCGCAAAATACACATGTTCTTGTGCATGAAGCCTTTGAAACATCGGCGCTCATTTACTAAGGGTCCATGGACCGCACAAACGTCGAATATTCCGATTTGCTCTGCATTTAAAAGGGTATCGGATTTTGACACAATCACGTCGGCTTTCATGCGACACAAATGGTGGGGCGGGCCGTCGGACAAACTGTGGAATTTAACTTTAAAATTGCGTCGCAAGCCATGCACTTACATAGACCGGGAGGAGGATGGTGAACTCCTGCAGACCTGATCCGGCTGCTCTAAATGTGTTTTAACTTCCAGTCTGACCAAGAGTTTTGATTAATGCTCCAACGAATGTTGTAGAAGGACAGGTTCAAGTCCATTAGTTTTAGACTTGGTGGAAAGAACTTGTCTGGCCTGTGGAAATTGACCGGTGTGTTGCTTCGACTGAACAGTGCAATGGACAGGAGTTCTTGTACCATACAGAAATATGATGCATGGATGAACTGCTGGCTGAACTGAAGCAGCGTAACAATTGTTATAGTGCCGGCACTGCACGATTTATGAATGTGACAAGGACTCCCACCCACTGCGCTATGTTTGGCTGTTGGGATCTGATCAGCACACAGGTACATTTCCACAGGCCGAATGCGATCACGTTCAGCCACCTCAATCTTAGTTTTCGCCAAATGCAGGACTGAATCCAAAATGCAATGGCCTACAGATGGTCGTGTGCTTTACCCAGGTGGAGAAGGGGAGGTAGAGCGCTCCTCACAACTCCCCTCTCCATAGGAAGCTGAGCGGCTGCGCTGCAAATCCGGTCCAAAGTAGGACCTGGCTCACCACATGGTCACCTTACTGTGACCGGGTTTAAGAGTTTCCATGTAGGCCCTGAACAAGCTGCAGCATGCATTAAGACCCCACGTGTGCATGAGGCCTTTCATCAGTTTTCTGTCACGCAAGGAATAAGAATGGTACAATTCCTGGTGCATGCCTTGAGGATTCTTCTGATCTTTTTGGATTCTAGATTATTTTGCTCTCTAGACGTATATCTGGACTATTTGTAGCTATTTATATTTTATGGATAGCGCTCTTAAATGTCTTTCCTGTAAATGATGAATGAACAATTGTTATCTATGTAAAGATTCAGAAGGTGTGTTGGTTTTGCACTACATGTATAGCACCGATTGCGGATTGCTTTTATGTTAGCTTTAGTCAGGGCCGGCGCTATGGGTAGGCAAAGGTGGCAATTGCCCAGGGCCCCCAGGGAGAAAGGGGAGAATCTCTTCTTTCAAATGAATCTTGAATTTTGTTTCTAGGTGCTATGGATCCAGAGATATTCAGGTTTAAAGTGAGAATATCAGGTGCCATTTTTATATATAAATATCACTTCCGACGGCAGTTTAACAGTTAATATCTCCGTTTTTCTGCATTTTAGAAACACAAATTTAGATTCATATAAAAGAGGAGACTCTCTTCTTTCATAGGAAAAAAGAAGTGAGGTTCTATGTGTCACAGAGCCAGAGATACAGCCCCCTGAAGTGTCTCCCCCATCTCCAGATTCTTAGCCATCAGGCTGCAGGGAGTATTAGCTGCACACAGGAGCTTATTATGCACCTCACAGATAATGGAAATATTCACTTTATATGTTACTAGTACTACATTTTGAGAAGGGATAATATCAACTAATATTCATGTTTTCAACCCTTCTCTATGCAAATCTAAGAACACACTTTGGGCCACATGTATCAATCGTTTTTTTCTGTTGTTTTTGCGCCTTTTCATTCAGGCGCACCGTTTTTTGTGCCATTTTTGCGACTAAATGTGACTAAATGCCAGCTGCGCAGCAAAAATAACCAGCTTTCCCTCATTTATCCTAGCAATCCAGATGTTTTGATGCGCCTAATGATATTCATCACTTGCGACTTTTCATTTAGGCGCAAAAACGGGCGCAAAAACACTCCAGCCCGGAGCTGGCGTTAACTGAGAAGAAAGCACTGAGCCCCTTTGCAGAACAGCTCATTTCTAGCAGAAAAGCTCATCCAGACACTGCAGACACTAGAACAGATCATACAGACATGAGATACTCTGCAGACACTAGTACAGATAATACAGACATGAGATACTCTGCAGACAGGAGCTGCAGACTCTATTTACACTTCATCACCTTCTATTTACAAAACATTCTGCAGAATCCTGAGCTCAGAGCAAGAGAGAAGAGAACGTTACACAATGTTGCAGATAGTACTGACAAGTGTCCCCCATGTAATTCTGCACAGTATCACCAGTGTATCTGAGGGGGATACTGTGCAGAATTACAGGGGTGCAGCAGGAGATCAGCACTGGGGGATCCCCTCCAGGAGAATCCCCTGCTGAGGAGGTCACTGGGTGCAGGGTGTCACACACCTGGGTGCTGCTGTGAGTGTTATCTTCATTCTGGGATGTGGGAGAAGCAGAGAGGAGCTTGTAGCAGGATCACATGTAAGTGCCTGAATCTAACATTACGCCGAAACTGTGTTAAAGTAAAGTGATTAATAAGAGGCAGGAAATTAACTTATCACAGATGGTTGTGCTAATTCTGTAAAAGCTTGTGATAATTCTGGAAAACAGTGCACCAGAATTTAGGCACAACTACTACACCTATGCGCACAAAAGTGATAAATGTGGCCCATTCTCTCTTATTCCCTTTTATTTTGTGATAGTTATTTTTTGTTGGGGAAATTGACTGATATGATGAACATTCAATTCTCTTCACCTAATGTGACTACACCGCGACCAGAACATGTCCATAAAGTTATATGTAACACCAAAAACACACACATGTCCTGGTATAAAGTTTTTATTTCACACCATCCTCCAATATTTACACCTATGTTATGATGTTCTCACTCTCATTCTTATGAAGCGCGGAGGGTTCTGTTATTGTGCGGCTGATACAATGGCGCACATCTAAATGTGACTTTATTATCTCATTAGCTGGTTTATGGATATATAGTTATTTATTTGGGTTACCATTGTGTAAGGAACAGACAATGATAGATCTGTGTGAATTTTCTGCAGTTCCCTTTGCTGCATATTTTGGCGGATATACACATGTGGGGTCTGTATGATATCCTCACATCTTACTTTTTTAGGAAAGTAGATTTTCTTTATATAAGTATTCTGGATTTGTACATATTTTAGAGGAAATTTTGAATGTTAATTGCCAAATGCATCGCCTGGTTGTCTGCTTTCAAAATTATATAGGTTTTATGGCGCCTTTACTTTTTATTCTGTTTTATTGATATATTTTGCAGGTTGTGACTGTCTAAAAATGTCTAGCTGAAAAGCAGATATCTAGTTATTACAGTTTTAGTGATATTATGTGGATTTATTCATGTGAACATATCAATAGGGCACATTTGTGAACTCTACAAATGTCCATGTATTACATTTAGGAGATGGTAAATATTTTCTGTTTGGATCAAATTTTTTGCCATCAAAGTCAAATGTTAAGTATTTTTAATAAAATGTTTCAATTTGAATCAAAATTGCATGAAGGCGCCTATGTCTATAAAATCTTTGATGCAATTTTGAAAATGGGGCAAGTGTCTGCTTTCAGAAAATATCGGTCCCCCTCCCCAAATTTTTTGGAGTGTGGGAGGAAACCGGAGGACCCGGAGGAAACCCACGCAGACACAGAGAGAACATACAAAATCTTTGCAGATGTTGACCAGCGCTGCAAGGCTGTAGTGCTAATCACGGAGCCACCATGCTGCCCATAAATCTTCCTATCATCTATCTATCTCCTATAAAATTCTCCCATATTACAGTTTGTTTTACCATACTAAAGGAGCCTGTTCCTGACTGTGACTGGTCATAAAATAGTTTTATTTTGGGGCCCCACTTTTAGTTTTGCCCAGGGCCCCACTTTGTCTAGAACCGGCCCTGGCTTTAGTGCAGCATTCTTGGTGGATGATTTGGTAGTGAATTTAGAAGCTCTTCATAAGGTTTCTCATTAAAGGTGTATGCGAATAGATAGCCTATTTGTCTCCCATTGTTTACATTGCTCGTCAGATCCGAAATGAATTATTTGTTTACTGTGGTTCATTTTCCAATTTGTCATGTTTATAGGTTTCAAAGTGAACATGCATTATCAGCATGCATCTCCTATTGAACTGCTGTTAAGGCTTTGCAAATGCTCTACTGTAGTTAAGTGTTTTTAAAGGTACATACAATGGCTGAAAGTACTAATAGATGGTTAGGGAGGCTACTTTGTATGCAAGCAGCAGTAATAGCATCAACCATTGAAAATCTAAAATGTAAAATTGATTTTTTTTTCCTTCTGCTCCCACAGAGAAGCAGGTATAACGTTATCTTCCACAGTGGAATTGGAGTGGAGACTTTGAGAGAAGATAGTATAATGTTCCTCATGCACAATTGCTCTTGTAAACTTCTATATTATGCATAGCAATTAGCAATAGTCCAATATTTTAACTCAGAGGTGATGGTTTTTCCAATGTCCCTGATTAAAAAAAAAGTTTTATACATCAAGCAGTTTTCTTTTATTTTCCAGAAAAACGACAACTGTTTGTTTGTTTTTATTAGGATGAAACTGGCCTTGGTTATAATTTTTATTTGCTCTCCTATCCCTGCATCACTGGCAAATGTCCCCAAAACATAACTTTACTGCATATATGAGCTTTGTTTTGTACCCCATATATACTACAGTACAATGCATCAAATTGGCTACATAGTACATTGCCTAGCACTGACACAACTGACAAGGAAAATAATTTTTAGTTATTAGTGGATCGTACCCTAAACTACAACACCCAAATAGAGCCAAGAAAAAAAATTTGATGTGATGCTTTATTAGGGACCTGGATTCACATTTCGATACAAAAACTATTTGTTTGGAGTGTTTGCTTTTTTTTTATTGTCCTAAACTGGGTGATGCAAGTGATGATTAGTAAACTTTGTAATACACCCTATTAAAGAAAAACATTCTTTTTTTTTCTTTCCTGATCTGAGATGCATATGTGAAAGCAGTTTTGATGGAAAGATGTCATCAGTGTTTTACATTTTCACCTAATGACAGGTCCACAGACAGACTTTTTAATACTAATTTTCAATTTTCATTAATGGTTCCACTAACTTTTAAAATAAAAGTATACAAGGCTCCCTGCTAGCAAACTGCATCAAATGAATCTGAGTCTTTGTCTTCAGCATCATTATCTTCTCTTTGCTAGCTCCACATCAGTTGTGTTGTGCATAAGTCAGGTGGATACACAGCTGATAATCCTACTGAATAGACTGTTAGAATTTGTATTTTGTCTAGAAAAAAGCAGCTAAATAAAGAAAAACAAGTGGCCATCATTACTTTATGGTCAGTCAGCCTAAAAAATTGGGAAAACTTTGAAAGCGTCCCCAAGAGCAGTTGCAAAAACCACTACAAAGAAACTGGCTCACATATGGACCGCCCCAGGAAAGGATGACCAAGAGTCAACTTGTCTACGGAGGATAATTTCATCTGAGTCGCCAGCCTCAGAAATCGCAGGTTAACAGCAGCTCAGATTAGAGACCAGGTCAATGCCACACAGAGTTCTTTCAGCAGACACTTCTCTACAACAACTAGTTAGAGGAGACTGTGTGCAGCAACCTTCACGGTAAAATAGCTGCTAGGAAACTACTGCTATGAACAGGCAACAAGCAGAAGAGACTTGTTTGAGCCAAAGAACACAAGCAATGGACATTAGACCAGTGGAAATCTGTGCTTTGGTCTGATGAGTCCAAAATTGAGATCTTTGGTTTCAACCACCGTGTCTTTGTGCGATGCAGAAAAGGTGAACAAATGGACTCTACATGCCCACTTCCCACCATGATGCATTGAGGAGGAGGTGTGATGGTGTGGGGGTGTTTTGCTGGTGACCCTGTTGGGGATTTATTCAAAATTGAAGGTATACTGTACCAGCATTGTTACCACCAGATCTTGCAGTGGCATGCTATTCCATCCGGTTTGCGTTTAGTTGGACTATGATTTATTTTTCAACAAGACAATGACCCCAAACACCCCTTCAGACATCCAGGCTGTGTAAGGGCTAATTGACCAAGAAGGAGAGTGATGGGGTGCTATGCCATATGACCTGGCCTCCACAGACACCAGACCTGAAACCAGTCAAGATGGTTTTGATAGATCTGGAACTCGCATTTCTGGGAACTCCTTCAAGACTGTTGGAAGACCATTTCAGGTGACTTCCTCTTGAAGCTCATCAAGAGAATGCCAAGAGTGTGCAAAGCAGTAATCAAAGCAAAAGAACACAGAATATAAGTCATATTTTCAGTTGTTTCACACTTTTTTGTTAAGTATATAATTCCACATTTGTTAATTTATAGTTTTGATGCCTTCAATGTGAATCTACAATTTATAAAGTAGTGAAAATACAGAAAACGCTTTGAACGAGAAGGTGTGTTCAAACTTTTGGTCTGTTCTGTACATTAATGGTGTGTATGATTAACTTTTCTGATGTACCACTGCTTCAGCTGTCTTGCCAGGGGAACACACGGCAGAGTGAAAGTAGCCTTAGAATGATCTCCTTTTATTGAGAGAATGTTGGCGCTTTATGATCCGTTGCTGAAACAATGCGCGTTCAGGGCTCAGAGCAAAATGGGAGGAACATTGTACATGACTGAAGTTCATTTTCAAAATAGTTACTTGTGACCTTCATATAGTTACATGGATTCCGGCAATTCTCTAACATTGATGCTACAGGTGGGAGAAATAAATGAAAAGTACATTCATTGTTATGTGTAGTATGCAGAAATACTCATTTTTACTAATCATGGCTTTATCACAAGTCTTTGATACAAACATTACATCAACTCCACAATGGGGATGGGTATTCCATGAGTGTGCCATAGATTGAGCAAAATAAATAAAAAAAGGTTCGATGGTAGAATGTTTGAGATATTGGTACAGTCTATTTCACTGTGTCATCTGCTGCCTTTTACTTATTACTCCCACCTCACGTGCATCTAGTTAAGAAGATTTACTTAGCGAAAACTTTTTGCACAAATTTTACAGAGATAAATTACATTCTGTAATAAATGACACTGAGATAGATACATAGATACCATAAATGCCATGTTCCGCACAGACAAGTATAGTTATGGTCCGTATATGCGAACCCTAGATAAATAAGGAGTAAACATCAAGCCACCATAAAAGGGCTTGAAATACTGAATGCTTATTCCTGAAATATCAATTTAATTTACGGTAAGATAATTTACAGAACAGGTATTAACAACATGTCCATCAGTTATGCTTCTTTAACCATTCCTACCCTATCATAACACGATGGAAGTAATAATAATGTATGTCTGAGAGTCGTATTAAGTAACAATGAAATAGAGTTTATTTAGTGTTGGCTTAAAAAACAAATTTAGAAAGTAAAGTAGTTTCCTGTAGAATGTGTGTAACAATGGGCCTGAATCAGTTAATATCCTGCCTCTAAATGTCTAGTTTTCGGTCCATTAATGGTAAGATGAAGAAGAGACAGTGTTGACTGCACGTCTGCTACCTGGGAATAATATGTTTCCTCACTTATGTACATCTGTGGACTTATTAATGCTAGTCAGGTTATGTGCAAGGATTCAAGAAAATTCTTTATTCCTCATTGACTCCTGACAGTTATTGTACCTAGGAACTGAGTAACGTGTTCTGAAGTGAGCAATTATGGAAATGTTTACTTCACTAGCTGCATGTAAATGTGTGCAGAGAATGTACCAGAATTTCTCCTTGGGGTATTTAATTCTCCTCAGGGCGATGAAATTCAAATGATTTCTTTCTTTCCCTTATATTTTTTTAATTTTATTTTTTAGCTTGGGTGTTTTTTTAAGTGGTATATAGCAGCAGAATAATGATGAATGCATAGGAATAAAATAAGGCATATGGTAAATACTATATATACTGCAAAGAAAATATCTTTACTTTTATTCAGAATATTTGTTGGAGTATGTGGAAGTATGTGTGATACCTACATGCATATATAAGGAACTCTATTCAGACATTGTACTGTATTATTTGTACTACAGGCAGTCCCCGGGTTACATACAAGATAGGTTCTGTATGTTTGTTATTAAGTTGAATTTGTATGAAAGTCAGAACTGTATATTTTATAATTGTTACCCCAGACAAAATTTTTTTGGTCTCTGTGACGATTGGATTTTAAACATGTTGAGTTGTCATAAGAACCAGGATTAACAATGAAGCTTCACTGCAGACACCGTTTGTAACTAGGTGTCATCTGTAAGTCAGGTGTTGTTAAGTAGGGGACCGCTTGTATATATAGAATTTTGTCTTTAATTTGGAATCTGCAATCTGATCACAAACTGGCTGGGACACACGACTGTTATCTGTTTGTCAATCGCTGTCAGCTGTACAGATTTCTTTGACCAAACACAGCGCAGAGGACCGGACTCATGGATACAGTGTTGCTGCTGCCCTTTTGCAGGGAAGAAGGGACTCCTTGCATATTATATAGCTACGATGCACATTCTCTGCACTGTGGTCTGTTTATGAAATCTGTTTAGCGAATGTGCTTGATCCATGAATGGACCACGGTTGTGTGCTTTTGGCATTGGGCTGTGTTTATATTACATTGATAGTTTAGGCGTGCATCGATACATGTGTTACAATGTGGCTGCTCGCTGAGGATTTGTCCCTTGAGAACTGTGGTCCTAGAGGATCATTGCCGCACATTTGCACCACTGCCCCACACACATAGGGCACTCGGGCTGATAGGAGAAAAGTGGAGTTTTGAGACAACCTCTTTATGTTTGTAAGATCAGTTTCTTCAATAAAATGATTTGCAGAGTTCAGGATACCGTTCTGGAAATCATAATTTTTGGACACAGCATGAAAAAATGTTCAAGACCTGTTTGTAAAATGTATTCATACTTAATTGGGATGTGATTAGAAAAAAAAATCTTACTTAGGTCACTTTTAGATATTATAATACTGTCCTCTTGTGTCCATTGTGTATTTTGTGCCCTGAAAGGTATCAGATCCTGTCAGGACCAATAAGAAAATAAAGTGGAGAAGCTTTTCCCAACAGATAATTTGTGTCCACCTGAAAGCAGCCTAAGGCGCTGTTCACACTTCTGTTGTCTCTTCCTTGTGTTTTCATTGTTCTTTGAACGTCAGTGTAGTGTAGTATGAAGGCTAACATTCTTTAGTTATAGAAATCTTATCATTATCATGTTGGTTAATCAAAAACTATTGCACATATCTAACGCCAATTACATCTTAGATGTTTAGAACACTCTGGAAACACATACAAATTTACAAGGGCAGGAATTGGGCTGAATTCACACTGCATCTACAAATACATCATATCATTTGGCCCCCTTTTACCTGCGTGAGGCCAAAGTCACCATAAAGCTTCTATATGTCAGTATATTTTGTGTTTCCAATACCTGGAATAGTGCAGGCTGCTGATGTATTCCAGATGCATGTCTGAAAAGATGGCACAGTATACAGATGTGTCTTGCCTATTACTTTTCTGATTAAATCATATAAACATATGGTGTTGTCACTTGCAGAGCTTCCAGGTAAGTCGGCTGCAGAGTGAGTAAAGATACCTTTGGCAGATACCTTTGGATCCCAGAAGACCTTGAGAATAGGGTTCCCTTTTATTATTGTCTTATGATGGCATTTCATGAAAAGGCTCAGGTGCAGATCCTTTTCATGTGTTCTATATAGATACCCTGGACGGTTCCCTGAAAGAGGACCACTTCAGCCCTGAGAAAAGTCTGGGTACACCGAAACTACCAAAAATTAAACCCGATTCCCTCAGCTGGAACGGTGTGGTAGGGTTTCCTTTACTTACAGTATATACTCGAGTATAAGCCGATCCAAGTATAAGCCGAGACCCCTAATTTCAACACAAAAAAACTGGGAAAACCTATTGACTCGAGTATAAGCCGAGGGTGGGAAATGCATTGGTTACAGCCTCCCAGTATATAGTCTGCCAGCCCCTGTAGCATACAGCCTGCCCAACCCCTGTAGTATACAGCCTGCCCAACCCCTGTAGTAGTCTTTCCGACGTCCCCCATAGGTCCTCTTCTGTCTCAGACTATCTCAGACAGAAGAGGACCTACGGGTGACGTCAGAAAGGTGAGTTTTGTCTTTATTTTTTTAGTTGACTCGAGTATAAGCCGAGTTAGGGTTTTTGAGCACAAATTTTGTGCTGAAAACCTAGGCTTATACTCGAGTATATAAGGTACTTTCTTTTATTCTGCTCCCCAAAAACAGTGCAATGTAATGAATTGTAAGGGAAACGCTGGTGTCATTCCTTGTGGGGTTATGGACTCTAATTTCTCATGGAACAAATTCAATACAATGTGAAATGCACTTTACAAAACAGCAAATAACCAGTTAAGATTGCACCCATTTCACAAGAAATTTGTTGTTAAATCCAACAACTGTTTGCACCCAATGAAGTGGGTTTTTTGCAACCCTGTTTATGAGGAAGAAACATTTTCCTGGCAGAATTTTAGTTCCACTGCAGAAAAAATATCCACAGAGAAAATCGGAAATATGTTACTTATAGTGGGCAGAAATTATTAGAATTAAGCCTTAATTTTTAGGTACTTTTGCAAACCATTAAGTACATATATACATGGAATATTGTGAAATATTTTAATTTTGCAGGATGCAAAACTGACCCAATTTACCATATCATTTACACTCTATATTTGTTGTCCATAGTACTTTTTTACATCGTCACTGTAATGGAAAGTGATAGAAGGGATTCCAGTGGCTATTTAGTTGGCAAGGAAATCTGCAAATACATTCTCCAGGGTTGGATAAGGAAAAGTGCTACTTAAAAGGCAGGTCCCTTTACATCAATGGACAATATAGAAGCCTAGTGCCATGATGTAGGATAACAGGCAAACCAGTATGTATTTTCCAAAAGGAATAGACTACTTAATGTGGACAGTGCTATTTCAATATTTTTGCATCTCATAAGTGGTGTAATGAACTGGTTTGGCTAGGTGAAAAGCCATAGATGCATGTCAGGGAAGAAACTAAATTCCTTACGGCGATTTTGCCTTTTGAGGCCACCCATACGTGCAAATACATTTTTGAGGGTGGAAAACCATGCCTTCAGTACTCTCTATACATCAATACATGACGTAAAAGAAGATTAGAGAATGATGAAGGGTAATAGCGAAACTTAGCCAAATCAGCACTCTCCACAGTTGGACAAGATCTACTTCCACTTTTGGAAAAGACCAACTGGATTTAATATTTTGCCATGTAATGTTACAAGGCTTCGTATAAGTCATTTATGACCATATATGGCTTGTAAGCCTTCATATGCCTAAAGCGGTGCCTTGCAAAGGCTAAATCTCCATAGGGAGTTTAGTTTCTTCCCGCAACTCTATGGGTCGCCAGTATTCTTGTCTTCTCTGGGGATCTGCAGTATTATTGTCCGCTGTTGGGATCTCCAGAGTCAGTTTTTGCCTGCTCTGGGGATCTCCATTATTGTTGGTCTATGGGTTCTCCAGTATTATTATCTGTTATGGGGTTTGCCCTATTGTTGTCTGCTCTGGTTTCAGGGGTTGTTGCTGTACTGTGGTATTTATAATTTCTGTGGTTGGATTTTATGCTGTACTGTGTTTGTTGGTTCATCTAGGGTGCAGGCTACTGATGGGGCCCTTAAAGTTGAGCAGTATGGCCCTTGGACCAATAAATATGCTTTCCCCTGGACTAAACCTTTTGACTCCACAAACATATAATTTTCAAAATTTCTGTTCTACTTCTGATCCGAGTCATTCCATTTTATCACAACTCCGAGTCCAGCTAAAGAGTCTCCGACTCCACAACCCTGATTAAGACTTAATGGTGAAGTAAAGGTACAGTAAGTCTTATTTTCCATACAATCATATGATGCATTTAGAGATTTAACATTTAACAGTTTTCTATGTCAGAAATCTTAGGTACTTGATTGTTCAAGAAGAGTTAAGATCTCTATTACACTGCATTAATAAGTGCAGTTACTGACCTTTTCTGCTCTAATTTCCTCTCATTTTTATGTTTCACTTGACTATAAGTAGGGGTTTCATAACAATGTATTTTTTTTTTATTTCTTTCAGAGAATTGAGTTTTGTAGACATTACCTAACTCTTGATTTGTCACACTGGGATCAATAATGTTTCGCTGCTCTTAAACACACACATTCACAAGGGAAACATAATGTTTTTTTTATAAGTGCAGTAAAGTTAACGTGTTGTTGAAACAAAAACTCCTCTGACAGTCCTGCAGTAAGTATACACTGAATCTAGAAAATGAACTCCAGGAGTAGAAAGAGCTGGATGAGCACAAGTGTGCTGTGTATTGACGGTTGTGCTCTATAGATGGATGAAATTGGTTTGCACTGTCACTTTCCAATCAATGGGCAAATCACCTTGTTCCATCTACCTTGCATATAGACTACAGCTTGGTAAACTTCTTTGTGCTTCACAAGGAAGACTACTTTGGAAATATATACTACCTCATTGTATACATTTCAGTTTTAAACCCACAAGTAAAACTAGTCCTGTGTACTTCATTTCAGTATATGGTAGAGTAAATGAAGGTTTGAAGTTACAAGAATGTCTTGGTAAAAAGCTCTATCTACCTGTTGTTATGATCCTGCCTCAGATTATTTGCTGCAGTGTTTGCCTACATGCTGAGTCTACAATTCCCGTACCTAGCCTGTGATGTCTGTAGCCAGTTGATAGAATACCGAGTGATTCCTCTGCAATCCTTGACTCCTCCGAACCTCTCTATACAGTAGAGGATGCACTTGTCCATTCAGAGCCAGGACTCCAGGGTTACGGATGTGTCATCACAGAAAGTGGCAAAATCCGATCCTGGTCTTTCATGTTGTTCACATACCCCAAATTTGAGTTATGCCTGCCAACTTTCTACATTGCCTTTATAACCAGAATTTGTTGTTATTGAGTCTGTAGAACACCTTCACTTATGAGGTTGTTTGAGTATAAAGCGTGGAAAATAATCCATCTTATTAGAAAGAAGGATATTACCCACAGTGTGTGTGGTTGTAGAGTGAAATGAAAAATCCCAAGATAGACTCCAGTTTGGGCAAAAAAATTTTATACTTCTCAGAGTTTTATTGTCCGTCAAAACAAGACAGCAGTGATCATACATGGAACTAAAAGGAAAGAACCATTCGGGAAGGGAAACATGCTTTAATGAGATTTAGTAAAGGCTGCATAACATCAAATGAAATTTAAAAAAAAAAGAAAGAAAATTGCAGCCTAAAGCTACCTGCAATCTTTTTAGGCTAAATCAAGTTGTTTGACACTTTTAAAGGAAACCTACCATCAGAAATCTACCTATTAAAGTAGATTTGAAGTAGACACGGCCACCAGACTTGGTCATGGTGCGCTGAGGCACCATATGATCACTTGCCCGTGTCCGGGAGCCAAAGAAGTCTATGGGAGCTGTGATCTTGTTGCAAATTTCACCAAGTTTCCAAGTCTCATCTCTGGCGAGACTTGGAAACTTGGAGAGATTTGCAACCAGATGCTCAATTGGGTTTAGGTCAGGGCTCTGGCTGGGCCAGTCTAGAATGGTCACAGAGTTGTTCTGAAGCCACTGCTTTATTTTAGCAGTGTGCTTGGGGTTATAGACTGGGCCGAAGGTTTACTTTCCAACAAAACAGAGATCCAGAGCACTCTCGAAGAGGTTTTAATCCAGAATATCTTTGTACTTGGCCACATTCATCTTTCCTTCAATTGCAACCAGTCGTTCTGTCCCTGCAGCTAAAAAACTCCACCATAGCATGATGCACTGTTGGGATTGTATTTGGCAGTTGATAAGTTCCTGGTTTTCTCCACAAAAAGGTGTGTGCCTTTCCTTATCAAGTCCAATCAGATTAATTAAACACAGTTTAATTCCAATGAAGGCGTAGAACCATCTCAAGGAGGATCAGAAGGAAATGGACAACATGCGAGTTAAATATGAGTGTCACAGCGAAGGGTCTGCATACTTCTGACCATGTAATATTTCAGTTTTTCTAGTTTACTTAATTAAAAAAAAATGTGTTTTTATTGCTGTCAAGATGGGGTGCGTAGTGTACATTAATAGGCAAAAAAAAATAATTTTTTTTACTTTACCAATTGGCTGCAAGGAAACAAAGAATGAAAAATTTAAAGGGGTCTGAATACTTTCCGTACCCACTGTAATGTATGTGTGTACACTGAAAATAACTCGGCAAACATAACTCTAGGGTTCCAGCTGATCCCACAAACGGGGAACACCTTCTGAAATCCAAGCCTCTGAACCGTATTGCCTCTGCCATCTGTTATTGGGTTAGATTCAGGAGGATACACATAAGATGGCTGGTCAATGCTCTCTTTTGTGCATGGTCAGCTAAGGTACAAGATTTAGTTACCAGTTTTAGTTGAATATAAATTACATGCATTACTATGCCTCTGCTACTTAATCTGTGTATATATGTTAGGCACATCTATAGTTACTTAAAGGAAACCATAGAGCCCTATTAGCTAAAAGAAGGTTGTCATTTAGTTAAATAAATTACTTTACCTTATATTACCTGGCATCAGGGGGGGCATTTCCTGCTCGCCCAGCCCCTCCCATCTACACCCCATGCCCCATGCCTCTTGTTAGCAGTCAGCACTTAATATTGAAGATTAGGTGGACTCCATGAACTCCTATTCCTCCCCATCCACACGGAGGCTTCTGTGATTTCATGTGATCACATTGATACATTGCAAATGTAGCAGTATCTTAGATGACATCACCCTGTTCACATGACATGAAGTATCCAATGATGTAACGGAGCATGTCCTAGCAGTAAGACCTGTCAATCAGTAACAAGAAGGCAGGACAATGCAGGTAAAATTTACTATGCAGGACTTGCTTAGTGTGATGGACTCGCATAAGGTTAGTTGCATTTAAGTTTACAAAATGTCACATTGCAACCAATGACATTCTTTTTAATCATAGTTTTTAATGAAATATTTATTTTTGGCTGGGTTAATTTAAATGACAGGTTCTCTTTAAAATAACCAACATATGTTTCTTTTACAAAGTTCATCCATTACTGAGCCACATATAAGATTACACTAGTATTTTGAGGGAGGTATCCTGTAGTGCTCTTGGCTCTTACTATTGTGATGGTGCTGTGTATCCTGTAATAAATACAGTTTAGAACAATATGTAAACATGATGCAAACAGTTTGCAGACTAATGTTCACCAAAGCAGTTTACTAGAATCTGCCCTTGGTGGGCAATATTTTGATGCTTTGACCTTCTAGCTTGTTTCCAAACTGTTTAGGCTATTTTTGTGTGCAGTTGGTTAGAAATGGCTACATTGATGTGATGGATCCAAAGATGCTTATCTGCATGGCTCTATGTTTGCGTTATTGTAAATGTGTATAGTCTTTTGGTAAATACTTATGCTATATCTCTCTATATATAAGTGGTTTGAAGAAATCATAGCATCCATTTGATAATTATTCATTGTGGTTGCACTTCTCAGAGAGAGCTTCTTGAAATCCATCAGTTTTTCAGAGAAGCACCACTCAAGTTCCTTTGCTGACACTGTCTTTTTTCCTTTTTTTTTTACTCCCCCTTCCTTCACTTCTTCAGCTCATCCCCTTTATCGACAAGCTCATCAGTGCCAGAGCTCTTCAGTATTCTGCTCCTGTCCTTTGTGAAGTGATTTTGCCCAGACACGTCTGGCTCAGGGTGAAGTGCCCTCCCTTGAGAGCACACTCTGCAGCCCCAGGTCGCCAGCACCATGAATACATTATTATCCCAATTTCCATCCTGTTGCCACGGCAGCACTTTTGGAGCTGCTGGGTTATTAAGTCGTACATCACTAATACCCTGATATGAGCAGAAGTTGGATTTAATATCGGCCTTTGATCAGATTACTTCCCAACAGTCAGCTGCCATTAGAAAATTCCTTTGCTTGTTATGCTCTTCGAGGTCTGGCCTGTGTGTTCAGAGATATGTGACAAACCAGAAACGGAGGGATTCTTAGGCCAGCGACGTCCGCCCTCGGCAGAGGCTAATCTATGGAGCTGACCTTTCCGGAGATTTGTACATGGTAGTGTCTGGATGAACATATTTAAACCGCACATAGCATTTGTGTTCTATCCGTTTGCTTGGCTGAGTGATACTTTGTTTGAGAGTGGCTTGTTTTTCCCTCTGCCAAGTCCTCTGGTAATGTATAAAACATGGTGCTTCAGGTAGAGATGAAGGGTAAACTGATGTCCCCCTAAATGGCCAGCCTGTGTATGCACCTAACACTTCACTGAGCAATCTGTCAACATGTCAGCAACACATGTTTTATAAAAAGCCTCCAGTGGGAGCAAAAGCTCCTGCCAGGACTTAGGAAATGCTTTGAATTCAGCAGAATTCTATTGCTAGAGTCCCCCGAGGTTCCTTTTACAATGCCTACATTTCAGAAATTTGAACTCGGGACCCTTAGGGGGTTCTCTCCGAATGCCTGAAAATGTAGAGTTATATTGTTGCGTGTCCCCAAGCGGTCTTTACTAATACCTGAATTCGGAGAAGCTGGAAATTACAGAGCTCCCCAGGGGGAGCTTTATCCACACCAGGAAGAAGAGAATAACTCTGCAGGGAGATTGCTTAATGCATTGCTGAAATAAAAGAATTTGAGAGAGATGTGTTGAAGTGTTTTTTTTTCCTCTCTCTCTGGCCACTCCTTCAGCTTAGTCGAGTCCTTAAAGACAAAGTCAGAGTCTAGAAGCAGCTGGGCTTTTTTAATGAAATTTTCTATGTGGCTTTTGAAACAGTCAGAAGTCTGATGCCCACGTGAATATACTTCTCTTTTGAAGGATGGAAGAATTATCTTGTTTCATTTCATATGATGCTGGATATTTTATATCTGCGCCACAACCTTGCTATTATCCCCTCACTTCATCAATATCCCCTTTGGTTGTTTATGAATATCATTTCTTTCTTTTCACTGCCTTTTCTGTGTTTCTAGCAGAATTACTTTTGATCATTGCAGCATTCATGTGTCTCCCGTAATTGAGCCTTTATTGTTGCTGCACTTTTTAGCTGTACGTGGATGTGCTTTAACTTTGTGTTTTAGAAGCTTCTTTCAGCCTCATTATGAAAATGAAAATCTGACCTTGCATCAATAAGTACAGAGCTTTCATGCTCTCTTATTAACAAGGTGCGGAAGAAATAAAACCTAAGAAATTTCAAGAAGCAGAGGTCATTTTATGCTATATTTTACGTTTTGAAGAAGATAATTATGCAAATTGTAATGCACTGTGTGTCCTGAGTAAAAACAAAGTCTTTGAAAAAAAAGAAAAGAAAAGAAAAACACTTTTATGGGTTTTTAGTTATGAAATGAAAGCTTGAACAAAGTAATGGCACAAAGCGTGAAGTGACACATTTATCCCCATCTTATTAAAGGAGCTTATTTTGGTATTGACTTTTCTGATGATTTCTAGTGATGTCCTTTGACTCTGTCACCTGACCCCATCGGGGCAGCGCTGGGGCTGTAGGCTCATGTTTGCTTTCTTCTCTCTGGAGACTAAACTGGGACTCCAGCCTCTTTCATTTACAGACAAAGACGAGGGAGAGCTTTCTGACAAAAGAAACAGTCTACTCTAAAACTGTTCCAGCTGTTCCAGCTCTTAAATTAAACAAAAACGTACACGGTTAGGGAGGGTTTTTTTTTTTTTGCATGTTTATGACGGAAACTTCTACTAAGTAACAACAGACTAAGTGGGGAAGTACATCAATGTTATGTGCTCTGGATGTTTTTATGCAGCTTTTCCTCTGCTCCATCCGTAAAGTAATTGTGTCTATCATTCTATTTACCCGCACAGTCAAGTATTTTATTGCAATAAAGATTATTTGAGGCGGCAGATAAAATGTTAGTGTCTTCAGGTACGGATTGATAGCTTTCGTGTAATCTATGAATATTTCAGTGATTGATATAGACTAAAGTTGACCAAGTTCTAGCTGACCTAAAGGAGTCTACGTATGTGTTTTGGCTCTGGAATGGAACCTATTTTACACTCAACACCACATCAAAGGCTGGAAAATACATGTGGCATATTTGGGGAGAACGGTATTTTATCCCTTCTGTATTACAGAAATATAAGACTTCATGCTTGTTCGCTTTAGTGAAGTCACACTGCAAATGCCAAAAGTACATGTTAAGATTATTAAATTTTAAAAAAATTTAAAGGGGTATTTCGGGAATATGAACGTTTGACACAAAAACCCATGATGATATAAATAAATGAATACAACAATACTCAATGTCATTAGTCACAAAACGGAGCTTAAATAGTTAGATTTTTTGATTTACAAAATTTATGGCCTATCCAAAGTAGGTGGAGTCATCACTAAGATGTCCGCCACTGGAAACTACAAGTCCCAAGATCCTTTAGTTCTCAGTAGCTCCTCCTCCCTCTTATGCTTTGCTCCCGGTGATGATATAACAGACTTTCTTGCTCTGTTACCATAGTAATGATGTGTAACTGCCATCCCTGCACATCACCACAACACCACAACCCGGGCAGGGGCAGGACATGTGATGTGGACATGTGACCAGCGGCCATCTTGTGTCCTGTGTCTGCAACGGACCCCGTGGTGAAAATTAACGGACTGATTAAAGGCCCAGTAGCATTTTAATTGTTCATTACAGTGTATGTAATCGGCATTTTTCTGCTAAGGGGAGCAAAATTTTAAATAACAACTAATTACACATTAGTTTATATTTTGAGTACCCATATGTATATGAATTATGCTTATTCCTGGAATACCCCTTTTATTGTTTTCAAATATAGCCTCCATTTTCAGGGAGTTGAGTATATTTAATTGATCATGTATTAATCCTGTTCTATTTTAAATCTGATTATTGGAGATCTCATGCCTTTGCCATGCATGAGCAGGGTGAACTTTATGTTGTATTTAGCAGTAGTTTCCTGCCCGTCGCCTATCTATGCACTGTGGGGTGGCGGGACTGGGCAGGATCACTAGCTTTATTGGGGTAATTAGCATAGCTTTTATAAGTTATTGCAACATATAGAGTTATAATAAAAGAAGTCCTTAGGAACTTCTTATTAGGACACTTCTATCATCGGTAAACTGGTGGTAGTTGTCCTTTAAGCTCCACATACACATTATATAAATGGCAGTAGAATCCAATGAATTTAGTGGGACCAACTGAAAATTTTGTATGTCCTCCTAATTTGAAGTAGTAACTGACTACCAATCTTTTCTTTGTTGGAGAGGAAAGCAGTTTACTCCCCCATATACATTCAAAACATATGCTGCATTATATAGTTAGCCAACCCCTTGCCCCCAGTATATAGGCAGCCAGCCCCCTAGTCTATAGCCAGCCTGCCTACAGATATAGATATAGCCCAGCCCTGCCCCAATTATATAGCCAACTATTCCCCAGTATATAGCCAGCCAGCCTTCCCCCAGTATATAGCCAGCCAGCCTGCCTTCTCCAGTATATAGCCTGCCCCAGTATTCCCAAAACATAAAAATAGAAAGTCAATACTCCCCTTTCTAACGCCTCTTACAGGCGTTAAGAGTATGAGTTTGGGTTTTTGTGGCAAAAAACTTGGCTTATACTTGAGTATATACAGTAGCTTCAAAGGTTTAGGTAAGCTTTAAAATATTGGCGGACCTCAAAACCTACAACAAGATTTATTGGGGCTGATTTATCATGAGGCAGATATCATCTTCCATTTTTTTTTCCATTTATTTGGAATTCCACTGTTTTATTTTGGACATATTTGTATTTTTTACATTTCGTAGTGGTTTCCTTTTAGCACATGCGATTTTAATGAATACAAGTTGGTTTGCTCCAAAATTTGCTACTATTTTGATAAACTACAGTTTGTAAATCTGTCTACCACATCTGGATTTAAATGAAGTTAAAAGTGGATTGGCCGTCCACAAAACAGTGGCAAAGTTGGAAATATTTTGAGGACCGAAAACTACTATGATGCGTAGATGTGCTTACCAATGTCTTTTATCTTTTGATACTAGGTTCACAATTTAACTGTTTAAATACTGATTTACCAAAATTTTAAACAATATGGCGTGCAAAAGCAATACATCAGGCGTACCATAACAGTTATATTCATAACAGATGAATAATACATAACAGAATTATGAAAAAAGATGATCTTTATCAGGTTTTTGTTTAATTTTTGTATGCAGAATTCAGAACACAAAGAGCTAACATTTCCTTTTTAAGCTTATTTAACCAATTTCTTAGGACTTGTGTAAGCAGCAGTAGAAGTTCCAAGGCTTCCAACCTCCTAGAAAACCCTGGGTGATTGTCTAAATATAAATATTTCTTATTTCAATATATGCTAATGTTTCAGAGATTATAATATTTGATATGACATTAATTTTGACTATACATTTTAGGTGTTTCACTGCTAGTGATCTACTGGTCATTGACTCAGTATTAGAGGACTGTAGGTATAGCCTGGATTTTTAAAGCAAAGTCATACAAATTTAATCTTAATGTATGTCCCAGCATTCCTTTCTGACTCTCTTCCTATATATAGCCTACTTGTATGATTTGCATTTGGCTAAGTGCAGTATTAACTCAAGACAAAGTACAGAAATCTTTTCTAGTTTTCATGTTGCATAATAAACAAATGTTTTAGGATTTTTTCATGACCTTAAAGATCATATTCATGTCACCCTCTATATTTAATAGGAACTCTGCCTTTGTTGTGATTGCTGTCCCTGTCTCTAGGAACATCTTTAACTGGTTGTCCTCATATCTGGAGCATAATGTGCCGTATTTTATGGACTATATAACGCGCATCATCAATAAATGCCTGCTAAAACGTCTAGGTTCATATATAAGGCGCACCATCAATAAATGCCTGCTAAAACGTCTAGGTTCATATATAAGGCGCACTGGATTATAAGGCGCACCTTCGATTTCTGAGAAAATCTAAGGATATTTTGTAGTAGTAGTTGTTTTTTGTTTTTTTTTGCAGCAGACTAGGTGGTAATATTTCCAACTGTCATAATACTATGACTTATCGTAGGGTTAGGTGTTGACCTGCTAATTTGACCTATCAACTGTGAGGGTTACTGATGCATACAGTACATCCTGCATAGTCTGTCCAACATAAAATTATTTGTTGAAGGTCAACTAGATTGTGTGTCCTTTTAATTAGTACATTCCCTTAAAAGAAATGTTTCATTTAACTAAATTTTTTTTACCTATTTGCAGGGGCGTCGCTAGGTCAAAAGATCCGGGGCTCGTGCCCCGGATCTTTTGGCCAGTGCCCCGAATCTCCTCGGGTCAGCAGATCATCTGCCCCGCTGCCCGGGAGATTCCTTCCCTCTCGTTCTCATCACGATCTGTGTCCTCAGATCGTGATGAGAACGAGTGCAGGCGCTGCTTTCCCCTGCAAGGACCTAGCCTCCGGGAGTTCCAGAGGCTGAAAGACCTGTGATGATGTCATGATCACATGACCTGCAGGGGAAAGCAGCGCACAGAAAGAGAGAGAGAGAGCTGCATCTGTGAGGTGAGAAACATGACAGGGACTAGGGAAGGGGAGAACATTGTGGGGCACATTATTTACTGGGGGGCTGTGTGAGGCACATTATTTACTGGGGGGCTGTGTGAGGCACATTATTTACTGGGGGGCTGTGTGAGGCACATTATTTACTGGGGGGCTGTGTGTGAGGCACATTATTTACTGGGGGCTGTGTGAGGCACATTATTTCCTGGGGGCTGTGTGAGGCACATTACTTACTGGGGGGCTGTGTGAGGCACATTACTTACTGGGGGGCTGTGTGAGGCACATTATTTACTGGGGGGCTGTGTGAGGCACATTATTTCCTGGGGGGACTGTGTGTGGCACATTACTTACTGGGGGGCTGTGTGTGAGGCACATTACTTACTGGGGGGCTGTGTGAGGCACATTATTTCCTGGGGGGACTGTGTGAGGCACATTACTTACTGGGGGGCTGTGTGTGAGGCACATTACTTACTGGGGGGCTGTGTGTGAGGCACATTACTTATGGGGGGGCTGTGTGAGGCACATTACTTACTGGGGGTCTGTGTGAGGCACATTACTTACTGGGGGGCTGTGTGGGCACATTACTTACTGGGGGGCTGTGTGGGGACATTACTGGGGGGCTGTGTGGTCACATTACTTACTGGGGGGGCTGTGTGGGCATATTACTTACTGGGGGGCTGTGTGGTCACATTACTTACTGGGGGGGGGCTGTGTGTGAGGCACATTACTTATGGGGGGCTGTGTGGGGACATTACTGGGGGGCTGTGTGATCACATTACTTATGGGGGGGCTGTGTGGGGGACATTTCTTGGAGCGTGTTCACACATGGCACTAGGACGGGCCTTGGTTTGATCACATATATTTTCCAGTAATACACATGTGATGGGTAACACGCACCTGGTTTTGTTTAAATGCAAGACAAACGTGTGACTCAGCCTTACAGTATTTGGGGAGATTGTTAGGGGCAGCAGCAGGATAACACTGCCAGGGAACAAAGATGTAGGGACAATGAGGAACATAAGATGTGGGGATGGGGATTTCTCCTTTGTTCTCTGTAGCTTTATATACCAGAAGTAACCTTGTTATTGGCACAAGCACATGTGAGGGGGTTATGTACAGAAGGGGGCATTACTGAAAGTGCAACACACATGCATTGGGGCCCGTGCCCCGGATCTTTTACCACCCTAGCAACGCCCCTGCCTATTTGTATACTTTCTCTAGTGGAGACACAAAGTGAGTTGGCGCTAACCCCATGTGGTGTTTACATTTCACGACTAAACACTATTGTGGGGACGGGAGTCTAAACATCTTAGATATATAGCACATGAAGCCAAGATCCCATGATCCGTGCCGCACATGGTTACAGTAGAGCGCTTGTCTCTTGGGAATGTGGGGACTCCTTGCATCATGTATAACTATGGAGCTGAGTACATACTCTGTACCTTCCGGGGCATACCCTTAAATGAAGTAGAAATATCTTATATTATCACTGTAGCAAACAATGAAATATAGTCTCATCCTACAGAGACTAGAGTAACCAGGAACACACACGAGAACCTTATCTAGTGTAAAGTGAACTGATGGTTGTGTCTTCCTTGGTAGCCATTGTGAGAACCTGAAAATATAAAGATTTTATATGCTAATAACTATAAAATAAACCACCAAAATTAAATTAAAATGTTTACAATAAAATGGTTTGATATTATTAATATGTAACTTTATGAGATTTCTAATAAACACTTTTAACCCCTTAACAAAGCAATTATGGTGCACTATCCTTAAGGATGTGTGTAGAGGGCAGCTGAGCAAATAATATAGTGAAAAGCTGTTCCATGTAAAACCGCCCCAAAAGACAAGGGGTCCTCTCTGTCCAGCACTGTTCATTGACTTGGTTGAAATTGATGGACGTGAACCTTTTTTTTTTTTTTTTTCAACCAAGCTACTGGTATGTATAATATTTTGATTCTGATGCCACATTCCCATCAAAAATGGAAGTGCATATGTTTTGTAAAGGTAACGGGTAGGCATCACAAATACATCATCACATATGCATCCCTATATGCAATAGGAAATGTTGTAACGCTTGTGGTCACTTAAGGCAATTCAATGGTTAGACCTTAAATGACCATATAGCTTCCATGGTAATGGATGGGGTAGGAAATGCATTGACACTTTTGACCATTTTATTTTCTATGATGTTGGTAATAGCTAACTAGAAATCATACATCCTAACCACACTGTGATTTAACTCCTTAACCCCTTATCACCTACGCTTGTTTTCAGCGGAACACTTTAACATTTTTAGGTGATTTTGAGATTGTTTTCTTGATACACATTGTACTTCATGATTGTGGTAAAATGTAAGTGATAAGTTTGGGAAAAAAATGAAAATTTGGCAAAATTTCAGAAAAAAATCTTCATTTTCAAAGTTTGAAATGTTCTGCATTCTAGACAGGAAGTAAAACTACTCCAAAAGCTAGATAACTAATGTTAGAATGATATTTTATCCGTCCTCTCCTTTTTCTAGGATGTTATGAGGTGCAGAACTTTAGGTGCGATTTTTAAAATGTTCATGAAAATCTCCAAAACTCGATAACTCCGGACAATGGGACAACTCGGCTTTCAAGTGACTTTGAAAGGCATAAATAATAGTAAAACCCCATAAATTACCCCACTATATAAACTACACCCCTCAACGTATGTAAAACAACTTCTATTAAGTCTATTAACCCTTTGTTTTTCACATGGGTTAAAAGAAAATTCACCTGCAATTTAGACACTTTTGACTTTTTTTTTTTTTTTTTGAAAATGCATTCATTTAGGCCAAAACTGACAGTTTCAAAAATTACTAAAATGATGAAATGCTCTGCAAAGTTTGATGCCCAATTTCTCCCAATTTTCAATTTTTATTTAGGATTTGTAGCACTTTTTTCCCCCCCCCCCGCTCGCCATAACATAAAAATAATATTTTATCTTTATGCTTTGGTTCACTATGATTACGGTGATACCTCATTTATATCGTTTTTATTATCTTTGTTCAGTTTTACGGAGCAAAACCAGTATTGGAGAAAATCGCATTGTTTTTACTAACTACAAATTTTTAGGGGCATAACTTTTGTATTTTTCTGTTGAGGGCTTATTTTTTGCCAAAAGAATTGTTCTTTGCCGTCGTATCATATAAGGGCACGCAACTTTTTTTGATGACTTTTTAGAACATTTTTTGTGAGGGTATTTAATTAAAAATTGTATATTACAAGAAGTTTTTTTTTTTTTTTTACGTCGTTCACCTAGCGGGTTCAGTATTGTTTTAGAGTTATAGTACAGATTTATACGGACGCGGTGATACCAAATATGTACTTTTTTTGTGTGTTTTTTATATACTGCATTTGTTTTGTATAAGTAATTGAGCTGATTAGGGGACTTATTACAAAATTATTTTTCCTTTTTTTTTTTTCCACCTCTTGGCTTGAACAAGCGTTCATCAGATGCTGCGCATGCTCAGTTACATACAGCCAGGTCCTGCAAGGAGGCGGAACCCGGCGCAGAGAGGAGCCCTCGCCGGACCCCAGGGCCGCGGCATGAAGAATTGGATCCCCTGGTAAGCACACCGGGGAGTCCGATCCATGGGGGACAAACTTACATGCCGCGCTCATGCTTGCCCGCGGCGTGTAAGGGGTTAAACACCAGGGATCGAGATTTTCCGATCCTGGGTGTTAGTGCCGGGTCTGGACTGTGATGTCGCAGCCCGACACCGGCACTTTTGGTACCCGATGTCCCGAAATCTTCTTCTGACACGCCGCTGTAGAAAGGTTTATTTTGTCTTTATATCTGTTCTCAAGAAATTGGAGTGATTTTGAAATGTTAAAATTATTTTCCTATTTATTTAGTTTTTATTTGATCAAATTTTTCTTTTATTTTACTGTTTTTAGGCCTCTTAGGGTATTTGAATTGTAGGGGGACTAATTTACTTTATACTGTAATACAGTGGAATCAAAGCTGTTGTTGCAACTGATCAGCACCCCCAATTACATTGGGGGCACCCACCGGTCACATCCAAGATGATCACATTATGGCATCAGCACCGCTTTTTTTTAAGATGGCACATACCTTCCCAAATGCTGTCATTAAAAATGTCTTAATCCACAAGAAAAACAAGTCTTGATAAGGGTTTGTTAATGAAAAAAAAAGTATGGCTCTCAGAAGGTGTAAACATTTAAAAGCGATAAAAAAACAAAACATTTTATAAGGATCCAAACTGGTGGTGGTAGAGTGTTAAAAAATGCCAAAGTATACAATACCTAAATAGCAGTACGTTTCTGTGGCTAGGATAGGCAATAAGGTGCAAAAAAATATGTACATCCAAATAGCATATAAGTAAAGGTACGAACCATATAATGTCACCTGCCAAAAAGAGATCAAATACTTTCAAACATATAAAGCATAACATATGAATACACATATAGAAAGTGCAAGTGCCATATAATAATGAGGTATAGACAAAACCGGGTAGACCTGGGCCTGGTGACATCATATGGTTCGTACCTTTACTTATATGCTATTTGGATGTACATATTTTTTGCATTGTTTGCACCTTATTGCCTATCCTAGCCACAGAAACGTACTGCTATTTAGGTACTGTATACTTTGGCATTTTTTTTCATCTTATCCTATCGTCCATACACTTGTGGTAAGTGGTGGCAGATGGAGTAGGGTTATGCACCCACTCTGTCCTGTGTCTTTTTTGATACCTTTAATTGATTTTAAACAAGCAGTTGTGTATTTCATGAATTGTTTAATAAAGATTGAATTGTATTGAAAATTAGTTTTGGGTCTGGAATAGCACACTTCTTTTCTTCTTAGTGTATCTTAACGTAAATCTACCATCACTATCCATTATGATAAACCAGGGACACTTTCTCATAGATGTGGCTGTGACTGTGGTAATCTTCTTATATGTGTTATCCATGGCCTTCATGTTTACTAAAATCAACTTTTAAAGTTATGCTAATGAGACTGAAGGTCTCTGGGGTTTGTTACGAGAGGCCATCAGTGACACAGGCTGTTCCAGTGCTTAAGAAGGACTTCCGTCTTACAAAGTTAGCAATGAACTGCTGAGGAAGCAAAGGGGAGACAGCTGCAGCATGGGGAGACAGCTGCAGCATGGAGAGAACATTATGTCTCATTAGCAGAAATTTAAAAGTTTAAAAGATATAAGCAGATTACCAGTCACAGTGCCTGGATCTATGAGTAAGTGTCACTGTTTTATCATGATGGATTCTGATGGTAGGTTTTCTTTAAAGCAGACATTGGGTGCAAAGCTTGTATGGGGTAGCTAGGTCTAAAGCTCATATGGGGTGGCATCTTTGCACCAGAATGGGAAACCTATTGGGGGGGGGGATCTAGCATGCCTTGTCCACCAATTTCCTGGCTATAGTGCATATGCTTAATTTTAATGGTAGATTTTCTTTCATGCATCAGGTGAACAGATTCAATGAAACGCCTGGAGACGCCATAACAAGTATATAATAAACAAAGAGAAAGAAACGTAACATTTGAAAGTGTGATACGACTATTATGTCACCACAATTAAAGATAGTACTGCAGAATTAAGTTCTCATCATGTCTTTTCTCAAACTTGTTTTTCAAAATACAATATCACCTTCTTAGTCCTGTCTATACTGAATTAGTTTTTTAGATAAAATGGTCTCTAATGCCTGACAATGTGTGTGACTCCTTTATATGAACAGGCCTATTATGATCGTGGCAGCTGTTCATGCTAATTTCATGATTGGGGGATTGATAGCTTAACCATGTCACGGAAATTCTGTGTCAATTTGTCATCCCTTCAGATATAATGTTGGTCATTTCTTCCTCTTCCTTTAGCGTCCTTTCTTCTCTGAGAACAGTTCTACGCCTAACAATGGGATATGGAGATACTTGTCGTGCATGACACACATAAAGTTAAATATACAATGTAGAGGAAGGTGTCTCGGGGACACGCTCAGAGTCCCTCAGCAGATTTTAAGACACTGTAAATATATTCTGCTGACAAACCTTCACATCTAATGGACACGGCGTCTTATTTAATCTCAAAGCTAAAAGTCTGAAGGATATGGGTACAAAGGAATGTCGTGCCGCAGCCGCCCTCCATGTAAGCCAACATCAAAGAGTTGTGTATAGAAAGCCCCCATCTACACCTATTTACTCGTTATTGTGCTTCTTATCAAACATGCCGAAATGTATTAGAAAACATATTTTTCTTCTGTCTTCTGAAGCGTATCTTATTTAGTTTCCCTTTCCATTTTTTTAATTGATGCCCAGTGGATGCAGACCTAAGTATTCAAGTCACAAAAAAATGTTTTCTTACTGACCTATATTGTTTATCTGCTTGATTTCCTTATGTGTAAATGAGCTGGTGAGAATTAATAGGCATAGGATCTCATCGCTTATTGCCATAGGATTACTTTCTATATTCTTCTTTTTCAGATTTTGTGTAATAAGCATTTTCTTGTTTATTTGTTTAATTTATTTTATTCTTAATTATTAGTCAAGGGAGTTTTAAGGGTAGGTTATAGGTTTTGTATTCTAACAAATGTAAGAGCTGAACAGCATCCACAAACAGTCAATAATAATCTGAATATTTATGTGGAATTGTACACCTACAATTTCTACACCTTATGTAAGCTTATTCAGTTTAAATAAACAGGAATCTGTTTTATATCCCTAAAAATAACACAAGATCCTAATATGACCATTTAAGTTTCTACTTTTGAAAGTGTTACTCTTCCATGTAAGTCTATACAAACTGTATGGTATGATTATGTCCCGTATTCAACCACAACACACCACATTGTAGGCTCCTGAGTAGTGTTGAGAGGACGGAATCCCAATGTTTAGGTAACACCTGTGATTGTTGTTGGCATCAATCGCAGGTATTATTTAAATGCCCTGTCACCTGCGGCATTTAACCCCTTGCCAACGTGTGATGTAATTATACGTCATACATCGGCTCACGGGCAGTATGCAGGAAATACCCATCAGAAACACCCATGGTCGGTGCTGGCACCGATCACTGCTGTCATCAGGGTGGCCGCGATCAGTCGCTATGACAGCCTCGGGTCATATGAAGACCTGAGTCTGTCTCGTTTTAACTCATTCATTACAATGTGCAGTTTGCACATTGTAATAAATGATGTGGCACACCCCATAAACTGCCATACTGTAGTATCAATCAGACAAACTAGGGTTAAAGTACCCTAAGGGGTCTGAAAAATAGTAAAAATAAATAAATATTGCCCCTCCTCTGAATGCTGTCAGCTCACTTTGTGTCAGCACAAATCGTATCTGCGTGTCACCTATTACGCACGTGTCATGGGTTAGCCATCATTGATGTAGAGTTTAGGGTTTTTTTTGCAATAGAGAACTAGAGGTTATTGTTTTGCTTTTTTTTTTTTTTTAATTTATTATTCATTTGTAGAAAAAAAAATAGAATCAAAATTCTGGGTGGAGTTTCGCCATATGTCTCCCTAGAGCAAATTGCAACACAGCGATAGTTTGTTGGTATTGCATTGCGCTATTGTAGACCTGCAATGATTTTTCACTCTTGTTTTCGGTCTCTCAACACTACTTTGGTCTCTGCATTGTTGTACGCAGCTTCTCTCTTATTTAAGGTGAAATTTAAAAATGAATATTGAAATTGTATCCATTAAATTCATCTGTTCAGATTTCAGAATCTTTGAAGATATTATAAAAATACTGCCATAAAAGCAGTAATTATGTTCCTGCCTCACACTTTAATCATAAAAAACATTTAATCTTTTCTCTAAGAGACTATTAAAATGCACTTTAAAGTTAAGACAGAGAAATATATAACTCAGAAATTAATCTAAGTAGTACACAATATAATAATTGCTTTTCGCTCTGTTTTATTTTGATGTGACTTACTGGTGACTCTCAGAGTTAACTTATGTGTATATTAGGAAATCTTATATAGAAAGCAAAATTAATATTGTCAACCTAATTCTTTAAAAGTGTCTAGAAACAAATGTGATTCTGTTTCCTAGAGAGAACAGCAGCAAATGAACACTGCACATACATAATTGTAGATTTTACAGGTTTGTTCAGATTCATAAAAAGACCCTATTGCAGATCTCCCAGACAACAGTTAAATATTTTTTGAACTGTAACTTTTGCTTCTCTTCCGGAGATTCCAATGTCCTCAACTAGTTGGTGAGAGATACTACATGATATCTTGTGCTGTCTCCATATTGTACAATGTACTATGTATATTCTATTTACCTTGAAAAGGGCCTTCTCCCCTGACCCTTCTGTTTATTGTACATACATTTTTACACATTGACTTAATTTCTTACTGCAAATGTATAAAAAAAAATGGATAAATCTGCTTATGATTCACTGTGACGGCCTTGAGTTGTTAGCCATGACTGTATAGTCAAATTCTTTGGGTACATACCCAGTTGACAACTAGGTTTCACGATGTAAGACAGGTCATAGTAGTCTATGCTTTAATGGGGTTGTGCCACCGTTGACAAGAATGGGACCCCACCCTCACCCCAGTCCAGAGAACGCTGATTTGTCCATAATTGATGGAGTGGCAGGACAAGCATGTGCCCTGTCTCTACAGTCACTGACTGTGCACCATGCTCGGCTATCTCTGGGACTCCAATCCATATAATGCAATGGCAGGACCCATTAGTGAGAACGCAATCCTCATTCTCTGGATCGCAGGGGTTCACGTCTTGTGACCCCAGCAGTCGGAGACACACTGATTACCTTGTTATCCCCTTATCCCGTGGATAAGGGATAACTTCTAAACTTAAGGCAAACTTTCTAAGAGTTAGGTCTGTTAAAGATGTGTTCTCTAAAATGAATATGTTGTTGTGCGCTTCTCAGATATTCGTGTTACTGTAGGATGACTTTTAGAGTCTTTGTTTTCTGCCTATTGGAGACCTTCCATAGAAGACACACAATAGTGAACAGTGTCTAAATGGAACTCATTTTTTCTAATGTGCAATATATATATATATATATATATATATTGCAATAATTAGTGTATGTTATATATAGCACACAGAAGCAGATCTAATAAAGGTCTCTGTAGGATGCATACATAAACAGGTTTCAGGCTGATACAAAGGTCAAGGAGTGTGTCGCAGTCATGTATTAGTTATCACTTTCATGAAAGCGGGAGCCGAGGTGCAAAGAAAGCAACAAACCATCATTAGAGTCGGCATCTTAGTAACTCTTAAAGTCTTAAAGGTGACCCGTCAGCCTGTGTATGCTGCAGGATTCATGGGCAGACTGTATTATTTTAAGTAAAAAGTTGTATATAGGCAGTCCCTGGGTTACGTGAAAGATGGGTTCCATAGGTTTGTTCTTAAAGGAAACCTACCATTTAGAATGGCAGGTGTAAGCTGTAAGTACCGGGCACCAGCTCAGGGTGAGCTGGTGCCGGTACTTACTTTCGTTAGTGTTATAAACCACGGTATCGCAGTTTTAACACTTTTTAAACTTTAGAGCAGAAGGGACTTCGGCGCTGCGCGCGACTGTGCGCGCAACATCTCTGCTATTTCCTATGTAGGCACGCGCACGATCGTGCGCACGCAGCGCTGAAGCCTCTGCTGCTATAAAGTTTAAAAAGTGTTAAAACCGCGGTACCATGGTTTATAACACTAACGAAAGTAAGTACCGGCACCAGCTCACCCTGAGCTGGTGCCCGGTACTTACAGCTTACCCCTGCCATTCTAAATGGTAGGTTTACTTTAAGTTGAATTTGTATGTAAGTTGAAACTGTATATTTTATAATTGTAGATCCAGACAAAAAAATTTTCTGCCACAGTGATATTTGGAGTTTCAAAATTTTCTGCTTTAATGGGACCAAGGATTATCAATAAAGCTTCATAACCGAAACCTTACAGCTGATCATCGCAGTCTGGGACTATAGTAAAGCATCCAGAGAGCTTCACCAGAGGTCACAGTGGGCAGCGGGGTCTGTCTTTAACTTGGGGTCTGGTGTCCTTAAGTAGGGGACAGCCTGTATACATAGATGATACCACCTAATTTATTTTTTTAACTGTAACTTTTGCTTCTCTTCCGGAGATTTAACATGTACAGGCGGTCCCCTACTTAAGGACATCCGACTTACAGACGACCCATAGTTACAGACGGACCACTCTGCCCACTGTGACCTCTGGTGAAGCTTTCTGAATACTTTGCTATAGTCCCAGACTGCGATGATCAGCTGTAAGGTGTCTGTAATGAAGCTTTATTGATAATCCTTGGTCCCATTACAGCAAAAAATGTTTGAACTCCAATTGTCACTGGGGCCAAAAATTTTTTTTGTCTGGATCTACAATTATTAAATATACAGTTTCGACTTGCATACAAATTCAACTTAAGAACAAACCGGACTCCGGACCCTATCTTGTACGTAACCCGGGGACTGCCTGTATATGCAAAAGGCCCAGGACCAGAAGTACATTATTGCTTGGTGATTGTCCATGACAAGTTAAATAGGTTTTCCTAGATGAAACATTGCCCCTCTTGTATGTAAATTGTATTTAGTAGAGAAAAAAGATAGCGATGGGCTAACCTTATTACTTTGGGGAAAAAAAGGTCCAAAATCAATTCCTTACAACCTGTACACATTCACAATGGTTGAGTGTGCATATGTTATGAATTTAGAGGAAGCAGATCTGTAGTAGCAGCTAAGTAAAAAAGTATCAGCTTCTTAATCAGCGGTCAGAAGAAAGGGCAATTTTAGAATAAATGATTATCCGACAAAATTTAGACAACATATTTCTAATGCATATGGTCAGCTTAAAGGGGTATTCTCGTCTGGGCAGTCACATTCAGTTTCATTAATCTGCCATATATAAACATTTCTTCAATTGGATGTTATTAAAAAAAATGTTCCTGGGTGAAGATAATTTCTCATAAATGTAACCATGTTGTCCCTTAGAAACAAGATGGCTTCCTCGGATACGGCCTCCTCTGCTGGATTGAGTGCACAAAGAAACAAAAGGTTTTTGTATATAAAATGTCCGGGAGTTACTGCTGGTCTTTCAGGAGTTTAGCTAATGTTTTCTAAAGTAAATCTACCATCAAAATCCATAAGATCATAAGATAAACTAGAGAGACTTCGGCACTGACCCTGGTAATCTTCATATTTTTTTTTATCCATGGCCATCTACTTTCTAACATCTACATTAGATTATGCTAATGAGCCTGAGGGTCTTTCCCCTCTGTAATCTGGCTTTACAGACTTTTACTGTCTCCCCATCCTTCTGCTGCTGTAACAGGAAGTGCTCATGTCACAAGTGTCTGCCCCCCCCCCTTCCTCATTTGAAAAGAGCCAAACTTTTGCATAACACTTTTCAATCAATAAGGTTAATTAAAGTTTAATAGAGTTAATGCTATATAGTACATTGATAAGTAAATGAAAGACATTATAAATGACAAATATAGTCCAGATCAATAGGACAGAAAACATAATATTTGTGCTTCTCCATCGCACCATTGGTTTTGGGATTTTTACTGTAAATCACCTATTTTACATTAGAAACTGACGTAATTCAGACTGAAACATTAGAAATTAGTTGCCCACGTCCACGGATTTTGCCAGGACTATGTGGCCCTCTAATATTTATTAGCTGTTACAGAAGAGATGGTATAGGCAAGTTGAAATGAAACATCCACAATCCTTTCTGGTGGAAATAAGCCACCACCAGAGATGAATGGTGCAACTTTCACCCTGTTTCTATTAAGAATACACAAAAACTTGACAAATCTAATCGATCCTGGAGGATTGGAAGAAACAACCATTTATGCATTTTACAGATATCACATGTACAGTAATTGGTTAGCCATTGTTTTTTATGGAGTAGCTGTCACTCTTGAAAGCGTTATACTTCAAAACTGAGAAGGCCTTGTAACCAGGGGCGTAACTAGGGAACCTGTGGCCCATAGCAGATATCTGAATGGGGGTCCCTTAAAAATATATATACATATTTTTACTCTCGCATGCATTTATACAGTTATACGCTCATATTTATGCCCTCATATATACATTTATACATTTTTGTATGTTACACATTATATATACAGGCAATCCCCGGGTTACATACAAGATAGGGTCTGGAGGTTTGTTCTTAAGTTGAATTTGTATGTAAGTCGAAACTGTATATTTTATAATGGAAGTTCTAGACAATTTTTTTTCTTTTGCCCCTGTGACAATTGGAGTTTCAAAATTTTTAGTGTAATTGGACCAAGAATTATCAATAAAGCTTCATTACAGACACCTTACAGCTGATCATTGCAGTCTGGGACTATAGTAAAGCATCCAGAGAGCTTCACCAGAGGTCACAGTGGGCAGAGTGGTCCGTCTGTAATTATGGGTTGTCTGTAAGTCGGGTGTCCTTAAGTAGGGGACCGCCTGTACATGTATATACACAAATCATATATACATATGTATACAGTACTAAAACACCATACCGTATATACACATACAGCATAAACACACATAACACACCATATATACACACAATACCATATACAGACATACAGTATGTATATACTGTACTGCTCTTGATGGCTTCTATGGCAGTGAAAATGTAATCAGAAATCCAGGTTTTCAGTGTGAAATGTGAATTTATGTTTAAATTGGAAACGTGGCATCTGGAGGACATAAGTCTAAATAAAGTTTTTATGTAGATTATATACTGTATGGGGGAGATTTATGATTAGGTAGGATTTTGAGCTGTGTTAGCCTGGCAGGTTTCCAACAGTCGAATTTATAGTCCGGTGTATGTGCAGTGTTAAATGCCTTCTGATTTGACTATCAACTATGTGTGCTCTATGCTAATAGACTGTACCAGTCGTACGTATGTTTAACATCTGCTCAATTTCTGCCTTTTTGCGATATTGTTGCACGGGAAATTCTCAAACATCAACTCAAACATAAAATTGAGAAAAAACTTCCCCCGGTAGTAGCAATGGAGCCACATACACCACCTCCTCTGTGGTGTAGTTTTGCGATTAAATTTGTGTTCTTTTGAAAAAGCCCGGTTGATAAATGTGGTGTTGCACACTCTGTGGTGTATATTTTCCGCCATTGCGTGTCTTTAGAGTTGCGTTTTTTTCTTGCTACAAAAAAACCCGCAAAAACAATGTTTGCGCAAAAATTTGCGACAATTATACTCCAAGAAGCTACATAGGACTACCGTATTTTTCGGCCTATAAGGCGCACCAAAAATACTTTAATTTTCTCAGAAATCAAAGGTGCGCCTTTTAGGCCAGTGCGCCTTATATATGAACTTATACAGAAATGTACTACAGACAAGATGTACTGTACATTTACCAGTGTTTAATAGCTCCATCCCCAGAAATTTCCTGCACATTCCCACACAGTATACAGGGTCCCTAGCTGCTGAAGTGCCCTGGCACCACAACTAACATTGTGCTCATCCTGCCCTCCCCTAGCACGGAGAGACCGGAGCTGCCATAGTGCCGACCACGAGGCAATCATCACCATCAGTAACAATTCCCCCATACCTGCCAGCCCTGTAACAGGGGAAAGAGAAGGAGCCACAGGGAACCCCACAGGAATAACACCCTGCCTGAGGAGGGAAGGAGAAGGGGCAGAGGGAGACCGCTTAACCCCTGCTGCATCACCCTGCATTAACCCCCAGCAGCCCATACCTCTGAGATCGGAGCTCTCTGACATGCTGAAGACAAGTTTCCCGGGAAGTGTAGCTGGCTTGAACTGTGCACAGGTCTGCCACCTGCTGGTCATTTTTAGGTACTGCATTTGATCCTGCGCCTTATACTCCAGTACGCCTTATATATGAACCTAGATGTCTTAGCAGGCATTTATTAGAGGTGCGTCTTATAGTCCGGTGCGCCTTATAGGCCGAAAAATACGGTAATGATAAATGTGCCTATAACCCCAAAAACAGTTTAAGGATTTGAGTAGAAGAGAACTTCACTAGACATTTTCCATTATTCATATTGTAAGATATATCACACATCATATATTATATCTCAGAATCAGGGGCGTAACTTGAGGGGGAGCAGAGGTTGCGATCGAACCTGGGCCCAAGAGGTTTAGGGGGCCCTTATGGTATCACTTTCCCATATGAGAAGACTATTACTATAAACCATACATTATAGTCGTGGCCTGGCTCGGAGTTTGCACCGGGGCCCATCAGCTTCTAGTTACGCCACTGGTAAGAATATCATGGTTGATAAATTCTTTCACAATCTGCATTTGGAAACCATGTTCTACCATAGTGGTTATACGACCTATAAAGGATCCCTGTTTCTTTTCCTAGGTATTCTCTGTTCTGTGCTTCACCTGCTCTACACTGTCTGCACCCTGGAGAGAATAAGTAAAAGTGTGGCTGCCAGTATAACTGCAGATCTTGATGACACAGGCTATTGATTCTCTCCGAGAATTGTTCTCCTTCAGTTTTAGATGGCTTTAATTTCTTTAAATTGCTCCTTGAATAATAGGAAAAAGTCGTTTGAAATTTCAGTGACAGATTGGGCCTAACAGGTTGCAACGATTATGCCTAATTTTACCATACTGTGGAATAAAATTGCCTAAACATAAACATCGATCACTGATGCAGTAAATTAATTTCCTCTCTTGTTTACTTTGTTTCGAACCAGAGCCCTTTTGAGGCTTCGGGTGTTCGGGGTCACTGCAGTGACAGTATTGCTTTTACCTTATTATAATATGTAGTATTTAGTTGGAACATCTACCTCACACCTTTATTTCTTAAGGACAATATAAAATGGAATGCAAACTGTATTCAGCACCTGTCTTAATGAACTAGACCGCTTTTAATCCATTCATAGGGGAACATTTATTATAAGCTGGTGCTTCGTTCCACTGTAAACATTAGGGGGCTCTGGCTTCCTGGTGTATCCGGTGGTTAGTTCTGCTGGCATGCAATTCTATGTCAGGCCTCGGCTATAACCAGCGACTGTTCAGGCTTGTATGGTCGCAGTGTATAGTAATGGCACAAGCACGGGGCAGGTATGCCCCCACACCAGCCCACTCTGCCGTCATCTGTGCCCCCCTTCACTTGCACTTCACGTGAAAGGGAAAAATAATCGCAATTCCTGGTGGTTTGCCAGGTATTTCGATTATTGCAGGACTTGTACACCAGTAGACTAGAAAATGTCCCCCACAGTGTCCTTCTCCCCACTCCCCTCATTATTTACAAGCAACGTAGTTAGTTCTTAGTATCAAAAATTCACCATGCATTGTTTTAATTGCAGTAATTATGTATGAGGTTAGTGATATCGGTGACATATCCTGTTATTTGATTGATGGGGTACCGGCACTCTGTACCACCGATCAGCGGTTTCTGGAAGCCGCAATTACAAATTTGGAATTTGAAATTGGAAGTAAAGTTTAAACCATTTTTGTTGGCTGGCACAGGGGACTGCTGCTCATCTCTAACTTACTTGAACAAGACTTCAGCTGCATTTCCTTATTCTATGGATAATACAAAATAAGAGTGGCTTATTTCAGTACCCATTGAATATAAATAAATCAATAGTTCCAGTTTTATGGTGTTTTAGGGTACTTATTTTCTTTTTTTCTGTGCACTAGGCACAGTTTATTTGTGGGTTATGGTGGTGAGAACTAACTGTTTTATGTCATACCATTTATATATGAGAGGCCAGCGAGCCTCCTTATGTTTGTGGAAATTTTATATGTTTAATGGGCTGTGTAGACAAACAAAATTTACCTTATTTACTACTTTTATGCTCTATACGATTAAATAAAAACTTATTGATCAGTAACAACAGTACCAAGAAAAAAAAAACCTGTTCATTATTGCCAGTGTTACTGTACCTGAAAATCACTAAACTTCTTTTACTACGGAAACCCATGGCAGAAACCTGAGAACCAGTTTTTATTGCAGGTTTTATGGCAGAAAACACATTGGATGTGCTCTAAGTAAATAAAAAGAAAAATGTCAGAAAAATGCCAGACTTTTAGCACATTACATTTTGTATCGAAAAAAAGTTAGTTACCCTAAAGCATTTGGCCTCAGTGAAGAAACACCAACATTTCTATACCGTTAATGGATTCAAGATATTCATTTATCCATGGTCCCTTCCTTAATCCCCAGAATTAAGCATACATTAAAGGTATTCTTCATTTACCTTGAAAATTGAGCTTTACACTTGATGTGTTTTAGTGTCCTGAATATGTATAGATTAACATTATATCATAGACCGATACCACGTGGAAGATGTTTTAAGGTGATTTTTTCCAGTCTGCGAGTAGATAAGAACACCTTCAGAAATTAATTTTTAAAGGGTATGGCTTCAATGTAACCTCTGTTAGCTTGAGATAAGACACCTTGAGCTTCTCTCAGACAGGATGTAAATGAAGCCAATAATTAAAAAGAAGAAAAAAATTAGTTCCAGGAGCTGGCGCGATCTCCTCCGCAACCCTGACAACGGAGCACTTAATTTACTGTAGACAGCAAAGCTAAAGCAGAGAGAGGAAGTGGCACAAGTTTCTGAGCTCCACTAAACTGAGGTATAATATATCTAGTGTCTGGAGCAGCCCTGATTTCAGGCAGTTCATTGTGAGTTTAGTAAGCTTCCTGACTGGAAACTGTCAGGGACAGATCTTCTGGCTGTTGGTCAGATCACTTTTCTTTTTTCTGGGAGCTGGGATATTGTTTTTCTTTTTTGGCTGAGTGGAACAATCTTCCATAATATGAATCTAAACTAATAAAATAGGATTTAGCAGATACACTAAAATAAAATTCCATTTGTCTTTTCGGATTGCTTGAATCAGAAACTATTGGGTCACTCTAAGGTGTGTCATATAATGCAGTGCTTCGAGGGGAGACTAACTCTGGAATGTAGCATCCGATGGGGAATTCCAGAATAATAATTACTGTCTTACGACAGGAAAAGAGAACTTCCTATGTCTTTGTATAAAATTGTTGGCATAGGATGGTGTAACTAAGACTCATGGACCCCAGGGCAAAAGTTTTAGCTTGGGGTCTCCACACAACTTTTCCTTATGCACACTGATATGACCAATCGATGCAGGACTAGCATCCTATGTTAGGTCCTTAAAAATGAGGGAAACCGAAACAAAGATGTGTTTCCTCCTCTCACCAGGTGGCTATGGAACCAATTTAGTGATAAAATTCCAATACAGCACTGCAGAATATGTTTGGACACAATGGGGAAGTTTATTATGACTATGCATATTTCGGATACAACCCTGTGGGCACACCATGTGCCCAATATACTTAGAGGCTTTGAACGTGCACCCGGATTCATTTAGTGTAAGGTCAGTATAACTCCCTTGATCAATGTCACATTAACAAGATTTTTTGGTTCCCATAAGCCATGGTATTTTTTGCTCTTAAGAAAGGCTTTCAGGCCCGTCTCGAACATGTGCAAAGTAGTTGCCAGAAACCTGTGGCAGAGATCATACTGGGAAAACTCATACACTGGGAAAACTGATATACTGGGGGGCGGTTCATCATTCGGGGAGAATCCCTGTGTCATTGTCACTTAGGCATAGCCTAGTATAGAAGCATTAATAATGGTTTATGAAATTATGAACAATCAATGATGAGCAAAATATGAAGGGAAACATCACAGGGGGCTTCTTCATTTGCACAGTGTACGGCACATCTAACTAGGCAAGCAGAAGATACAGTTAATGTATGTAACCTTAGGAATCGTGCAGCCTAGTAACCCAATTGGTAATGCATTTAATTGGTCCTTCATGAGCGCTCTTAAAATATTGATAGATTTTAAAAACATCTGTAAATTATAAATTAATTGTTAAAGTTCACGTTTCTTCTTTAAACGCTGTGCGGAGAGTATTAGTTTTCATGCAGTTAAATAAGTTATGAGAGGAATGAGTGAGTGGAGAAAACAGCCAGTGATGTGAAAAGAATTAGTGATGGTTGTAATATCGCTGTTCCCTTTGTGTGTGTAAATGTTTCCACATTGAAATTACATAGCCTAGTAGGTCAGGATCTTTCTCTGCTTATTGTTTAAGATCTGTTATTGAAAAAAGGAAAATATGGTACTACAGTTGTGTATGACGGCAACAAATTCTGGTAACAGGCTCCAATGTAATAGACATTGTCAAAGAAGCATAATTCTTCAAAACAATCTATAAATACAGTAATTTAACATACTGAATATACTTGTCACTTGTTACATGTAAACAGCCTGTCAGTGGATGATAATAATATTACTTTTTTAAAATAAACCCTTTCCCATATCTCACCAGGAGATATGTTACACATCCTTGCGATTGACGGGAGTCTACCATCGTTTTTAATCATACAATGCAGACAATGTTGGGTAGAAGATGTGTGAGCATACCTTTGTTTGTGTTGTTTCTAGTAGCAGGACTGTATAAAACCCAAGTATATTCCAGGGGTGTAGCCGGACTATATTTCAGGATGAAATTTGAACTTGAATTTATATTTCAGGATTATAGCTGGACTAAGATTTGGATTCCAGGATTGCACTTGGACTCTGTGCACTAAGGGAGTCTCCTAGCACAGGTTTTGTTATCTGATCTCTGCATTCTAATGCCTCTTTCACACTTGCATTGCAGATTACGTCAGAGTGCAATGTGTGAAAAACTGACATTTTTGTCTGCATTTTTGGTCAGTTTTTCTAAGAGTCTGGTATTTTTGAAGTTTTCACATGCTTTTTTAATGCGATTGTGGTGGCTGTGGTCTTTGAGGGTGACACCCAAGGTGTGCTCTGGTAACACCCACTTGTCAGTTAAATAAAGCTAAAAGTTAATTTTATAAGTGATGCATCTCATTTAAACTTCCAGTAAGCATGTCCCCAAATTCACAATTCTGGAAGCTACCCAGCAGCATGAATGGTTAATAAAGCCCCACAGTAGATTTGCCTGTAAGGCTCCATGGCTGGGGTAAATCCAGACCCTCTTATTTTAAGCTGTTGGTAGTTTGCACCATTTGCAATATAGGTCTGGACTGGTATTGCTCCAGATGATAAAATTGCTGGGGAATGACCGGAGCATACACTATGAGCATGCACCATGACAGTGCATATACTGTAGGCTAAGTTAGGCCGCATTCCTATAGCTGGATTCGGGTACTATTTTTAAAGGGAACGTGTCGCTATATTTTTCCCAAATACAGCTAGTGACATTTTCCCATAGATCCCTATTAACTAAATGCCACCCTTCTTTTAGCTAAAAATAGTTTCCTTAACATCCCCCCACATTACCTGGAATACATCTGTGAATTAAAGGAGACTACTTCCGATGTCCCATACCTCTTCTCACCATTCAGCATTTCATGTCATGTGACCAGGGTGATGTCATCTAAGATGTTTTACCTCCTAACATTTGAAAAGTCTACCCCATGTACAGTGGGTACAGAAAGTATTCAGACCCCTTGATATTTTTCATGGAATATCACATGGTCAACACTATTCAGACCCTTTGCTGTGAAACTCCTCAAAAGCTGTCCATTTCCTTCTGATCCTCCTTGATGGTTCTACTCCTTCATTGGAATCCAGCTGTGTTTATTTAAATTTATTGGACATGATTAGGAAGGGCACAAACCTGTCTATATAAGACCTCACAGTGCATGTCAGTGCACATGAGAATCATGAGGTCTAAGGAATTGCCTGAGGAGTTCAGAGACAGAATTGTGGCAAGGCACAGATCTAGCCAAGGTTACAAAAGAATTTCTGCAGCATTCAAGGTTCCTAATAGCATAGTGGCCTCCATAATCCTTAAATGGAAGACGTTTGGGACGACCACATCTCTTCCTCGACCTGGCTGTCCAGCAAAAATAAGCAATCTTTGGAGAAGATCCTTGGCAAGAGAGCTCTGTATCTCACCAAGAGATGGAGTATGGAAATTGGAGAAAGTTCAAGAAAGTAAACTGTCACTGCAGCACTCGACCAGTCGGGGCTTTATGGCGGAGTGGCCGACGGAACAGCATACATTTTGCAAAATAACACACAAAGGACTCCCAGACAATGAGAAATAAGATTGTCTGGTTTGATGAGACGAAGATGGAACTTTTTGCTGTTAATTCTAAGCGCTATTTGTGTAGGAAACCAGGCTTATCACCTGCCAAATACAATCCAACAGTGACACATTGTGGTGGCAGCATCATGCTATAGGGGTGTTTTTCGGCTGCAGGAGCAGGATGACTTGTTGGATACATTCATCTTTCCTTCAATTGCAAGTACAGAGATATCCTGGGGGAAAACCTCTTCCAGAGTGCACTGGACGTCAGACTAGGCTATAGGTCCACCTTCCAACAAGGTGTATCTCTGGAAAAACTTGAAAGGGCTGTCCACCAATGTTCACTATCCAACCTGAGGGATCTGGAGAGGATTCGCAAATCCAGCTGTGAAAAACCTGTTGCATCATTCCCAAGAAGACTCATGGCTGTACTAGCTCAAGAGTTGCTTGTACTCAATACTAAGCAAAGGGTCTGCATACTTATTCATGTGATATTTAAATGTTTCTAGTTTAATAAGCTTTAAAATCTATTTGTTTTTTTTTTCTATTAAGATGGTGTGCAGAGTATACATCTGTACTTGAATATTGGCAGACAGTCCTGAAGTACTGGTAGCATTGAGACCTGTCAATCAGGATTAGGGAAGCAGAGCAGTGCAGAGAACACTGCATATACAGGATCCCATTATTATCATTGGACAAGGGAGTTGAATATAAGTTTAGAAACTAATTTTTTCACAGTGAAGCCGTGGAAAGGAACCATTAAGGGATGAGGGTAATGCCTTTTAATCATAATTTTTTAATGAAGTATTTATTTTGGGTGGGTTATTTTGAATGGCAGGGTACTTTTAAATCCACCGATTTCCAGGCTGCTGTTGGTTTCCACGAGTGTTCATTTACAAGGTAGGGAGCTGGATCTTGTGTTACCATGCAGGTTTTAGGAAAGAGATGCTGCTATGACATGTTTGCTGTGTTTTTGTGTGCTGTTTTGAAAAATGAATCTGGAAAGACATGTGGAAACAGATGTATTTTTCAAAGACTTACATGGCTATTCGATGTTAAACAATATTATTGATAAATGCAGAACGCAGGTGCCTTTTCAAAAAGCCCATGTGTGTTTTTAAAAATTGCATTTTTTACTTGAATTATTTCAGATGTGCTTTTTTTCTAAATTTCAAAATGATTTGCTAATGTGGACCGTAGATATGACGTTTTTGTTAATAGTTCTGCCAATCTCATGTCTTTGTGGCGGTTCTATCATGTCTGGCAGCTACCTATGTCTGTAGAAATATTTTTATGGAATATGATCATACATTAATGGTTACCATTAAATCTAAAAAGCAAAGAGAAAAGAAAAGCGTTCTCCTTCCTCCATGGAGGCTTTTATATGTTCTCTGCTTTCAGTGACTTTATTGTTATTCGCGTGTTTGCCATATAAAAGCGCGGCCGTGTACCATTCTGAATAGCAATGTGATATGACACAGTCAGACAGGTGAACATGGTTGCTAGTTATGGTGTTTCAATCACTTAAATATCCCTTACATATCTCCCATCCCTTTTCATTTTTTGTTTCTGGTTACTCCTACAGCACGCACAGCAGTAGACATTTAAACTGCTGTTTTTTAGCTACAGTAAATCTTGGGAAATGATAACTATTTTCTCGAAGCCTTGCTCTCAGTGGGTTCCAAGAAGAAGAAGAAAATGCCCCTGATGTTAGATGTGCTGGATTTGTAAATCAATTGGTTTTAGATGCTTAGAAAACATCTATTGTAAATTCAGGTACATTTTAAGTAAAAATTGCTGTGCAGCAGTGCACATACATGACACAGAGTCCCCGAAGGGCAGTTATGAGGCCGGCCTGCCATTTCAGAGCTCTAGCTTAGGTAGCAAAGTATATCAACAAATCCTATCTAGGGAAATGAAAGAAATAAGTTTTAAACTTTCATTGTGGCCAGTGTTTTTCACTTTATTATTTTTATATGAAGCTTCATAGCAGTACATCTGTTTATATCATAATGACTGGTTTCAGCACATATCAGTGCCATGATATAAGGTAGCTATAATAGAGTGCTAAAATTAAAAAAAATAAAATGTTTTATAGATTTTGTCCGCCTTTTCAACATTTTTTTTTCTAGATTGAAAAATGAATAGTTCAAATATTACATTTGTACAGTTAAATGGGATTGGCCATTTTTCAATAAATCGCCTCTATTAGACATATCTCTGCGTGTATATGTACCTGTGTCTTTGGCTTCTTTGAAAGCTGCAGCCTGTTCCTGTTCTCAGGATGCTGTCCTCTGCATACAAAAACAGTTTCTGTCTCTGTCTCTGCTGTAGGTTGTCCATGTGACGTCAACCTTTCTATTCTCATTATCTGTTCATACTGAGAAAGACTGGGAGAGGCGGAGGGAGCAGGATGACTCATACTCTCATTATTCAAACTCCACCTCTTCAGCACAGCTGAGTGATGCAAAGAAAGATGCATGGAAGGTCTGCACACCGTTCAATCTTGAGTAGGACTTCTGAATCACTTGATGAGCATTCAATTATTATCCATAAACCAGTAAAGACACATGGGCAAATTATGTAAAAGACCGGACAACCCCTTTAATTTGCAAACCATAGTTCTCCATCGTAACATACTTCAAACAGACTCGATAGTCGGATTTTGCAGTCTCATAACTATAAACGTACATTAGTATTTTATTGGAACAATGATTGTGATGATGAATATACATCACTAACCGAGAAATATTTCAGTATATGGATTCCACCAATTTTTTTCCCCCATCACTGCACACCTCATTTAATTGTCTTTTACAGAAGAACAAAAGTACATGTAATCCCTTCAAGGTCACCGATGGATCACATGACCCAGTTTAACAAAATTATCTATTAATTTTCAGATCTTCAAAATTTTTTGATATTTAAGCAATATCTATATAACATCTAATTAGCCGAATTATCTTTATTGGGTAAAAAATAATAATCCCGGGGTGTTAAACACTGTGTTGCAGGGTAAACCAGTGTAGATTTAGACCTGTTGCCCACAAACAAGTTTGATACATCCGGCCCTAATGCTCAGCAACTGGAACTGAACTCCAGGAAACACACAATACAAGTTTAATGTTAGTTGGATGCATCAAAATCACTGGTGGGCAATAGGTCTTAGAAAACTTCAGTGTTTTACTGCGCCAGATTTATCACTGTTATTTGAGACCTCTTTTTGTGTGTGCAAAAATGGACCATGCCCCTTCAGTAAAACTAGTCAGAAAAATGTGAAAAAAAAAGTTCTAAATGCCTCCATAAAAATGGTGGAAAAAATATTTTAGACCATTTTTTTTATATGAATAATGCCAGATGTCTGACCCGAGTGGATTATTAGCTTCATTTCTGACCACATGCTTCTGTTATTAGAGCAGAATTCAAATTGCAGACCGTCGACAACTCCTGGTTCTTTGGGTTCTTTCATGATTTCTATCATTTTATTGGAAAGAATATTGCATCATGTTGATGTGAGCGGTGCCAGATATAAAATGATTTCTTTGTAGATATATCTATTGAGTCATACAGATGTCAATAGAGGTCCACATATTGGGGCCATAATAGTGGCTGGTTTAGTGTGAAGCTAGCTCATGTTGTAGTTTTAGGCCAGAAACCTGTGCCAGAATAACAGATGCAGGATTAAAGTTTTGTTTTTTTCCACAGTGTATGGTTTAGATTGTGATCCGAAAATGTGTATTTTCATATCTTATTTTCAATGCTGCAGTTCTGATATTTCCTGAACATCCTTACTTTTACTTCTATTTGGCCATTAAGAGCGTCAGATGAGCAGCTCTCTAGATATAGATGTATTAGCTGTCATATGGCTGACAAGTAGACCCTTTGAACGTGCAGTTTAGTATCTTTGTATTGGGTATCTCCTGTGGTATAGCTTTGCTGTTTAAGCTGTTATCTAGCATTTTTACCATAAATATGACTGAGCAGGTGTTGTGCTGCCACTAGCTGAGTTTCCAGCTGTCCTCTTCCAGAACAGCACAGGCAAAATCTGTTGTGTAGTCCTATTAGACAGACTACAGAATGATCAAACTCTAGATGGAGGTCTTTCTTGCAGGATATGGCAGTTTTTTATTGCCAGAAGATGGTCAGGAAAGTCTGGCTTGCTAACAAAGACAGTTCTTTAGCTGCTGGGTGTAGTTCCAGTTTTTGTATCCCCTTTGGCAGCAGCACAGAGACTGCTGCAGTACGGCTAGCCAGCAAAATTAGGAAATAAGGACCTCTTTTATTTACTCAGGCCTCCAAATCACGGGCATTCCTGTCTGCTTAGAGAAAAGTCAGCCAGCTCTTTCCACTGGAAATCTCAGGAGTGTTGGATACTTTCATCTATGAGTGTTCACACACTTGTTTTTAATGTGCTTTATGGAAATGGTGAAACGCTGTGAATGCAGACCCTTTCCAAAAAAACATCTGCACACACTAAACATACACATTGGCATCCTTAAATAGACTTTCCAGATAAATCTTTAGAAATAAACCATATATTTATTTCTTAGGAGCAGAATTGTAGACCCTCTCAGAATCTGTTAGTGTGAAGTAACTGAACTGCTTGGGAAAAATTAAAAATTTACATTGCAGAGTTAAGTGCTTTCGTCGGAAATGCAGTGTACTTACAGTGACACAGAAAACACATTTACACTAAGCAGCATATATTGAGTGCTGCAGGAGAGGATTTTTGTCCGCATCACATATGAAGAGGTTTTAAAAAAAAAAAAAAAAAAAAAAAAAAATGGAATTTACAGTGTCTCTTTCATTTATTGAATATTTTCATAAAATTGCTGCTCACAAAATTAGCATTTCAGATAAGATAAAATTTAATACATTCTTATACCAGAACTGTAACTTCAGAGTCTCACAATAAGGCATTTGTGACATTGTGTTCTCACTTGTGCCAGCTCCATTGTAGAAAAGTGGGTGAAAATGTGGGCATGGTTAGCGAGGCTTATGTGAAAAGTTGCAAAAATGTCCAAATCTCTCTCCACTAAAGTACTAACAAAAAACAACAACTGAAGACAGTCTTAAAGATGTGCCAAATTTATGGAAGAGTTGAAAAATTTGGCACATCTCTAAATGAATGCAGTCTCCAGCAAAACTGGCTTCAAATAGTACAGTGATAATACATTCACCCCATGGCAGTTTACTCTCTTACATTCTTTTTAGTTATTTTAAGAAGACACAAATTCTTGCTGTGAACAGTTATTGAGGTGTTTTTTTTTTTTTTTTTTTAGGTCTCACGTTCACATTGGTTCTTTGAATCGCTATAAAGCACCATTAGTATTGGAATGAACTGATATAGGTCACTGGCTCTGTGACATTATGTTTACTGGAACTGAAATGTCCAGGGAACCTCCTATTGGCTCACAACCGATGCCACTATTGGAAGGCCAACTGCCCATGCTGTATATGATAGAGCAGGTCCTATTCCTGCCTATCTTTCCGTCCCAGGCAGCCGCTTTCTATTGCCATTGGTGGTGTGATCGGTGCTCAACTACCAATGACAGATGGGCCGCTCACAAGGGATTATGTTCTTTTTTTTGTGGCCAACAAATTGCACATGTTTCCTAAGCCTCATAAACAATCTAGTATACATGACTGAGCAATGGGAATGGCGCACAAGTAAAATGAAGCCCAATTTTTGTCCCCAAAGATAAAGGGCTAGTTTATTAGTGTGTACATCCAGACCATGCCTATGTGGGAATGCATGTAAAGTATTACCAGTCCAGTGTAGGCTACACGTATCACCAAAGGATAAGAACACTTAGGAAAAATCTGTCTTATCTTTATCTTCTAATTTTGTGGGTTTTATGTAACAGAACTTCAACGAATTGCAAAATAACTCTATAAAGAACCCTGGAAAGGAAATTGAGGAGACCTAGGTACAGGTCATTGTTATACACAAGAGATGGGCCGGAGAATTGCCTTCAATATTACTGCTGATCTATGCAAGAAATAAAACCTATAATCTTTCTTATGCCATGCAGTGTTACTGCAATGGTTAACATTGTGTTTACAGGAGTGCCCGCTGTTATGTGCCCAGCTACTATAAGTAAATCATGGTTCTGCCTCGTGGAGTGTGGATTCTTTTCCACCAGTAATAACAGCATGTTAGCTGAATATTCTGTCTTCCAGCTTCCTGACAGCAGTTGGTGTTAGCGATGAGTTCTGTTGCGTTGGATTACACATGGAGAAGAGCCCCCTTCATATACCGTTTTGTTTGAGAGCATTAATAAATCCCCCCAAATCCTGCCATTTCTAACTTGTAATAAAAGGAATAGTTGTAATGGGCATGGCTCCAGGAGTGAAGTTTGGTTGTTTTCACAGAGTTAGAAGGCTGCCATCTGGCATTGATAGTGAGATGGTGTTGTCATCAGTTTCTGGATGCAGGAAAGGAATGAATCCTCATCTGTTTCCTGTGGATAAGTAAAGAAGTTAAGATTCTAGTAAAATCTTTCTACCTTAAAGGAACGCACGCTTCATTTATGTTTACACTATTCCTACCAGTCCTGGCTTTCATCTATGGAATATAATATTTCTTCCATCCATGTGACTGGTATAGAATACCTGGCTAATTCCTTCCAGGTTATGAAAGAAAAGTCTGGAAATGCCTTTTAAGGTCTGTGTTTACTTTCAGTGGGCTAATACAATCACCAATTTAGCAAATCTGTATTATGTCACAGAATTAAAGTACCTTTAGTATTTTGTATATAATTTTATGAGGGATAGAGAAAGGCATTACTCAATCCTTAATCATACCAAAAATTATTTACTGGCCACATTGGGATTTTGGAACTTAGGAACTGTATTGTAGTTGTGGAACTGGTAAAGCTGGGAAAACAAATTCCAAATGTGTTGAAATTGACATTAAAATCTATTTGTCGTGGGGGTTTTTTGGGGTTTTTACAGCTTTCATTGTGCGTTTCAAATGATACCCTCCCTTCCCTTTGTTCTTTTGGGTTGAAAAAAGTGAAAATCTTTTGTGGAAAAGAAGAAATTTTAATTTCATCAAATTCTGACGCTAATAACTATTTCTTCGGTTTACGGAGCTGTGCAAGTAGTGATTTTTTTGCTGAATGAGCTGACATTTCCATTGCTACCATTTGCATTATTGACTGTGTACAAAATTTTGATGCCTCTTATTCAAATTTTTAATTGTTATGTAATGGCAAAACAGCAGTGATTCAGACATTTGGATGTTACTTCACCACCCGAAATCATAGTTATTAATATTTTTATATTGATGAATTGAACATTTTTGGGCTTGGTGATGCCTAACATCTTTATGTTCTGTACAGTACTGTTGTGTATAATGGTGCTAAAAAAGAAACTTTATTATTATTTTTGTTTATTATTTAGTTCAAGGGACAGGGAGGTTATTTTAATTTTTAATTTTTGCGACGTCTGTTTTATTTATGCCACCTATGGTATGTAAACCCTACGGCAGTGATGGGGAACCTTTTACAGACAGAGTGCCCAAACTACAACCAAAATCCACTTATTTACCATGAAGTGCCAGCATGGAATTTTGTACAGTAACTTATTGCTTTCTGTTCTTCCACATCTTTTAATTGTATTGCCCCCTTGAGGCCACCAATACAGATGACAGGAGGGCAAATTAAGACTATCATTGTAGGTTCTCTCAAGGGTCTTTCTGTAGAGGAAGAATGGTGGTCCAGCAGGATGACCTCCAAAGATAATGCAGTTCTTAACCTTCTTACTTTCCCCACAGTTCCAAACAGCCAATAAAGAGAGTAGCATCTCTTAAGTTGCTTGGGACAGCAGGAAGATTGTGTTTGGTGAACTCTGCCCTTGGACAATGGCCTGAGTGCCCGCAGAAAGGGCTCTGAGTGCCACCTGTGGCACCCGTGCCATAGGTTCGCCACCACTGCTCTAGGGGATCTGATTGCTTGTACCATATACTGTAAGTGTCCATCAGATTGTTAAAGGTCCTGATACAGATCCGTCATGTTTCATTAAGGTGTTAAAACAGTTTGCCCAAACCTTGTCTTGCATACACCTTATTACATGCAGTAAGATGCCAGTATACTACACGTAAATAAGGAAGGCACCAGTCTCCAGGAAAAGGTGACTCACAGGAAAAATAATAACAATAGGACAGAAAAGAACTAGATACAACAATAAAGGAGGCCGAAAATAAAAGTGGTTTTAGCATTCAATCATGAAAAAGAACACCGGTTTCATCTGCATATTTATAGATTCCATTTGATTATATAATGGTGTATCACTATAACGCTTTGAAATAACAGATGTTATGGATAACAAGGGTTTTGCAGTTCTATGTTCTACAATAAAGGTCTCATTCACACAACCATATTTTAGGCTGTGAACTAGCTAGCTCATGGACCCCATAGATTTATCTTGTGCATGTACCGTGTCTAGATGCAGGCACTCTTAATGGACATTGGTGGTGTGAGTGGAGCTTACCCGCTGATGTCAAACAGGCCGCAAACAACAACACTGTTATTTGATGCCCTTGTGCACACATGGTTGTGTGCATGAGGCCTAATATTTAGAAAATCTTTAAAACTAGTATATAGAGAGCAAAGGTTTTAGGTCCATTTCTTTTTAAGAACTTAGTAAGGAGCCATGTTTTTCGGTGTCGGTTTTGATAATATTTTCAAGACCAATCCTGGCCTAATGTTGTGTATAGTTACAGGTGACGGTGGTCATTTACCTACTATAGTGATTAGGTTATTTATCCAGTAAAAGGTATCTATATGGTAAAGCCACAGCCAAAGTAGTGCCGAGATACGTGGCATGAGTATGAAAGAGTTTATATGGGTATTTGCTGTTATTCCTTGATTCCCATACACTAGATGTTGCCTTTATACATGTGTATCTACTGACTGTTTTCTGCCGTCTAATGTAAAGTCTTTAAGCTTAAGTTGGTCAGTAATTTGTCAATTTTCCATTTTATCAATAGAATACACAGCACTACTCTAGTCGTGTACAGGCGACTTACAGACGACCCCTAGTTAGAGACAGAGCTCTCTGTCCACTGTGATGCCTTAGTCCCAGACTGCAATGATCAGCTGTAAGGTGTCTTGTAATGAAGCTTTATTGATAATCCTTGTTCCCATGACAGCACAAAATTTTGAAAATCACATGGAAAAATAAAAATGTAAATTTAAAATAATAAAATATACCAGTTCCCACTTACATACACATTCAACTTAAGAACCAACCTAAAGAACCTGCCTTGTACTTAACCTAGGGACTGTCTGTAGTCATTTTACTTGTGGTAATACTAATATTGTTATATTAGGGCAGTTACCATAATGCATTTTGGGTCATTTATTTCCATAGTAGTAGAATAAGTCAAATCCAATTGTTAGTTACTTCATATACCTACATGTTCCTAGTCAGTGATCATCTTCATTTCATACTCTTGGTAATAAATTGTAAAGCTTTATTCATGCTAGCTTATCAGTTTTCCTGTTTCCGGTTTTCTTCTTTGTCTGTGTCACTTGAAAGCACCATTCCTACTTTCCTAAGGAAGTTCAACATGTTAATTCTGTTGGAAAAAGGAAGAAATGTTGGGGAACCTCTTGAACTTAAATACAATGCACATTTGTGTGCACTGAACTTTACCTTTAAAACTGGTCTTCTGTGGAATAGCATGTTGCTCATTGTTTCTGGGAAAAAAAATTACCTTGGCCATACCGGGCTCAGACACAAGACCCGCTCCTAGCTGTATTAGATACTGCACTGTTTTCCCTGCTACACAAATGTAATCTATTATACCCATTGTCTTCATTATAATATTTTGTCATTATTATGATCAACCACAAATGTTAACACTGTTTTACCCTCATTTCAATTATACCCATTTCTAATGTTCAATGTCTTGTGTTTTTTTTTCCAGATGGAGCAGATGTAGAAGATGATCCATCTTGTTCATGGCCAGCATCATCCCCATCTAGTAAAGACCAGACATCACCCAGCCACGGAGAAGGTTGCGACTTTGGTGAAGAAGAGGGCATTCCAGGGTTGCCGTACCCCTGTCAGTTCTGCGACAAATCCTTCAGCCGCCTCAGCTATTTAAAGCACCATGAACAGAGTCACAGCGACAAACTTCCTTTTAAGTGCACATATTGTAGTAGATTGTTTAAGCACAAAAGGAGTAGAGATCGCCATATAAAACTGCATACTGGAGACAAAAAGTATCACTGCAGTGAGTGTGATGCAGCATTCTCTAGAAGTGATCACCTTAAAATTCACTTAAAGACTCATACTTCCAACAAGCCATATAAGTGTGCCATCTGCAGAAGGGGGTTCTTGTCCTCCAGCTCATTGCATGGTCATATGCAGGTACATGAAAGAAATAAAGATTGCTCCCAGTCTGGTGGAAGAATGGAGGAATGGAAATTAAAGGACACCCAGAAATGCAGTCAGTGTGAGGAGGGGTTTGATTTTCCTGAAGACCTTCAGAAACACATAGCTGAATGTCACCCTGAATGTTCTCCAAATGATGATAGAGCTGCTCTCCAATGTATGTATTGTCATGAACTTTTTGTTGAAGAAACCTCTCTTTTAAATCACATGGAGCAAATTCATAGCGGTGAGAAGAAAAATTCTTGCAGCATTTGTTCCGAAAATTTCCACAGCATTGAGGAGCTCTATAGCCATATGGATAGTCATCAACACCCTGAATCCTGTAACCCAAGCAACAGCCCCTCTTTAGTTACTGTAGGCTATACATCGGTATCGAGTACGACCCCTGACTCAAATCTATCTGTAGATAGCTCTACAATGGTGGAAGTTGCTCCACCAATAACTAAAACTCGTGGACGGAAAAGAGCTTCTCAGCAAACTGGTGATGGAAATGCCCCTTCAAGCAAGCAAGCAAAAGTCACATACAGCTGCATCTACTGCAGCAAGCAATTATTTTCTAGCCTTGCTGTCCTGCAGATACATCTTAAAACTATGCATTTAGATAAACCAGAACAAGCTCATATCTGTCAGTACTGCTTAGAAGTATTACCTTCTCTCTACAATCTAAATGAACATCTCAAACAGGTACATGAAACTCAGGATCCAGCGTTAATCGTTTCCACTATGCCTGCCATGGTGTATCAGTGTAACTTTTGCTCTGAAATATTCAATGATCTTAACATGCTCCAAGAGCACATTAGAAGTTCACATGGGTTTCCAAATCCAGTTGCTAAAGACAGTAATGCATTTTTTTGCCCCCATTGCTACATGGGATTTCTCACAGACTCTTCTTTAGAGGAGCACATTCGTCAAGTCCATTGTGACCTCAGTGGTTCACGCTTTGGTTCTCCAGTGTTGGGTACCCCAAAAGAGCCAGTGGTTGAAGTATACTCTTGCTCATACTGCACAAATTCACCTATCTTTAATAGTGTTCTTAAATTAAACAAGCACATCAAGGAAAATCACAAGAACATTCCGCTGGCATTAAATTACATCCATAACGGGAAGAAATCTAGGGCTTTGAGTCCCTTATCTCCTGTTACTTTGGATCAATCCTCCTTAAAGATGATGCAGACCATTGGTGGCAATCCTTCAAGACCTGCAGGCGAGTACATCTGCAATCAGTGTGGTGCCAAGTATTCATCCCTCGATGGTTTTCAGACTCACTTAAAAACTCATCTTGATACCGTTCTGCCAAAATTGACATGCCCCCAGTGCAACAAAGATTTTCCAAACCAAGAATCTCTTTTAAAGCATGTTACTATTCACTTCATGATCACATCTACATATTATATTTGTGAGAGTTGTGACAAACAGTTTACATCAGTTGATGATTTGCAAAAGCACTTGCTAGACATGCATACATTTGTTTTCTTCCGTTGTACATTATGCCAGGAAGTGTTTGACTCCAAAGTCTCCATTCAACTTCACTTGGCTGTGAAACACAGCAATGAAAAGAAAGTATACCGTTGCACTTCCTGTAACTGGGACTTTCGCACAGAAACTGACTTACAGCTTCATGTAAAGCACAACCACCTGGAAAACCAGGGAAAAATCCACAAGTGCATTTTCTGTGGTGAGTCCTTTGGCACAGAAGTAGAGCTACAGTGTCACATTACAACCCACAGCAAAAAATATAATTGCAAATTTTGCAGCAAGGCTTTTCATGCCATCATTTTATTAGAAAAACACTTGAGGGAAAAACATTGTGTCTTTGAAGCCAAGAATCAAAACTGTGGAACCAATGGAGCTCCGGAGCAAGTTCAGAAAGAAGAGGTGGAACTTCAGAACTTGTTGACAAACAATCAAGAGTCTCATAATAGTCACGATGGCAGTGAAGAAGACATTGATACCTCAGAACCAATGTATGGCTGCGATATATGCGGTGCCGCTTATACCATGGATTCACTTTTGCAGAATCACCAACTCCGAGACCATAATATCCGACCTGGAGAAAGTGCAATTGTGAAGAAAAAGGCTGAGTTGATTAAAGGAAATTATAAGTGCAATGTCTGTTCCCGTACTTTTTTTTCTGAAAGTGGGCTGAGAGAGCACATGCAGACACATCTTGGTCCTGTTAAGCATTACATGTGCCCAATATGTGGGGAACGTTTCCCATCTTTGTTAACTCTTACAGAACACAAAGTCACACACAGTAAGAGTCTGGACACTGGGAACTGCAGAATTTGCAAACTGCCTCTACATAGCGAGGAGGATTTCTTGGAACATTGTCAAATGCATCCAGATCTGAGAAATTCATTGACTGGGTTTCGTTGTGTGGTATGCATGCAGACCGTGACTTCCACCCTGGAGCTCAAGATCCACGGCACATTTCATATGCAGAAAACTGGAAACGGATCTGCCATTCAGTCCACTGGTCGTGCACCTACCATACAAAAGTTGTTCAAGTGTGCTTCTTGTCTAAAGGAGTTTCGCTCAAAACAGGACTTGGTGAAGCTTGATATAAATGGTTTGCCCTATGGCCTTTGTGCTACATGTGTTAATCTTAGTAAAAGTGCCAGTCCAACCACCAATGTCATTTTAAGCACTTCTAGGCCTTCTCTAAGTCAGACTGACAATGTACCTTGTGTAGATGGTAAGAATAAATCCTCTACGATGAAGACTCGATGCTCTAGCTGCAATGTTAAATTTGAATCTGAAGGTGAACTCCAAAATCACATTCAGACAGTTCACAGAGAGCCTGAAAATAATGCAACTCTGAAAACGCCACAGGTGTCCCCTATGCCCCGCATCAGCCCTTCACAATCTGAGGAGGTAACTACCTTCAACTTTGTATTACTGCTGTATTTTCTAACCTCACTCATTCTAAACCTTCCAATATTACAGTTTACAGGTAAAACGAATAATGTACACAACATTAGATTGGCTATAGCAAATGATTTTGGATTTGGCCAGTAACTTTTCCACCAAGCAATAAACCAATAGTACACATGAAAACAAAAAATTTTGAAATATTAATATATTTTGTATTATGAATATATTAAGAGCTTCTTTTTCCAATACTTTGCTATACTAATCTCTCTAATGGCCATCCATCCCTTTTTTTCTAATCTGCTTTTACACTTTTATAGCAGCAGGACACAAGCTCACTACAATGCAAGGTTACTGGACTACTGTTATCTACTACTGTTATTGAAAAGTCAGCTGATTGCCTACTATAAGCAACTACTTTACTTTATTTTTTTTAATTCGTATTTTTTTTCTTTTCATTTTCATTAGTCGGGTTAGTTTAATACGAAAAATGAATAAATGTTTTGGGACACCGACTTTTCCCAGCAAAGCCACGTCCTATTCTCCGAGGTCACGTCTCTTTTTCGTGCTCATCAAAGTGCTTAAAATCGATTTAATAAATGTGGCACAAGGCATTTCAGACAATTTTTTTGGGCACAAATTACTCAAGAATTCTGGCATAGAGAGCTTGATAAATCTTACCCATTCTTTTAGCTTTGGCAAATCTCTTTTTAATGTTTTTATTTATTGTTTTTACAAGCATATAAACCTATAGCCTATCAAAGCATAGTTAATGATTAGTTTGAAGGATCTTGGATCAAAAAGTTTTTAAGCCCCTGTCTTGTAGCTGCCAATAATGTGACTGTCCAAATGGAATACTCTATGGTTAGGCCCAACACACACCTACCGTGTGCAAAAATGGGCCCCAAACAGGGTCTGAGTTTGCTTTTGTTTTGACCTTCGCAAGATGAGAGGGGTGAGCTTTTGTAGTGCAGCTGCCCAGCTCTGTCATGGCGCAGTCAGACGTGGTTTGATCACTGTACTGTGACCGTGCACAATAGACAATATATAATTTTTGTGGCTAGCTCACGGCCAACATCTACTATCTTGTGTATTAGGCGTAAGTTAGAAAATAACCAAACACACATTTCAGCAACTAGAGGAGCTCTCATTATAGTGTACTTATAGCAGCACGAGACAGAGGTTGCACAAATAGATGCAGATCTCCCTCCACAGTAGCACCCCATTATGTCCCTGTCCAACATAGCAATAACTTTTTATCTGTTTACATCCTCTGTGTCCCTGGCATTACTGTGTTAAGTTTATCCTGTTTTTGTTATTTTCACTTGGTGGAAATCTGTATGTGGATTACCTTGAGTTTGCCTCAGTAAATATAACCCACTTTTGATAAATGAGATGAAAAATACATTACAATACATTTACAAAATATATGTGTGCTTTCTTCTTGTAAAAGGCGAGGCTAGACACGGATATAAGAGGTTTTGAACCCTACAGTGGTGGGCATACAATGTTTTTTTCCACAGGACCTTGCTTTGATGAAGCATGACCTGTAGAGTATAAAGGGCTTATAATATTATTCTGTAATTTTGCAGCACCACATAAAACGAAGAATCTGAACGGAAGTAGATTGGAAGCAGCATTGTACCTAGGGAGCCTCTGCATCACTATGCTTGCTTAGAAGAGGGTGTAAAATCACCACTTACATGTACTACAGCCATAAATATTACATATAGCATATTGCAATAGTCAGTGCAACAAGATGAAATTCACACAGATACACAGATCATTTTCTTTGACAACTTAATCTTGAGAAGAGCACTACAGATTCTATTGCAATAAAAAAAATGTAACATCCACATTTGACATTTAAAGGGACACATAGTCATCACTTTCCTAGTTTAATTTCACCACAACATAGAAAAGGTCACATCCTCTGTGAAATATGGGAATTTCATTGAAGTTCATTTTTTCCAATGGCGTATCAGCAGATTATGAAAATAATAAGAATGGTGTTTTCGTAGCTGTTTTTCTCCTTAGTCTCTGTCACTGTAGGTCAGTCTGGCGGCTCCTCTGGTGACTGCACTCCTTGGCTTGCCGCATCCCACAGTCTATATGAGCAGTGTAGCAGAGGATGGCTTATTTTAATTAAGCCCTTGGAAGAGTCACAGTACATTCTACCATATACAAGTTTTGTTTGAAATTGATCTGGGCCCTCACCTTAGAAATCCCTTTCTTAGGGATTACATCTTATTGAAAATTCAGGAAAGACGATATTTCCCTGTAGATGGTGCAGTATCAAGTGTTGATAGTGCTCAACATTCTGAGTAATTGAGGGGAGGAGAGATCTTGTTAACTAAATTGATGGTTTCAGGATTGCTGTAAGCCAGTAAAGTTTAAGTTTTCAGTCTAATGCATCTATAGATCTGTGTGTACCCAATAGGGTGTATTATTAGGACTGAAGATAGAAAGGTTATTGCAGATAAAATGTAACCGCTTCAGGCTGCAAGTGTAATAGGTGTAAGATAAAGCAAATGCATTCCTACTACAAGCCAGGAAAATGGCTAATATAGTGTAAGCTAAGAGTGGGCGTTAATAGGGTAGATGAGATATGTGACTTGGGGTCCTTTTGCTTGTTTCCATTAAAGGGGTTTTTCAGGCTGACCAAAAAATCCCACCGGTAGCTTCTGGCGCTCGTTGAGGAACTCCTACATTTCTATGTGCAAGGGTGATTACGTATGAGCAGCGATGTCACCATTTTTGGCATTCCATGTGACCACTGATTGCACTGAATGGTCACAGTGGCCACAGAAGCTCCCCACTTCAGTCTGGCCAAAACCAGGCGTACAGGGAGTGTAGGCCACACGGTGGAATACAGTCCTCTAAAGGATGTCTCTAACACTGGGCATTAGTCATCATGGCTATGATGATGACAAAATATCATTTCACTGGCAGATAGATAGATTTACAGTACCAATCAGTGGTCAAAGCCATATCTACATATTGGGGAAGATTTATCAAGCTGTCTGAAAGTCAGAATATTTCTAGTTGCCCATGACAACCAATCACATCTCCCCTTTAAAATATTCATGAGCACAGGTAAAATGAAAGCTGAGCTGTGATTGGTTGCCATGGGCAACTAGAAATGTTCTGACTTTCAGACACTTGATAAATCTGCCCCATTGTATGCACATTGAATGGCCATTTACAGAATTTTTAAAATTTCAGAAAATAATAATAATCTTTATATAGCGCCATCAAATTCCAAAGCCAGTTTAAGCTGCTACAAGTATAAGTAATGTAAATTGAGAAAAAACTGTGTATACAGAAGTAACACAAAAGACAAAGTTTGTATTGCTTCTGAAAGGGGTGTGTCCATACACTCTCACTGGCAATATTGTTTGGAGCATATGACAAATGTGGGGTCTATTTCAAATTTTAGCTATGCATCAAGAGAAATAGATATGCAAAGGTAATTAGTGTGACCTATCACCTAAACATCCACTATTTAGATTATATTTATGAAAATACAATATGCTACCTTTTTCCTTGAAAACAAAGTGGATGTCAACTGTGAATCACTAGCTTACATGATATCTTATCCCCCAAATAGAATTGAAGATCCTGGCATGGGCTTAAGTCCCGTTTACTGGTCTTTTATTTCTATTCTGTTCTCGATAGGACAGGAAGCATTATGTTTCTGTATGTTGCAAGGACTCCCGTCCTGTGCAATGTGTACAGTCTATGAGACTGGACCAGCATTAGGCCTGTTTGCACATGTTGCACATGTTTATGTACAGGTAGCTAAAAGGACTTCTACCACCAGGATCAGAGATTGTCAACCAAGCAAAAAGACATTCTGGTGTGTACCCCCTTTGGCAGGATCTTCTATTCTTTTAGATTCTTATGCCCTTGTTTTAAAGAAAAAAAACACTTTAAACAATATTCAAATGAACCTTATGGGATTCAGGCTCCATTAACACCGATGGAGCCTAGAGTCCCTTAGGCTTATTTGCATAATTAAAAATAATTTTTTTCGGTAAAAACCAGGTCATAAGAAGCAAAATGAAAAGTAGATCCAGCCAGAGGGGGCACACACCAGTATGTCTGTGTGCTTGGGTTACAATCCTTGGTCCTAGTAGTAGATGTCCTTTGACAGAGATCAATGCACACAGTTAGAGTTAGAGACCCCAGCAAATAATGTTACAGGTGTCCTATATTTTAGGCTATGTCCAGAATAGGGCCACCATCTTGAAAGCTGCCATATTGGATTAAGTTTTTGTTTTTTTAAAAAGAGAACCTTAAAGAGATGCTTACAGAGAACCTGTCATCACATTTTTACATATACGGCTATTGTCCTTTGAACTGACACCCTTCTTTTAGATAAAAAATTGTTAACATAATCAACCTTATCTTATATTGCTTGGCATCATAGAAGGCTTGTCCTGCTCAGTCGGACCCTCCCATTCACAGCTCCCCATGTTCCATGCCTCTTCTTAGCTTGTCATGTGACCAGGGTTACATCATCACAGGTTGTTTAGCCTCCTTACATTAGAAATATACACATTGTACAGTTTACTAATCACATGAAATCACGGCAGCCTCCATGGACTTCTACTTTAACCTGTCCTCCATATACTTCGACTCCTCCCCACCCTCCATGGAGGCATGCTGTGATTTAATGTGATCAGATACATACATGAGGCAAGATGTTGCAAAAGTAAGATGAACTTACATGATGTCATCCATGTCACTTGACTTTAAGGGCCCAATGAGCTCTCTCCCAGTGTTCCATACAGCTAAATATCATAGTCCTGAGACCTGTCAATCAAGAACAAGAAGCCAGAACAGTGCAAGTAACTCATGAATATGTGTTAATATTGGATTCAGTATGATGGATTCACATCAGATGAGTTGCATATAGGTTTACAAACAGATATTATAACAGTGCAGCCATGGAAAGGAACCAATACTTTTTAAATATAGTTTTTAATGAAATCTTTATTTTGTGTGGGTTAATTTACGTGGCCGGTTATCTTTAAGACACTGGCAAGAGAAGAAAGATCAATGCAAAAAAGACTCAAAAGACTTTAAAAAATATTGTTATTAATATAAGCTGACAAGTTTAAAATACAGAGGGATGCAACAACATGTAATGTATGTCCAAGCAGCTAACCTGACCCCTTGAGAAAGAGCCATGCATTGTGGTGTATGGCAAGCGGTGGAGTAGATTGGATAAACTAATCTTTTCTCTGTGTTATATAAATACCGTAATCAATTTTAACCACCATTCACTGCTGCTCATACTGCACTATTTATTTATTCTTACATTCTCTTTATACTTGCAGGTTATATGTTTGGACGTCCATTACTTGTTCTGGCATCGCTCTGTATTTTAAACTTTTTTTTAACTTGTATCAATAACATTTTATTTTTGAGTCACAATCTTTTGCATTGGTCTTTGGAGGCCTTCAGGATGGTGGCCATACCCTACAAGATAGACCCCTATAACCTGTTGTTTGCTAGGGTATCCAGATATGGAATCTCCCCCTTTCATTTCCTAAATGAAAGGGTTTCCTATGACTATTCGCTCACCCTGCATATATCAATATATGCATTTATACTATGTATGGCTAATTTGGAAAATACATTAAAGGGAACAGAACAGCTCTTCAGTCACATGAAAAATTTAAACCTATGGCCTTTTAAATTGTGTTTTACATAATAAGCATACCTTTCTTGTGAAATTGTGTGGCCTAGATGCAGAAAACAGTTTTGAATATGCAATTTAGCTTTTTGCACATCACAGTTTAGGTTCAGACCACCCTTTCTTGCCCAGGGAGCTATCAACCACGAATGAGTAGAAGATGTTGGGAAGTAAATCTGGACAGAAGCCTCGCAATTTGAAGCCACGCCCATGGTGCACCGAAAACCTAGTTCGCATGTGAATAGCACTAGAAAATTATTTGCGTTCTGGCCATAATTTTTTTTCATCTAAGGTATGCTTATGATGCAGGGCAATTTCCTTGTTCTGGTTCCATACTTATCTATCAACATCAGTCACCAGCTTCATTGCCTGTAACCTTGGGATCAGTTGTTTTTGTAGTGCTGGGATCCTGACATATTATACTGTAAGTATAGAATTTCTAAAACAGCTTCTGAGACAGGAACTGACCGTTTCCTCTTAAAATAAGCTGCCCCATCGTTTATATATTATAGTTGGCCTTGTTGTTTACTGCGAAATAAACAGATGTGTTATAGCTTCATCAGTTCCCCATGTTCCTGTTTTCCAACCTCTTTAATCCAGGAGCCAAAAGAGGGCAATCTTCTCACTTTGTACTTTCTTTTCCAGCTAGCCTCCTCCCCTACCTCCTCTTATAGATGCAGTCTCCATGGGTGTACCTGCCCATTCTATGTATCAGGACAGAACAGTGGTGAAGTCCAGCTAAAGGTGTCAGGACATTTCCTTACAATTCTTCTCGAAAACGGCAGGAACTTGAAAGTCTTTAAGACATTTGTTGCCATGACTGCAGTCAGCATTTTGCTAGCAGCTAAAAGCTTCTACCCTCACCCTATTGAAGGAAGGATATCGGGACAGGATCAAGCATTTCAGCCCTGACATTATATCTAAAGTGACTGTCACACTGAACAGTTACCTCCGGCATGCTGATGTCTTCCATTTATTGTATCATTGGAGGAAGTGTGCACCATTTAATATAGATAGCTTGTCTATAAGGAAAGAACATGCTGGGCAGATTGTACTTTAAAGACAAGGAGTCAATTTCAGTCTTCACTGTGGCCAGAAACATTTTTAGGTTTTTAATTATTAAACATTTAATCGATTAAACTATGAATTGGTCAAATGAAAATATTTTAAAGTTATGATCAGAATTGCTAGTCTGCTAATTTTCACCATTCTGCGGCTTCCTTAAAAATGTTAAAAGGTTTGTCCAGGAAATAAATGGTATTGTTTGTATAATGAAAAGCAGAGATCTGGAGACTGAGGAATTGATACAGAAAATGTTTTGGAAAATACAGGCAGTCCCCGGGTTACATACAAGATAGGGTCTGTAGGTTTGTTCTTAAGTTGAGTTTGTATGTAAGTCGGAACTGTATATTTTATCAATGTAATCCAAGCCAGAACTTTTTTGGTCTCTGTGACAATTGCATTTTAAAAATGTTGGGTTGTCATAAGAATCAATATTAACACTTAGACTTCATTACAGACACATTTGATAATTGTTATTGCTGATCATTGTAGCCTAGGACTAAAGTACAGTAAATTACCAATATCCAGAGGTCCGTTTGTAACTAGGGGTCGTATGTAAGTCGAGTGTTCTTAAGTAGGGGACCGCCTGTAGTAACTTTAAACTTTTCATTCTAAAAACCATAACATTTATTTGCTGAAACCGGACAACCCCTCTACATTGAGTATCCTCGATAAAACAAATTCTGAAAGTTGCATCAACTTTCAAAGGCTTTCAATCAGCCAAAACACTAAATCTTTGGCAATTTTGTGTCCAATTTAATTTTTTTTAAAAACATGTTTTTAGAGTTTATGTTGCCTTAAATTAATAGCTTTTGGGATGCAGAAAAACTTTGCCTATTATCTTCACTACGTACGGTATGTACATTAGTTTTTTTTTTCTATCCTCAGCTTAGCCAGTTTAGCTGTGTTTCCTGGCTGTGCTGGTTTCTCCTGTGATTTCCTAGAAATGTTTATAGAAAAGGTTTCTCAGAGGGGAAGGGCTGCTGCTCCCTGCTTATTCTGGAGGAAAGAGGGGGTGGTCATGGGATAGTGCTCTCCATGTGTAGCTGTATTCAGCCTTGTAGATGCAGAAGTCTCCTACACAGTATGTGATTCTTCAGAACTTTTTCTGTCTCTCTCTCGGCACCTCAAGCTGTGTCATACACTCCTCTTCAACCCCATCCTCTACCTTCTCCTCTCCTGACACTTTCTGCACAGCAGATAAGCTATTAACCTGTAGTGCTCACACTGTACAGAATATACACTTCATATGACTGTTTCACTGCTGGTTTGTACTAATTATTACTTTCTCCATGGTCCTCCATGTTATGAAGGTTTGTCCCCATATAGATCCTCTATCTACATTTATGTAATGTGTAGTGGATATACTTTTAAGAATCTCACTGGATTTACTTAATGAGAAAACACAAAACAATGTAGAAACTGTGGGAAACCTAAATTGGGCTTCATAGCAGTAAGACAAAGAGTTTAGTCTTCACCTGCTTCAATGTTGCTGAGGAATATTTTTGACATGTAGCATAAGAACAGAAAAGGCAATAACTCTCTCTTTCTGTAAAGAAAATGGCGAGCAGCGTGATATGGGCTTTGTTCTGTTTGTTTTAAAAGGTTGAATCCCATGATATAAAGGTTAAACTTAAAATATTACACACCAATTGTCACATTTATACATTTTTCATATTTTATACTGGAGAAGATGTGTAGCATATGGTTACTTTTATATTTAAGAGTATCTGCCATATATCATGTAGTCCCTGATTCTAAAATCACTACTGGAAAACAAAAGTCAGAATCCATCAATATTTATCTTTATAAAAATAGGTTTCTCATATATATATATAAATTTCACATTACAAACCAGAAGTTTGGACACAAACTCAAAGAGTTTTCTGTATTTTCATGACTAAAAAGGATTCACACTAAAACTATGGATTGATACATGTGATACATTATATACTTAACAAAAAAGTGTGAAACAACTGAAAATATGTCTAATATTCTAGGCTTCTGCTTTGATTAGTGCTTTGTACACTCTTGGTCTTCTCTTGATGAGCTTCAGGAGGTAGTTACATGAAATGGTCTTCCAACAGTCTTGAAGGAGTTCCCAGAGATGCTTAGCACTTGTTGGCCCTTTTGCCTTTACTCTGCGGTCAAGCTCCCCCCAAACCATCTTGATTGGGTTCAGGTCTGGTGACTCTGGGGGTCAAGTCATTTGGCATAGCACCCCATCACTCTCATTCTTGGTCAAATAGCCCTTTCACAGCCTGGAGGTGTGTTTGCGGTCATTGTCCTGTTGAAATAGATGGTCCAACTAAATGCAAATTGTATGGAACAGCATCTAATGTCCATTCCTTGTGTTCTTTACACCAAACAAGTCTCTTGTGCTTGTTGCCTGTCCTTATCTGTGGTTTCCTAGCAGCTATTTTACCATGAAGGCGGCTGCACCCTGTTTTCTTAACAGTTGCTGTAGAGATGCGTCTGCTGCTAGAACTCTGTGTGGCATTGACCTGGTCTCTAATCTGAGCTGCTGTTAACCTGCAATTTCTGAGGCTGGTGACTCGGATGAACTTATCCTCCACAGCAGAGGTGACTCTTGGTCTTCCTTTCCTGGGGCGTTCTTCATGTGAGCCAGTTTCTTTGTAGCACTTGATGATTTTTGCAACTACACTTGGGGGCACTTTCAAAGTATTCCCAATTTTTCGGACTGACTGACCTTCATTTCTTAAAGTAATGATAGTCATGAAAATACAGAAAACTGTTGGAATGAGAAGGTGTGTCCAAACTTTTGGTCATATATATGTGAGTGTGTGTGTCTATAGACCTTTAATGTAATGATAGCTGGCCATACATCTATGGCTTTCTCCATTCATCTCTTCTTCTGTGTAAGAACATGCAAATGAAGACAGAATTTTCTTTATTATGACAGCTTTATGGAAAGCTTATAAGGTCCCCTAAACAATACTTGGGCGGGTAATTTTTTGAGCTAGTAGACTCCCTTCAATATTATATTTTTCATGTGGGATTAATTGAAGATGATTCTAGTCTTGACTATGGAGAATGAATTAAAATAGAGAATGATTTATTCCTTTTCTAGTGTGACAACCTTATTTCATTCTAAACTTAACTGTGGTTGGACTTGAGCGACTTATCCTGTGAAGGGAGTTTGAGCACTTACAACAAGGAAAGACAGTTTCTACGAATGAATTATGCTTCCTTAATAATATGTGTATAGTCCTAAATAAATTAAATGTGAAATCTGTGCATCTTGATAAACATAAGTAAATATTCATGTTTTACAAATTCATATAACTATGTACAATAATTCCATCTTTTGTATAATATTGTAGAAAAAAACCTATCAATGCATCAAGTGCCAGATGGTATTTTACAATGAATGGGATATCCAGGTCCATGTTGCAAACCACATGATAGGTAAGTACAGATTTGTTTATTGAAAATGAAAAGATATGTCTGAAGCTTGAATCTATATTTGCTTATTTGGATGTGCTTCCAATGGGAAAAAAAATCTTAATGGACCTTCCTGGTCAATAGTTTTGGCTTCTCGTTGCTCTTCTGACACGTGCTAGGTACAATATTGTTTGGTTTTGGTAGCAATATAAACAAACAAACCATGGTATTCTTTATTTTTTTTTTAGGTTTTATCTCTAATATAGCTTTAAAACTTAATACTGTGGCTATCTGCACCCCCGTTAGAGGGAAACAAGGGGCCCTCTGCATGTTTTATAAGCGAGTTCAATATATGAATAGTATATAAGCTTCTAAACTACTACTTGTAGAAGCTAGAAATGTATTAATTTAAGGCATTTTCCAGAATCATAAAAGTTAGAGCAATGTGTTAAGATCAGGATGTGTTTTTAGGTGTCACAGAGCCAGAGTTAACAACTTAAAGGGGTTGTCAATTTTCAGCAAATAATTGTGTAAAGAAATGTAGAAGCTTTCTATAGAAGGACAGCAAGCAGAGATCTAGAAAACCATGCGGAATGGATACAGAAAGTGTATAGGAAAACTGTATAACATTTCCTTACATAAACAATATAAATTATTTGCTCATAGTGGACAACCCCTTTACATTAAAGTACCTGTTTATAATCACATTTTTCACAACTTTACTAGTTGATATTTCCAGTTCTGTGGCACTTTGAAACACAATGGGCTCAATCTTTTAAATGACACCAATGACATTTCTAGGTGCAATGATTCGGAATTTCAAGTGGGCAACTGTAATGGTTTTCTATACACATGCTATCTGCATAAACATGTCCAGTTAGGGCATATATAGAGTATGGAAGCCTTAAAGGGGATAAAATATACCATAGAGTGTCCAGTGGTGGAAATTCAAGTTAAAGGGAACCTATCGCCAGGGACCTCATTTTCACCAAAGACAGGTTACAGAAGCCCATTACAGCTGCATTGAAAATATTCTGTTTTCTCTGAGCATTTGCATTACAATATATTTGTGTGTTATAACTTACCTTGCACCCTGACAGAAACCTCTATGTAGTCCCAGGAGTTGGGCTTTGGTTTACATCCATTTCAAAACATGTCTCTTGTCTGTGCTGCTCATTCCTCAGCTCCTGGCCCACCTTTGTGCTGCTGTACAGCTCCTCTCTCCCAGTGACGTCAGCTTACCAGGCTACGAGCTCTGTGAAGGAGAAGAGGTGAGGAGCTGTACAGGAGCACAAAGGTTGGGGCCAAGAGCTGAGCAGTCTGCAGCACAGACAAGTCACATGTTGTTTTTTTATAATGCATCCAAAACAAAACCAACTCCTAGGACTAAGCAAAGGATTCATAGTGCAAGATAAGTTATAACACACAATTATATTGCAATGCAAATGCTTGGAGAAGGTAGAAATTTTTGTATTTGCACTGCAGCTGTAGTTGGCTTCTGTAACCTGTCTTTAGTGAAAGTGAGGTCATTGGTGACAGGTTCGCTTTTAACTTGTCGAAGATGAGTGGAGATAATCTTCAGGGTGAAGAACTTCCTGTAACATGAAATTGTTAGTAGAATTTATATATTATCGTTTCACTAAGGAAATATTAAAACTTTTCATGAATTAAAAATTGTATGCTCAGAAGGAAAATGTATGCAGGCGAGAAGACATAGTCTCAGCTTTGCATTTGCAATTGGAACAGTAAGCCAACATCTGTAATTGCAGACACAACCCCAGCTAAGCAATAGAAGTCATATGTAGAACAGTAAAAGCTAAAATTTGTCTGTATATCTAAGGCAGCAAGCGACCAGCTTTGGTACTAAATAACCTACAAAATAACATACTATTAGAAGCCCTGTGTGTACAAATTGCATTCAGCAGTAAAGGTTAAAGTGCCCTACAGTTGGTGAAACTTGCAAAGACTTAAAATCTTAGAAGCCCCATATGGCAATATCATAGACAGCCATTCCACAAGTATGGTAAACAATGAGGGGGAAAGACACTTGCCTAAATTCCATTCCAATATGATATTGCAATAGGCTATGCGTAGGCTATTCATTCTGTAGTCTTGCAGAACTAACTAAAACTTGTATGGATATATTTTGTGTCCAGGAGCACTTTTATAATGTCTTTAAATATATTTGGAGGGGATTGTTATTATTGCTATTAAATGAATACCAAAAATACATGTGTGAATAGAGATATATAAAACCGCTCTGATCTCTGGCATACTTTACATGTATCCATTTACTCTAATTTATAAAAATCCTACCTAAAAATGAGGCCCAGTTTACACCTACATTCTGACCTTCATAATTCTAATTATGTTGTTGGAGCGGAAAATAGATTTTATTTTTTTCTAAAATGACGGAAGCCTTACATAAGTGTTTCAAACGGGCATGATTGGAAAATAATAAAAGGCCATTAAAATCAATGGACAGAAAGCTGGTGTGAACTAAGCCTGACGTTGTGCATATAAATCATAAACTTTGGAGGAAAAAAGTGGTTGGCGGAGCAATCTGCACATGCATAGGACTCGTAACGAGGAGTGAGCAGAACCCATAATGTTTGGGTACTTGCCAAAAATGGTACCATTTTCCTGAGGATACTCGCTCCCTGTGACGTCATTGTTATCAGCGTCTCCTTTTAACGGGTAACACCCACAATTGGTGCCAGCCCAGTTCGCAGGTGTTACCAATGGGGTTCTGAAATCTTTAGGTGCAAACTCAGCCGAACCTAAACCTTAATGGGTCCTCTCAACCCATTAATGTTTGAGGTATTCTTTCTAACCATCTAAAATACTGTTTTTTATCGTTCTTCCTTATAGCTCAGTGGAGATGGCAAAATACAGTAACTTGCTGTACTTAACTAGGGCAGCATATTTTAATGACAATGCTACGTTAGGCAAAATAAAGAATTTCCATCAATCTAATAAGTTGGAAAAAAAAAAGTTATTGAATGAGGAAATGAACTGTAAAATTTTATCCTTAGCAGTAAAATGATTTTTATATGTTTCTGTTTGGTACAAGCTAATGGGATTTTGTAATCTTCTGGGACAGCAGTAATATACAAATAATAAATCTTTAGTCAACAAAATTTTAATCCTTGCTTTGTTTTTTTATACTGACCCAAAATGTTACTCAGTGACATAGTCTGGTGAGCTTTGCTCTTTTGTATATTTTTAGTTTTTTAACTGTAAACGTGGCCTCTGTAAACGCAATAACAATTCTGGCTGTACCATAAACTTAATAGACATGCATGGAAGTATGACTATCCACTCCATTCATAGGTGGTTGGTGGGGAAGAACTGGACTACTACTGGCGATTACTGTGGTTGGCGCTACCATTGATACTGGAGGATTGAATTACTAAGTTGTCCTAGCAGTTACATAGAGGGATCCATCAAATATAAGCCTTCACACAACTTTGTCAACAGAAAAATTGTAAAACGTTAGGACCAAATGGCCAAAACTGGTTTCTGGAGCTAAGTAGATTTGCCAGATTAATATGCCTCCCTATATAAAAGTACATACTACCCAGTAGTCAAAATAAAACCTAAAAAGTATCTTCAAATCAATCTACTATGCCCATAGTTTGAGTCCAGCAGTATACATCCCGAAAATGTCTCCTTGCCTCTCCCTTTCCCTAGGATTGTGGTTGACAGGCTGCTTTGTAGGGACTAATACACTGCTGCCTGTCAATTACTGTCTTCCGGGACAGACATGGGAGTTGAAACACAGCCAGACTTAAACAATCAAACCAGTGTATACATTCAATAATCTGATGTAGGGCAGAACATAAAGCTGCAGGAGCCACTTTACATAACAAGGCTGGATTGTGGCTGATAAAGGGAGTCATATGCGTTCTACAATTATTGCAATCTGCAATCTCTTTTGCACATCTATTCCCCTCTAATTAGTATTTGGTCATATATTTCTGGGTACTATACACTAAAGCAGTGGTGGTGAACCTATGGCATGGATGCCCTCTCTGTGGGCACCCAGGTCTTCACCCTAGCACAGAGTTTGCTGAACGCATGACATCCTCCTGTGGTCTGAGGCTGCCCAAGACACGACATGCTCAATGCTATTTTCTTTTTGATATTTGACTTTTTTTTTTTTTAATGATAAAACATTGCAAATTTATTATCCCTAAATGTTAGAAGGGATATAGCAGAAACACAGAAATGGGTATATAGATATATACATCATCATTACTACACAAGATTAAAGGTGATGATCTGAATTTTATGGCACAAAGGATGTTTCTTCCATCGAGGCTTCGTGTATTTCTTTATCACAAATGAAATTACATTCTGAATTCATAGTCCATTGAACTTTTTTTCTCTTAATTCATCAAAGGTTGCCCAAATATGTTTTAAAAATGCTGAAACATAAAATATTACAAGCACTTCTTTTATCTATTTTGTGCTGTCCCAGAAGGCAGCTTGAAGGAGATGAGATGTAGGTTCCCTTATGATATTCAGTGGTGACATTTAGAAAAGTCATATTGCCAGAGAGTAATTTGAATAGTTGGCCATTCATGCCAGATTTATGAAGTGAAATTAATTTACTGCTTGCATTGCACTAAACAGCCCACGATCACACACCACAGCATTGGAGGTTTCTAACTTCTATGTCTTTGTATATAAAATGTTCTACTGTTAAGGGAAACCATGTTTTGCCTGCAAACACAATTAAAATCCCATGAGGCAGTGGCACTATAGGTAAAAACATATGCTGTGAACATGTTCCAACTCTTGCCGATCCCGTAGAACTGAACTGACTGAAATGAGGGGGTTACTGCTTGGCCTGCCACTGCACCCAAACTTCTCCTAATTGCTTGGGGGTCCAGTTCTCATGATCTTTATTAGTCCCATCTTTTATCACACCCTTCCAACCAGCCCCATTCTACATCCCAATACGCCCACAGTGCCGCGAAGGGCAGAAAACTGGCAGTATGGGGAGATTTACATACTTTCTCTACCAAAAAACTGTAGGAGAAATATACATGTCCGATGTGCTTGCCACTGAAGCTCAGTCCTATTCACTTTGATGGAACGGAGCTGCACATAGGCCAGAAAATGGCCTATATTTAACCCAATTTTTTTTTTTTTTTTTTTACTATTTCACTCCGTTACATAAAAAGTCAATTTTATTTCATGGAAATAAGTACCATATATCCATTTTTCACTCCGATCACACGGCCAAGGCTGCTTGCAAACAAACACGTGCAATATCGGGTTGGAAACAACAGACCACAGGTCATCAGTAAGTGATGTCCAACATTTCGACTAAGAAAAGGACCTGCTCCAAAATGTGTTTATGAGCCCATTGAAAAACATGTGAAACGACTATGCAGCAGTCACCTCATTTACATAATAGATAGGATCACAGCTTAATTATAACCCCTTCCTGCACCCAGCATGCCTAGAAAACTCTCCATATATCTTAATGCCTATGGCAATGAGGCTGATTACTAAATGATTTTACTAGAGATGGGGCAGGATGGAGCCACCATAGCCATGGATAAATCACAAAATACCAAAATCAAAAAAATTATTCATTGTTAAAACAAGAATGCAAAAAATATCACAGTAAAAAAGAAAAATGGTTATACATTCCCTATAAAGTGCATCTCCAGTTGCACAGCATTATCATACCTGCACAACATCTTCCAGTATCTCTGGAAACTATAACATCACTAAGTTGACAATACAGACATCATACAACAAAGACCCGCAATGGGTTAATAAGAAGTATTGTTGGTAAAAAGATGGAAGTGGGAAGCAATGTCTGTATTGATCTTTTGTGAAATATTGTGAGGTTACATTATGTAGAGTTTTTTTGTACGTCGCTAGAGGTGAAAATCCATATAAAACTATTGTTATTCAAAACTTTTCTTTAAGAAAAACACATCAAGACTTTCCAAATACTGTCTCCTCCTAATGGCTGGCTTACAACTCAGCAGACACTGTGCTTAAGGCATGCTTGGGGATAGTAATTACTTGGTGTTTTTTACTAATTCAATGAAGTGGTTTCTTGCTAATAAGCTAACAAGTGTGTTTTATCATTTCGAGAACTCCTAAGGTTTGAGACACTTTATTAAAGACATTTTTTCCACACTAATTGCTTCTATACAGTGCTAATTAACCATTGAATGTATTAGTTTTCCAATAAATACACAATCTTTAGTCAATTGCCTTGTTGTTTGATAATAGATCAAAGTATGAAGGTTGGATTCCTTCTTGTAGTACGTGCAAAGGTTCTCTTGTGTCTTGGTTATTCAAGTTTTTTTCCCAAAACAAACACTCTTGGTTAATGAAGAGCAGAAGAGTATTATAGGAATTATCCTCATGGTGTAGAATACCCAACATAGTAGGAGTCAAGAGCTAATTTTGATATTTTTGCTTTAATGCATTCAAAGTATAACTAGTATTAACAATATTTTATCATTGTTGTTGATTGTTTAATTGCTCGTTTCTTGTATACATCTTTTTTCTATCATTACATTTTTGAGAGCTATTTAGGACAGGATTTTTTTTTTTTTTTTGCTAATTCTGTATTCATCAGTAGGGGTGTGGTAAATGCTTTATGATCTCTGATATAATGCTGCAATGGTATCTATTGTATGGGAACTTTGCAAAGGAACAACCCATACAATTTTTTTTTGGTTGTCGAATGAAGATGCACAAAGCATCATTGAAGACTTCTTTGTCTTCACCAGAGAACGGTCATTCCTTGTTTGCCTTTCAGGTGAAGCCGAAGTCTGAATTTGTTGTAAATGGAGTACTGATAAAAGATCTAGACTGTAACGTATAGAAAACCGAAAAGAGATTTCATGTTTCTCACTCTAATATAATCTAAGCGTAAAAGTCAAATCTCACAACCCAATCTAATGATCATTTGGTCAGTGATACAAAATTCAGTGTCGTGTATTAGTCAGAGATAAATGATGAAAATTAGGTTCTGTGATATTAGGAGCTGCGGTGGATTAATACATATTTTCCAAAAATGAATCTTTACACGTTTCTGTTTCACTGCTGCTTTATTTTGTGTGTGCAAATGTAATATTTTCTCCATTCCTATATTTCTTGAACTATTTTCTACATATTCATAGTATAAATTCTGCATCAGCTTACAGTCGTCTAATGATGAGATAAGCCTGACATTGTGAAGCCGTATTTGTTTTCAGTCTGATAACTTTTGACCAATAATTGCCATCCTCTAATTATCTATTTTAGTCATGAAGGAATCTTTCTCTGTGGGGGCTGGCATTATGATTAGAGCATAAATCCCATAAGATACATGTGTGCTCCAGATCGCTCCAAACAACTGTCTCATGAAACGTAGCGGGCACATTGCAAACCACTCACTGTGCACAACAGAGGAGCACATTTGCTATTGTGGGCTCATCTGTCTGACAAATAAGATGATAAAAAGCCAAATTGTTAAATTGTTGATAGTTCACTGCTGCTACCAGGCAATTAAAATCATGTCAGTTACAGTAAAGACTGTTTGTATTATGTGTCTGTGCGGAGAGCAATCTATTTTATTTTGTCTATTTTATTTTGTCTTTTTCAAATATTTTGGTCAAATTAAAGAAATAAGAAAAGAATATCAATAAATCGATTTGTTCTTTGAGCTATATAAATCATCAAACCAGCCATTGTCAGAAAATATCAAACAATATTAGGCCAGTAAAGCACATTTTACGTGTAATGTGCTAAACATAGCAGTGACATGTTCTGTTGCATGTCATAGATCAAGGGAGTTTTTGGGCCACCTAAGTACTAGATCAATGTTCTTAGTTACATCCATATATACTGCAATATTGAGTCCAGTGATTGACTGCAGCAGTGGTTTAGTGTGTACATCCACATTACTGCCTTATCCAAGCTAACCCCATAAAGAAGACACTAGAAAATGGATTTTATTGAGGGTTTTGCGGGAGTGGAAAACATCCAGTACCCGAACCCCGATGTATATGTTATGAATGTTCGATAGGGATCACAACCAACACACAACATGGATGAAACTACAACTGTAGCAGCCATAGCAGCTGCTACAGGGCCCTGCAGGATTATGTGCCTGCTAGGCACCCAACTTTTTACACAATCTAATGGAGGATGTGATGCATAATATGTCATACTGCACAGCACATCCTCCATTCTTTTGGATAGGAAGTCGGGTGCCTGGTAGGGCCCCTGCAAAACTGTACTCTGAGCACAGTCTACTCAGTGAAGTCATGCTGGGGGAGGGGCAGAGGACCACAGCACAGCAGGACCAAGAAGCTTTCTCTATTCAGGGAAGAGAAGAACTTTGGTGAGTATTTGTGTGTGTGTATATGTATATAGCAGTGTATACTTGTGTGTGTATATAGATATGTATACATGTGTGTGTGTGCATGTATATGGCAGTGTCCTTTAAAGACCTCTGAAGTAAGATGTCATGCATGGGCATACCACTGCTCAATAAAACAAGCGGACAGACACAGGTTGATTCCCTGTGCCTTCGAGAAGTGCATTATGTGGATTGAGGACTCACTAAATAAAGTGGTATTAGTTTTCTTTTTATGTTGTATGCTTTAATTGCCACTTTTAGCATTTTGTTAAAAGGAAACTGTTGCCAAACTACTACCCCCCAAAAATCCACAAACAATGCCTTCTTCTGTAATATGTTTGTCCCTGGAGGTCTTTTTGGCATATTTCTTAGTTGCATTATGAATGAAAAATCATCTTTTATTTTTTTTGTATGATGAAGTCAGGGGACCCTGCCTCTTGCGGTCAGTTTGCTTTGCCCACTGCATGTATCTGGCTTACCAGCACTGCCTCCTAAATGCCAGATGCATGGAGAGGGTAAAGTAGACTGACTGCAGGAGGCTGGGTTGTCTGACTGCAGGGGGCTGGGTTGTCTGACTGCAGGGGGCTGGGTTGTCTGACTGCAGGGGGCTGGGTTGTCTGACTGCAGGGGGCTGGGTTGTCTGACTGCAGGGGGCTGGGTTGTCTGACTGCAGGGGGCTGGGTTGTCTGACTGCAGGGAAGGTACCGTTAGTGGGCTTAGGGGAGTTAGTTTGTCAACAGATTTCCTTTAAGTTTTTGCAAAAGGAAAATGGATGCAATGTATTGTTTTGGTAAATTCTTTTTTCCAACCCCTTTCTCAAATGGCTATCCATTAGGCCTACTATAATATTCATCATCACCATACACATTGTATGTGCTGTAATGTTATGATTTGCATTGGGACGCTCTCATTATTATATAACGATGACCGTATAAATTTTAACTCAAATTTAATGTGACAATATTGGTACAGTCATAAAGCCAGAAATCTGTATAAGGCATAAATGTGTGGTCTATACCTATTTTTAATTGGGGTAAAAAATGCCATTCTTCTTTCCGTCATATGAATTGATGACTAAGATGCAATATCAAGATGGAAACTTTTCCACTTGTGAAGGCCTTGTATGTTCTCGCTTGTCTATGTATTTTACTTTTGTCCAGTCATCCAAAAAATAAATAGAGATTTATCCATTGCCTTCTTTCCAAGTGTTGTGCTTGCATTTGGGTGCTATACAAGCAGTACAGCGTGCTATTGCATGATTCTCAAGTCGGTAGGTAGGATATCCAATATCGGAATTACATACTAGTCTACATGATCTATGCTGAATAAATACTGGGGATATATTGGTTTATATTTTTATATTTTACAATAGTATTATGTTAGACACATAATGAATACTTCTATTTATTCTACTTCAAAACTTAAAAATGTTGACCTTTTGAAGTGTAGCACAACGTATTACATGAACCCAAATAACTGAAAAAGTAGGTAATGTGCAGTTTTAGCAAAGAACCAACAAAAATATAAAAAAGAGGTCTGGCAATTTTGTGTGCTATAACAGAACTCAGATTTTATATCCTGTATTGGATCACAAACTACTGAAATCTGTGCTGTTCCGTTTTATCAGAGAGCTTGCCCTCCTGTGAGCAATACTGGCTTCTGTCTGTAAAAGCCCATAAAGGGCTTCTGCATGGACCATACAAAAGGGATACTTTCCCTTTAATAGCCATCTGTACAGGAGGGATGAGAAGTGGGCCAGGTCATCTCTTCTCAGCTGTCATGATATTAACGTAGGTAATGGAGCAAGCTCTCTTTTCTGCTGGGTGTTGTTTTTCATAGATGTTCACCGATTTACACAGATAATTTTATTTATTTTATACAGTCAGTCCAGGAAAACTGGGCAGAATAACAAACATTGCAACATTGAGGGTTTTTTTTTTAATTTTATTTGTCATTTGCAATGTTAACTTTTGTCCAGCACAGTGTCACACCTACTGTGCAGATGACTGCATAAATTGTATAACAGCCAAGACCCTTAAAAGAAATGTCCAGTGTGGGAATGCAATAAAATAAAAGATAAAAGTGAAGTATGTTCTGGAAATTCAGATAATCCTCAATTTTAAGTTCGGAGTAACAAAATCACAAGTTACCCAGACTCGTGCAGCTCAAATAAGGGTACATTCACACAGCGGTATGCCCGCCGTGCGGACATACTGCCGTGTGCTGGAGAGGAGGAGGAGGCAGCCCCTCCTCCCTCCATAGAGAATAGCGGCGCACGGCCGCACACACGCCAAAAGATAGAGCATGCTCTATCTTTTTGCGGTGTGCGGGCCGGATCGGTGCCACACGTGTGTGGCACCGCATCTGCGCCGCTCCGCTATTGCCGTCTATGGGGACGTACATGCGGCCGCATATTTGCGGCCGCATGTACGTCCCCGCAGACGGCCATGTGAATGTGCCCTAAGATGAGGTGAGCATGTCACCACTGGGTCTGCAAACAGCTGTGGAGAATTCTATATTCTTATTTTTTATATAAAAAGAATAAATAAAACAAAATTCAATTATAGAATTAGAAGTCAAAAAACACCAAAACATCTAAAGGAGAAAATTTTGCAATGAAATTGCAGGAATCCTATTTTCAACAGAGTTAGACTTCTGGAGAACATGAAACATTTTCATTTTTTTACAGGTTTAACTGAAGGTGCAACAGTGTACCACAAAAAGTAAAAAAATCAGCTAAGTGGTCCGAACCACTTTTAAAAGCTGGTATTTTGATCTTCCATATTTGATATTTCCACAAGAAATTTCATAATTAAATAATAGATGCAGGCCCCGCCTCTTGAGAACAGAGTAAGGGGATGCCCACAGATGTTCTGAGCTTTCCAATGAAGTCTACGGGAGAGTAAAAAATAACTGCACAAACAACTGATCAACACCCATGAAAACAATATATCAAATCTTTTATTACCATTCAGCACCTACTAAACCCTCCCTGTTCCTGAGCTACAACACAATCTGTAAACTCTTGTTCAAGCATTTTTCTCTCTCTCTGTATGTGTGTTAGTATATAATATATATGTATGTATGTGTGGATGTATTATATATGTGTGTGTATGTATACGTGTGTGTCATATATATATATATATATATATATATATATATATATATATATATATATATATGTGTGTGTGTGCTTTTATATATGTACGTTGTGCTCTGGGGATGACAAGTACCAAGTGTATTGATTATGTCTGAATGTCCCAGTTCTTCAGCAATCCATATTAGTTTTGCATCCTGGAGTTTAGAGATGTGTGACAAAGCTATAACACTTAGCATTTTTTTATGTCACAATTCCCCAGATTCTGACTGTTTTCATTAACGAACCTGACTTTAAGTCCAAAGGGATTACATCTCATCATTGGATTGTGAATCGAGTTGATTAGTTTGATCTCTGGGTATAACACAAACATGGTTTATTATGCTAAAATGTACGAACGATAGAGGATCTGAAGGCAAAAACATTAAATAAAATGGGACTAAAATGGTAAAATCTGACACAGATAATATTCATGAAAATATAAACACAGCACTTACAGCAATTTTTAAGCTCTTATTAGAAAAGTCAGTAAGTCTGTGCTTTTTTATATTTAATGGTATTATTTCTTATTTACTGCTTTTTATTTTTACAATATAAACCATTTGGCAAACATCTAAAAACAAAATCCTTCAGCCTGTTTAAAACTAATCTTTTGTTGAGTCTGGTTTTATCTGCAGTCTAATCAGAGAACTGAAGTCAATATGGACAGTGGGTGTCGAGCTTCAGCTGTTCATATTGTTGCATTTGGTGCACTGATGGGGTTTCGTAGGTCACCTTTAAAATTATGCCTATGACAGCAGTAGACACCTGCCAAGATTGCAAGGTATCTTACAGCTCTCAGGATGAAGCCTATGGCCTGGTAGGCCTCAGTTGGAGAGGTACGCATTTGCCGTACAGCTGGCATCACTGTATGGGGCAGCAGTGTGGGCTGTTAGGTAGCTGGAAGGGAGACAAGCATGAAATTTTGTCTAACCCGAGCTGCTTTTTTTCCAGCTCTGTTGGCTGCTTTTCAGATCCTTGTTATAAAAAAAAAAAGAGTAAAGAAAAAAACATAATCAAGCACCCTTTAATCTGCCTGCGATTACCAGTAGTATAAAAAGAAGAGCATAATGAGGAAAAATGCCTCGTTTTGTTGCTTTCAAAAGCCAACAAATTGGAGTTAACTTGACAGGAAGTAGCTTAATAATTAGATTATTTATTTATTCCTGACACATCCCCCTGTTACTTGTCTCTGGAGACTCCGTAGATGGTACGATTTTCAAGCAACCATTACTTTGCTGTCTTCTGTGAACAAAGAGTCTACTGTCTATCAGTCAATTAAATGCACTCTTTAAGCAGAGGCAGCGTAGTCCTCAATGGAGAGAGCCCTGGGACATTGTAGCTGATGATGCCTTTCTCAGTACTGTACATCACACTCCACTACAATCCCTACAGAGCTGGAATAAAGTCATGCATTAAAATATCACTTGTAGATTTGTTTGCTAATGAAGAGCCATTGAAATGTTTGTCTGTTTCTGTGGCGAAATAATTTATAAAAGGACTACTTGTTTGCATATATTAGTTCATTAGCTCCAAGAGCTTTTTAGGATTTCCAGAAATGAAAGTCAACAAATTAAAGCAAAACAAGTGCATGATCATTCCAGTTTACTTTCAAATGGCATCAAAGTCAATGAGATACAAAAAAAAAAAAGTGTGGAAATCAGAATGGGGAAGGGACGGATAGGCTATCGGTATTTTGGAGAATTCTAAATGAGAGTAATCTAGTCATTTGCATTGAATACCTGGTTCGCCTAATATGCAGGGAGAAAGCGTAACCATTCCCATAAGATTTTGCTAGCTATCCAAAGTTTATTTAAAGGAGTGCTTGATGGAAAGTACCACTCAGCAGGACCTACTTGTTTTTCATTCTGAGTGAAGTAATAACACTTTCGAGAAGTAGACTGGGAAATATAGGAAGAAATTGATTGCTCTTGGTATAACTGAAACCGTTTCTGGTGTACAAACCGTAAGTATTACGGATAGTTCCCCGTGGACTACGATGAAGTGGCAAGGGGATGGCTTTAAAATATATTTTCTTTTATAGCTCTGAAAGTTAAAGTTCTTTGAGGCTCAAGATCTGGACAAATGACTTCACCAAATAAAAATGTCACCACCCTTGGCTTAAATTTGGTTAAGCGGTCCTATTACTTATGATACCTATTCAATACGATTTTCAAACTAGAGATGAACAAATCTATTCATAGGTGCATATAAGTATTTAGAAAAAACTGGCTTTTTCCAGCACCAAAGTGAAACTAAATATTTTCTCCTTTGCTTCTTCTAAAAAATTCAGAGAAGCTTTAGGGGGTTCACCAGAAACATACAAGCTAGCCCCAGTCTACAGGATAGGGGCTAGTTTGCTGGGGTCTTAGTCATGGGACCATCACATATCACTAGAACGGGGTTCCGTTCATCCCTAGTCGTATCTTGTGGTTCGGGGCTAACTATGTAGCTGGAGAACCCCTTTCAGCTTTGCAGATCTTGGATGATTAGCAACATGCAAATAGTTAAGGTAAGGAAGGACCCATCTGTAGTCTTCCCCTCTGTCATTGCAGATGTGTCCACCCTTACCTTTTATGAATTCCATTAGGCACTCTCATCCTCACACAATACTTTCTTAGGCAGACACTTAACAGAAACTTTCACTTGGGTATTGTTAATTTTGTGCCACTTATCTCCGCTTATCTTGAACAACGAGTTAAGGAAAGACACATCTGTTACTGTAGATATTTCTGTTTCAAAGTCAACAGCTGAAAACACATTCCAATGTTGCAACTAATTTTTATTGTGTATCTTTAAAAACTAAAGCCACTTTGCATATACATTGTAGTGTGTTATAAAACTTCCTACTGTTTTGTGATTATGTAGACCAATTTGTCTCCATGGTAACCAACTGCATCTGGAAACAAACTCTGTGAGTAGCCTGATCCCATGGCCATACTCTATTCTTGTTTCCTACTTGCATCCTGTTGGTTACCAAAAGGTAGAGACAGATGGAAGGGAACATGACTGCCTGACTACACAGCCTTTGTTTGTAGACTGAAATCCTAGAGACCACGCAGACTGCATAAGAGCTGCAGACACAAAACCATACATCAAAGGAAATCTACCCTTAATATCAAGTATAATAAACCAGGGACACTTACTCATAGATCCAGACACTAAGACTGTGGTAATCTTCTTATATTTATGATCCATTGCCACCTTCCTTCTAAAAACAACTTTTATAATTATGCTAATAGCCCAGAGGGGCTCTTGGAGATGGCACAAGATCCATTCCTTGCTATAGCTTCACCGGCTGTTACTGGAGCACTTCCCCTCTCCCAATGAAATGTCCTTTGCTGCTGTGATATTACAGCAGGCAGAGTGAGGGAGGAAGCGCTGAGGGAACAGAGGGCAGGGTGAGAACAATGTAACAGCCTGTGAAGTCAGAACAGTGATGGGCTACAGTAACACCCCAGAGCTTCTTCCATACTTCTGGCTCATAAGGATAATTTTAAAAGTTGATTTTAGAAGGAAGGTGGCCATGGATAACAAGTATAAGAAGATTACAGCAGTCATGATGTCTTGATTTATGAGTGTCCATGGTTTATCATTCTTGATTTTGATGGTAGATTTTTGTTAAGCCCTTGCAAGCAGGACCCTCCATCCTATTATTTCATCCAACAATGGGATTGCTTTGTAATATATGATCTCATTTGTTAAACACTGCGTATTATAATGGCACTATTTCTTAGTTGGAGTTTGTATTAGGGGAAGTGTGTGTGTGTGTGTGTGTGTGTGTGTGTGTGTGTGTGTATGTGTGTGTGTGTGTATGTGTATGTATATATCATAGTAGTGTACTTATGTGAGTATTAGTCTGCACTAGCATTGCAGTCCAGAAATTACAGGTCATCTTTTCCCATTGGTTGTTTGTCCAATTACTAAAATATTGCTGTGTATATATTTTCATTAAGTCATTAAACGTGCAGCAATAACCTTCAGTTTTATAAATCCTGGAGTAAAACACTTTCCTTGCCATACTAGGAACCTAGTGTTGCTCCCCAGCTAGTGAGTGTACGAATATTGTAAATGATATTTAATATGCAAGACTTAATGTATGTTGATCTCTGTTTAGGGGGGCAGCGCGGGTTAGGGACTAGGAGAAAATCCCATTTTCCAGCTTGTTTCAAATGTAGTAAAAATGCTGCTTCAGTTGCTTTATGCTACTCACATTGGGAAAGGTGCTTATACTGTGATAATTATCATCAAGGAATATTAATGTGTTCAGCATTTGTAACCCAAAAACTCATTATAGCTTAAGCTGTGCATCATCTGTGAAGAGAGAACTTTGCCAGAATTCACTCTTCACAGGGGTTGCCTCCTGCTTCCTGCAGACAGTAGTGGTCAGAGCATTGGAAGAGGTCACTTAGGCTATTTTTGAATACTGGAGCTCTGCAATTTTTAATCATTACCTTCTGTTTCAATATTATCCTACAGAATTTTGAAATCTTACAAATACACAAATTGTATTATGACGTCCATTACTATTCGTTAAATGAAGGAGGGGAGAAAATCCTTTTAAGATATTTAATACAATATTAATGGCTATTTTTTATGATGGTCATTGTTATTCTTCCGACATAACTGGAATTAAAAAAAAAAATTCTAATATTTCATGCTTAACCTATAGGGTCTTTAGACTTTTGTGGCCTAATAACTGATTTTTGTTTTATTTCCACCAACCAAAATATCAATATCTATAAGGAATACACCTGTATATGGAAACCATGGTCTCTCAGCAGTTGATCATTTTTTCCTTGCAGTTCTCGGTCCTGGGTTTCATTCCAACCTAGGGCCACATCTTCATGGTATTTGTTGGTGCTCCCCGTGCTGATGTGGGATTTCTTGGGGTATTTATATTCCACTCAAAACGCCAACACAATTAAGGACGAAGCATTATTCTCAAAAGTCAGCTCACTATCTTCAGACCTAGGTGAAAATCCTGAATCCTGTTGTCCTCCCGGTCTAACTGCTGAAAGCCGTATCAGATTAACTGAGGATTGAAAGGGTTGATCCAGCACATGTGTCCACAAGTTAAAAATGTACTGTATATACTTGTGTACAAGCCAAGTTTTTCAGCACAAAAAATGTGCTGAAAAACCTCACCTCGTCTTATACCTGGGGCTGGCTGGCTATATACTGCAGGGGGGTGGCTATATACTACAGGGGGCTGGCTGGCTATATACTGGGAGGCTGTGACCGATGCATTTCCCACCCTCGATTTATACTTGAGTAAATCGGTTTTCCCAGTTTTTGGTGGTAAAATTGGGGGCCTCGGCTTTTACTTAAGTACATACAGTATCTTGATTGATTCAGGTTAAAAAAAGAAAAAAAAAAGACACATGCCAGTTCACCTCTTTTAATCTTAACTCCCAAAATTTTATGAATTTTATGGAATAGGAGACAATAAGAGTAATGTCCATCCTAGTACACTGCTATGGAATATAAGTGCACCCCCTGTGCCATGCATATGTCAGATTGAAGGGTCCCCTACACAATACCTTCTGTTAGTCATAGTAAGAAAAACACAACATTTAAAATCGACATCAAACAATTACACATTGGCCAGATAGATATACATACGATCTCTAGATAGACAGGATACATGGATGAAATTATAGTCCACATAGATGGATGACTAAATAGAGGGCTCAACAACATATACAGTCTGTGTGCATTGTGATGTATACAGTAATCCATGGTGGCTATTTTAAGTATGTCCCTGTGAAAGCAATTAGCTAATTTCTCTCATGGAGGAAGATCTTTTCTGAGTGTTAGAACATTAATGAAGCTTAATAGAGAAATATCTATAACCACATAATAAAGACATTATTTCAGGGTATGTTAATGATTCTATGTTTTATGCATTGTTTAATGTGTTTGTTTTTCTGAGCCCACTTAAAGGGGTTGTCCACTGTAGATGATCATGCTTTGTTAGTAAGGTCCATCTAATCACAGCTGATGTTGTAGATGGAAATATTCCGATATTAGAAGCCATATGCCAGTCACTCTTGTCTTAAGTTGTACCTTTGTAGGGTCAACCAGAGGTCTACTAATGTTATGACCAAATTCTAATTGGTAAGTGCTGAATTCTACTTTCACCCGCTTACTGCGATTTTCATGACTGAAATGTACTTAGCAGGTCACATTACATAGTTCAAAGAGTCCTTGAATAATTTGCGGTGAATCAGTGGAGAGGTCCATGAATGTGACATTCTTCTTCAACCATTTCGTTCTATTTTCTTCTTTATTTTCTCTCCATAGATTGGCTCTCTTTCACAGGGAAGAGTTTCATGTGGCATCATTTCACTTAATAGCAAGGTTTAACATTGCATAGTTGTGTGTCTCTTTTTTCCACTTGAAGTCTGGCATACTAAAACTCAAGACTTTCAACTTCAGACGTTAGCTTCTTCCAGCAAAGTTGTATTTTTAGATAAGTCATCCTGACCGAGGCGGCTCTGCCAACAGCCCACATGTGAATATCTCAGGAAATTCTAAAGAGTAATTCACTTCAATTTGGTGTCTCTTTATTTCCATGCTCTTTATCAGCAATTAACCGTTCGTTGACTAGGAGTGTTTCCTCCATGACCTGATTAAAATACAATTTTGGTATTCTGCTTTAAATTTATCTTTGTTGCTTTGTCTACCTCAAAATGCTTTATTGATTTTTTTTTTTTTTTTTTTTTTTATGGAACACATGGAGCTTTCTAATAATGTAAACCTAGAGGGAATATTAGTCAGTTACTAAGATTTGTTTTATGGTAAGAAAAAATAAATAAATGGTTGTATCTCCCTTCTTTAGTCTACAGACTTTTTTAGTAAAAATCCAAAATTAGGGAAGACGGCACTACAAATGATGAGTGTTGTTTTTTTTTTTTTTTTTTACATTTTATTTTTCTTATGTTAAAATAATCAAAACATATTAAATATATCTACATTTTTTATCTTATATTTATTACAAGGACATATGGGATAGTTTATTTGTTCCCTACTGTCCCTATACATACTCTAAAGATTACAGTTGGAGGACAATGCATGATCACTTGATCATATCATACTTTTTGGAAATAATCTAATCTTCATATCTGCAAAGAGTTTGTATGTTCTCTCCGTGTTAACGTGGGTCCTCCGGTTTCCTCCCACACTCCAAAATATACCGGTAGGTTGATTAGATTGTGAGCCCCTTTGGAGACAGGGACTGATTTGGCATGTTCTGTGCAGCGCTGCGTAATCTGTGTGCGCTATATAAATAGCGGAATTATTATTATTATTGATCAACATTTGATGATTTTTTTGTAAGGGGTAGACAATGCTACTAAAACAGTGTCAAAGAATATCAACTTGAAACCTTTATTTTGCAAATATGTGATGATGATTAGAGAACAGTGATGACTGTAGCACAGAGAAAGCTTAGAATTACATTTACTGAAATTTACAACAGTCATCAATCGGTAAGCAGTGCACAGGCCTTTGCTTGTAACTCTGCAGTCACATGACATAACTACTGTATATACTGGCGTATAAGACTACTTTTTAACCCCTAAAATAATGGCTACAGTGGGGGGTCGTCTTATACGCCGGATATACGGGGGCCGCACTGTGTGAGGTGTTTTTTTTCCCCGTCAGCGCGCAGAGAGCCGCTTCCTGGGACCGCCGCGCATGCGCGGCAGTCCGCCTCTCACAGTCATTAAAAGAGGCTTAGTACGTGCTGACGGGGCGGCGCGCTGTATGCTAATGCAGCCGCCCTGTCACAGCGGTCGGCGTCACAGAGCTGGGGGTCACAGGCGGCACTTACAGAAGTATGTCGGATCTTCATTAATATCGCAGCTTACAGTTATGATCACCAGGCACTTGCTCTCTTGTTTGTTTTGCAAAGTTTTAAGCAGACTTTTTTTCATTTGGGAGAGGGGTAGTCTTATACAGTGAGTATATACCAAATTCTATATTTTTAGGGCAGAAGATGGGGGTCGTCTTATACGCCCAGTCGTCTTATACTCCGGCATATACGGTAGTCTCTATCACTGCTCTGGTGTAATTTTGGCGCACTTTTCTGCCAGTCTCTTGCACAGTTGTGTGACTGTTGTGGGTTTCTTGGACATAACTTTGTCACCAATGGATTTGGCAGAGGTTTTCTCTTGGGTTTAGATCACGGCTAATCCTCTGTCCACCCAACATTCTCCTTAGTGAAGGCGGGTCTAGTCTTTTGATTCTTTTTGCTAACAAGAGGTTTGGTCATTGCAGAGTGGGCTTTCAGTCAATGCTCTTAAACGTTGTGACACTGTATGACAAGGCAGATCCTTATTCTGTTCAGTGCTGAACTGGTGAGTAATGCCAGCTACAGTGTTGAAACCATTATCCATGGAGATTCTCCGGATTATCCTGTCCTTTCTTGCATTTGTTTTTCGAGGGGACCAGCCTTCTCAGGAGATTTGAATGAGTTTATGATATGTAAGGATGCAATATTCTAGAAATCACAGACTTAGAATAACCAACTTCTCTTGCTATGGCTGACGGGGTCACCACTTTGGTTTTCATCTGGACAACCTGCTGTCGAAGTGTTTCAGTCACTCTGTAACAGCTCACCATTTTTGCAGTGAAAACTAAAAAGTTAGGCTATCAGTTAATTGGGTTTGTCAGATAATTAAGGAAATGAGCACCAGGTGCCAAATTAACACCAAATAGTCACAGGTATCTGATAGTGTTCACTAATTTTGATCTTCAGTGTATTTCACAGATAACAGCGATCCAATATCCCATAATTGGTACCAGAGATCTGTATGCACAGACATGCAAAGAAGCCACATATTGCTTCTCCCCTATGTCATAACTGATATCATACCCCTTGGTTATGCCACAGACCCACGACCATTTACATGACAAGATCATGTTGCTCCCATAAGTTATAATGGTGAAAATTGCTGCATCGTGACAATGAAGGGACTTTTTTAATTTGTTTAAACCTTCGAAAAAAAACAACCACAACTAAAGAACAAAATATTAAGTCATGTTATTGCTGGATTAGAGTCTTAGAGGTCTTTATAAGCTAAGATGAGCAAAATAATGTAAACCATTGTAAAATAGAAGGGAGATTAGAATGCACAATGCGTTCTGTTACTAATATAGCTTTTTCCTGTAGTTTATGAATCTGATGACTACAGGACATTTTTGCCTCACAGGTTTAATTCACAATTATTGTCTAATTATCTACTTTAGTTTTTAGCTTTTTATGTTTATGGGCTAGGTTGAAGAATAAGTTATGGATATAAAACGTTGACTGCTTCTAAGAGACTTCCTGGTAGACCGGAGAACTACTTAACCCCTTAAGGACGTAGGGTTTTTTCGCTCATTTCTCGCTCTCCACCTTCAAAAATCCACAACTTTTTCATTTTTACGTGTACAGACCTGTGTGAGGGCTTATTTTGTGCATAACAAATTTTACTTTCCCGTAATGTTATTTATTTTAACATGCCGTGTACAGCGAAGCTGAAAAAAAAATCCAAATGTGGAAAAATTGAAAAAAACCCGTCACGTTCTTGTGGACTGTTTTAATACATTTTCAAAAATTAAACGATGACATTTGGGGGCGCAGCGCCCGCGCCACCGTCTTTTAAATGCCGCCAGCAGCAACGAAAGGGTTAATAGCCGCGATCGGTGCAAGCACCGACCACGGTTATTAGCGGTGGGGGTTTGGTGCAATATGCAACAACCCCCACCTCTGTATGAAGAGGACTCAGCCCATGAGCCCTCTTCATACATTCCCTATACCTCTGCGCCGTAGAGCTACGGCGCAGAGCGTTAAGGGGTTAAGAGAAGATTTTTTTTGTAGTTTTCTTGGTGTTATTGCACATGGTAAACTATCTATTAGAGATATGTTTGGAATATGTTTTTTTTTTTATTCTTTGTATTGTGTATTGCACGACTGCATCTTATATCTTTAAGTACCAGATTTATAATTGAATTATGACATGCTTTTGATTTAATAGACCATATGGTAAAAAGTAATTGATCTGCATGTAACGCATAATACAGGTTTAGTAAATCTACTTGCAATACTGGCTAGATGAAGCGTGTGTAGCGCAAAACAGCCCCTTGCCATGCTCTCCCTCCCCCCTCGGCCGGTCCACTTCTATCCATCATGGCTCCAGAATCGGCTCAGTGCCTCCCTGCTGCCCGTTGCAGGGATTGTGACATCAGCCGCTCGCTGACGTTCTACTATGCTGGCATCGGCACACTCTGTGATGTCAGCGTGTGGCTGACGTCACTATCCCTGCAACGGACTGCGCAGAGACAGTCGCAGGGGGCCGATGCCGGGGGGGCCATGGATAGAAGAGGACCTGCCGGGGGAGTGTCGGAAGGTAAGTACACTGTTTGTTTTTTATCCTACAGGCATTATATTGGGGGCAGGGGCTGCAGGCTATATACTGGGGGGAGGCAGGGGCTGCAGGCTATATACTGGGGAGTTGGCAGGCTATATACTACAGGGGCCTGGCAGGCTATATACTACAGGGGCCTGGCAGGCTGTATACTACATGGGCGCTGGCTGTATACTACATGGGGGCTGGCTGTATACTACATGGGGGCTGGCTTGCTGTATACTGCAAAGGGGCTGGCTGTATACTACTGGGGGTGGGCAGGCTATATACTACAGGGGGCTGGCAGGCTATATACTACAGGGGGCTGTCAGAATGTATACTACATGGGGGATAGCAGGCTGTATACTACGTGTGGGCTGGCTGGCTGTATACTACGTGTGGGCTGGCTGGCTGTATACTACATGGGGGCTAGCAGGCTGTATACTACGTGTGGGCTGAATGGCTGTATACTATATGTGGGCTGGCTGGCTGTATACTATATGTGGGCTGGCTGGCTGTATACTATATGTGGGCTGGCTGGCTGTATACTATATGTGGGCTGGCTGTATACTACATGTGGGCTGGCTGGCTGTATACTACATGGGGGCTGGCTGACTGTATACTACATGGGGGCTGGCTGTATACTACTGGGGGCTGGCAGGCTGTATGCAGGGGAGGCTGTGACCAATGTATTTTCCACCCTCGGCTTATACTCGAGTCAATAGGTTTTTCCTAGGGAAAATTTAAGAATAAGAAAGGACATGTAAGTAAATGTTGTTGCCTTATATGGTTGTTATTCTAAACATGCATAAATAGGTAGAGAGTATTAGTTGATGTGGGCTCCGCTTTGTTAGATAATTGTGCCATATACATAATTTGTAACAGTATGCAGCTCCATTTTCAGAAATAAATTGCAGTACAAGTAATGTTTCCATACTATTGCAGTTAAATGGGAGATGTGCTTGCTGACATAAATGTGCACGTTGCGCTTTCAAACCCAAGAGGAGCGATGTGGCAAAAAAAGGAGCGTGCCATCTGTGTGCCCATGTAATGTCACTGCCAGCTTCCCTTTTGTGCTACTAAGCTTACCATTATAATCATACATTTATCTTTTATGAGCGGTCATTTTATTAGGGCTGCAAAAGCATTTTTTTTTTCATATCTGCTTATTTGGTCTATACCTGACCGGTCATCATTCATCTCACTGTTTTAAATTCAAATATGAATGAAAACATATCTGGAGTATGATTCTTGATATATTCACTCATATCTCTTAAATGTTATTATAGGAGCTTTTGTCATTTACAAATGTGTATATATAATTGTATTTGGACAATGCCAAAACAAGATAGATGTAAGAAAGCAGTGAAAATAACATACATTTTTATTGTTCATGTCTATCCAATCTAATATCCCTTGTTTGGATATGCAGACACCTACTAGAGCAAGTTGTATAGAAGGCATGTATCAATATCAATTGGTTGAATGTTGTAATAATTCACTAAAATTGAGTGTGCTCTAGACATAACGTTTTGGAGTTTCATAACCACTGTGCAACTATCACATTAACCATTACTTGATCTTAACATGTTTTTTTGCCAGTAATGTTTTTCTGTATTGCATTCTCCACTTTTAAATGGTTAAAAAAAGTAGGACACCTACATCAGTAACGGTGAACCTTTTAGAGACCAAGTGCCCAAAACTACAATCAACACCCAAATATTTTACTCAAAGTGCCAAATGGCAGTTCAAGCAGTGACCCTTTGCTCTATGCTCTGTCACAGGTTTCCATTATATTGGTGTCATATTGTATTGAGGACACCAATACAGTAGAAAGAAGAAATGAGTTTATCATTGTAGTTTCTCTCCAGGGTCCCTTGAACAGAAAAAATCACAGTACCAATGTTAATTCATCCCTGTCCACACCTCTTTGGTCCTCCTCCAGTCACTTTAACCCCTTAACGCTCTGCGCCGTAGCTCTACGGCGCAGAGGT